>NW_027361726.1:4260000-4860000 GCF_039654945.1 Dendrobates tinctorius | reverse complement strand
ATGAGCAAGCCAGACTAGATATTCTGAAGATTCATGCAGGTCCCATCACTAAACATGGAGAAATAGGTAACTAGAGCTTAGGGAAAAATAATGAAAGTGTTAATTACGCTTCAGGGCTGCTGCTACAATGGATTTCTTGTCTGTCTGTCATGTGACTGTTGCAGCCAATCACTAGCATCAATGTCCATCGTCGCTTCCATGCAAACATCACCACTGAGGCCAGTGATTGGCTGCAGTAGTGATTGGGAGCATCATACATTCCAGGACTGACAGGATTGGATTGAAGCAGTAATTGATGCGGTCACTCCCTGCTTTTGGGGAACACTCTCTAAAATCAAGAAATAAACATTTTAAAGGTTTAATATCACCTGTATGCTTTATGTTCTACTTCTTTATGGCCATCAATAAAAAAAGTAATGGCCAACCTCTGTTTTACTGTGTTTTTTTTTTTTTATTGTAGATTATGAAGCTATTGTGAAGCTTTCCGATGGGTTTAATGGAGCAGACTTGAGGAATGTTTGCACTGAAGCTGGTAAGTAACTGCAGAGGTAAAGGGTTAATTCCTGTCATTGTATTGTTACATTGGCTTATGTAGTGAGCGTTTCCTTCTGTTCTGTATCACAGGGATGTTTGCCATTCGGGCAGATCACGATTTTGTCGTCCAGGAGGATTTTATGAAGGCGGTCAGGAAAGTTGCCGATTCCAAGAAGCTGGAGTCTAAATTAGATTATAAACCTGTCTAATATAAAATCAAAGACTGCATGGGTGGTATGTGACTTATGTTGGAGGCTCTACTGATCCTCTAGGGTATGGTTGTGTCTATTAAAGTACATACAACATCGTCAGAATTTAGTAGTTCGATAATTTCTGGAATAAGTCTGCTACACAAAGGGATCTGTCATAATACAATATTCTCTGCAGTTCTTGCACTGTAAAGAAAAAAAACAAAACTTGGCTTGTATGATCAGTAAAGACTGAGGGGAAGAAATAACTTAGCAGATTTTAAGAGAGTTACTGTGTTTCATAAAATATTTTATATCAATTGACTTTTGTCCTTTTCTTTCCAAGGTGAATAAACCCTGTTTAAATCGGATGTTGTCATTAATTGAGTGAAACCATCAGGTTGGATAAGGTTTTATTAAAGGGGTCTGTCATGTCCTTAAGTGTTGGGTATCAAGAAACATTCTGAATTGCAAGGTATAGTCCTAAGTCATGACTTATAGCTGGTATATGCCAGCACTTTATGATCAGCTGGTTCAGTTTTTCCCGAAGCAGATTTTTCCTGGCATCGTCGTAAATGTGGCTTAAGCGCCATTGTTAATGGGGTAAAAAACGAAAAAAAAACATCCTCTGAATCACTGGGGGTCCCACAGGGCAGACCACCTCTGATCATAAAGTCAGGGCTTATGCTTACAATATACTTTTATAGTTTATGAATTTTTTTCACACATAAAAGCAAATTATTGTACCAGACACATCTGTGGAAAAATGTTGCACTTTGTCAGCTGCCTTTCCAAAAGAGCTGCTACAGCCTGACAGGTTTTCACTTCTGCCAGAAATTGACACTGCTCATCGTTGGTGTTGATTTCCATTTCTGGTGCACAAACATATGATAAATTCCCACCATAATGAATCTGACACTTCTTCAACATGATGGAATGGAAGTCTAGCATAGGACACCCTAGTCTTCATAAACTGTCTTTTATTCTGTCAGTAGGTTTTGCTATGCAATGTGAGAGCAGCATGATGTAGGAGCTAAGACCTTGATTTCAGCAATATCACCAAGTTGTGTTTTTGCGGTTTCAATACAATCTGTGTTTTATTAGCAGGAGATTTTCACTATAGGACTTAGGTGTCTCATGCCTCCTGGTCCAAGCTCGCCCCTAGCACTAATTGGCAGCTTTTTATCAGAGTGATGTGGACGGGGCTGTACAGGGCTCAGCATTCACAGCTCTGTTCAATCTGCAGCAGAGAAAACTGGGATTGTATCACAACTGCTGCACCCAGTAACCAAAGTAATACATCGCTGGCTTCGGGGGTCCCTGACCCTGCTGTGTGCTGCTGTCAGATTGCCAGGCAGAAGTCTGCTGACAGATTTCCTTTATTATATAATTTTTTATAATCTCATGTTGCTGTCAGTGAATGCAAACTGTTTACATCCAGAAATTGAAAACTTGCCCCTGATAAAGGTAAAAAAGCCACATTTTACTGTACATTTATTACCTACAAAGGGTGAAATCTTGGCTTTGTAGTCACAATTTTACATTCTTGCTGACAATGAGTGCAAATAATAGAAAGCTACAAAAGCTTTTAGTATACAATGACTTAACTTGCAAATTGCTCTGAAACACACAAGGAAAATCAGCAGAAGGAATGGTGACATTGGTGTGATATAAAGCCAGTTATTGGCCTATAGTTTCCTCGTGGGAGGGATTATAATGTTAATTTTCATAAATTATCGATCGGCTGTGTCCAGTGCAATAACGCTTCTGACTGAATAGAATAATGTATCCCATTGGTGTGAATTCCTAAATATTCCTTCTTACAGGGGCTTCTTGTCATCGACTTCTGTAAGAACCACAGGATGTGGCATAAATGAGGGCTTAATGCACAGGCGAAGATGTTCCGGATAGCCTATCTATAAGCTCAGCTGCAGTTATCGGGCACAAGACTACTGTTCCCCACACACAGGCCATGGTCTATTGTGCCTGATGAGTGGGACATAGGAATAGGTTTGCACCAACTTGCTGAGGCATCCGGCTGCCTTAAGGGCCCATTGTATACTGCATGGTGTACATTTGCGTATATAAGCAGTGCTTTCTTATTATAGTGCCATTTGTTACATGTGAAAATGGATGTACATAGCAAAAATCCTGACATAAGTACAATAATCCTGAACACAGTCACATACTGGTACAGGAGGAGAGGGGACCCTGCCCGCAAAGGCTCACAATCTGCAAGGGATGGGTGAGAATACAGTAGGCGAGTGTAGAGCTGGTTGTGTGGCGGTTTGGTGGATCCGTGGTTGGTTACTACAGGTTCTAGGCTTGATGGAACAAGTAGGTCTTCAGGTTACTTTTCAAGGTTTCCACAGTAGGTGAGAATCTGATATGTTGGGGTACAGAGTTTGAGTAGGGGGGATGTGTAGGAGAAATCTTGTATGCGATTGTGGGAAGAGGAGATACGAGGGGATTAGATAAGGACATCTGGTGAGAATCGGAGGTTGCGTGCAGGTAAGTATTGGGAGACTAGGTCACAGATGTGTGGAAGAGACAGGTTGTGGATGGCTTTGTATGCCATGTTTAGGGTTTTGAACTGCAAACTCTGGGCAATGGGGAGCCAGTGAAGGGCTTGACAGAGTGGGGGGGACAGGTGGATTAGCTGGGCAGCAGAGTTTAGGATAGACTGGAGGCGTGAGAGTGTTAGAGGGGAGGCCTCAGAGGAGGTTCCAGTAGTGCAGGTGGGAGATGATGAGGGCATGGACTAGGGTTTTTTTTTTTTGGCAGAGTCTTGGTTGAGGAATGTCTGGATTCAGGAGATATAAACAGTTAAATTGCACAGAAGCTGAAAGTAGGGCAGGAAAGATCCATATACAGTATGTACTGTAGTCCAGGCGGACAGACGCCCTGTACCCATACTCTAAGGCTTTAATCGCAAGAGTATATGTTATCAGTGTTTCTATTCCAAAACCAGGAGTGTCTTCAAAATCCAGAACAGGTGTCAATCTCAATGATAGACTTTCTGTAAGTTCTATACCTGGTTTTGGTTTACAATCACTGATATTATACTGATGTGTGAACAAATCCTGAAACTGCTATATTAGTGGACAGTCTGCTGCGTTTTCCTATGTAGCTGAACGGTGTGAGGTCAGAATATGAAGATGCAAAATTCCTATTTTGCATCTGTTTTCTCTCAGAAAGGAAATGTAACATCAACTGTTATTCACTGTCCTATTAAGGGAATAGAAGAATCCAGGATATCTATAAACAGAAAGATAGTGAGGAAACACTTAGCTAGCCTAAATGAATTCAAGTCTCCAGGTCCAGATGAATTACACCCCAGAGTACTGAAGGAGATAGCAGAAGAAATTTTTGAACCCCTCTCTATAATCTTTGAAAATTCTTGGAGAACAGGAGAAGTGCCAGAAGACTGGAGAAGAGCAAATGTTGTTCCTATCTTCAAAAAGGGGAAGAAGGTGGACCCAGGTAACTATAGGCCGGTGAGTCTGACTTCTATACCAGGAAAGATCTTTGAACAAATTATTAAACAACATGTATGTCAATACCTGGATAAGAATGAAGTGATTAAACAGAGTCAGCATGGGTTTGTAACTAAGTCATGTCAGACTAACTTAATTTCCTTCTATGATGGTATCACTGATTGGGTGGATCAAGGAAATGCTGTAGATATAGTATATCTTGACTTCAGCAAAGCATTTGACAAAGTCTCTCATACAATCCTTATTGAAAAAATGATTAAGTATGGAATGGACAAGGCAACTGTTAGGTGGATTCATAACTGGCTTAGTGATCGGACCCAAAGAGTGGTCGTAAATGGCTGCACATCCAGTTGGAAGAATGTCTCAAGTGGGGTACCACAGGGCTCTGTCCTGGGCCCTGTATTGTTCAACATCTTTATCAACGATTTAGATGAAGGAATTGAGGGTAAACTGATTAAATTTGCTGATGACACAAAGCTAGGAGGGATAGCTAATACTAGAGAAGAGAGAGAGAGGATTCAAAAAGATTTAAATAAACTGGAGAAGTGGGCAGTAACTAACAGAATGGTTTTTAACAGGGAGAAATGCAAAGTACTACATCTGGGCAATAAAAATGGAAAAAACATATAGAATGGGAGGAATAGGGCTAAGTGACAGCACATGTGAAAAAGACTTGTGTATACTAATAGATCACAGACTGAATATGAGTCAACAGTGTGATGCAGCAGCAAAAAAGGCAAATGCAATTCTAGGATGTATTAACAGAAGCATACAGTCTAGATCACGTGAAGTCATTATTTCCCTCTACTCCTCTTTGGTCAGACCTCATCTGGAATATTGTGTCCAGTTTTGGGCACCACATTTTAAAAAAGACATCAACAAACTGGAGCAAGTTCAGAAAAGAGCGACCAGAATGGTGACCGGTCTGCAAATCCTGTCTTATGAGGAAAGGTTGCAGGATTTGGGAATGTTTAGTTTGCAAAAGAGAAGACTGAGAGGAGACTTAATAGCTGTCTACAAATATCTAAAGGGCTGTCACATTGTAGAAGGATCAACTTTATTCTCATTTGCACAAGGAAAGACTAGAAGCAATGGGATGAAACTGAATGGGAGGAGACACAGATTAGATATTAGAAAAAACTTTTTGACAGTTAGAGTGATCAATGAGTGGAACAGGCTGCCACGAGAAGTGGTGAGTTCTCCTTCAATGGAAGTCTTCAAACAGAGGCTGGACAGACATCTGACTGGGATGATTTAGCGAATCCTGCTTTGAGCAGGGGGTTGGACCAGATGGCCCAGGAGGTCCCTTCCAACTCTACGATTCTATGATTCTATGAAGTGTGCTGTGTGTGTATCATGTGCCGTCAGTTCAAGTTCTTTAGGGATGCCGCCATATTGCAGCTCTGACACTGGACTTATGAATTCTGTGAAGATCGGGAACGTTGCAGCTGTAGAGGACATGAAGCGCCGTCTGTGAGCCATAAGCAAGGGGAGGGGGAGACATAGATCTGGGTCATGTACCCCACATGGTGTGAACGAGCCTTTATCACAGCGACCATACTGTGAACTTCACCAGCTGAAAATGAGGAAAAGTGCTTCCCAGGTGGCCGTATAATGAGGGCAACGTGGAGAAATACCCCCCGAGACCCAAAATGTGCACAGTGGTGACAAAACTTCAATTCTCAGCATCCAATGACAGCTGTAATCTACAGGAAGTTGTAGCTCGGCCACAGATAAGAGACCACCTCCTAGGAGGGTCAGGGCATGTTGGAAGTTGTAGTATTAGAACAGGCTTTGTTCTCCAACCTGTGGCTTGACTTGGAAAACTACAACTCCCAGCAACCCCTGACCCATCTAAGTGGTGTTTCCCTGCTTGTACTGTAACTCTTGTCGTTAAAGGGTCAGAACTCTGAAAGTTGTGGGGAGCCCTGACCAGAGCCTGAGGAGCATCGTCTTGTGAGGTTGAGGCATGCTGGGAGTTGTAGTTCGGCACCAGCTTGGAGGTCACTGCCTCAGACGCGTGAATGTGTCGCATTCTGTCACTAATCAGCCAATGGTAACATCACGTGATTTTTGTCACCACAATCTACATCCAGCCAGCGCCTATATCCTGACAGCTGAACTACATGTCCCGTCATGCTTTGCCATACATTAGGCCGGGTAATTGTGATGGGCCTTGTAGTCCCCGGACGCCACCGAAAACATAGCAGGCCATAATAATAAGGCCGCCATCACGAGGTAATTCTGCGCCCGTTAGTAATCGATGTAGAAGCGTTTAGTTTAAAAATAATGATAATTAGAAAAACTATATAAAGGACGACGGAGGCGCATGCGTGTCGCGTCATCAGGCTGCGCCGGAGGGACGCGGAGCCGCGCACAGATGAGGTGGTGACGGGGGCGAGCAGGGAGGTTGTAGACAGCAGCAGCATGGCTCGTGTGGTGACGGGACCGGCGACTCCTGGCCTCGTGTAACAGCGGGACGCAGCATGGACGACGTGAAGCTGGAGTTCCCCTCCCTCCCGCCATGTAAGGAGGACGCGGAGGTGAGAGCGGCCCGAGCCGGGTCATGTGACCAGGAGGAAGCGGAGACAATGTAGTGGCTGTGGGATGTGTCAGTCACAGTGTGTGTGTATATAATATAGTTATAAACTATACAGCCTATTATACTATATATTGTGTGTGTGTATATATGCATAATGTGTGCGGCTCGTCTGTACTGAGGTGTTACACCTGCAGCACACTATGTACTGAGCGCTCCCTGGAGGAATAGTTGTCTCCTGGTAGCTGAGCTTTCTGTAAGGCAGCATTTGTACCGCTTCTTACCTGCAGACTAGCCCTACAGGTCTCAGACCTGTCAGCAGGATTGTCTCGCCAACAAGGAGTTAATCCGCACAGCCGTGAAGCTTATTCACCGCACAAAGAGTTGTGTAAACTGATACTGCAAGTATGCGTATTGTAAGAAGTGCTCCAGAAACCAGGGCGTCACAGCGGCTATACCAGAAAGGAAAACGGATGGCACTCACGTGACCAGTAGAAGCGCTACTGCAGCGCGAAACGGCTGTCGTCATTTCCACTCCTGCGCCCATCCTCCCTATGCCGTTGTGTTAAAGTATCTGAATAAAGAAGATTTTAACCGGTGAGTGCCATCCGTTTTCCTTTCTGGTATATGTCAGCAGGATTGTGCTCAGTGACTACAGTGTCAGGTCAGCGCCGTTATACTGATTGCACTGATACCTGGTGATGGAATCCGTCTTGTGGTTGTTGTGGAATCCTCGTTTTCAGTTAATGATATGCTCATGCGCTGGGGTGGAATATGGGGGAGGGGGGCTGTGGGCGGGGCTTTATGTTGTGCTCTGATTGGGTATTTACCCTTATGACAGGTCACTGATCCCTCCTTAACCTGCCCCCTATTTTACATACTGAATATAATGTGTTAATAAAAAAACCTCCCACTCAACAGGCGGTGCCTGCGCTGCAGCGTGAGCGCATCTATAATATGCATTAAATTATTTATAAAAAAAAAAAAAAAAAAAAAATTCTGTCTCAAAAATGACGCCAGCCGCGCCTGCGCTGTAGCATCTATTGGCAATGCGATAGATGGTCCTCCGCAGGCACCATTTTGCTAGAGGAAATAAAAAAAAAATTGGTCTCCACCAAGATGACGCTTGCGCAATAGCAGCTATTGGACTCCTGATAGACGCTACTGCGCAGGTGCGGCCGGTGCCATTTTGAGAATTTTAAAGAATAAGGCTGCGTTCACACGTCGCGATGTTTTTGCGGCGGTTTTAAATGCGCGATTTTGCTGCGAAAAATAAACATCCCATGCATTCCTATGGGATTCCGCAATTCTGTGCTAATGCTGCGTTTTTTTCCACGGCGGAATCTCTTCGCGGTAAAATCTGCAGCATGCTCATTAACTTAGCAGAATCGCAGCAATTCTGCCCACATAGGAATGCATTGTTCTGCTTACTGTGGCTGTGCACACCATGCAAAAAGTAAGCAGAACATTTGCGGATGGTACCCACGGTCTGGAGGAGAGGAGACTGTCCTCCGGGCTTTGGGTACCATATCCCTGTAAAAAATAGAATTAAAATAAAAAATATTGTTGTTCTCACCTTCCGGCGTCCTGCGCAGCCTTCCCGCCTCTCTCCACGCTCCCGGCATCTTCTGGTCCCAGTAATCCTTTGCGAGAATGACCGCGATGACGTCGCGGTCTCGCGGGTGTGCGACGTCTCACGGTCATTCGCACAAAAGATTACTGGGACCAGAAGATGCCGGGAGCGTGGAGAGAGGCGCGGGACGCCAGAAGGTGAAAATAACAATATTTTTTACATCCTATCTTTTACTACTGATGCCGCATAGGCAGCCTCAATAGTAAAAAGTTGGTCACACTCGTCAAACACTGTTTAACCAGTGTGACCAACCTGTCAATCAGTTCTCCAAGCGATGCTGCAGATCGCTTGGAAAACGCTAGCATTCTGCAAGCTAATTACGCTTGCAAATCGCTAGTTTTTCTGCGGGAACTTGAAATGCGATTTTCCCGCGGAATGGAATTCCGGAATTCTCGCGGTAACTTCCGCGGGAATTCTGCTACGTGTGAACGTAGCCTAAATGTATATCTCTAAATAAAATAATTTAATGCATATTATAGATGCGATCGTGCTGCAGTTCAGGCGCTACCACCTGCTGAAATGTGTTTTTTTTTTTTTTGTTTTTTTTTTCAAATACATACTATATTCAGTATGTAAAATAGGGGGCAGGTGACTGAGGGATCAGTGACCTGTCATAAGCCATCAGTATTAATACCTAAACAGAGCAGCACATGAAGCCCCAGCCCCGACCCGGAGCACGAGCCGATCATTAACTGAAAACTAAAAATAAAGATTCCACAACAACCACAAGACGGATTTCATCACCAGGTATCAGTGTAATCAGTATAACGGCGCCGACCTGACACTGTCTGTAGTCACTGAGCACAATGCTGCTGACAGGTTCCTTTCTCTTTCATAATCCTGTGGCACGCCCTTGATGCTATTTGCCCAATCTTTTGCTGCATGGTGTCATGGCCTCCAGGAATTGCATATTAACATATGACTGCAGCGCCTTGTCAGGGATTCCTCAGAGAAGTTTATAGTGTTGACTCCACAGCAGTGAAGAGAAACCACTGGATTCTGTTGTAAATTGACAATCTGCAGACTATAGAACCGCATCATCAATTTGTTGTGTATTTTCTCTGCTTGTGATAACAAAGATTCTCAGTCTGCAAGATCTGCAGTATTCACTCCTGCTACACCCAAAAAACAAACAAAATACAGGAGGATTATTCTTTAGTTAACTCAAGAAAAGTTGCTCTTCAAAGTTCTGAAACTCTGCTACTTTACCCATCTCTGCTGCTTTTCTAAAAAGTTGTTAGGAGCATGGATAAAGTGTTGGGTGAAACCCAGCCCAACAAACTGTAATTGACAGCAAAGTGAAGTATAGCAGAAAGCTGTTCCAGGTCTATAGAGCAGATTAGATAGTGGCAGGTGAGTTACTGGCTCCATTTATATTGCAGTTCATGCATCTGTTAGGATCTTTATACTTCCAGGCTAATGTAGTAAATGCCTGGTTTGATGAATCTACTATAATTAGTACGAGTGAGAGCTGCTGTATTTTTCTTGCTGCCATAAGTCCCTGAAACTTTTATAAAATGGGCAGCATCGCAGTGGTTAGCACCGCAGCCTTGCTGCTCTGGGCTCTTGGGTTCAAATCAACACCAAGGAGTTGGTATGTTCTCCCCATGTTGGCGTGGGTTTCCTCCAGTTTCTCAGATTTCCTTCCACACTCCAGACACATTGATAGGGAATCTAGATTGTGAGCCCCAGTGGGGACAGTGCCGATAATGTCTGTAAAGCGCTGCGGAATAAGAGTGCTATATAAGCAACTTAGGCGGGATGGGGCAGGTGTACTTACTGTGAAATTAAAAAGGGGTCAGGCAGCTGTCTAATACGGTATCTTCTTCTCCTTTCAGGACTGGAGTTATCCGATGAGAAGGGAGATGCAGGTACAGTAGGCTTTAGCATTTTTTTTTTTTTTTTTTTTTTTTTTTATGCAAGTTCAGGTTGTCCGCAGATCTCCTGACCTGTACTCTATACCCTCATGTGTGACTGAAGCTGTGGAGTTCAGATCCAGAGACCCTCGCCCAGGCCGTACATATGGTGGTCTGTACTCAGAACAGTACAGAACTATGTGTCCTGCCTGCTGCAGGTTTACTTACAGCAAATCAGAAACTGTGCCAGATGATTCAGCTCTGTTATATCTGCTGATACTTCTGTGTGTGTTATTTAGTAGACTGGGTGGGATTGCCTTCTGTAACTTGTGTTGATTTTGTTTATTTTAGGAGATTTTACCTGGCTTATTTTTGGGTCCATACTCGGCAGCAATGAAGAGCAAGGTGTGTTTCCCCCAATGTGGAAGTAAATTCACTGTAATGTTGACAGCTTGTTGCTGAAATTTTGGACCCATTAAAATTAATGGCGATAATCTGCAGTACTTGGCACAACCCCTGGATAGGAGAGGTGCTGTTTTTCTGTTATATGACTTATATTTTTTTAATCACATCTTATGATAAGTCTTTAATCAGATGCTCATTTATTGCAGCTCTCCATACTCCAGAAATCCGGCATAACGCACATAATCTGCATAAGGCAGAGCATCGAAGCAAATTTCATCAAACCAAATTTTCAACACCTTTTCAGGTAAGTGATGCTGATTTCTACATGTATTTTGTCTGACTGTAACATTTCTTTAGGGATCTAATATGGAAACTGTTAACCCCTTAAGCCCCAAGGGTGGTTTGCACGTTCATGACTGGGCCAATTTTTACAATTCTGACCACTGTCCCTTTATGAGGTAATAACTCTGAAACGCTTCCATGGATCCCGGTGATTCTGACATTGTTTTCTCGTGACATATTGTACTTCATGATAATGGTAAAATTTCATTCAAATAACTTGCGTTTATTTGTGAAAAAAAACGGAAACTTGGCGAAAATTTGGAAAATTTCGCAATTTTCCAACTTTGAATTTTTATGCCCTTAAATCACAGATACGGCACACAAAAAACTTGATAAGTAACATTTCCCACATGTTTACTTTACATCAGCACAATTGTTAAGAAGTTATAAGGGTTAAAAATTGACCAGCGATTTCTCATTTTTGCAACACCATTTTATTTTTACGGACCACATCACATTTGAAGCTACTTTGAGTGGTCTATATGATAGAAAATACCCAAAAGTGACACCATTCTAAAAACTGCACCCCTAAAGGTGCTCAAAACCACATTCAAGAAGTTTATTAACCCTTTAAGTGCGTCACAGGAATTTTTTGAATATTTAAAAAAAAAAAAAAATTAACTTTTTTCACAAAAAAAATATTTCAGGTTCAATTTTTTCTATTTTACCAAGGGTAACAGGAGAAATTGGACTGCAAAATTTAATGTGCAATTTGTCCTGAGTACGCTGATACCTGATATGTGGGGGGGAACCACGGTTTCGGCGCATGGCTGAGCTCAGAAGGGAAGGAGCGCCGTTTGACTTTTTCAATGCAAAATTGGCTGGAGTTCAGATCTGACGCCATGTCACGTTTGGAGAGCCCCTGATGTACCTAAACAGTGGAAACCCCCCACAAGTGACCCCATTTTGGAAACTAGACCCCCCAAAGAACTTATCTAGATATGTGGTGAGAACTTTGAACCCACAAGGGCTTCACAGAAGTTTATAAAGTACAGTGGTACAATTAAAAAATCATATTTTTTCCACCCCCAATTTTTATTTTCCCAAGGGTAACACGACCCTAAAAGTTATTGTGCAATTTGTCCTGAGTACGCTGATACCCCACATGTGGGGGTAAACCACTATTTGGGCGCATGGCAGAGCTCGGAAGGGAAGCAGTGCCATTTGACGTTTTTTGCTGGAATTGAGATCGGACACCATGTTGCGATTGGAAAACCCCTGATGTACCAAAACAGTGCAAACCCCCCACAAATGACACCATTTTGTAAACTAGACCCCCCCAAGGAACTTATCTAGATGTGTGGTGAGAACTTTGCACCCCCAAGGGCTTCACAGAAGTTTATAACATACAACCGTACAATTAAAAAATCATATTTTTTCCACAAAAATGATCTTTTCACCCTCAATTCTTATTTTTCCATGGGTAACAGGACCCTAAAAGAAGTTGTCCAATTTGTTCTGAGTACGCTGATACCCCATATGTGGGAGAAAACTACTGTATGGGCACACGTCGGGGCTCGGAAGGGAAGTAGTGACGTTTTGGAATGCAGACTTTGATGGATTGGTCTGCGGGTGTCATGTGCGTTTGGAGAGCCCCTGATGTACCTAAACTATTGAAACTCCCCACAAGTGACCCCATTTTGGAAACTAGCCCCCCCCACGGAACTTATCTAGATGTATGGTGAGCACTTTGAACCCCCAAGTGCTTCATAGAAGTTTGTAACGCCCGGGCGTGAAAATAAAAAAGAAATTTTTTTCCGCAAAAATTAGATTTTTGCCCCCAACTTTTTATTTTCCTAAGGGTAACAGGAGAAATTGGACCCCAAAAGTTGTTTTGCAATTTGTCCTGAGTAGGCTGATACCCCATATGTGGGAGTAAAACACTGTTTGGGCGCATGACAGAGCTTGGAAGGGAAGGACCACCATTTGACTTTTTCAACTCAGACGCCATGTTGCATTTGGAGAGCACCTGATGTGCCCAAACAGTGCAAACCCCCAATTCTAACTCCAACCCTAACCCCAACACACCCCTAACCCTAATCTCAGCCCTAACCCTAGCCCTAACCCTAATGGGAAAATGGAAATAAATACATTTTTTTTATTTTATCATTTTTCCCTAACTAAGCGGGTGATAAAGGGCGTTTGATTTACTATTTATGGCGGTATTTATATTTGGCAGCTGTCACACGCTAAAAGACGCTTTTTATTGTAAAAACAGTTTTTGCATCACCACATATTGAGAGCTATAACTTTTCCGTATTTTGACCCACCGAGTCATGTGAGGTTTTATTTTTTGCGGGACAAGTTGATGTTTTTATTGGTACCATTTTCGGGCACGTGACATTTTTTGATCGCTTTTTATTCCGATTCTTGGGACGCAGAAAGAACAAAAACCAGCGTTTCAGGAATTTCTTTTGGGGGGGTGCATTTACACCGTTCCGTGTGCGGTAAAATTGATAAAGCTGCTTTATTCTTCGGGTCAGTACGGTTACAGCGATACCTCATTTAGGTCTTTTTTTATGTTTTGGCGCTTTTATGCAATGGAAACTATTTTATATAAAAAATATTTTTGCATTGCTTTATTCTGCGAGCTATAACTTTATTTTTTCGCTGATGATGCTGTATGGCGGCTCGTTTTTTGCGGGACAAGATAACGTTTTCAGCGGTACCATGGATATTTATATGCGTCTTTTTGATCGCGCGTTATTGCACTTTTTGTTTGAAGGTATGATAATAAATCATTATTTTTTTTTTTTTTTTTTTAAACTTTATTACATTGTCCCAGGTGGGACATCACTGTCCTGTGACAGATCGCTGATCTGTCACATCACAGATCACTGTAACAGATCAGTGATCTGTCACAGGCAGTGCAGCAGGCTTCCTCGTGCCTGCGCTTTGCAGGCACTGAGGAAGTCAGCTCCCTGCAGGCCCCCGAAGGTCCCCGTCGCCATCTTGGATTCGGGGGCCTGCAGGGAAGGAGCCCCCCGCAGCAGCGCTGCACATTGCGCTGCTGTGGGGGGTTCAGGGAAGCACAGAGGAAGCCCCCTCCCTGCCCATGCTTCCCTTTAACCCCCGGTACACCGCGAGTGTTTGATCGCGGTGTGCAAGGGGTTAACATGTCGGGGGCGGTCCGTGAACGCCCCTGACACATTGTGCCGGGTGTCAGCTGTGATAATCAGCTGACACCCGGCCGCGATCAGCGGCGCTCACCACGTTGGCGCTGCTGATCGCTATGACGTACTATCCCGTCCCTGGGAATTAAGTCCCAGGGCACCTGGACGGGATAGTACGTCATATGGGATTAAGGAAGTTAAACTTCTACTTCCAAAATCATGCACCCCCTGCACAAGGCATGACCTGATATATCCATTTCGCTCCATCTGATGTGTATCACTGGGGGGCACACATGGCCCCAGATGAAGCAGCATATGGAGGCACACAAGTAAATCATGGTCCTGTCCTCTTAGACTTTATTCTTGTGCTGACCTTTTTGTTTTAACCTTGGTTCACAGATATTTAGTCCTGGATATTGCAGATAACCCTATTGAAAACATCATCCGGTTTTTCCCTATGGTAAGTGCTTCTGTCGGCACAGTCCATCTACTTTATTCTTGGTAGTCACTGCAAATACAATGCCTTTTATTGGAGACATCAGCCTTTTAGTGATTGGACATTAGACGTATGACCTGAGTCGCAGCCTAAAATCCAGTGATCTGCTCTTCTTTTTTTTTTTTTTTTTTTTTTTTTTTTTTTTTTGACCAGTTCCAGTGTAAATTCATATTGGAATGGAAAAATGCAGTCAACCTTGAGTTTTCCTGTGCCAGGGTGGGGAGTGTATACTGGGAATGGTGTAATTGAGTGATAATATCCAGAGGAAGGGGTCAGAGGATGTGATCTATTATTTTGATGTGCACAAGACAATTGCATCCATAGGCAACGGCGTCTGTAAGCAATGGCATTCCTTAGCACTCAGGTTCTAGAACAGCAGAAAATTGCTTGTTTATATCCAGACTAAGGTTACTCAAATATAAACCCAAAAAAAGGCAAAATAAACGAAGGCCCATCCATGATACTGCAGCAGAAACCCAAAAAGAAAAATAAAACAAAAGAGCAGTAGATAAAATATAAGAATTTTAGTATTGCAAAATTAATTATAAAAATATAGTATATAATATAGCAAAGTAAGAACAAGGGAATCAGCGACACCTAGATACCACACTCAAACTAGGTCGATACAGATATTAGCAGAGTCTGTATACGTCAAATATAACCCTAGTATTACAAAAATTCAGTCAGCTATATGTATGGTGCTAATATTTGTATCAACCTAGTTTGAGTGTGGTATCTAGGTGTCGCTGATTCCCTTGTTCTTACTTTGCTATATTATATACTATATTTTTATAATTTTGCAATAATAAAATTCTTTATCTACTGCTCCTTTGTCCTATTTTTCTTTGTTTTGTTTTTTTAGGTTACTCAAACCAGAGAAATTGCTGTTGTGGAAATTCCAAGCATTGCCTTAAATTACAGATCGCTCCCACAGTGATGCTAGGGCAGTGTTCCCCAACTCCAGTCCTCAAGGCCCACCAACAGGTCATATTTTCAGGATTTCCCTCGTATTGTACAGGTGATGCAATTATCACCTGGGCTATTCTAAGGAAATCCTGAAAACATGACCCGTTGGTGGGCCTTGAGGACTGGAGTTGGGGAACCCTGTGCTAGGGCACGGGTAGCTAAAATTTACCGTTTGGCCTTTAACCCCTTTCCGACATTTGCAGTACATGTATGTCTTGATAAGGAAGGACTTTCTGACTGATGCAGTACATTTAAGTCTTGACAATAGCCCGTGCACAAGGGGCTGTGCGTCGGTGATTGCTAGCTCATACTGACAACTGTCACCTGGCTTTCAGTGCAAGGAGCGGTGCCTGGCACTTTAACCCTCTAAATGCTGCGTTTGGTGAGATCGTAGCATTTAGAGAGCAGTTAGAGGGAAGAAAGCCCATATGCTTTATAAGATATCAATTTGGCTAAGTGGAATGTGCCCCTAAGCCATTGCATAAAACCAGTCAGAGAGAAGAAAAGCCCCACTCTGCTCTTGGATCTGAGACCACGCGACGTCATCACAGGGTCCCGATTGTTGCCATGGTGACCCGATGTCATCATGACAACATCCTGGTCACCAGGCACTAGGAAGTTGGTTAGATAATTCGCAGTGCATGATCTAACTTGTCTCTGCAGCACTACCAGGCTAGAAAGTATAGAAATGCTCCTGCATGGCTATACCAAAGGCTGGGTGCCCACAATCCTGATAAGCAGCACTTTGGATGCAACATATGTTAGCTGCATCCAAAGCGCTACCGTCTATTGAACACGGGTAAATTTGCTTGTGATTACTGAACTGTGCAGATTCACCATGTCAATACTTTCTATTGATGTAATTTGTGTTGTGGAGGCTGGCGTCCCCGCAGAGAAAGACATGCTGCGGTCTGGAAAGACACACTGCATGTCCGTCTCCGCTTGTGAGCCGTGGGCGTCTGTGTCTGCGGATTGGACATGGGATTTCTTGAAATCAGATCCACTATGCTGTAGCATCTGGCCTCTGTGGGTTTTCCAATATCTGAGAACTACAGTAACGTTTGTGGATTTTTTTATTTTTTTTTCCCCTCTCTTGCAGACAAAGGAATTCATAGATGGATGTTTACAGCCTGGAGGTAAGTGGTGCGACCGTAGCACCAGACTATGAAGATTGCGGTGTTCATCCGGTTAAGCTAGTTTCAGACTAGCGTTCTTGGGCGCAGTGCAGGGCCACCACTAAGCCCTGGCCGCACCCCCCCGGTCAGTTCCTCCTCTGATTGCATGAGGCTGCATGCAATCAGCGTATCCTATATTTAGCGTTGGATACGTTGACCGTGCGCTGATCTGATTTTGCTGGCGCTGCGCCCAGAGCACAAAACAGCAACAGCGCGTTTTTGTGCGCTGGGCGGCCGCGCCAAAAGGGCGCAGAGCCAGCAAAATCAGACCAGCGCACGATCAGCGTATCCAACGCTAAATATAGGATACGCTGATCGCATGCAGCCTCATGCGATCAGAGGAGGAACTGACCGGAGGGGGCGGGGCTTAGCGGCGGCCCTGCACTGTGCCCAAGAACGCTAGTCTGAAACTAGCCTTACAAAGACAAAAGACAGCAATGTGAAATGGTGCACGCTCACCCCTTCTATAGCAAGAAGTTTGTGGCAGGAAATGGGGCATTTGGAGTCACTTTCCCAGGGCCCGCCAGTGGACTCAATTCTGAAGGACACTAATTCACAGTACAAATCCTCTTTAAAAGTGTCTCGTTTTTGGCAATGGTAACACTTGCAGAGTTGCTTGCCTGTACAACCATTTTACTACTTAATTTACGATTTTGGACTTATTTGACCATACCTCTTTAAAAACCTGAAGTGGAAGTAAAAGTTGTTGCCAAACACTACAAATGAACAGGAGGAGGCAACCTGCATATACAAATTGGCTTCCTTCTCCATGGAATTAACTCTAACTGGTCAGGTGATGATGCAAAGGCTTGTATCAGTCCCTCAGCTGTCCTACATTGCCCCAGACTATATATTAAACCCTCCTTCACTCAGTTGGGTTCTCTTGTCTCATCTCACTGCTACAATGACTATAGTGGGGCAGTCAGGGGTCACTGGGGCTCATATTGCTTCCTGGTCAGCCAGCCCAAGCTTGGTCTAATAATTCTCTTCTGTGCAGGTAAAGTCCTTATTCATGGGAATGCAGGAATCTCCCGCAGTGCTGCCTTGGTTATTGCATACATCATGGAAACCTTCGGAATAAAATACAGGTAATAAACACAAAACTTCAGCTGAAAGGTTGATCAGTTCTCTAAAATTGATAACTTCTGCATATGTTTTTTAATTGGAGCTGTGTAGGTGTATATGCCAGCATCTGAGCCTAAAGTGATCTAGTAATCCACACAAAACATTTAGGCTGTCTTCACACTTGCGTTGTGGATGGCAGCCTACTTCCTTCTTTCTTCCTCCGTTAAGCCCTGCCCACTGCCACACCTCTTCCTTCAGCTCCACCTACGTCTGCATGCGTCCTGCGTACCTTTAACATTGGGTACGCAGGCCATGCGGATATTTGCGGATGCCTCCGCATGCGTCTTTTTGACGCTGCACCGAACGCAGAAAGTTGCATTTTGTTGCGGTCGGCGGGCGCATTAAAAGGACGCATGCGGATGCGTCGGCATACATCCACATGGCCTGTGTAGCCAATGTTAAAGATGGGGTACGCAGGACACATGCAGACGTAGGCGGAGCTGAAGGAAGGGGTTCAGCAGTGGGCGGGGCTTAACGGAGGAAGGAAGTAGGCTGCCATCCGCAGCCCTGCCGAACGCTAGTGTGAACCTAGCCCAAGTCGGATAATGGGAGGTTTACTTTGTGTGCTATTTCTCATAACATTTGTAGTTACCTTTAAGTTCATGAAATAACAATTTCCTTTCAGTCTGCAAACTTAATTCCTCTTCAGTCATTTCCATCTCTGTGTTGTCTAAAAATGTTCCTCCTGTTGGTGTCCCTCCCAGTATTGTAGGATGATGTGAGTTCTGGGTGTCTAACAGCCCCCTGGACCACAGAAGCAATCTTGCACCCAGCTTTTATCAGCACAGCTTCTACCCTTACCCATTTTCCTCTCCAAGTGCTTTATTTTTGTACCCTTGTTACTCTGCCCTCCCTGAGACAGTTCATGCTTTCCACTCCCTTATTCTGATCTCTGTACAGACCCGCCTGCTACGATCTATAACGCTGAGAGAAAAAAAGGGTGAGAACAGAGAACTTTTGAGATCTCTAATGGTTATTTTTTTTTTATTCGAGAGCACTTTGCTTAACCCCTTCACGACATGCGCCATACATGTACTGCACATGTTTGTGTTCCTCCCTTTTTGATGTGGGCTGAGGCGATGAGCCCACATCTTTCCCGGCACATATCCGCATGTCTGCAGTCGGCGCGTGTCAATCAAAACGCCAGAATTAAAGGGAACCTGTCACCCCTCCCCCCTGGGCGTTAAGTAAAAGGGCTACCTTGACCAGCACTAAGGCTGTACTCTGTGAAGGTGGCTCTTCTGTTTCTGACCCCCCAGTAACGCCAAAATATTAACTTTTATAAATAGGTCCTCATACCTGTTATGCGTCCTATAGGTATGGAGCCTCCCATAGACGTCCATCATGCCCCTGCTCTGCCGTCTGTGCCCCGCCTCCTTCTGTCTCCTGCTCTGTGAAAACATTTCTCGGGCATGCGCAGTGCGCGCTGCCCTTGAACTGACATCAGGCGATCATGCCTGCGTGTTGTGGATGCCCCAAATCCTGCCCCACAGTGTGTGTTATGATGTATTCACACTGCGGGGCGGGATCTGGGGCCTCCACAACACGCAGGCGTGATCTTCTGATGTCAGTTCGCGGGCAGCGTGCACTGTGCTGCCCGAGGACTGTTTTCACAGAGCAGGCGCCGCCATAGGAGACAGAAGGAGGCGGAGCACAGACGGCGAAGCAGGGGCATGATTGACGTCTATGGGAGGCGTGACCAAGATGGCAGCACAGGGGCATGATGGATGGCTATGGGAGGCGGGGCCCAGACGCTGCAGAGACATGATTGGAGGCGGCTGATACAGGGGGTGGCTCCATACCTATGGGACGCATAACAGGTATGAGGACCTATTTATAAAAGTTTAATATTTCGGCGTTACTGGGGGTCAGAAACAGAAGAGCCACCTTCAGAGTGCAGCCTTAGTACTGCTGAATGTGGCTCTTTTACTTAAAAATGCCCAGGGGGGGGGGTGGCAGGTTCCCTTTAAGTTTTTTTGGTCACCACAACATGCAATAACAGGTGATCAAAAGCTCATATCCACAACAAAATATCATTAAAAACGTTAGCTCAGCACGCAAAAAAGCCCTCACCCAATCCAAGATCAGGAAAGATGGAGACTCTTTGGGTCTTGGAAAATGACACGTTTTTTTTTCTTTAACAAACTTTGGATTTTATTTTCACCATTTAAATAAAAAACAACCTAGACATGTTTGGTGTCTGTGAACTCGTATTGACCTGGAGAATCATAATGGCAGGTCAGATTTAGCATTTGGTGAACGTGGTAAAAAAAATCCAAAAAAGAGTTGTGGAGTTGCACTTTTCTCTCTCGCTTCATTGGGGGACACAGAAACCTTGGGGTGTATGCTGCTGACACTATGCACAAAAAAGGTTAGCTCCTCCTCCGCAGTATAGACCCAACCGGCACTAATTTCCTCAGTTTAGCTTAGTGTCAGTAGGAGGTGGACACGGGTCTTTCATTAGACCCATATCTACCTCAGTGTGTGTCGTTTCTTTGCAGGTTTTTTCCGGAGGGATACAGAGTGAATGGTCACATCTGTAGTCCCACAAAGAGACTGAGTACGGCGTGCACTGCCACCCTGTATCCTCATAGCTCTCCACAGCAGGACCACAAGCCTCTACCACGGATGCGTGTCAGGCCCTCCAGTCTGGTCCTCGCCCCCCCGTCTCCCACCCACTCGCCCACCAGAGCCTGTCGGTCTGGAAGAGACGCGGACAGCCTTCTCTGGATGATGAAGGTACCCTTTTCTACAGGTCTGTCTACCACCTCGGATTACAGGATCAGGTAGGTAAGTATGGGGCCCCGCAATGGCATGTCTCCTAGGAATCACTGCTCCATCAGCACCGTGACAGCCCCTTCCTCACCCTGCCCCCCTCCCCGGCTGCACTTATCTCATTTCAGCTAGGCAGCCCAGCTGCAGGCAGGGATCCTTTCAGAAGCGGTCGCCGCAACAGCGCAGCGTTACCTCCACACCGCCCTGCGCTCCCTAGCGGCTGCCGCATTTACTCCAGGCCCTGTCTTCAGTTTGGGCCTTGCTCGGCGTCATGGCCACGCCCACTGCCTTCTTCCTTAGGCGGGCTTCTCTCCCGCCCATTTTAGGCCCGCCCACCGCTCTCTCCCTCTGTGTCTGCGCTCCTCAGTCCACCCACTCCTGGTCTGCCTATTGGCAGCGGGCAGCACCATCTTCGTCCTCCTTACTGCGCTTAGTCCCGCCCACTCCTCCCTGTCTCCTCTGGAAAACGCACGCCTTTACTTCCTGCTCCTATCAGGCTGCCTCCATTTTCTCAGCCTGTCAGCCGGACTCCATCTCCTCTATCTGTGGCCCTGTAGATGCAGTCGAGCTGCGCAGCGTCGCGTGCTGGAAGCATCTACAGGACACCGGACCGTGAGTAGCTCTGCAACTGCAGACTGACACCCTCCTCTGCCTCCTGTCCCCCAACCTTCCGGCACTGCTTCAGTGACTTTCCTTCATTATGTCTAACCCTGAGCCTAATCATGCTCGTCCTCCTGCTTCCTCCACTGGCACCCTGGTCAAATACTTTGCATGTTCTTCTTGCAAACGCAAACTTCCCTCAGGTCAGTCCTCTCCCCTCTGCCTCGACTGCAGCAATCCCATTGAGCCTGCCGCCCAGGAGCCCCCTATTCTTCCACGTGAGAGTGAATCCCCCATTCCTGGGTGGGCTTCTTCTCTTTCACAATTGGTAGCGGATCTCACCAGGGTGTCTCAGTCCCTAGTGGCCGTTCTTGATAAGTTGCCCCTGGACACTTCTGCAGGATTCAGTAGGACACAAGAGGCTCCATCTGAGCCAGCCAGTGTGAGCCGTAAAAGGCCTAGGCAGGATCTCCAGCCGGAATCCTCCCCGCGCCCCATCTCACCACATAGTCCTTCCCAGCAGTCTCCTTCTCGTGCCTCTTCACCTGAGTCAGGAAAAGCGTTCTCGGATGCGCCATCCGAAGGGGTTTTAGAGCTGGATTCGGACCATATCGCGGATATGAAGGTTATGGTACAGAACCTCATTGCAGCGATCAACCACACTTTTGAGATCACAGACTCCCCTGCGAAATCCTCAGATCAGGAGGTTTCGTTCAGCCGGGCGGAAGCACCTTCCAGAGTCTTCGCTTCTCACTCTGAGTTTGACAAGCTCCTTACCAGGGAAAGAGAAAATCCAACCAGGCGTTTTCAAAGAGTGAAACGTCTTGGTGTGCTGTATCCATTTTCTCAAGAGCTCACCAACAACTGGTAGGCTTCCCCCTCTGTAGATAGTCTGGAGTCCGGACACAGGAGCATCTAACAACACGGTTCTTCCGATTTCAGGTGTGGCGTCTCTCAAGGATTCTAACGACAGGATCATAGAATCCTTAGCAAAGTCAGCATTCGAAGCGGCTGCGGCGGTGCTAAGCCCGGTCTTTGCTTCCACTTGGGTAGCAAAAGCCATAGCTACTTGGGAGGAGGATTTCCGCCAAGGCATTCTTGATAGGGCCCAACCAGAGCGACTGGCTGAGCTAGCCAACCAGATTTCCCATGCAGGGGGATATTTGGTCTCAGCCTCCTTAGATGCCGCGTCTTGCGCAGCTCAAGCCTCCAGCAACGTAGTGGCAATACGGCGTACAATTTGGCTTAAGGCATGGCAGGCGGATTTGTCATCAAAAAAGTCCCTTACCAATCTGCCATTTCAGGGAGCGCGTCTCTTTGGATCCCAGGTGGACCAGATTATTAAAGACACCACTGGAGGCACAAGCTCCCTTCTCCCTCAGGCTAAGCCTCGTAGACCCCCTCCAAGGCGTCAGTTTCGGCCCTTTCGGTCTTTCCGCCGCTTCGCGACGGCAGAACCCTTTTCCAACCAACAAAGGCCACAAGCCCGCCAGGATTGGAAGAAGGTCTCCTTTAGGCCCACTCCCTCCTGGCGATCTCACTCCTCCCAGAGCAGATCCTCCAGGTCCAGAACTGGACGGTCCACATCGGCATGACTATCAACAAAGTTTCGAGGCGCCTTCCCAACTGGGCGGCCGACTCCTTTTTTTCAGACCCGTCTGGATTGCCTCGGTGGAAGACACTTGGGTCAGGGAAGTTGTATCCTCAGGATACAAGATAGAGTTCGTTTCTCGGCCCCGGGATCGCTTCTTCGAGTCCCGACCTCCAAAAGACCCCGCTTTAGTTCTGGGTTTCTTTGCTTCTGTCGCCTCTCTTCTCAGTTCCGGGGTGATTGTGCCTGTTCCTGAAACAGAACGATTCACAGGGTTTTACTCAAACCTGTTTGTAGTGCTGAATAAAGGCGGCGCGGTTCGGCCCTTTCTGGATCTCAAATTAATGAACAAAAGGGTCCGCCTGCGACATTTCAGGATGGAGTCCCTTCGTTCAGTAATCACTTCCATGGAGGGGCAAGAATTCATGTGCTCAATAGACATTCAATATGCCTATCTGCATGTTCCCATCTTTCCCGGGCATCAGAGATTCCTGCGTTTCGCCATTCATCAGGACTACCAGTTTGTCGCTCTGCCGTTCGGTCTCGCCACCGCGCCCAGAGTGTTTACAAAGATGATGGCGGCGGTGATGGCCCTGTTGAGGGTCAGAGGTCTCATCCTCTTTCCGTACCTCGACGACGTTCTAATCAAAGCTCCGTCTTTTTCCCAGGCTGACCAAAGTCTTGCCATCGTTCTCGACACCTTGTCCAGATTCGGGTGGCTTGTAAACAAAAGGAAGTCCTGCCTTGTTCCGACTTAACGTCTTGTGTTTCTAGGCTTATTGTTCGACACCCGTGATCAAGGGTCTTTCTCCCCGAAGAGAAGAGGAGCTCTCTTTGACGAGCTGTACGATCACTGCAGAGCCCCCAGCTGCCATCTTTCCGGTCTGCCATGAAAGTCTTGGGAAAGATGGTGGCGACGGCCGAAGCAATTCCTTTTGCTCAATTCCACTCGAGACCGCTTCAACAGGCCATCCTGTCTCGGTGGAACAGGTCTCTCTTCTCTGGATCGTCCAATTCGCCTCTCGTCCCAGGTCAAACAGTCCCTCAATTGGTGGCTGACGTCACCTCTCATTTCCCTGGGCCGGTCATTCCTCCCAATTCACTGGCAGATTGTGACAACGCACGCCAGCCTTCTCGGCTGGGGTGCAGTGTTTCGCAATCGGACTGTTCAGGGTCGGTGGTCGACTCGAGACAACTCTGCCAATCAACGTCCTCGAGATACGGGCGATTTATCGGTCTCTCATTCACTGGGAAAGGCTTCTCGGGTCTGCCGATCCGGATTCAGACAATGCTACAGTGGTGGCATACGTCAACCACCAAGGGGGGACACGGAGTTCCTCGGCACTAGCGGAAGTGTCCAAGATTCTCCACTGGGCAGAGGTATCAGTCCAAGCGATATCCGAGGTAGACATTCCCGGCGTGGACAACTGGGCCGCCGACTTTCTCAGCCGCGAGGGTCTCGCGGCGGGAGAGAGGTCCTTATATCCGGATGTTTTCCATCAGCTTTGCCGTCGTTGGGGGACGCCGGACGTACATCTGCTGGCGTCTCGCCTGAACAGGAAGGTTCCGCAATTCGTATCCAGGGCGCGAGATCCTCTTGCAGTGGGCGCCGATGCTCTGACCATTCCCTGGTCTCAGTTCAAGCTCCCCTATCTGTTTCCTCCCCTTCCTCTTCTTCCCAAGCTGTTGAAGAAAATCAAGGCGGAAGGGGTACCAGTCATCCTCATCGCTCCGGATTGGCCCAGAAGGTCTTGGTTCGTGGACATCGTCAACCTTCTCGCGGACACCCCCTGGAAGCTTCCAGACAGAGCAGATCTGCTGTCTCAGGGTCCAACCTGCCACCCCAATTCTCTGCCGCTCAATTTCACGGCGTGGCTGTTGAGACCGCGGTTCTGAAACTGACAGGTTTTTCGGATCGGGTTATCCACACCATGATCCGGGCTAGAAAGCAATCGTCTTCCAAAATTTATTATCGCACGTGGAAGGCCTACTTCACTTGGTGCGAGGCCAATGACATTCCGCCCATGTCCTTTTCACTCCCTTCTTTCCTGGCGTTCCTCCAGGCAAGCTTAGATGCGGGCCTTGCCCTCAGCTCTTTAAAGGGTCAAGTCTCGGCGCTTTCCATCCTTTTCCAGAAGACGGCCTCCTGACCGCAGGTCAAGACTTTTCTTCAGGGAGTGGCTCATGCGGCACCTCCGTACCGTGCTCCTGTTGATCCATGGGATCTCAATCTGGTTCTGGAGGCTCTACAAGGTTCACCCTTTGAGCCTCTCAGGGAAGTTTCCCTATGTCTTCTCTCCTGGAAGGTAGCCTTTCTGGTGGCCATCACCTCCATCCGGCGCCTGTCGGAATTGGTGGCCCTTTCTTGTCGCCCCCCCCCCCCCCCCCCTTTCTTAGTGCTCCACCAGGATAAGGTGGTCCTGTGGCCCCTGCCTTCCTTCCTGCCTAAGGTGGTGTCAACTCTCCACCTAAATGAGGAAATTGTTCTCCCGTCCTTTTGTCCGGGTCCAGTCCACCCGCTCGAGCGCTGCTTGAACAAGCTAGACCTGGTCAGGGCGATGAAGGTCTACCTAGCTAGGACGACTCCCTTGCGGAAGATACTCGCTTTTCATCATTCCAGATGGTGCGCGGAAAGGTCAGCCGGCCTCCAAGGCTACTATTGCTCGCTGGATCAGATCGGCAATTTTGGAATTCTACCGGGTCAAGCATCGAGTGCCCCCTCCTGGAATTAGAGCTCACTCTACCCGGGCAGTGGGTGCCTCCTGGGTGGTGCGCCACAGCTTTGCAAAGCTGCAACCTGGTCTTCGATCCACACGTTTGCCAAATTTTACAAGGTCCACACCTACCCTTCGGCGAACGCCAGCCTAGGCAGAAGGATCTTGCAGGCGACGGTGGTGAGTACTCAGACCTAATGGAAGTTTGCTTCTCCCTCCCCAGTGACTGCTTTGGGACGTCCCATGGTTTCTGTGTCCCCAATGAAGCGATAGAGAAAACAGGATTTTTGGGTTGCTTACCGTAAAATCTGTTTCTCGGAGCCTTCATTTGGGGACACAGCACCCTCCCATGTTCTGCAACTACTGTTCTTATGTTGATTGTTGGTTACAGTTGAGTTGTCTGTTCTTTAAGTCTATTTTGTTACTTCACTTACTGCTTTCTCACTAACTGAGGAAATTAGTGCCGGTCGGTGGGGTGTATACTGCGGCGGAGGAGCTAACCTTTTTTTCCGCATAGTGTCAGCCTCCTAGTGGCAGCAGCAGCATACACCCCATGGTTTGTGTCCCCCAATGAAGGCTCCGAGAAACAGATTTTATGTTAAACAACCCAAAAAATCTGTTTTTCTCTAATAACCCTCCACGACAGCACACAGGAGGATGTCCTTCATCCTAATAGGGGCAGGGAATACGAAAGAGGTGAAATAGTCCCTCCCTCCTTCCTTCATTCCTCAGTGTTTTTCCTTTCCCTATAGGGATGAAGAGGTCATCCTGGGTGCTGTGCCGGTGGCAGACACCATAGGGGAATTAAGGAAAGCTGGGCAGCTGGAGGCGGTCATCTTAACTCCCTCTCCATCGCGCTGCTCCTGTCTCCTCCAGACTCAGGACGTCTTCCTCCCCCAGTCCACGCTGTAGAGTAAGGTCCGGGGGAATCGTCCAAACGGAGGCCTCCCCGAGCTATCCGTTCAATCTTCTCCCCTGCTACAGACCCGTGATGCCGCATGGATTTCTCTAACAGCATTTCTCGCTGTTTCCTGTGTGAGCCGTGCAGCCGGGAGTGACACCGGCTGAAGGAAAGCGTCACTTCTAGTTTGCGGCCAGGACCAAGAGGGCGGCAAATTTGAAAATGGAAAACTGCAGCATCGATTCCTGTGTGGATTCTGCTGCCAGGGAAAGCAGGGGAGGAGCCCCTCAGGTCAGAGGGAGGTGCTGGTCCGGTCACCCTATTAAAGGAGCCCTGGACACAAGGTCAAGTAAGGTAGGACAAACTATACTGTCGTGGAGACTGATCCTTCCCGCTCTGCTTCTGTGGAGCCCATTGCTACTCCGATCCCTGTAAGTACACAGGCATTGGGTATTCTCCAGGGTGCAGGTTCTAGGATATTTAAAGTAATTTCTGCCTTCTCTCTTCTAGGGGGACAAGGAATCTACACCCAGGAGCAAATCCAAGGGCCTTACTTGCAAGTGTGCGCAATATGTGCCAAGAGACTCTCCTCCTCACATAGCAAACCCCTATGTCAGGGGTGCATTAACAGTCCTAAAAGAGGAACAGCCCTCTTTTGAAAGAGGACACCAAAGATATTGTCTGACAGAAGATACAGGCCTCCCTAGCCTCCTTTTCCCAGCTAGCTCCAGGCCCAAGTACTGCCCCAGCAATAAGGGAAAGGAAAATTCCGCAGGTAGAGGAATCTGACTCCCAGGAGTCCATACCTCAGGACTGCCAGGAGGAAGGAGAACTTAGCTCTGACCCAGATACACAGGGAAGGAGATACTACTTCTCTACTGCCAATTTGGAGGATCTTATTTCTGCAGTGAGAAGGACTATGGAAGTGGAGGAGGAGAGACCAACATGTTCCGTACAGGAAGAAGTGTTTGGGGGCCTCCGAACCAAGAAAAAATTGTTCTTCCCAATCCACAAAAACATCAAGAAACTGGTACTGGAAGAATGGGAAACCCCAGAGAAGAGACTGAATACTCCATCAGAGATCAATTGGGAACCTCTCCTTTATGAGGAGACTGCACAATGCTGATCAGAGGTTCCCAGGGTGGACGTTTAGGTCACCCAGGTTACTAATAAGACAACCCTACCCTTTGAAGATTCATCTCAATTGAAGGACCCCAAGGAACGCAAGATGGAAGGTCTGCTCAGAAAATCTTGGGGAAACGTCAGCTGCTCTGTTCAGCACAAGTGCGGTCTCCACCTCAGTGGCCAGATCAAGGTCCCTCTAGTTAGGGCAACTAGAAGAACACCTGGCAGCAGGGACCCTTAGAGAGGAGATCCTGGCCTCTTTCCCACTTATCCAGAATGCCACTGCCTTTTTAGCGGATGCTTCGACAGAATCCCTCCGGGTAGCGGCTAGGTCAGCAGCCCTATCTAACTCAAAAAGACAAGCCTTATGGCTGAGATCCTGGAGTGGGGATATGGCATCAAAAGTCAAGTTGTGCTCCATCCCCTTCAAGGGCAAATATCTTGTCAGACCGGCATTGGATGAACTATTAGAAAAAGTCTCAGACAAGAAGTCGTCTTGAACCGAAGAGGGCAAAGAGGAGCCCTATCAAGAGACCCTTTCGCCCTTCACAGGAACAGCCTTCCCAATACAAAGGGAAAGGAAAGACCAGAAGATGAAGCTACCCCAAAGGGGGCCGGGACAGGAACCTTTTTCTCTCCCGGGACCAATGCCAGCGTATATCTTGAAGCTCACCAGAGAGTGGGAGGGCGTGTTTCTCGCTTCCTTCTGGAATGGCGGGCCATATCCAGCAGTCCTTGGGTCCTAGAAACCTTCCGGAGGGGAGTGAACATAGCATTTGCCTCCTACCTTCTATGCAGAGTAAGAATCACCCAGCTCTCTTCAGACACTCCAGTCTGCCCTGGACGCAGATCTAAGGAAGCTGCTAATCTCCGGGGCAATCTTCCCGGTTCCAAGAGGAGAGAACGGGTCACTACTCCAAGCTCTTCTTGATAAACAAGCCAGATGGATCCCACAGGGTGATAATAAACCTAAAGCCATTGAATCAATCCACTACAGAAGGTTGAAAATGGAATCAATCAGATCAGCGATTCCCCTGATAGAGAGAGGTTTCACCATGGCGACAATAGACCTCCGAGATGCATACTATCATATTCCAATTCATTCAGAACATCGGAAATTCCTGAGATTTGCAGTGAACGGGGGTCAGACACGTCATTATCAGTTCAACGTCCTTCCGTTTGGACTGTCATCAGCTCCAAGAATCTTAACCAAGGTGATGCCGGAGGTCATGGCCCACATCAGGGAACGGCAGACTTACATTATTCCTTACCTCGACAATTTTCTGCTAGTGGCCCCGTCAGCTCAGGTGTTATAGGAACACATACAGAAGGCTTCACAGATACTAATATCACTGGGATGGTTGATAAATTATCAGAAATCAGATCTGATCCCTTCCCAGAGGAAAGCCGCCTTAGGAGTCCTCCTGGATTCTCGGAAGCAGGCGTCATTCGTGCCCAGAGAAACAGATTCAGCTGAGAACAAAAATAAACATCCTGCGAAGCAGAAGATCGGTGACCATGAGGTTTATGTCAGTCCTTTGGCTCCATGACGTCCTGTATCCAGTCGGTAGCCTGGGCCCAGGCACACACCAAAGACCTGCAGAGTGGGATGGATCTCCCAGATCCCTGAGCAGGAAGGTGTCTATACCAGACAGGATACGAGCCTTGTTGTCATGGTGGATTAGTTCAGTAAAGCTAAACAGTGCGTCCTCTGGGTCCAGTCCCCGCTAGTCACCATGGAAGTAGATGCAAGCAACTCAGATTGGGGAGTAGTAGTGTGCCAGACATCCTTGCAGCATCTCTGGACAGTTGGTCAGCAGTCAGTCCTCAAATTTCAGGGAACTGAAAGCAGTGGAGCAATCCCTCAAAGCAGCTGCTTCACTAGTCCAAGATACCCATGTAAGAATCTACTTGGACAATATTACGACGGTCGCACATCTCCGTCATCAGGGGAGCTCGAGACAAGAGGACCTGAAGGCCATCTCTGCAAGAATATTCTCGTGGGCAGAAGAAAACCTGCAATCCATATCAGACCTTCACATAAGAGGAGCAGACAACAGACAAGCCGACTTCCTGTTCAGGAGAGATATTCACCTGGGAGAGTGGAGTCTGGATCCGGAGGTATTCCAGATGTTAAGCAGAAGGTGGGGGTTTGTTTGCCAACCACCAAAATGCAAAGGCGACTTATTTCTCCCTGAACCCTGACGCTTTAGCCCACCAATGGCGATTCATTCTAGGCTACACCTTCCCTCTGATTCCTCTCCTACCAAGAACTCTGCAGAAGATAAGGAACGAACCAGGGTGATTCTAGCGGCACCCCTCTTGCCAAAAAGAAATTGGTACAGTACCATATCCAGTCTAAGCATAGACTGTCCTCTTATACTTCCACCATTCAAAGATCTCCTACACCAGGGACCGATCTCCTACACCAGGGACCGATCTCCTACACCAGGGACCGATCTCCTACACCAGGGACCACTCTATCAGCCAGAAATAGAGCGGTTACACCTGGCAGCCTGGCTTCTGAAGTCTCGATCCTAAGAGCCAGAGGTCTCTGACAGTCCTCAAGACACTGCGAAAAAGTAGGAAACCAGTGACCAATGGAATATACCAGAAGACCTGGAAGAAATTCATATCCTGGTGTGCACCAGAACAACCAGATCCCCAGAAAGCCAATGTAGCTAGAATCTTAGATCTTCAGGATGGACTAGACGAGGGACTCAGGCCCAGTACACTACAAGTACAGGTCGCTGTGTTAAGTTCATACTTTATCTACCTATGGTTTGCAAAAGACTGGTCAAAGAGATTTATGATGGCAGCTACACGGCTACATCCCAGAACAGTCAGTCAGGTTCCAGCTTGGGACCTCAATATTGTCCTAAAGGGCCTAACCCTTTCACCATTTGAAGCCCTGTTAGGCTATACTGGAAGACAGCATTCCTGGTAGCAATTACAACAGCCAGGCGCATGGGGGAGTTGCTGGCTCTTTCAATAGAAGAACCTATCTATCGATACTGGAAGACCGACTAGTGTTCCGTCTGGATCCGTCGTTCCTACCAAAAGTGGTTTCAGACTTCCACAGAAACCAGGACATAATAGTACCCTCATTTTGTCAGAACCCGAAGAAAGAGGAAGAGTTCCACTTTCTTGACACAAGGAGAGTGGTCCTACATTATCTCCACATTACCAGAGAGTGAAGAAAGGATAGAAACCTGTTTGTTCAACCCTATGGCCAGAATAGGGGAAGGAAGGTATCCAAGGCCACAGTGGCAAATTGGTTTAAAAATGCGATTATTGAAGCTTATAAGATTCAGGAACTCGAACCTCCAGAAACATTCATGGCACATTACACCAGAGCAGTAGCCGTTTCATGCGTGGAAAAGGCCAGCGCTTCCATCGAGCAGATATGCAGAGCAACCACCTGGTTGTCTGTCCACACCTTTGTTAGACATTATAGACTTGACTTAACATCTGTCAGAGATTTGGCATTTGGGAGAAAAGTTCTCCAGACGGTTGTCCCTCCCTGAGTCATCAGTCTTTGGCATTGCCTCCTGTGTGCTGTCCTGGGGGGTTATTAGAGAAAATAGAATTGGACTTACTGGTAATTTGTCTTCTAATAACCTACCACAACAGCACGGGTAATTCCCACCCCTATACTGACATTCCAAAACTGATTAACTTGTATATAGTAAGCATCCATAAGTTGTGGTCCTTTATAACAACACTGAGGAATGGAGGTAAGAGGGACTATTTGACCTCTTTCGTATTTCCTGTCCCTATTAGGATGAGAGGCCATCTGCCTGCAAAAAACAAGCCCTCACACGACCATATTGACTGAAAAATAAAAAAAGTTATGGCTCTGGAAAGAAAGGGAGCGAAAAATAAATGCAAAAACTAAAAAGGGCTGCGGCTTGAAGGGGTTAAGACAAGCACTGCAGTCGAAAAATGTAAATGGAGACTAAAAATAATTGCTTAGCTTTTTGGATTTAGGAAGCAAATGAACAGCTGGGCAAAAGCTTATGTGGTCTTTGAAATCTTACAAAGGTTGAGTGGCTAATGTTGGCAATAGTTGTTGCATGGTTCCCTCACTGACCAGTCACCATTTTACTCCTAGGGACGCCTTCACCTACGTCCAAGAAAGAAGGTTCTGCATTAACCCCAATGCTGGATTTGTACATCAACTTCAGGTATTGAGATTAGGTATAATTTTCCTAATTGGGTGATTGGGGTTAGTGCTCCTTACTGCACAAGTCTGCCACCATAGCAATGTAATAGGGCGACCACTAAAGAGAGGGTACAAGGAGTGTCAGACTGCCCTTTATTAGACTGATGATTATGGAAAGTGACTTATAAGCCGTATTGGGAGATCTGGGTGCACAGAGCGGGATCCCACAACCCTCTGTGAAAATTCACCATCATGTTGTTTGCATTAACCCATCGCTGCCACATCAGATCCCGCGCTTTCACAGACGACGGTGGTGGGATACCGCTCTGCACGGCCGGATTCAATAACTTGGGAGTTTAGATCATAATATCCCCTAGAAAGTCCAGTTCTTCAGGGGTGTTGATGACAATGGGACACTGACTATTTTTAGTATTTGGACAAATCACCGATCTGAAGGTTTCCTCTCTATTCTAACCTAAAAAGCAGCCCCCGACTGATGGCCATACATTTACATTATCGGCCATGTAACATCTTGCCTTTACATGCTAATGCTTTCCTGTCTGAGTCCATGGTGGTCAATGTGGTGGTATTACGACTTGTGTAACCTAGAACTTGTACAGATCCGGCTGTCGCCGATCGCTGCTGCCATCTTTCCATCATTCAGTTTATTTCTTTATGCTGTGATCTAATGATGAAATGTGATTGAGGTATAGAATGTCCTCATGTGAATATTGCTTTATAGGCAGTTGATGAGGTATATCTTGTGTGTGGAGTGGGCGGCTATGAACAGTATTATCCATTAGTATTGATGTGGTTATCACACGGATGCTTTCCTTACAACCTGAGTGCAGTTCACACTGCTGCATTTTCATGCTGTTTTCATTGGTCCAAACATTAATCTATCTTGTAGCTACCATTTATCCTTATCTAATCCTTTCCATCTGCAGGAATATGAAGCCATCTATCTAGCAAAATTAACCATCAAAATGATGTCTCCTCTGCAGTTGGGGAGGACGTTCTCGTTACAGTCCGGTGCAGGTAAGTCATTGTATACTGGGAAGAAGATATTGTTGGAGATCTGAACTTGAGCCCTCCTCCATGATGCTTGTGGTAAATGGGTTACAGACCTAGGTTTCTTTTAACCTCTTCTCGACCTTTGATGCAGGCTCCGGCACTGAGCCCACATCTTAACTTGCACATCACAGCTGATCTGATCAGCTGTCATGTGCCTCTAAAAGCCACGGCATTTAACATGTGCTAGCCAGAAACACGCCAAGACCCGCTCCTCGGCGTTCTGTTATGTGATCCCAGTGTGCCGATGGGTTGTCATGACATCTGAGGGTCTGCATAAGACCCCCGTGCCTGTCATTGTGAATCTCCTATGAACATAGGCCCGTGACTGGTGTTCATGGAAGATCTTGAGATAGAGAGATATATATATATATATATATATATATATATATATATATATATATATATATATATATATATACATACATACATACATACATACATACATACAATTTTTTTTTTTTTTTCTATTACTCGCGGGGCTGAAGCATTGCTATGTATTGAGTAGACAATTGGATGATTGCAGCTCCAAGTCTATTAAGGGGACTACTGAAACAAGTAAAAAATAAGTTTAAACAATATGAATTCCCCCCCCCCTCCCCTTCTCATTCATAATAAAACAATTTAAAATACTCACATTTGGAGTTAAGAAATGTCTGATCTATTAAAATGTACAGCAAATTAATCATATCAATTAACTGTGTAACAGGAAAAAAAGTCAAAGTGCCAGAATTACATTTTTTTTTTTTTTTTTTTACCACTGCAACATTGCAATAAAGTGCAATACCAGGATAAAAGCATCATATCTACCCCCCAAAACACTATCAATAAAAACGTCAGCTTGGTTACGCAAAAAAAAAAAACTCACACCCAACCCCAGATCACAAAAAATGGAGATGCTACAGGTCTGGGAAAATGGCGACATGAGCTACATTTTTTTTTTTTTTTTTTTTTTTTTTTTTTTTTTTCTTCTTACAGACTTTTGGATTTTGTTTTTCACCACTTAACTAAAAAAAGAACCTATACATGTTTGGTGTCTACGAACTTTTAGTGATCCAGAGAATCATAATGGCAGGTCAGTTTTAGCATTTAGTGAACATGGTAGAAAAGCAAAAAAAAAAAAACTTGAAGTCCACACCCAATTTATATGAGGAATGGAGAGGCACAGAAACATACGGTGGCCATGGTTGTACCACCTGAGCAGTGGTCATAAACATAGCAGCCCCCAGCCTTACTACTTGATTTTCTTTTTCGTTTAGGTAGCCTGAAGCGAACGCTTGAAGAGGAAGATGAGATTGGGAGCATGCACACATCTGCAGCTCAGGACGGCTGAGGTCCAACACGACCCACAAAAGGCTGAGTAACCGCACGGCTGACATCACCTTATGTCCGGGTGCTGCTATTGTACTTTTTCAACCATCACTGAACTTTCCATGGATAAGTGGATTTCACTGATTGTTTTACTGCTTTTTACACGGCTGTTTTACTGAGGAAAAAAAAAAAAATATTTTGATGTGCAAAGAGGTATTACTGCAATAAGGCACTTTTTTCATACTTGAAGTTTTTTTTTTTCTTTTTTTTTTTTTTTCTATAATATAAAGTAATTTCATGCAATGCAACTGATGGGAGGGAGACCTGTTTCTACCTAAAAATTATTTAATTTATAAGAGAAGAAAAGCTTTAGTATTGAAATGTTTGCTAAACTTTTGTGTTTTGTAAATACATTTTATAGGTTTAGAAATTCTGGAAATTTTTAACAAATCACGTTCTCTACGCCCCTGATCATTTGGGGCAGATTGTACACTGTTGATATAACCTTCTAAAATTTTTTCCTTTTTTATGCAATTTATATTGTGGCTTTGGCCTGAGGGGGTTAAAGAAGAAAAAAAAAAAGGAACTGAGCTGGTTCCTCCGTAACAGATTGTTCTGATGTTTTTCAATAAACATGTAAACTTACTATGGAAATACTGAGTCCTGTCATGTGTGACCTGAAAAAGTGCGATGGAGGCATCATTTGTAAGTAGACAAATATCAGCCTGGGTGGCTGATGACTGGGAACAATAGATTGCTAAATTAAAAAAAATTGTCATTTTGAAAACTTAAAATTTGGCGTTTTTTTTTTCTGCAGCGACTTTTCCAGTCTGTTGGGAGTTATTTTACATCATACCTTTGCAGGTTAGAGCCAAAGATTAGAGACCACTGATCTACGAGCTGTGCACATCTGGAGGTATAATGTGGTGTTGGAGTATAAAATGCACTTTTTAGCACAGTCTTACTAAACTATATGCATCTTATAAGGCAGAGGAAGCTACCAATGATGGAGGTGAATACTGATGCCTCGTCCTTCCCGACCACAAGGAACAGCCATCTCTGCACCTGCCTGACACATCATTCTGATCAGTGCAAGAGAAAGGGAGCTGCAGATCTTTAGCTAAGAGAAATCTGTGAAGTGTGCACTGGACCTGATTCATCAAAGGTTTTACACCAGAATTCTGCCATGAAAGCTTTGAAAGTTGCTAAATTTTAAGCACAACTTGTACCATGCCAAACTTTAAAGCAGGTATGGTTTTTTTTTAAATTCGTTAACCATAGGCAGTTATATAATACACACATCCAGTACAAGATGTTGAGTTTGATACAAAATGGATATAAGTTCAGACAGCATAAAAAAAACATGAAGTATATGCATCAATTGTGTAAATAAAGCAAACATTACATCACCTGAATCACAGTAGTATTGTATTATGTTATTGTATTATACCAGTGATAAAACTTGCCTAGCTTCTAAACTCTACCTACAGCTACCAAACTAAACTATTCTGCAGCCTACATCTATATAATGAGTAGTTTACTGTGCGACATCTCCGCTCTGCAAAGTGAGGTGAGAGGAATTCCACCTCTCCCAGATCTTCTCGAATTTACCTGGGCATCCTCTATTCTGATACAGTGTACGTTCATATGGGATAATCGAATTTACCAGATTGATCAAGGACCCGAGAGAAGGAGGCGAACCCCCCCATCCACCGTAATGCTAGTGTCTTCCGTGCCATGAACAGTGTCTCCCTTAAAAAAAATCCCAACATAATGACCCCATGCTTCCTCATCCCACACTCCAAATAGACAGATCAATGGCTCAAGGGGAACTGGGATTTGTACCAAGGATGTTAATAATGACGTCACCCCTCTCCAGTATTGCGCAACAGGACAGCACCAGATCATATGGATAAAATCTGCACCTATTGAATGACATCTCAAACATTCCGATGACATATCGGCCCATCTTAAATAGTCGAACTGGAGTCAAATATGACTGATAATATATAACTGTATCATCCTGTTGTTGGCAGACGAAGATGCCCATATTGGTGACTCCAGGTTTTCTTCCCATTCCTCATCCTGTGCATCTGGGATGAGCCCCTCCCATTTCTTAACGGAATCCAAGGCATCTTCTGTCCCCACTGACAACATATATGTATATAGAGAGGAGATGAGACCTTGAGGGCCCTGTGATTTGAGAATCCCTATCGGGTAGAGACGAAATGGCATTATCTATACCTATACACCTCATGTGCGATTGAAAAGCTGATCGTAACTAAATAACAGAAAAACTGGGATCTCGGGACACCGTGATTAACCTGTAATTGCTCAAAGGATACCAATGTTCCATGATCATATAGATCACCTATCGTAGAGACACTATACTGAACCCAGAACTCAGCGGAAGGATGTTCGAGTAATACAGGGAGATAGTCATTCCATAAAGGCATTTCAGCTACAACATCCCCGAATCCAACCACTCCCTTAATCTGTCTCCATATCGAACGCGCCAGACAGAGCAGAGGCAGCAGCTTCGGGACATTCACTTTCCTCATTTCCAAAAAACCCAGTGGGCAGCCGATCCCTGTAGCATGAAGTAGATGATTCTCAGAATTTGGGAGATGACCTCCAGGCATCCATGTAGTTATGGCCTTGGCCTGTCCAGCTAATCTAAAAAGAAATTGGGTAACGCTGCCCCTCCTCCCCTCTTGGGCCTTTGTAGAGTGGTTAGTTTAAGTGTAGGCCTGGCTTTCCCCCAAATAAAGGATGTGATTTGGGAATTTAAATTGGCAAAAAAGGACTTGGGTACCACCACCGCACTATGTTGAAGAGAGTAACTAAGTTTAGGGAGTAATATCATTTTAATTGGATTGATACGTCCGGCTACAGACAGTGGAAGTTTACCCCAAATCGCAAATTTACCATTGACCGCCTCCAGCAATGGTTGTATATTGAGCTGCAGATCAAATTTACTACCTTGAGAAATATGAACACCCAAATATTTTAAAACTGGATACAATGGGCAGTGAGGAGAGTCTCAAGTCGTGGCATCGGAGCATGGGAGAGAGGCATCAAAGCAGATTTCTCCCAATTTATGTATAGGCCAGAATATTTACTGAATTTATCTATGGTAGTGATCACTCTTGTCAGGGTCTCCTCCGCCTTGTCCATAAATATCACCATATCGTCAGCATATAGGCCTATGGTATCCGTCCGACCCGCTATTTCTATACCAGCAATATTGGGGGCAGATCTTATACGGATTGCCAGCGCCTCAATAGCAAGAGCAAACAGGGCCGGGGAAAGGGGACACCCCTGTCGAGTTGCCCTGTACAGTGAAAATGATTCAGATGTGGAGTTATTTACGATGACCCGAGCCTTGGGCTTCATGTATAAAATATTAACCCATTTTTTAAATCTATTACCAAATCCATACCGCTGCAAACATGCACGAAGAAAAGGCCATTCTAGCGAGTCAAAGGCCTTGGCCGCATCCAGCAATGCCAATGCCCATTCATTATCCGGTACCAGAGCGCTATATTGGACCACTGATTGGACACGTCTGATGTTTATGGAGGTGCTCTTCCCAGGCATAAATCCTGTCTGATCAGCGTGTACAAGATCTAATATAACTGAATTCACTCTTTTGGCCAAAATTTTTGTAAAAATTTTATAATCCACATTTACTAGTGATATAGGCCTGTAAGATCCACAATCTAATGGATCCTTCCCCTCCTTTTTAAGAACTATTATATTGGCCTCATAAAAGGACTCCGGCATGCATCCCCCCTCCCAGATCCTACGAAACACTGCCAACAAAAGGGGTGCCAATATATCCTGATATTTCCTATATAACTCCACAGGAAATCCATCCGGCCCAGGGGCCTTCCCAGAGGCCATATCTTTTATGGCATCCTCTACCTCCTCCAAAGTAAACTCAGCATCCATAAAGGCCCGTTGGGAAGGACTCAGTACAGGGAACTCCACATGTAACAAATCTAGACACTCCGGGACACCCATATTGGTCTTAGAATTGTATCGAGAGCCATAATAGTCAGAAAAGCACCTCAGTATCTCCTCGGTTGAAGAAACCAAAGTACCTCCCAACCCACGAATCTGCAGGATAGTGTTAGTTGCATTATGCTGTCGTACTAAGTAGGCCAGAAATTTACTTGCCTGATTCCCCATTTCAAAATAAGATCGCCGGGCAAAAAATAATTTACGTTTTGTCTTGGTGTCAGTGTATTGAGTATATAACCTTTGGGAGGTCAGCCATTCTACCCTATTACTGTTAGTGTGATCCGATATATAGGCTGCCTCCGAGTCCTTCAGACGTCGCTCCATCTCGCCATCTTCTTCCGTTGTCACCCGCTTAATGTGTGAGATTATAGAGGATAGACAGCCCACCCTGTGTTCCATCGCCCAGTCTCAATTTATCAAGATTGCCATTCATGACCAAGTTAAAATCTCCCATGCAGATGACATGTGCGTCCAGATAATTTAAAGCAAAGCACAATGCTTTCTGGATAATAGATATATTGGCCAGAGGGGGATTATAAATACAAAGAGTGACATATTTCTGAGAGTTAATCAGTGCATGTACGAATACAAATCGTCACTCCGGGCCTCCCACCGAACATCTTTATGAATCAACAGTGAAACTCCCCTTGAGTAGCTGGTGTGAAAATCATGTAGAAACCATTGCACCCACGGTTTCTGTACCCACCGAACCGTATCCCTGGTCAGGTGCGTCTCTACCAGAGCCACAATGTGAGGTCGGTAATGTCTAATCTGTGAGAACACCTTAATTTTCTTTTGAGGGGTTTTAATACCTCTTACATTCCAGGTCATACAAATCAGCTCAGAACCCATTCCCTTCCGTCTGGATATTAATCATAGAGGTGCCCAATCCCGATGCATAGACTCCACACATATAACAGAATTTGACGTAGGCTGCTGCGGCCTCCAACTAAACAACTATAAAAATTAAGACTTTTGAAAAAGAAAAAGCAAAACAGGAACCTAATAACATAGGCGTACAGTCTTACGCCCCCATCAAAAAATAAGGGGATACCATCACTGAGCTCAATGTCCGGTACAGCTGGTATCTGGGAATTCGCCGAGAGAGCTCCAATTAGACCGTTAAGTGAGTGGATCTCAAGTAACAACCGCCACATTAGGATTCTTTCGCGGGGGGACCCCCGTGAGACCGCAGCTGTCATTTCCATCTTCCCGGATTTCTCCATGGAACTGCAGAAACAGCGGGTACAATTCACCGAGGTCAAGAAACGGCTCAGAGACAGGAACATTATATATTCGATGATATATCTGGCCCGACTTCGGGTCGCTCATGAGGGTTCCCTGAGGGTGGAGGTTGGTGCCGGAGGCTCCATTATTCTCTATGTGGAGTGCGGCTCTGTGGGTGGAGGTCGGTGCTGGAGGCTCCATTATTCTCTATGTGGAGTGCGGCTCTGTGGGTGGAGGTCGGTACTGGAGGCTCCATTATTCTCTGTGGAGTGCGGCTCTGTGGGTGGAGGTCGGTGCTGGAGGCTCCATTATTCTCTATGTGGAGTGCGGCTCTGCGGGTGGAGGTCGGTGCCGGAGGCTCCATTATTCTCTGTGTAGTGCGGCTCTGCGGGTGGAGGTCGGTGCCGGAGGCTCCATTATTCTCTATGTGGAGTGCTGCTCTGCGGGTGGAGGTAGGTGCTGGAGGCTCCATTAATCTCTATGTGGAGTGCGGCTCTGCGGGTGGAGGTGGGTGCTGGAGGCTCCATTATTCTCTATGTGGAGTGCGGCTCTGCGGGTGGAGGTCGGTGCTGGAGGCTCCATTATTCTCTATGTGGAGTGTGGCTCTGCGGGTGGAGGTCGGTGCCGGAGGCCCCATTATTCTCTATGTGGAGTGCGGCTCTGCGGGTGGAGGTCGGCTCTGCGGGTGGAGGTCGGTGCCGGAGGCTCCATTATTCTCTGTGAAGTGCGGCTCTACGGGTGGAGGTCGGTTCTGGAGGCTCCATTATTCTCCAAGTGGAGTGCTGCTCTGCGGGTGGAGGTAGGTGCTGGAGGCTCCATTATTCTCTGTGGAGTGTGGCTCTGCGGGTGGAGGTAGGTGCTGGAGGGTCCATTATTCTCTATGTGGAGTGTGGCTCTGCGGGTGGAGGTAGGTGCTGGAGGGTCCATTATTCTCTATGTGGAGTGCGGCTCTATGGGTGGAGGTCGGTGCTGGAGGCTCCATTATTCTCTATGTGGAGTGCTGCTCTGCGGGTGGAGGTAGGTGCTGGAGGCTCCATTATTCTCTATGTGGAGTGTGGCTCTGCGGGTGGAGGTAGGTGCTGGAGGGTCCATTATTCTCTATGTGGAGTGCGGCTCTACGGGTGGAGGTCGGTGCTGGAGGCTCCATTATTCTCTATGTGGAGTGCTGCTCTGCGGGTGGAGGTAGGTGCTGGAGGCTCCATTATTCTCTATGTGGAGTGCTGCTCTGCGGGTGGAGGTAGGTGCTGGAGGCTCCATTATTCTCTATGTGGAGTGTGGCTCTGCGGGTGGAGGTCGGTGCTGGAGGCTCCATTATTCTCTATGTGCAGTGCGGCTCTGCGGTTGGAGGTAGGTGCTGGAGGGTCCATTATTCTCTATGTGGAGTGTGGCTCTGCGGGTGGAGGTCGGTGCTGGAGGCTCCATTATTCTCTATGTGGAGTGCTGCGCTGCGGGTGGAGGTCGGTGCTGGAGGCTCCATTATTCTCTATGTGGAGTGCGGCTCTGCGGATGGAGGTCGGTGCTGGAGGCTCCATTTTTCTCTATGTGCAGTGCGGCTCTGCGGGTGGAGGTCGGTGCTGGAGGCCCCATTATTCTCTATGTGGAGTGTGGCTCTGCGGGTGGAGGTCGGTGCTGAAGGCTCCATTATTCTCTATGTGGAGTGCGGCTCTGCGGGTGGAGGTCGGTGCTGGAGGCTCCATTATTCTCTATGTGGAGTGCTGCTCTACGGGTGGAGGTCGGTGCTGGAGGCTCCATTATTCTCTATGTGGAGTGCTGCTCTGCGGGTGGAGGTAGGTGCTGGAGGCTCCATTATTCTCTATGTGGAGTGTGGCTCTGCGGGTGGAGGTCGGTGCTGGAGGCTCCATTATTCTCTATGTGGAGTGTGGCTCTGCGGGTGGAGGTCGGTGCTGGAGGCTCCATTATTCTCTATGTGGAGTGCGGCTCTGCGGGTGGAGGTAGGTGCTGGAGGCTCCATTATTCTCTATGTGGAGTGTGGCTCTGCGGGTGGAGGTTGGTGCTGGAGGCTCCATTATTCTCTATGTGGAGTGCGGGTGGAGGTCGGATCTGGAGGCTCCATTATTCTCTATGTGGAGTGTGGCTCTGCGGATGGAGGTAGGTGCTGGAGGCTCCATTATTCTCTATGTGGAGTGCGGCTCTACGGGTGGAGGTCGGATCTGGAGGCTCCATTATTCTCTATGTGGAGTGTGGCTCTGCGGGTGAAGGTCGGTGCCGGAGGCTCCATTATTCTCTATGTGTAGTGCGGCTCTGCGGGTGGAGGTCGGTGCCGGAGGCTCCATTATACTCTATGTGGAGTGCGGCTCTGCGGATGGAGGTAGGTGCTGGAGGCTCCATTATTCTCTATGTGGAGTGCGGCTCTACGGGTGGAGGTTGGTGCTGGAGCCTCCATTATTCTCTGTGGAGTGGGGCTCTGCGGGTGGAGGTAGGTGCTGGAGATTCCCCATTACTGGGCACAGGGGGCTACTAGTAACCTTTTCAGAGCTGAGACTATCTTGGTGCTTTTTTGTTGTCACTTTCTAAGAATCATAGCATTTTGTTCCTTTTCCTCTGGTAGATACATGTGACCCAAGTATGGAAAACAGGAAGTAACGAAACACATATTACAATGTCCCTTTCCTGTCCCCACATACAGTATAATGTTCCCACAGTATCACCATCCCCCCACATACAGTATAATGTTCCCCCAGTACCGCCATCCCCCACACGCAGTTTAATGTTCCCCACTACCGTCACCCCCACACATAGTATAATATTCCCACGGTACTGCCATCCCCCACACAGTATAATGTTCCCCCAGTACCCAGTATCAGCCCTTGGTTTATGCAGGACTCTGCTGTCTGTGCTGGTTCTCATCGTCCTGGATGAGGTGAAGTTTGTGTGGGGTCAAGGAGGGTTTACAGGGTGGATGTAGCAGAGCTGTGTGTGTGCGAGGTGTACGGAGCGGAGCCGTGTGTGTGTGTACGAGGTGTACGGAGCAGAGCCGCGAGTGTGTGAAGTGTACGGAGCGGAGCCGCACGTGTACGAGGTGTCCGGAGCGGAGCCGCACGTGTGTGTATGGAGCAGAGCTGCATGTGTGCAAGATGTATGGAGCGGAACCGCATGTGTACAAGGTTTACGGAGTGGAGCCATTTGTGTACAAGGTTTACAGAGCGTGGCCACGTGCGTACAAGGTATATGGAGCAGAGCCGCATGTGTACGAGGTTTACGGAGTGGAGCCATGTGTGTACTGAGTTGAGCCGTGTGTGTGCAAGGTGTACAGAACGGAGCTGTGTGTTCTGTTGAGGTAGGGCTATATTAACCCTTCACGATTGAGCCAGTGATTTCCAAATTAATTTACAGGGCGTTGCTAGCAACTGGGAATGACCACACGGAGACGGGGGTCTCTGTACGGGAGGATCGAGGCAGATCACTGAGCCCCTTTACTGAATCTCACATTACATAGCATTCTACTTAATTATGCAAAGTATACAGCTACCAATAGAATCGTAATACATTTAAGCCAATAGTATTGCAAGAAAATCGGAATATGTCCCCAGCTGTGTGACGTAGAATATAGAACAATAGCGCATTCTTTTAGGGTCTCATCTCATATCTCATATCTTGTACAAGCTGGAACAGTCTGGTTTCATAACAGCCGTGAACTTTCATCTAGTTAAGTTACAAAATTTAACTCATAAACAACAAGATGGCATCGCAAGCACAAAAATGGAGTCTGAAGAACAAGATGTCCAGTACATCTGAATACTGTACTTCACAATTCCCCCCTAGATAAATTTTGATAACACATATGCAGCATCAGAGGTGCTATCCCAAGCTAACAGCTTGAGGGGTACTGGTCTTCACATGACTGATGCCGTGTTATCAGTCATGGTTGTCGCGGCGCACCCGTCCCCCCTGTATACTGCAATTTACGAATAACAATTTTTGATGACGGTGGTGGGGATCTTTTGTAGGTAGCCATGCGCTTGGCTTCAACATCTTCATCAAGTAGCCTTTTGAGATCGGTGCAGAGAAGAGCAGGGGCAACGACACCTTTGGTATCATCATTAGCTGTCTTAGTGTAGAATTTCCTAATACATACAGAAATACACCAAAGAACAAGTTTTAGTATCATATACAACAAGGATACAGGCAGCAATGTGTAACAAGCTTTGTAAGATCCCAGCTATCCAGTCCCCAATTCCCTTAAATCAATTGGCTGGATTAAGAAAGGAGAAGGTGTCTGACCACCAACTGTCCTTAGTACGATCATTATCTTTATCGTATTGATCCCTGAGTCTTTGAATATCTTCTAACTTTAACTTTTAACTTCTACCAATAATAATATGGAAAATGCGAAAAACCAAAACATTATGTCCCCTTCATTTGCTATTGGCTTGTTGGGTGATGAGGAGAACTTGATAGAGACCGTCATACAAGGGTTCTAGTCCGTGCTTCCTGACATGTCTTTTCACGACAACCAAATCACCAGGCTTCAGGTTATAACAGGTATCGGTTTCTGCTGAATCTGGAAAAGAAGAGAAAACTAGAACATAGGTGTTAGCAAGATTTTTACTAAGCAGAATAACATATTGAACAGCACGGTCAGTTTCTTCTGATAACTGCTGAGGCTGGAAATTTGCAACTGGGGGCCTAGTACCAAACAATATCTCATATGGGGACAGGCCATATTTTTACAATAGGGGTAGTACGAATGTGGTATAGTACAGTGGGTAGGAGCTCTGGCCATGGAGCCGTAGTCTCCTGCATCATTTTGGTCAATTGTCCCTCAGTGTGCCGTTCAGCCTCTCAACGTCCCCACTGGATTGTGGGTGGTACGGAGTATGGAGGGCTACAGTGGATCCAAGCATTGTCAGAACTTCTTGGTACACATGAGAAGAAAAGGTCGGACCTTGATCACTTTCAACAACTTCTGGAACCCAATATCTGCATATAACTTCCATCACCAGTTTCTTCGCTGTGGGTTTTGCAGTCATGTTGGTAACAGGGAATACTTCCAACTGGAGAACCGGGGCCCAGTAGAATTTTTGCACCAGTGCAAGGGCCTGATTCTTTCCTCTATGTGTAGGCCCATGTGCCCATATGGCAATAGCAGGGTACATCCTCTTAGGGAGACACACAAGTTGGTCCTTTTTCCAGAGACCATTATCCATACGTGCCCCATCAGTCTTCCATTGCTTCACCTCTTTGGAGACATTCTCTGCATCGTCATTAAGCGGTCTCGCGGGGTCCAACAGAAAACTTCAGTCTGTTGTAGATCCTCAGGTTCTTGTAGGGTCAGTGCTTCTTGTAACTGTTTACGCTGAGAGCGTGTGGTCACCATAGTTGGTATGGTTGGTTCAACGGGTAAGAGAGCGGAGGCTTTTGCTTGCATATCCGCAAATGCGTTGCCAACAGTCTGTGGACTGGTCCTAGGACCGTGCGCCTTAACTTTGATAATGGCCACCTAAGTAGGTAATTTGATCGAGTCCATGAGGGTTTTAACAGCTTCAGCATTTTTCACTGGAGTTCCAGCAGTAGTAATAAACCCTCGATTGGCCCATAGAGCCCCAAAATCGTGAGCAATACCAAATGCATACCGTGAGTCCGTGTATATATTAGCCAGTCTGTTCTTGGCCAAAGTACATGCAGTAGACAGAGCCTGGAGTTCTGCTTCTTGTGCTGACTGTGAGGGCGGGAGCGCAGCTGCGTGCACTACAGTGTCCTCTGTGGTAACAGCGTATCCCGTGTGCAATCTACCAAACTCATCGGCATATCTTGAACCATCCGTGTATAACACCAGATCGGGATTTGGGAGTGGATTCTCACTGACATTTGGTGGAGTAGCTGTTTCTTCAGTCAGAAGTTGGGAACAATCATATTGGAGGTAATCCTCATCACTGCCATCTTTCCTTATAGTTCATTATGTCGTCTTTCAAGGCGTTGTAAAGGGGTTGCATTATGCGGGATGCATCCGGTATCCACTGACAAAAATAAGTGCATAGGAAAACACTGGAGTTCAGTTTCATCTTTTGGGAAAGGAAGGGAGCTGGCAGCTATTTTTCTTTCTTCTGCGAGGTGTCTGGCACCCTGAAGGAGACAGTGACCCAAGAACATCACTTGACCAAGGCAGAACTGAAGTCCCGAGGCCGAAACCCGACAGTTCAGTGCTGCCAGATGCTTTAAGGAGGCTAACAATGGCAACAATGGCAAAAGACACCTGCTCATATTTTTTTTGCAAACTGGTCGGGACTGTTTTGTGCCCCTTGTGACATAACTGTCCATATTAACTGTCGTCCCTGATAAGTAAATGCAAATAGAAACTGGCAGTCTGGGTGTAACAGAATGCTAAAGAAGGCCTGTATAGTGTATGGTGGGGAGCATTCATACCTCCCAGCGGGACAGTCCCGATTTTGAGAGAAATCCTGCCCCGGCTGGGAGCTCACTTTTCGCGCGGACACAGGAGTACACGGCAGAGCCCCGAGGAGCTCTTTAAAATTCGCATGTGACGTTCCACCGGAAGTGACGGGCTAGAAGCTGACAAGAAATGAGGTAATTTCGGGAGGAGATTGTGATGGAACCATGGAGGCACTTTAGGGAATGCTTCAGATCCATCACCGTGTCCTCCTCCAACAGCATGGACAGCAGGATCACCTTGAACTCGGGGATGCCGGCCATGTGAGCGGATCATGATATGTCCTGCATCGGGAGGCTCAGGTGGGCACTACAGTGGGAGCCGGGCTGCTATAGTATCTTTATAGAATCTTTCTTTCTATCTCTGTTTCTTTATCGCTCTAATCTTTCTTTTTTTCTTTCTCTCTCTCTTCTTTCTTCCTCTGTTCTTTCTTTCCCGTCTTTCTTTCTCTCTCTCTGTTTTCTTTTTTCTCTGTTCTTTCTTTCTTTTCCTCAGTACCAGTCAGCGTGCCCACAGTACCAATAGAATAAGGGGGGTAGGAAACTAGGTGGCACTGGTCACTTTGAGCCTCTCATACTTTTTACTGGTGTATAATCATATGCCCTGAGCACCCCCCATAAAGAGGGCCAGCCCCAGACAACAGGGTACAAACAAATCACTGTTACTATCAGTCCAAGTGGACAATTATATATGTAAAGTTAATGATGTCCCTGTGCCAAGCAGTGCGGAGGATCAAAATACACTGAGGAGACTGAGTAGCGGGTTTGGGGGAGAAGAATTATATGGGCCCATTATACTGTATGAAGTAATATATGGGGCCCATTATGCTGCCTGTGGGCCCCTCAGGGTCTGATTTGGTGGGTGGGGACCCTCAGGAGCTGATTCGGTGGCCTGGGCTCCTCAGGGCTTGTATTGGTGGACGGGATCCCTCAGGGTCCGATTTTGTGGCCGGGGCCCCTCAGGGTCTGATTTTGTGGGTGGGGCCCCTTTGGGTCTGATTTTGTGGGCAGAGCCCCTCTGGGTCAAATTTGGTGGGCACGGCCCCTCTGGGTCCAATTTGGTGGGTGGGAACCCTCAGGATCTGATGCGGTGGCCTGGGCTCCTCAGGGCTTCAATTTGTAGGGACGACAGTAGAAAATCAAAGTAACTTTCCATTCGCTCCTGTGTGGGACCGCAGCCACTCCACGGCCTCCACTGGGGTTGTACAAAATATGGTGGAGCCTTCATAAACAATTCAAAGTCGAGCTGGGTAACCCCTAAAAAACTGTTACTTATTCAAATGGCCAAAATCGAATGTCTGCTCAATTTGATGCCAGTTCTGATGCCCAGAACCCATTTGGGCCAGGCTGGAGGGACTTGGGTTTGGCATCACTATTCTTAGTGTGAGATCAGTGGCCCAAGGTCAATTAACCCCTTAAAAACATCAGTTGCTTATTCAAATCTGTGAAAATCGACTGCCCAATTTGATGCCAATTATGATGCCCAGAACCCTTTTGGGCCAGGATGGAGGAACCTGGATTTGATGCAGGGCATCACTATATGTGTATTCTTAATGTGAGATCAGTGGCCCAAAGTCATTTAACCCCTTAAAAACATCAGTTACTTATTAGAAAAATATTCAGGATTGAGAGTCCTCAGTAGTTGATACCTTTTAATGGCTAACTGAAAAGATGGTAATACATTGCAAGCTTTCGAGACTACTCAGGTCTCTTCATCAGGCTAGACTAATACAAAATCTGAAGTCACATATTTATGCACAATACTGTTACAGTTACTTATTCAAATCTGTGAAAATCGACTGCCCAATTTGATGCCAATTCTGATGCCCAGAACCCATTTGGGCCAGACTGGAGGGTCCTGGTTGTGATGTAGGGCAACACTATCTGTGTATTCTTAGTGTGAGATCAGTGGCCTAAAGTCATTTAACCCCTTAAAAACATCAGTTACTTATTCAAATCTGTGAAAATCGGCTGTTTCCTCACTTTGATGCCAATTCTGATGCCCAGAACCCATTTGGGCCAGGCTGGAGGGACCTGGGTTTGTTGTAGGGCATAACTATCTGTGTATTCTTAGTGTGAGATCAGTGGCCCAAAGTCGTTTAACCCCTTAAAAACATCAGTTACTTATTCAAATCTGTGAAAATCGGCTGTTTGCGCACTTTGATGCCAATTCTGATGCCCAGAACCCATTTGGGCCAGGCTGGAGGGACCTGTTTGTGATGTAGGGAATCACTATTTGTGTATTCTTAGTGTGAGATCAGTGGCCTAAGGTCATATAACCCCTTAAAAACATCAGCTACTTATTCAAATCTGTGAAAATCGGCTGTTTGCTCACTTTGATGCCAATTCTGATGCCCAGAACCCATTTGGGCCAGGCTGGAGGGACTTGGGTTTGGCATCACTATCTGTGTATTCTTAGTGTGAGATCAGTGTCCCAAAGTCATTTAACCCTTAAAAACATCAGTTACTTATTCAAACCTGTGAAAATCGACTGTTTTCCCACTTTGACGCCAATTCTGATGCCCAGAAATCATTTGGGCCAGAATGGAGGGTCCTGGTTTTGATGTGGGGGATCAATATCTGTGTATTCTTAGTGTGAGGTCAGTGGCCCAATATCATTTAACCCCTTAAAAACACCAGTTACTTATTCAAATGGCCAGAATCGACTGCCCACTTTGATGTCAGTTCTGATTCCCAAAACCCATTTGGGCCAGACTGGAGGGACCTGGATGTGATGTAGGGCATCACTATCTGTGTATTCTTAGTGTGAGATCAGTGGCCCAAAGTCATTTAAACCCCTTAAAAACATCAGTTACTTATTCAAATCTGTGAAAATCGGCTGTTTGCTCACTTTGATGCCAATTCTGATGCCCAGAACCCATTTGGGCCAGGCTGGAGGGACTTGGGTTTGGCATCACTATCTGTGTATTCTTAGTGTGAGATCAGTGGCTCAAAGTCATTTAACCCCTTAAAAACATCAGTTACTTATTTAAATAGGTGAAAATTGACTGTTTCCCCTCTTTGATGCCAATTCTGATGCCCAGAACCCATTTGGGCCAGGCTAGAGGGACCTGGTTTTGATGTAGGGCATCACTATCTGTGTATTCTTAGTGTGAGATCAGTGTCCCAAAGTCATTTAACCCTTAAAAACATCAGTTACTTATTCAAACCTGTGAAAATCGACTGTTTTCCCACTTTGACGCCAATTCTGATGCCCAGAAATCATTTGGGCCAGAATGGAGGGTCCTGGTTTTGATGTGGGGGATCAATATCTGTGTATTCTTAGTGTGAGATCAGTGGCCCAATATCATTTAACCCCTTAAAAACACCAGTTACTTATTCAAATGGCCAGAATCGACTGCCCACTTTGATGTCAGTTCTGATTCCCAGAACCCATTTGGGCCAGACTGGAGGGACCTGGATGTGATGTAGGGCATCACTATCTGTGTATTCTTAGTGTGAGATCAGTGGCCCAAAGTCATTTAAACCCTTAAAAACATCAGTTACTTATTCAAATCTGTGAAAATCGGCTGTTTGCTCACTTTGATGCCAATTCTGATGCCCAGAACCCATTTGGGCCAGGCTGGAGGGACCTGGTTGTGATGTAGGGCATCACTATCTGTGTATTCTTAGTGTGAGATCAGTGGCCCAAAGTCATTTAATCCCTTAAAAACATCAGTTACTTATTCAAATCTGTGAAAATCGGCTGTTTGCTCACTTTGATGCCAATTCTGATGCCCAGAACCCATTTGGGCCAGGCTGGAGGGACCTCGGTTTGTTGTAGGGCATAACTATCTGGGCCACTGATCTAACACTAAGAATACACAAAGTCGTTTAACCCCTTAAAAACATCAGTTGCTTATTCAAATCTGTGAAAATCGGCTTTTTGCCCAATTTGATGCCAATTATGATGCCCAGAACCCATTTGGGCCAGGCTGGAGGGACCTGGTCTTGATGCGGGGGATCAATATCTGTGTTTTCTTAGTGTGAGATCAGTGGCCTAAAGTCATTTAACCCTTTAAAAACATCAGTTACTTATTCAAATCTGTGAAAATCGGATGTTTGCCCACTTTGATGCCAAATCTGATGTCCAGAATCCAATTGGGCCAGCCTGGAGGGAGCTGGGTTTGATGCGGGCCATCACTATCTGTGTATTCTTAGTGTGAGATCAGTGGCCCAATGTCATTTAACCCCTTAAAAACACCAGTTACTTATTCAAATGGCCAGAATCGACTGCCCACTTTAATGTCAGTTCTGATTCCCAGAACCCATTTGGGCCAGGCTGAAGAGACCTGGTTTTGATGTGGGGCTCCCTGTTCTATATGTCTGCAGTGTGATATCAGTGGCCGGAAGTAATTTAACCCTTTATTTAATGCTCTTTGTTGCCCACTTTGATGTCCATTTTTGTGACAGTTTTATAATTTTTGTAGCTGTTTTCAAGTGTATTCACATCAGGGCGCCTCGTTGCATTGTATGTTATTATTGTGATGCTTATTTTTTGTTAAACCTATAAAAAATAGAAAAGAAAAAATTGCCAAATAAGAAACCGACTAGCAAGAAACCAACTTCAGCTCCGAATAGGAAACTGGATGAATAAGAAACCAACTTCAGCCTCGTTGAATTGCCATGGTAAACATCAGGACCACACAGTCAAGATCTCAGGGTGCTGATGGGAATAAAGAGGAAACCCCCACACTCTGTTAATCATTTACTGTATATAATATAGTCACTATTTATAGCAGCATCTAAGGGGTTAAACAGATATGGACAGTGCCAACACTGATCGTGGCTGATGCAGCAAGTTGTCATATATATTGTACAGCAGACAGCTGCTGGACTGTCACCTGTATGGGGATGCTATTCTCTTATATCTCAGGTCAGTAAAAAGACGTATTGGCGGTCATTAAGGGGTTAATGTGGTACTTTTCCCTGGCATAAATCCAGTCTGATCTGGATGTATAATTTTGAGAATGACTCTATTAAGTCTAGTGGCTAGGATTTTTGTGAATATCCTGTAATCTACATTTACTCACGAGATTGGACGGTATGATCCACATTCTAGCAGGTCTTTCCCTTCTTTAAGAACGATTATGTTTTCCTCATAAAAGGAGTTTGGTAAGCATTCCCCTTGTTTGGTGTGCTTGAAGACTTCCTATAAAAGGGGGGCTAGAGTATCTTGGTATCTGCTGTATAATTCAATTGGAAAACCATCTGGGCCCAGTGCCTTTCCTTTAGCCATTTATTTAATAGCAGTAATTATCTCCTCCAATGTAATATCAGCCTCCAGGATGGATTGCTGAGAATGGGTCCGTTCTGGGAATTGCAAGTCTGACAGGTATGAGAGGCAGTGTGTGGTGTTATAGTCTGGACTGATATAGTGATTTATAGTAATAATGAAATTGAGTGTCTTCAGTGGAGGTGGCTATAGTGCCGTCTGACCTCCTAATTTGAAGTATGGTGTTAGATGCATTATGCTGATGGGCCATGTAAGCCAATAACTTGCTAGATTGGTTACCCAATTCGCAGTAGGATTGTCTTGTGAAGAATAATTTCCGTTTGTACACAAAACACCTAGGAGCTAAATCCAATCTATGAGAGCAGAGCCATTCTGTCCTGTTGACACTTGAGAGCTCTGCAATATATTTCTCTTCAGATTATATTAATTTAACCTCTATTTCTGCATCTTCCCTGGATGTGACTCTCAACGTATGAGATTGTAGATTAGAGACAGCCCCTTAGATATGCTTTCAATGTGTCTCAGAATACGTTGACATTATGGGATTCAGTATGTGTTGATATAAAGCAGTCTAGTTGTGCAATTGTTCTGTCACGTGGGCCAATTAATTTAAGCCAGAATTAATTTACTGTACAGTTGTGGCCAAAAGTATTGACACCCCTGCAATTCTGTCAGATAATACTCAGTTTCTGCCTCAAAATGATTGCAATCACAAATTCTTTGGTATTATTATCTTTATTTAATTTGTCTTAAATGAAAAAAACACAAAAGAGAATGAAGCAAAAAGCAAAACATTGATCATTTCACACAAAACTCCAAAAATGAGCCAGACAAAAGTATTGGCACCCTCAGCCTAATACTTGGTTGTACAACCTTTAGCTAAGATAACTGCGACCAGCCGCTTACGGTAACCATCAATGAGTTTCTTACAATGCTCTGCTGGAATTTTAGACCATTCTTCTTTGGCAAACTGCTCCAGGTCCCTGATATTTGAAGGGTGCCGTCTCCAAACTGCCATTTTTAGATCTCTCCACAGGTGTTCTATGGGATTCAGGTCTGGACTCATTTCTGGCCACCTTAGAAGTCTCCAGTGCTTTCTCTCAAACCATTTTCTAGTGCTTTTTGAAGTGTGTTTTGGGTCATTGTCCTGCTGGAAGACCCATGACCTCTGAGGGAGACCCAGCTTTCTCACACTGGGCCCTACATTATGCTGCAAAATTTGTTGGTAGTCTTCAGACTTCATAAAGCCATGCACACGGTCAAGCAGTCCAGTGCCAGAGGCAGCAAAGCAACCCCAAAACATCAGGGAGTCTCCGCCATGTTTGACTGTAGGGACCGTGTTCTTTTGTTTGAATGCCTCTTTTTTTCTCCTGTAAACTCTATGTTGATGCCTTTGCCCAAAAAGCTCTACTTTTGTCTCATCTGACCAGAGAACATTCTTCCAAAACGTTTTAGGCTTTTTCAGGTAAGTTTTGGCAAACTCCAGCCTGGCTTTTTTATGTCTCGGGGTAAGAAGTGGGGTCTTCTTGGGTCTCCTACCATACTGTCCCTTTTCATTCAGATGCCGACGGATAGTACAGGTTGACACTGTTGTACCCTCGGACTGCAGGGCAGCTTGAACTTGTTTGGATGTTAGTCGAGGTTCTTTATCCAACATCCGCACAATCTTGCATTGAAATCTCTTGTCAATTTTTCTTTTCCGTCCACATCTAGGGAGGTTAGCCACAGTGCCATGGGCTTTAAACTTCTTGATGACACTGCGCACGGTAGACACAGGAACATTCAGGTCTTTGGAGATGGACTTGTAGCCTTGAGATTGCTCATGCTTCCTCACAATTTGGTTTCTCAAGTCCTCAGACAGTTCTTTGGTCTTCTTTCTTTTCTCCATGCTCAATGTGGTACACACAAGGACACAGGGCAAAGGTTGAGTCAACTTTAATCCATGTTAACTGGCTGCAAGTGTGATTTAGTTATTGCCAACACCTGTTAGGTGCCACAGGTAAGTTACAGGTGCTGTTAATTACACAAATTAGAGAAGCATCACATGATTTTTCGAACAGTGCCAATACTTTTGTCCACCCTCTTTTTTTATGTTTGGTGTGGAATTATATCCAGTTTGGCTTTAGGACAATTCTTTTTGTGTTTTTTTCATTTAAGACAAATTAAATGAAGATAATAATACCAAAGAACTTGTGTTTGCAATCATTTTCAGGAAGAAACAGTATTATCTGACAGAATTGCAGGGGTGTCAATACTTTTGGCCACAACTGTATTTACTCGTGTATAAGCCGACCCCCCTAATTTTTCCACAAAAAAATGGGAAAACTTATTGACTCGCGTATAAGCCTAGGGTGGAAAATGCAGCAGCTACTGGTAAATTTCAAAAATAAAAATAGATACCAATAAGTAAAAAATTGTGACATCAGTAGGTTAAATGTTTTTGAATATCCATATTGAATCAGGAGCCCAATATAATGCTCCATACAGTTCATAATGGGCCCCAGAAGATGCTCCATACAAAATACACCCCATATAATGCTGCACAAGGGTTAATAATGGCCCCATAAGATGCTCCATAGAATAATATGCCCCATATGCTGCTCTATAAAGGTTATGGCCCCATAAGATGCTCCATAGGATTTGCCGCATATGCTGCTCCATAAAGGTTGTGGCCCCATAAGATGTTCCATAGATTATGCCCCTTAAGATGCTCCATAAAATGCTCCATAGTTTATGCCCCCCATAAGGTGATCCATAGATTATGCCCCCATAAGATGCTCCATAGATTATGCCCCCATAAGATGCGCCATATATTATACCCCCATAAGATGTTCCATAGATTATGCCCCCATAAAATGCTCCATAGAATATGCCCCATAAGATGCTCCATAGATTATGTCCCATAAAATGCTCCATAGATTATGCCCCCATAAGATGCTCCATAAATTATGCCCCATATGCTGCTGCTGAAAAAAAGACATACTCACTTCTCGTCCCTGAAGGCCATGTGTCGGGTCCTGAGCAGGTGGAGACACCGACGCGCTATAGGGGACAGGTGCCGGTATCGCCACTGGCTCAGGACCCAGCACCTGAGATATTCACCTGTCCCCGGTCCATCGCTGCTGTCTGCCACGTCCTGTCAGTGATGTCCAGGCAGCAGAGGGCGCGGCGCGCACTAACCACGTCATCACACACTCTGCTGCCTAAACATCACTGACAGAGGACGCAGCAGACAGCAGCGATGGACCGGGGACAGGTGAATATTGGATATACTTACCCCCTCCTGGCGCGGTTTCTGCAGCCTCCCCTGCTTCTCCCATGGTCTCCCTTCCTGCCTTCAGCGGTCATGTGACCGCTGAAGGCAGAAAGGGAGACTGTGGAAGAAGCGGGGGGCTGCAGAGACACGTCAGGGGGGGTCATTATGATTGCTGACACCCCCGCTCCTCCGCCAACCCCCAGGTATATGACTCGTGTATAAGCCGAGAGGGGGACTTTCAGCCCCGAAAAAGGGCTGAAAATCTCGGCTTATACACGATTATATACGGTAATGTCCATAATGGTCTGCGAGTGATACAGCCAAATTTAAGAGTTAACACCACCGGGCTGTGGTCTTGATGTGGAAATTTATAGTTGGGTAAATTTACCCCTGTGCGTACTGTGGCCTGCCCAAATTAGACAGAGTCTTACTGAGCGCTCAAAGAAGGAAAGACGCCAGGCTCGGGTGGCAGCAATACCTCCCAGCAAAACTCTGGAAGTTTATTGAATATACTTGGTTTTAACAGTTGTACAGAAAAGGAGTGGCACTCATTAACATAAAGGCTGACCTTCTAGTGTAATTGGTCAGTTTGAATACATGAACATATATGGAAGAGTTTACCAAACAGCTGATTCTAGCAATATATAATTTACAGCCTATTGTTTCTACAGTGTCAGCATGTTCTGGTATCGGCTGGCACATCTGGCCTAAACTTCCTCTTTCTATGTCTGGGACAAATATCACAAGACAATGCTATCATATGATACCATCTGCTCCCCAGACTCTCTCATGGGGGGGCAGTAGGTCATTTTACAAGGTTCTAACTGTGAATATGCATCTGTGTGCAGTATATCTGAGTATATAGCAGTATATAGCCTATAGCAGAGTACATGAGTATATAGCCTATAGCAGGCAAGTGAGATCTATATGAAATACATATATATTTCCATAACAATCCCCCCTTAGATATCACTTGCCCTAAAACCCTGCTCCTGGCCCAAAGCGCTGCAACTCTTTTATGCTGCCAGTGGACTGACATATGCCTAGTGCATACATCCTCCTCTGTACAGACTTTTGCTAATGGGCGGTCAGGAGATCTGTCCCTAAAGGGGGTGTGGTGCAATGTAATCAAAGTCTCTTAGTTAGCAGTCTATGCAGTCAGTGCATGTGTATTCTCCATCAGGTAGGTAATTTATTCAGTCAGGTAGGTCATCCACAGCATCACTCCAGCTCAGGTGTATCTTCTGGTATGAAGGCCTTTTCCCTGCAATGCGATGCGTGGATCCAGGTGGGGTTTCCCTCCAGGTCGGTGGCGTCAGCACTTGGAGAAGGGCCATCGGATCTGGGATTGAGTGCTTCTCTTTGTGGACTTTCTCCACCCACACTCAGTCTCCTGACTTCAGGACGTGTATACCAGGCACTGAATCTGGACCTGGCAATGAAGGAGAGAAACTCGAGAATGGACATTAGCAAAATTTTTGATAAATTCATTTACACATGCAGACAAAGTATCATATTGCATAGTCAACTGCTAAGTAAAGAATACCCCTAAAATGGGTTTGGACACAAATAAAGTCTCATATTGGTGACAGCTTTTTCCTGAGCCTACGGGAGTGTCTAATGCCAGGGGTGTCTGTCTCTTGGGCCAATTTTTTAGCATGCTGCTCTTAAGTGTCCCACCTAGTCTATGGTGTGGGATGGTGAGTAGCTGTGTAGGCCTAAGTCTGACCCTACTGCTGATCAGGTCTCTTGTGTTAGGTTTGCTGTGTATGCGGGTCCCTGATCACTTGCTATTGCTTCTGGAAAACCCCATATCTGCACACTATTTTTGAGAGTAGCTTCTTTGCAGTAGTCTCCGCCAACTGGTTCCTTACTGGGAAGTCTTCAGGCCAGATGATGTGGGGGAACTTTTCCCGCTTGTCCGATGTTAAATTTGTCGGTGGCCGAACAGCTGCCGGGAATCTTTGCTGTTTAGGTGTGAGTTGAGTCCAATCAGGTCATTCATCTGTGCCTTCACTTCTGTGTGGGGGCCCTGTGCCCATTGAACCATCGTAGGATACACACTTTGAGATAGACTGGGTCTGTCTTGAGGTAGACGTTTTGAGGTAGACGGTTTCTTGGAGCCCAGTACTTTTGGCCTTCAGCATCCAGCTTTTCTTCTCCTCCTTCCGAGTCTGATCCTGTTACTTCTTGTACAGGTTTTCAGGAAGTCATTTTGCCAGGTTTAGTGACTGGGTTGTGGTAATTGACATTCTCTGAGCTGATTGTGGGATTCTAGCTGTGGTTCCGTCTATGTCCGCGCCTCCCTCTGTATGAAGACTTGGGTTAGACTGCGTCAGAGGAGGACTTGGGACTCTTTGCATTGGTACCAGTCCAGCCGGTATTCTCCGGGGATGAGGGGGAAGGTCAAACTGTGGTAGCCTTGGGATGCCTTCGGACTCATGCAGCTCGTCTCGGGGAGTGTTGCCGTGGACTGCCAATCGTAGGACTGTGCTGGAGGAGAAGCTTCCCCACGAGAGGGTGGTGGAGGGCAATCTTCTGGAATGTTCTCCATCAAATACGTCCTTTCTGGTAAAGGTGGGCACCATTCTTCTGCCTCAGAATTCATATCCACGTCAGAGTCTTCGTCCTGGAAGTGATTCAGCTTGTTGACTGGTGGAGGAGGAGGCAGCACTTCTGTCCAATTCAGAGATGGCATCTTCAATGGTTTTCCCATTGACTTCTGTTTGCCAGGTTTTCTCGTCTTCAGTCGTCATGTAGTAGCCGTCCGGCTCTACGACCTCTCCCATCTTCCATATTGTCTTCCTCTGGCTGCTCCTTTGGCTGCCACATCTGCTGTTGATGCCCCGTGTCTCTACTGTGTTCAGTTTTCCGTGTGCCTTGACCTTCAGCACTGCCACCACTTTTAGTAGTTGAAGAGCGTCCAGCAGGTCTCTGATGGCTCCATGGTGCTTCACAGTCGATCCGCTTGCTGTGATGAAGTTTCTTGCAGCCCAGATGGGTCCGAAGTCAGGTGCCATGTCATGCGAGTACCTGGAAGTTTTCGTTCTTCGCAATCTGGCAGGTCTTTCGTCAGCTCTATCAGCTCAGTTTCTTGGGCTCTTGGGCTGACAACCTTCTGGACCATAGAATGTCTTGATTGCTGGTCGCTGCACATTCCGTGTGGAACTTTCCTTCATCATTTGCAAGGCTGGAGCCATGTACGGTATCTTGCAGATTTTTCATCTGAGGGTCCGTATCCGCATCCCCCCTTGGGAGTGGGAGTAGAGACAGGTAACGGCTGAGAGCACTGAAGAGTGGTGGAGAGCAGCCTTGTCAGGAGGGCGTGTGCAACTGGATCCAGGCCAGCTGAGAGGTCGTCTAGAGGCCTCTGGTTTTCCTCCGTGGGTCTGTTTTAAGCCTGGCCGGTAGCATGACTTTCTCCATCTTGGTCCTTCTTTCTCCGTTTTGGTCAGGACGGGATGGCTTCGTGTAGTCAGGGAGGCCTAGAGTTGGCGCAGAGACTATGAAGTCTTTCAGTTTCCTGTACGAGATGAAGGTTGCAATGCGTTGATGCAATTGTACAGAGGCTGCATTAAGCCTGGAGCACCAGGGATCCAAGTTCTGCAGTACGAGACTAGACTAAGGAAGGACTGCATCTTCGGAGTTGTTGAGGGAGCCACCTTCTCCTCTGCGGCCCTCCGGTCATCTGTCAAGTGTTTCGTCTAGTGGGCGATACAGTGTCTTCAGGAACTTGCTTTTGACACCACTGGACTCTGTTTTGCAGAACTTACATTGCTGCTCTGCCAGGCAGAGTAGAGGAGACATGGAAAACGCTGTGCGGGTAGCGGTGTCGATGACTTCTGCATGCTCCACAATCCAGTTGGTGGGGACGGAGGGCAATGCTCTGGCGAGCTGTGAAAGGCTGTTCCGGGCCTTCTTGGGCCTTACTGTCCATTTGTTCCGCACCCTCCTTGTGCACTTTCAGGAACTGGTCGTCCAGGTGAGGGGGAACATTGAGGGAAACTTCAGGCAGATCCATTGCCGTGAGCACCGTTGCTGTGACTGACACGTTTGTCGGCAGGGTGTGCAGATCTGGCACAACTGGGGTTTCAAACATGGTTGCTTCGCTCACCGTCCTAAGGTTATCCACCATTCAATCTGGTCTGGTTCTCCTTTCACAGTCTTCCTTTTGATCGAGAGAAGCTGGGACCGCATGATGATTCCCGTGGGTGAGGCAGCTCAAGCTGGCCTTGCTCTTCACAGTGCCATAGGTGACTCCCATCTCCTGGCACAGGGCTGTCAGGGAACCAGCCGTTTGCTGAAGTCCTCTGCGTCAGAGGTGACCTTCAGCTGAGCTTTTCTTGCTCTCACATGGGGTCTTTTTTGCCGGGGCGTCTTCTTCACCAGTCAGCAGCAGTTCCTTTCACCCAGCTTGATCTCAGGTCAGCATCTTGTTAACCAATTGGAGGAGCTGAGGGGCTGTCTTCTGGTCCAGGGCCTGGATTGACCTCGGGGAGCCCCTTCAGAATCTTGTCCAAGATGATCCTCTGGCACTGGAGCCGGAAGCAGTGCAGCCATTTCACGAAGCGGGTGTGGTCTCTCTGGGTTGAGAATTTTCTTATGCTGTTTTTTGAACAGCAGTTCCACTTAGACCTCCACTTGGTTAGAGGCAGTTTAGCTCTGGGTGATGAGCTACGGATGCTGGGCCTTCGGAGCGTCCGAGTTTGTAGACTTGGCTCTTGTAGGGCCACCAGCATGATTGATTCTTCTTGGGTCGGGGGTGGAGAAGAGGTCAAGGTCACATCTTCATGGGACACTTTGGTCACCTTCAGTTCCTGCAGCAGGTCTGCGCTCATCAGGTGGGGTGGGCAGGTCTCCACCGTAAACTGGAACAGGATGGAGTTTCTTGGCTGTGTCCACATGCTCAGGGGCTTGCAAGCTGGGGAACGTCTGTCTTGGCCTTAAATCCCCATACAAGACACAGAGTGTTCTGATAGACTGGTGGGGTCGGGGATTTTCACTTCTGACTGCACCAGTGTCCACAAGGAAGGATATGAAAGCCCCCAGTGATTTGAGGTATTGGGTCCGCTGATGGGGTTTCACATGTCAGGGGCGTGACGTCTGGCGGACCTGGCTTGCCTCTGTCCTATGGACAGGGTTCTTCATTGTCTTCTGTGTTTCTTTCTTGGCCTACTCCTCTGCGGGATGACCTGGGTTGCCGGGGTGCTGTGAACTGGTTCCGGAAATGGCCAAAGTTGCCACAGTTGAAACACCTGCCAGCTCTCATAACTCTGTGTGATAGTTGCTCCTCCACGTCAGTGGCCATCACGGGAGGGCCTGTCCTCCGTACTCCTGGGAGGGACTCAATTCTTCTGGCTACTGTAAGCAGGACATCTACTGCTATTGTCCTGTACTCAGGTCTGGCCACTATCAGTAGTTTCTTGATTGGTTCTCTTAGTCCATGCACAAAGGCCTGTGCCAACATCTGTCCGTGTATCTGATCATGAATAGTGAAGCCTAAAATTTGGAATACTTGCCTCACTCTGCCATGAAACTCGTCTACAGACTCTGTCTCGGCTTGGCTCATGTTATGCAGGCTGAGTGCTTGTCTGGCGTTGGCCCACTCTCTAAGCTGTTCAATTAGCTTTGATCCTGATTTCCAGGAATGCACATCTAATTCTGATGGAAACTTGAAGTGTTCCTTCATGATTGGCCAGAGTGTTTCACCTGCTTTAATCTCCATTATGGACCAGAGATCACTCTAGGTTGCAGCATATGTCTGCTGGCTCTGCTGCATTCTTTGGTAAAATGGCATGGGGTCCATATCTGGGTCTGGCAGGTTTTTTAGAATACTGAACACCTGACTAGGGGTGAAGGGCACATAGTGTAAGAGTTCTGGCTCTATCTGCCCCTGCCTACTTGGTGTCTGTGAGTTCCTCCTTGCGCTAGGTAGCATGTCTGTCCCTCCTTCATTTTCATCAGAGGAGGAACTGTACCATTGTGTGATTGTCTTTCTGTGTGTGTGTACTTCCCCCCCCTTCTGAAATTGCAGCTCCGTGTGGCACATAGGATCTTCAGTCTCAGAGTTAGCAGGTGCAGTGTCTGATGGCCCACACCTCCCTTCTGCTATCTGTTGTATCGGGAGGGCACCTGTGTTGTCATGTGTGGGGAGTGATTCACTTTCTACTCCCGGTGTCATAACTGTCTCTTTAGAGAGAGTCCCCTGTGGAACTAGGGACACTTCATTGTCTGGATCTGGCACTAGGCCAGCAGGTGACGATGAACTGAGAGATGGGTGAGAAAAAGGAAGAGGGGGAAGGGTGGAGGAGAGGTTTGGAATAGGAGGAGAAGTGAGAGATAGTGAAGGAGAGTGGGGAGGAGACTGAAGAGGAGGGGATGGCGAAGACAAAGAGGAGGGAGAGGAAAGAGGAGGGGGATGAGAGATAGGAGAGAGAGAAGGAGGGGGATGAGGGATAGGAGGAGAGATAGGCGGAGGTGAAGAAGATAGAGGAGGGAGAGGTCGAGATGATGAGGGAGGACGAGGTATAGGAGGAGGAATAGATGAAAGTGGGGAGGAGGTTGTGAGAATAGCTGAGATTGAGGGAAGAGTGGAGATGGGAGGGGGAGCCGATGGCTTCCCCTTATTGTCCGTTACAGAGGGCATTTTTGGACCTGTAGTCCTTCTCAGCCGGCTCAGATTGGTATGCCGCTGGAAACACTTTCCCTACACGTAAAAAAAAAAACAAAAAAAACAAAACAATCCTTTCTTGTTCACACTATCTGTTATCAACCTCTGTGGCGTTAAATGCTCTGTCACTTTAAGAAATGCAGACTGCAATTACTAGCTACTTCCCTTTTCTTTCAATACATCATGTCAGCTTAAGGAAAAAAAACATGTATTATGTCTGTTTTGAAACAGAAAAAGGTGATTAACACTTTAAACACTTTGCAATCCCTTTTGACCTGCTTAGAAGAGAACAAACAGGAATATTTAGTGAATAACCCAACGCAGGTAAAAATTCTCTTTATAACAAAACTGAAAGAAAGAAGTGAAAACTAAACCTGTCACAAAAACCGTGGAAGAAAAACTTGGAAGAAAAATTAAAAGAGATAACAAAAAAGGAAAAAAGGAAAAATTTTTTTAAAGATTTTAAAAGGATAATAAACCAAAAAGTTGACAAGGTCAAAACGTATATAAACTTTGAAAAAGAATCCACTCAGAAAAACCAAAAACCAAATATATGGAAAAATGGAGGGAAAAAAAGAAGAAAGAAAAAACACAAAAGTTGTTAAACCTTGGTAAAACGTTGCAAAAACAAAAATAAAAATCTAAAAAGTAATCTTAATTCAGAATGCAGGCACTTAACTTCCTCTTTCTCTGCCTGCTACTGTTCAAAATCTAAGAACAATGTAATGGGAGGGAGGGGTGATGGGTGAAGTGCCCACAGACTCACCCAGCTTTCCCAAACCTTCTAAACCCTGCAGGCAAAGACCACTACCAAAAAAAATGCAAGATAAACTTATGCAAACAGCAGAGTGTAAAACAAAAATATAACAATATGAAAATATGTATATCAGGGGACCCACCCTGCAGGCAAAAGAGGAAGTATACAATAATGAAAGGCAAAACTCTTTCTTTTCAGATCTCTGCGAAAACCTGCAATAAATTCACATATAGACGTCCGGGGAGAGAGATCGAAAGCCCTTGTTTTGTGACGCGTATGTGAAACAGCTGCTGGTAACCGATAACTGCCAACCACACTGGATGCACTGCGCTGGTGACCCGGGAATGTTAACATGCTGTACCGGACGTCCTGGCTGGCTCGTCAGTATCAGTAATGTGATAACTCCCACTATGTTGCCACCACCTGATGCCTGGGCCGGCTTCTCCTGTCCTTCCCTGTGACCAGGTGTGTTGGTGGCAACCTGTCAAGTGGTTTGGCTCGCAATATCTCCCCTAAGCTAACACCAATGCGTGGCCTGGCGTGGGCGCTGTTGTCCCTTCCTGTGCACGGGTGTTTGTTGTGATAGCTTGATGTGAGATTTGCCTCGTGATATCTCCGTAAGGTCCCCACCACCTGTCCCTGGGTAAGGCTTCACCTGTCCTCCCCCTGTGTCCAGGTGTATTTGTGAGGACCTATCTGAGTGGGTCAAACTGCCCCGTTATCGGTCTATCATCAACCATAAACACACAAGTCTGTCACAATTTTCCACCAACTCTCACACCCGGATCTGAGACACACAGAACCACAGTAGACACTTAGCTTATCCCAGGGTTTGGATAAGGGTGGACTTTTTACACTTTACCTGGGATACGGTGGTGACCACACCTGACCGGCTAGGGGTACGGACCCGGGCTGGACACGGGACATTCAGGCAAGATGACAGAATTTTCTTACCTTACTTATGGAGCTGCAGCCTCCGTCCCGTGTGCCAGGCCCGTAACGGCACCCCCGTCTTTCTGGTCAGCTGGGTTCCCGTGTGTTTCGTCCAAAGCCCCACGTTGGGCGCCAAATTGATGTGGAAATTTATAGTTGGGTAAATTTACCCCTGTGCGTACTGTGGCCTGCCCAAATTAGACAGAGTCTTACTGAGCGCTCAAAGAAGGAAAGACGCCAGGCTCGGGTGGCAGCAATACCTCCCAGCAAAACTCTGGAAGTTTATTGAATATACTTGGTTTTAACAGTTGTACAGAAAAGGAGTGGAACTCATTAACATAAAGGCTAACCTTCTAGTGTAATTGGTCAGTTTGAATACATGAACATATATGTAAGAGTTTACCAAACAGCTGATTCTAGCAATATATAATTTACAGCCTATTGTTTCTACAGTGTCAGCATGTTCTGGTATCGGCTGGCACATCTGGCCTAAACTTCCTCTTTCTATGTCTGGGACAAATATCACAAGACAATGCTATCATATGATACCATCTGCTCCCCAGACTCTCTCATGGGGGGCAGTAGGTCATTATAAAAGGTTCTAACTGTGAATATGCATCTGTGTGCAGTATATCTGAGTATATAGCAGTAAATAGCCTATAGCAGAGTACATGAGTATATAGCCTATAGCAGGCAAGTGAGATCTATATGAAATACATATATATTTCCATAACACTGACACTCCTCTGCCTCAATTTTCTACTTTATCTACCCATTATTCATTTGGTACTCCCATACTGTTTGCCTATGCATTAAATGCAAGGCCTGCCCTGCACGAAAGTTAGACGGACCCCAAAACCCCTTTGAGCCAATGTCTTGAATGGCCACATGAAAACAAAGTTCCCATTGTTAGTCATTTGGTACTCCTATAAAGTTTTCCCATGAAGTGAATGCAAAGCCTAAAATTTGCACGCACCACAATCCCCCTTGGAATAAATGTGGACGATGGCCTCTGAAAAATGTTTTCCCAGTTTAAAGGAGCGGGTTTCCTATACTTGTAATGCCCATGCAGTAAGTGTATGGGCTGACACACATTTCCCCTGGGGGGCTACACATCAACATACTGAGTAAATATTTTTTTTCTATAGGCATCATAAACAGCCTTGAGAGGAATAACGTGGTTTCCTACACAGATGCTGCTAGGAAGGTGCAGTTTTGTAGCAGAAATATGGTGGATGTGTTGGATGAAGTGATCTTGAAAATGGGCATGGTGACGGTGGAAATAGGAACATACAGGATTAATAACAGAGGGGCTATAGGAGGTCTGAGATCCAGGATCCAGCCTAGTTGTTTACACACCACCAACTACCATAATGCGCTTGATGCCCATGAAAAGATAGGTGTAACAGATGCGTGTCTGAAGCTAGGCATAAAAGATGCCCGTGAGAAATTGTTTGCTAAAGACGCACTTTTCCGTATAAAGGGTAAAGTGCAAGATGCTAGTGAGATGCTGAATTCTAGAAAGCAGCAGATCAGTGTTGGAGGAAAACCAATCAAACTGATGGATGTTTGTGAAAAACAAAGTGTAAAGAGGAGCACACCTGCCGTAACTATCAACTCACCCGTGGCAGAAAGAAGGTTGTTCATCTTCACCCATAAATATTACCAAGACCATCTAAATTTCACAGATGAAAACTATTTCTTCCGGTATAACGAATGCTGTTAAAGGAATGCAAATAAAAGTCGTTAACCACGAACCTGGGAAAACACAGATTTCCTCTTTAAAAGATATGGATGATGATGGTATTGATGACGACCTGAAACATTGCCACATCCCCACCAAAAAGATGAAGATCACAGCTGCCAACACTGTTCAAAAAAGGCCGGGAATGTCTGAAAGTTCATTTTCTCTTGGGCAAACTTTACCTCTTACTAAAGTGGTACAGAATGATGCATACACAGCTCTCTTGTCTACTCAGCGCAACACTTTGCCACCTTTATTGCACACAAAGGCTCTAACCAACGTGTCACGGACACTTGTCACAAAGGAGGACAGTTCTTCAGTAGTGCCGACTCGTAAAGAGCCTGTCTTTATTTAGCCCTTTAGAAGGCACAAAAATGACCGTTAATAATTTGCATCCAAGAGTCACAGAGGAAGATATTGTGTAGCTTTTCTGTGTATGCGGTGCATTGAAGCGCACCTGCTTGTTGAGTTCCGGAGTTGCAGAGGTTGTGCTTGTAAGAAAGGAAGATGCAGTTGGTGCCTACAAAAAATATAACATACCTAGGTGGACAACCAATGAAATGCAATCTACATTTGAATGGTAGTGTGATAACATCAGACCAGCCCATCCTTCTAAGATTAAGTGACACCCCATCAAAGAAGGAAGGTGAATCTACAAGAAACACAACCATCTCCTCCTCCAGTGTTGTTTCAAATCCTCCCGCTGAAGTTGATCCTGATACTATCTTAAAAGCACTCTTTAAATCCTATGGGTAATCTGCAGTCATCCACCCAACTACATTTAAGATTAAGCTCTGATGAGACCACCACAAATTGGAGACTGTAGTAAGAGAGATTCCCAATTCACATATGGGCCCAGAGAGTCCATAAAAAAAAAATCCTTCATTTTGCTTCTTGGGTTTTGTTTAGCGCTGATTACTACCAGGTAGTTGATGTTTGAAGGAGTCTGGCATCAGACATTGGACAATCAATCCTGTTCCTATCATTGTAGTACAGTTTACCTTCGTTGTGGAGCAGCTGCATTATTGCATAAAGAATTTCTGTGTTTCCCTTGCTCTATTATTCTGATACGGCACGATTATGGTTTTACTGTTACGTCAAGGGAGGCTAAATGTTGAATAACTTGTTTAAATTTGTTCAATAATCTGTTTCTACTTAAAATATAATTTTTGTTGTTTTGTAGTTTTAATATCTGCATTTCTACTAATGGATATGAAGACCTGCATATTCCAGTAAATGGGGGGGAATTACAAAGTGTCCAGGACAATAAAGTTTTTATGCCTAATTAATGTTTCACACTGTGAAAATGTCATCCAGAACTCTACAATCATAGGCAATCTTATTTCCCTGCAGCTGAAGCATGTTGTGCTATCTGTGATCAGAATACAGAGAAATGCTGAAGGGAAATAGATCACGCTAATAGTGATCTAAATACTGAGATGTGTACAGAGGAATGCTGGGAGGACATAGACTGTGGTTTTCTATCAACTTCATCTGCATTTTAAAATTTGTATTTATTGCTGGTAATAAAAAAAATTACTTGAGTGTAGGCAGGGTGCAGTGCCATAACACGACTATCTATTTGCTCTTCCTGTACAACCCTATAATTTTTTTTCAATTGATATTTATTTGGACTCCTCATTGGGAGGGGGGTAGACCCAAGAAACGATAGATGAACTGACACTAAAAACACCCTTTGAAAACAATTACGTGGCTCTTGCATCACGGAACATGTTCACCCTGGTGATCTAGTGCTTGTGTCGGAAGAGACGTGGAGGATGGACTACTAAAAATCTTTTCCCAATTTAAAGGAGCGGGTCTCCTATGGTTGCAATGCCCATACACCAAGTGTATGGGCTGCCAAACATTTCCCCCTGGGGGTACACCTCAACATACTGTGTAAACATTTTTTGTACGGGCATCATAAAAACCCTTGAAAAACATAACTTGGATGTTGCATCATGGAAAACGCTCACCCTGGTGATCTAGTGGTATCGGAAGAGACGTGGAGGACGGCCTCCAAAAAATGTTTTCCCAGTTTAAAGGAGCAAGTCTCCTATACTTGTAATGCCCATACACTAAGTGTATGGGCTGACAAACATTTCCCCCTGGGGGTATACATCAACAAAATGTGTAAACTTTTTTTTACGGGCATCAAAAACACCCTTTAACACAATAACGTGGCTGTTGCATCACAAACCATGGTCACCATGGTGATCTAGTGGTGGTGGATGATGAGGATGAGGAGGAGGAGGATAACAGCAAATAGTCAAAATCAGGAAGCGTATACCCATGTGTGGGTGTGAAGAGGTGCATGGGAATAGACCTTCCAAAAAATAACACTGGATTTGAGGTTATGTTTCGCTGCTATCATTCGGTTTGTCGAGGTAGCTATTTAGGGAGGGCTAAATTAACCCTTCACGGTTGATCCAGTGATTTCCAAATTAATCCACAGGGCGTTGCTAGCAACTGGGAATGACCACACAGAGATGGGGGTCTCTGTACGGGAGGATCGAGACAGATCACTAGCCCCCTTTATTTTAGTCACTTCTTTTATAATATTTTGCTTAATTATACAAAGTTCTCAACTACCAATAGCATCATTTCACTTTATAAGCCAATAATATTGCAAGAAAACCGGAAACTGCATATATGTCCGTATCCAAATAGCATAGAAAGTAGTATAATGGCATATTATTCAGAGTTCTACACCCCCGGTTCCCTTATCTTGCACCTGATGGGAACAGTCTGGTTTCATGACAGCCTGAACTTTTTCATCCTAATTACAAAAATTTATCTTACAACAACAAAAGTGGAGAAACAAAACCTTCAGAGAATGGAGAAAATGAAACTTCAGCTCAGATTTTAGTTTTAACCCTTCACAGGTGTTGCAGAGAAGTCTGGCCCAATCCAGCCCTTGTTCATTTTTATAAGAGTCAAACTGTCCGCATTTTCAGTTGACAGGCAGATGCGCTTATCAGTTATAATACCACCAATGGCACTAAAAACCCGCTCTGACAAAATGCTAGCGGCAGGGCATGCCAGGACCTCCAAGGCGTAAAGAGCCAGTTCATGCCACGTGTCCAGCTTGGATACCCAATAACTAAAAGGCACAGAGGAATCACGGAGGACGTTGGTACGGTCAGCAAGGTACTCCTTCAGCATCTTCCAAAACTTTGCACTCCTTGTGAGAGTACACCGTGCCTCAGGGCCAGTGCGATGGGAAGGTCTGAGAAAACTCTCCCAAAACTTTGCCAGTGTTCACCTGCCTCTGCTGGATTGGAATTGTGTCTCTCTCACCTGTACTCCTTGGTTGTCCAACGAACTGTGACCTCTGAAGCCAGCGTTTTCAGATGGGAATTTTTTTTTATAATTCTGCAACAATGGCCTTTTGGTACTGCACCATTTTAGTACACCTGCCTGCCTCTGGAAGAAGATATCAAAGAAACAATTTTCGGATTTAAACGTGCGCTGCTAGACAAAACGACTCCTTTCCAGATTGTGTACTTGTATACTTTTATTTTCCCAACGCGTTTCGAAGTCTCAAACTTCTTCCTCAGGGGATGACATGTACATGTCATCCCCTGAGGAAGAAGTTTGAGACTTCGAAACGCGTTGGGAAAATAAAAGTATACAAGTACACAATCTGGAAAGGAGTCGTTTTGTCTAGCAGCGCACGTTTAAATCCGAAAATTGTTTCTTTGATATCTGATGATCTATGGTCACGGCGGGGCCATTTGGATGTGCAGCAGCTTTGACCTCTATTCCTTTATGCCTCTAACTCTCCTGCTATTGGTGAGTATAATAGCTTGAACTGTATCTCTTTTACCTGGGTAAGACCCTATTGCGCTCTTTCTCTTTTAGTTTTAACCACTGCCTCTGGAAGAAGATATTGAAAGTTCTCCTTGTAACGTCGGTCTAGAAGTGTCACCAACCAGTAATGATTGTCACTCAAAATTTGGCGAATACGAGGGTTACGGGAAAGGCAGTGCAACATAAAGTCAGCCATGCGTGCCAGACTGCAAACAGGCAAGACTTCCATGTTCTCACCAAGAGGATGACTGACCATGCTCTCCTCCTCTTCCTCCCTGTCCTCAGGCCATCCACGTTGAACAGACGGTATGACAGTTGTGCTTGTAGTACCATCTATAGGGCATGAAAGTGGCTCCTGTTCTTCCTCCTCCTCTTCCTCATTGTCAACAAATCCATGTTGGGATGACATGAGGCTGGGCTGTGTGTTATCACCCTGTATGGTTCCTTGCTCCATGTCATTGTGCTCCACCTGCAATACATTCTCTTTTATTGTGAGCAGAGAGCTTTTCAGAATGAAGAGAAGCAGGATGGACACGCTAATTATGGCTTCATCGCCACCCACCATCTTGGTGGACTTCTCAAAGTTTTGGAGGATAGTACATATGTCTAACATCCATGTCCACTCCTGAGGTCTTATGTTTGGAGTATGAAACGAAAATCGATGGACTTGTTGATACTGGTAGTCAACAACTTCCCTCTTCTGCTCATAAATCCTTCCCAACATCTGTAGTGTAGAGTTCCAAACCGTGGGAACATCACACACCAGTCAGTGAGCTGAAAGCTGAAACCGCTGCTGAAGCACAGCAAGGGTGGCAGAAGCTGTAGCTGACTTTCTGAAATTGGCACACAGGCAACGTACTTTGACAAACAGATCCGGCAGCTCCAGGTAGGTTCTGAAAAACCGCTGAACCACAAGGTTAAGTACATGGGCCAGACATGGTATTTCATAGAATCATAGAATCGTAGAGTTGGAAGGGACCTCCTGGGCCATCTGGTCCAACCCCCTGCTCAAAGCAGGATTCGCTAAATCATCCCAGTCAGATGTCTGTCCAGCCTCTGTTTGAAGACTTCCATTGAAGGAGAACTCACCACTTCTCGTGGCAGCCTGTTCCACTCATTGATCACTCTAACTGTCAAAAAGTTTTTTCTAATATCTAATCTGTGTCTCCTCCCATTCAGTTTCATCCCATTGCTTCTAGTCTTTCCTTGTGCAAATGAGAATAAAGTTGATCCTTCTACAATGTGACAGCCCTTTAGATATTTGTAGACAGCAATTAAGTCTCCTCTCAGTCTTCTCTTTTGCAAACTAAACATTCCCAAATCCTGCAACCTTTCCTCATAAGACAGGGTTTGCAGACCGGTCACCATTCTGGTCGCTCTTTTCTGAACTTGCTCCAGTTTGTTGATGTCTTTTTTAAAATGTGGTGCCCAAAACTGGACACAATATTCCAGATGAGGTCTGACCAAAGAGGAGTAGAGGGAAATAATGACTTCACGTGATCTAGACTGTATGCTTCTGTTAATACATCCTAGAACTGCATTTGCCTTTTTTGCTGCTGCATCACACTGTTGACTCATATTCAGTCTGTGATCTATTAGTATACCCAAGTCTTTTTCACATGTGCTGTCACTTAGCCCTATTCCTCCCATTCTATATATGCTTTTTTCATTTTTATTGCCCAGATGTAGTACTTTGCATTTCTCCCTGTTAAAAACCATTCTGTTAGTTACTGCCCACTTCTCCAGTTTATTTAAATCTTTTTGAATCCTCTCTCTCTCTTCTCTAGTATTAGCTATCCCTCCTAGCTTTGTGTCATCAGCAAATTTAATCAGTTTACCCTCAATTCCTTCATCTAAATCGTTGATAAAGATGTTGAACAATACAGGGCCCAGGACAGAGCCCTGTGGTACCCCACTTGAGACATTCTTCCAACTGGATGTGCAGCCATTTACGACCACTCTTTGGGTCCGATCACTAAGCCAGCTATGAATCCACCTAACAGTTGCCTTGTCCATTCCATACTTAGTAATTTTTTCAATAAGGATTGTATGAGAGACTTTGTCAAATACTTTGCTGAAGTCAAGATATACTATATCTACAGCATTTCCTTGATCCACCCAATCAGTGATACCGTCATAGAAGGAAATTAAGTTAGTCTGACATGACTTATTAGTTACAAACCCATGCTGACTCTGTTTGATCACTTCATTCTTATCCAGGTATTGACTTACATGTTGTTTAATAATTTGTTCAAAGATCTTTCCTGGTATAGAAGTCAGACTCACCGGCCTATAGTTGCCTGGGTCCACCTTCTTCCCCTTTTTGAAGATAGGAACAACATTTGCTCTTCTCCAGTCTTCTGGCACTTCTCCTGTTCTCCAAGAATTTTCAAAGATTATGGAGAGTGGTTCAGAAATTTCTTCTGCTATCTCCTTCAGTACTCTGGGGTGTAATTCATCTGGACCTGGAGACTTGAATTCATTTAGGTTAGCTAAGTGTTTCCTCACTATCTTTCTGTTTATAGATATCCTGGATTCTTCTATTCCCTTAATAGGACAGTGAATAACAGTTGGTGTTACATTTCCTTTCTGAGAGAAAACAGATGCAAAATAGGAATTTAAAAGTTCAGCCTTCTCAACATCCTGTCTTACCATTTCATCATTTTCATCCTGTAAAAATCCTATAGCATCTTTGACTTTTCTTTTACTTTTGACATATCCCCAAAATCCTTTATTATTGCATTTGACATCTCTTGCAAGCCTCAATTCATTTTCAGCTTTAGCTAATCTGATTTGTGCCCTGCAGATTCTGCAGACAGCATTATATTCTTCTTTAGATATGCCTCCCTCTTTCCATTTTATAAACATTTTTTTCTTCCTTTTTAGCATGTGCTTAAGTTCTGTGTTCACCCATCCTGGTTTCCTTAAATGCTTCCTATTCTTCCCTCTTTTCGGAATTGTTAACAACTGTGCTTTGAGAATTTCATTTTTCAAGATTTCCCATCCTTCCTGGACATTTTTGTCTTTAAGGATATCCAGCCATTGGATCCCTCCAATTATCTTTCTGAATCCCTTAAAATCTGCCTTTCTGAAATCTAACCTTGACGTCTGAGTCTTCACAGGTCTTCCGCCTCTAGTTATCCAAAATTCTAAAATAGCATGGTCGCTACCTCCTAGGGTCCCAGTCACTTTTACCGCCTCAACCATTTCCTCCCTGTTTATAAGGATTAGATCCAAGGTAGCAGTTCCCCTTGTTTTTTCCTTTACCTTTTGGAAGATAAAGTTGTCAGCAAGAGAGGATAAGAATTTCCTTGACCTGTTAGTTTTGCCTGAGAGAGATTCCCAACAAATGTCTGGATAGTTGAAATCTCCCATGACAACTATGTCATATTTTTTGGAGAACTTGGCCATTTGATGCATAAAGAGTTCATCCATATCTTCAGCTTGCACAGGCGGCCTGTAGTAAATGCCTACAATGGTGTCCTTTCCATTGTTCTGTCCTTGTATTCTTACCCAAACAGTTTCCACAGAACTCCCAGTCTCTGAAGCTTCAATCTCTGTGCAGATATACGCATTTCTAACATACAATGCGACACCCCCTCCTCGTTTATCAAGTCTGTTTCTTCAAATAAGTTGTATCCTTCTAGTCTTGTATTCCAATCATGTGTATTGTCCCACCAAGTTTCAGTGATTCCAATGACATCATATTTCTTTTCCTGTGTTAGTAGTTCCAATTCTCCTTGTTTGTTGCCCATGCTTTGTGCATTAGTATAGAAACATTTTAGTTTGTGATTGGTTTCTCTTTCTCCAATATTTTTTTTAATTAGATTCTTTCGTCTTTGTTCTTCCTTTCCACTTCTAATAGCAGAGTTCTCAGTAGCATTTGTCAGGTGTATGGCTTTTTCTGGTCTTTTGCTTCCCTTCCCATGTTGTTCTAGTTTAAAGCTCTCCTTACAAGTGTAGCAAGGCGACTTCCAAATACCTGCTTTCCAGTCTTCGTAAGGTGCACCCCATCTCTAGCAAGTAGTCCATCGTATAAGTAGTTCACTCCGTGATCCAGAAATCCAAATCGTTGCTGACGGCACCATCGACGTAGCCAGTTGTTCACCTGCAGAATCTTATTCCACCTCCTTGTTCCATGGCCATCCACTGGGAGGATGGAAGAGAAGACCACCTGCGCTCCCAGTTCTTTCACTTTCTTGCCTAAGTCTTCAAAGTCTCTGCAGATGGTTTCCAGGTCGTTTCTTGCGGTGTCATTTGTCCCCACATGTAGTAGCAGGAATGGGTAGTCATCTGTAGATCTGAAGAGTCCTGATATCCTGTCAGACACATCTTTAATTTTTGCACCTGGAAGACAGCACATTTCTCTTGAAGTTATATCCGGTCTGCAGATAGCGGCCTCTGTTCCTCTCAACAGGGAATCCCCCATGACCACCACTCTCCGTTTCTTCTTCACAACATTTTTCTTTCTCCATCCAGGAGGACTCTGAAGGCGTACAAGGTTGCTGTTTGTTGGCAAAGTCTTATCCTGATGTATTTCTTCATTGTTTTCCTGCGTGAGAGCCTGGTACTGGTTCCTGAGCAGTATGGGTGCTGACTGCCTCCTGATCCTCCTGCTTCTCTGGGTCACATGTCTCCATTCCTCTGTTTCTTCAGGTGCACTTCGAATTTCTTCTCTTTCTGTAACATGAAGAGATAATTCTGCTCTGTCCAAGAACTCTTCACCTTCCTTAATGATCTTCAACGTAGCTAACCTCTCTTCGAGATTTTGCAACTTTTCCTCCAACAGGGTCACAAGCTTGCAATTGTGGCATGTGAAGTTTGGTTTTTCCACTGGTAAATCTGTGAACATGTAGCAAGAAATGCAGCTCACCAAATGGCTCCTGGCCTCTTCCATCTTGAGATTTCTTAAAAAGATGAAAGATGAGCCAAAATTCGCGCGCCGACAGGCGCGAGGTTTCTCCGATTTCCTCTTTTCAGCTGCAACGGCCAAAACCCAGTGATCGTTGAGCTCGCGGAGACTCTTCACTTATCCCAGAAGGCACTGGGAATATGCAAATGATCTCCTCAAGACTCTTCCCCTGTTTCTCCGATTTCCTCTTTTCAGCTGCAACGGCCAAAACCCAGTGATCGTTGAGCTCGCGGAGACTCTTCACTTATCCCAGAAGGCACTGGGAATATGCAAATGATCTCCTCAAGACTCTTCCCCTGGTTGTGTGAGCTCACCTTGCCTCAGAGCCGCCACCAAGTTCCAGCCATTGTCACACACGACCATGCCTGGCTGTAGGTTCAGCGGTGTCAGCAACAGATCTGCCTGCTCTTTCAGAGCTGCCCACAACTCTTCAGCATTGTGCGGTTTGTCACCTAAGCATATTAGGTTCAGCACAACCTGTTGCCGCTTGGCTGAGGCAGTGCTGCAGTGCTTCCAGCTTGTGACTGATGTGCCCATTTTAGAGATGGAGGCTGAAGAGGAGGAGGTTCAGAAGCTGTAGACTGTGGGGACAACCCTGATTGATGTAGGGCCCGCAATCCTTGGCGTCAGTAGGACGTGTTCTATCCCAAGGTCCTACTGGGTCCCGGTTTCCACTATGTAAACACAGTGTGCCATCAGCGAGAAGTACCATCCCTGCCCACAAGCACTTGTCCACGTGTCCATGATTAGGTGGACTTTCCCAGTAACAGCATTGTTGAGGGCACGGCTAATGTTGTGGGACACATGGTTGTGCAATGCTGGGATGGCACATCGGGAGAAATTATGGCGGCTGAGGACCGAGTACCTTGGAACGGCCACCATCATCAGGTTGCGAAAAGATTCCATTTCCATGTGCTGCTTTCCTTGCTCTGCATGTCCTCCTGCCAGGTTGGGTCAGTTACTATATCATCCACCACCTCTTCTTCCACTTCCACACCCTGGTCCTCCTCCTGACTTTCTGGCAATTGTGTCTCATCATCGTCCACCTCTTGTGACACGTTCCCACTGTCGCCTTCGTGTGACCGTGACTGCTCAAATATTTGGACATCGCTACATGCGATCTCATCTTGCCCCGCTTCCAAGTGGACCGGGCGAGAGGCCCGAATCTATAAATGGAAAAGTGAACAGCTCTTCAGAGTGTCCAAGTGTAGGATCAGTTGGCTCCGGGCACTCGGCATGGTGGTAGGAAGGAGGATCAGGGTGAGGAATAAGCGATCCAGACTCATGGCTACTCAGACTTGACTGTGTGGAAGACAGGGTGGTGGTGATGGTGGCAAAGTAACAGGAAGCATTATCCCATGGGCGGACATACCGCATGTGCAGCCTGTGCGGTTGCATCGAGGCCTGGAGGCGGAGGGGGGCCCCTGCAGGGCAGCTAATAATGAGGGTAATCAGGCCTTTGTATCCGGCCCCGAGGCTCCAGGGGGCCCCTGGCCAGATTGCCCTCATGTGCGGAAGGCAGGAAGCGATCCCTGCAGCTCCGCTGCCTACAAGAGAAAATAGCAGCAGAGCTGCAGCGATCCGTCCTGCCCGACGCCCGTGCTTCCTCACATAGACAGCAGCACCGCTGGATGATGTCATTCAGTGGCCGGCTGTGGCAGAGAGGAAGCGCGGGCGCCGGTGAAGCTGCAGGAGTGCCTGCAGTACGGACAGGTTATCGGTGCTGCCTGTATGTGTGGGTGTGTGTGCATGTATAGCGCTGCGGGGGAATGTGCAGACAGGTGAATGTTGCTGTTTGTGTGTGTGTGTGTGTGTGTGGGTGGAGAAGGCCATGATGGAGGTGATAGGGAGAAGGCCGTGATGGGGTGGTGGAGAGGGCAATGATGGAGGTGATGGGGGAGAACGCCATGATGGAGGTGATGGGGGAAGGCAATGATGGGGTGATGGGGAGAAGGCCATGATGGGGTGATGGAGAAGGCAATGATGGGGGTGATGGGGAGAAGGCCATAATGGGGGTGATTGCAAGAAGGCAATGATGGGGGTGATGGAGAGTGATGAGCAGTGATGGTGGTGATGGAGAAGGCAATGATGGGGATGGTGTGGGAGGAGAAAATTATGAAAGTGGTGGAAAGGGCAATGATGGGGGTGGGGGAGAAGGCAATGATGGAGATGTGGAGAAGGCAATGATAGTCGAGTGCCCATATACCCATCACACATCCTCCATCCCATAGTCCCATGCCCATATACCCATCACACATCCTCCATCCCATAGTCCCATGCCCATATACCCATCATACATATTCGCCATCCCAGTCGAGTGCCCATATACCCATCACACATCCTTCATCTCATAGTCCCATGCCCATATACCCATCATACATATCTTCCATCCCATAGTCCTGTGCCCATATACCCATCATACATATCTGCCATCCCATAGTCCCGTGCCCATATACCCGTCATACATATCCTCCATCCCATAGTCCAGTGCCCATATACCCATCACACATCCTCCATCCCATAGTCCCGTGCCCATATACCCGTCATACATATCCTCCATCCCATAGTCCAGTGCCCATATACCCATCACACATCCTCCATCCCATTGTCAACCATTATGACATCATAATGAGCGGTGGGGCTTGCAACCTATGATGACATCAGCGTCGCCATGGCAACCATTATGACATCATAATGAGGGGCGGGGCTTGACACACACACTTTTTCCCCATTATGTAGATAGGGGCAAAATTATTTGGTGAATTGGAACGCGCGGGGTTAAAATTTCGCTTCACAACATACCCTAGGACACTCTCGGGGTCCAGACATGTGACTGTGTCAAATTTTGTGGCTGTAGCTGTGACGGTGCGGATGCCAATCCCGGACATACACACACACACATACATACATATACACACTTGAGCCTTATATATTAGATATAGCTTTGTCGCCATAAAAGGAAGTGGACCCAGTCACATTTATTGCACAGGAGCCCCAAGCTGTCAGTGTTCGCCCCTGCATTATCTGCTATCCAACCAACCTTGCTCCGGGTTCAATAGTGGTGTTCTGCGGCCCCTAGTAATTCAGACAGGAAGGTCGGGCGAAAAGATGTGGGCCTTGGCCTCTGCTTGCACCATCACCATCAAGTCCACTTCCCCGTCCCCTGCCACGCGCCTTGCCCATTTTAAATGGACTACAATATTTTCCACGTTCACTACAAATGGCTGAATTTGGAGCGAAGTTATATGTGATCTGTGTGCGGGAAAACCACAGGTTAAAATATCTGGCCTGTAGCTAACGATTTATTTTTTTTCAGCAAACTGGTGTCAGTAACTAGGCTAAGACACTGGCAAAACAATTGAATGGAGGATTCAAATGGCCCACAGATGAGACGTGACCGAAATACTAAGTGGCCTGTATTTTTTTTTTTTTGCAGGAAAATAGGGTCAAGAACTAGGGTAACACACAGCAAAAATAGTTGAATGTAGGCCTCAAATGATACGATTTGTAGCCCACAGATAGATGAGGCGTGTGACAGAGATACCAGACTGTAAAATATGTGGCCTGTATTTTTATTTTTTTTACAGCAAAATAGTGTCACTAACTATGGTAACACACAGAAAAAACAGTTGAATGGAGGCCTAAAATGCTACAATTTGTAGCCCACAGATAGATGAAGCGTGTGACAGAGATACTATACTGTAAAATATGTGGCCTGCATTTTTATTTTTTTACAGGAAAATAATGTCAAGAACTAGGGTAGCACACAGCAAAAACAGCTGAATGGAGGCCACTTTCAAATATCTGGCCTGTATTTTTTTGGCCAGTACAATTTTGTCAATAAGTAGGCTAAGACACAACAAAAACAATTCTATGGAGGCCTAAAATGGCACAATTTTAACTGCAATGATTTGCGATACGTGTGGCGGACAAAACCCCGTGGAAAATATCTGCCCTGCAGCTAAATTTTTTTGGCAGAAAAATGGTGTCAAGAAATTGTATAACACACTATTTTTTTTAAAACTAACACAAAAATGACAATTTTCTGTGCACTAAGATGTGATCGCTGGGATGGGCAAGCCCATTAAAAATAGCTGGATTTTCACGCTGTACTATGAAAAGGATCTGGCTGTATTCTGCAGTGTCAACAAGCAAATGGGCAAAAAAAATGTGCTCTGGATTGCTTTTGAATAAAATAATCAGGATTAAGATGCCAAAAAAATTATTCTTGGCCACTGATACCTGGGGCTATGTATGTAAGAAGGACCGTGCCATGGGTACCAAATCTAGTCCAGACATTGACAAGGTTCGTAAAAAAGATTATTTGAAATAATTTTATCCTTCAAACTTTGCTTTCGTCAAAGAATGCTCCCTTTGCAGCAATTCCAGCATTGCAGACCTTTGGCATTCCAGCAGTTAATTTGCTGAGGTAATCTGGAGAAATTTCACCCCATGCTTCCAGAAGCCCCTCCCACAAGTTGGTTTGGCTTGATGGGCACTTTTTGCGGACCATGCGGTCAAGCTGCTCCCATAACAGCTCAATGGGGTTGAGATCTGGTAACTGCGCTGGCCGCTCCATTACAGATAGAATACCAGCTGCCTGCGTCTTCCCTAAATAGTTCTTGCATAATTTGGAGGTGTGCTTTGGGTCACTGTCGTGTTGTAGGATGAAACGCTGTCCACAGGGTATGGCATGGCGTTGCAAAATGGAGTGATAGCCTTCCTTATTCAAAATCCCTTTTACCTTGTCCAAATCTCCCACTTTACCAGCACCAAAGCAACCCCAGACCATCACATTACCGCCACCATGCTTGACATATGGAGTCAGGCACTGTTCCAGCATCTTTACAGTTGTTCTGCGTCTCACAAATGTTCTTCTGCGTGATCCAAACACCTCAAACTTGTATTCATCTGTCCATAACACTTTTTTCCAATCTTCCTCTGTCCAATGTCTGTGTTCTTTTGCCCATATTAATCTTTTCCTTTTATTAGCCAGTCTCAGATATGGCTTTTTCTTTGACACTCTGCCCTGAAGGCCAGCATCCCGGAGTCGCCTCTTCACTGTAGACGTTGACACTGGTATTTTGCGAGTACTATTTAATGAAGCTGCCAGTTGAGGACCTGTGATGCGTAGATTTCTCAAACTACAGACTCTAATTTACTTGTCTTGTTGCTCAGTTGTGCAGCGGGGCCTCACAATTCTCTTTTTACTCTGGTTAGAGCCTGTTTGTGCTCTCCTCTGAAGGGAGTAGTACACACCGTTGTTGGAAATCTTCAGTTTCTTGGCAATTTCTCGCATGGAATAGCCTTAATTTCTAAGAACAAGAATAGACTGTCGCGTTCCACATGAAAGTTCTTTTTTTTCTGGCCATTTTGAGAGTTTAATGGAACCAACAAATGTAATGCTCCAGATTCTCAACTAGCTCAAAGGAAGGTCAGGTTTATAGCTTCTTTAATCAGCCAAACTGTTTTCAGCTGTGCTAACATACTTGCACAAGGGTTTTCAAACCATCCATTAGCCTTCTTACACAGTTACCAAACACAAAGTACCATAAGAACACTGGAGTGATGGTTGTTGGAAATGGGCCTCTATACACCTATGAAGATATAGCATTACAAACCGGACGTTTACAGCTAGAATAGTCATTTACCACATTAACAATGCATAGAGTGTATTTCTGATTTAATGTTGGCTTCATTGGAAAAAAAACTGTGCTTTTCTTTAAAAAATAAGGAAACTTTTACAAGGTAGTGTATATACATCATAAAACACACACAAAGCAATCATAAAACATAATGGAGTATATCACTTAAAACCATTGCTCATACATTTGAATATTTAAATACAGAGAAACACAATAAAAAAGTAGTTAAATAAATTTTGCAAGCTGGGGGAGTGCCTGATCCTATGGTGTTAAACCATTTATTATGTCAGGACCCTGCTACTGATGTTTTAAACCATTGAGCTGTAGGTGGATTTGATTGGATGTCTTTATTTGGTGGTAGTTTCACAGAAGTCTGTGAAATCAAAGAGATAATAGTGTAAAAAAAAATGTAAAAACATTTTTTGGGGACATTTTTTTTTAAGAAAAAAAAAAAGAAAATTTGACAAAATTAAAATAAATAAAATATATAAAAACTGAGAATAACCACAATGAATGAATGCAACCTCTTCATAACAAGGAGCAGATGTTCGTCAGATCTGTAACATTTATCATTATAAAGTGCAGAGGAAAAATGAGGTTGTACAGGGGGAAAGAGCAGAATCCATAGAAATATCCAAATCAATTGAACAAATCAGTTGTTTCATTGAGTCCATGAGGATTTATAGTGTTCAGCTTGTGAATCCAGAAGATCTCTTTCCTGTTAAGAGTCTCAACCATTTGCTGTAGTGTCCACTTTGATAATGGACATAACTGTTCTCATCCACAGGTTTGAAGTAGGTTCTTGTGTGAATTTTTATATTGTCATGAAAGAAAGTGAAGTCAACTGTGTCAGGGTTTACTACGGGGGGTGAATCATAGAATCATATAATCGTAGAGTTGGAAGGGACCTCCTGGGCCATCTGGTCCAACCCCCTGCTCAAAGCAGGATTCGCTAAATCATCCCAGTCAGATGTCTGTCCAGCCTCTGTTTGAAGACTTCCATTGAAGGAGAACTCACCACTTCTCGTGGCAGCCTGTTCCACTCATTGATCACTCTGTCAAAAAGTTTTTTCTAATATCTAATCTGTGTCTCTTCCCATTCAGTTTCATCCCATTGCTTCTAGTCTTTCCTTGTGCAAATGAGAATAAAGTTGATCCTTCTACAATGTGACAGCCCTTTAGTTATTTGTAGACAGCTATTAAGTCTCCTCTCAGTCTTCTCTTTTGCAAACTAAACATTCCCAAATCCTGAAACCTTTCCTCATAAGACAGGGTTTGCAGACCGGTCACCATTCTGGTCGCTCTTTTCTGAACTTGCTCCAGTTTGTTGATGTCTTTTTTAAAATGTGGTGCCCAAAACTGGACACAATATTCCAGATGAGGTCTGACCAAAGAGGAGTAGAGGGAAATAATGACTTCACGTGATCTAGACTGTATGCTTCTGTTAATACATCCTAGAATTGCATTTGCCTTTTTTGCTGCTGCATCACACTGTTGACTCATATTCAGTCTGTGATCTATTAGTATACCCAAGTCTTTTTCACATGTGCTGTCACTTAGCCCTATTCCTCCCATTCTATATATGCTTTTTTCATTTTTATTGCCCAGATGTAGTACTTTGCATTTCTCCCTGTTAAAAACCATTCTGTTAGTTGCTGCCCACTTCTCCAGTTTATTTAAATCTTTTTGAATCCTCTCTCTCTCTTCTCTAGTATTAGCTATCCCTCCTAGCTTTGTGTCATCAGCAAATTTAATCAGTTTACCCTCAATTCCTTCATCTAAATCGTTGATAAAGATGTTGAACAATACAGGGCCCAGGACAGAGCCCTGTGGTACCCCACTTGAGACATTCTTCCAACTGGATGTGCAGCCATTTACGACCACTCTTTGGGTCCGATCACTAAGCCAGTTATGAATCCACCTAACAGTTGCCTTGTCCATTCCATACTTAGTCATTTTTTCAATAAGGATTGTATGAGAGACTTTGTCAAATGCTTTGCTGAAGTCAAGATATACTATATATACAGCATTTCCTTGATCCACCCAATCAGTGATACCGTCATAGAAGGAAATTAAGTTAGTCTGACATGACTTATTAGTTAGAAACCCATGCTGACTCTGTTTAATCACTTCATTCTTATCCAGGTATTGACATACATGTTGTTTAATAATTTGTTCAAAGATCTTTCCTGGTATAGAAGTCAGACTCACCGGCCTATAGTTGCCTGGGTCCACCTTCTTCCCCTTTTTGAAGATAGGAACAACATTTGCTCTTCTCCAGTCTTCTGGCACTTCTCCTGTTCTCCAAGAATTTTCAAAGATTATGGAGAGGGGTTCAAAAATTTCTTCTGCTATCTCCTTCAGTACTCTGGGGTGTAATTCATCTGGACCTGGAGACTTGAATTCATTTAGGTTAGCTAAGTGTTTCCTCACTATCTTTCTGTTTATAGATATCCTGGATTCTTCTATTCCCTTAATAGGACAGTGAATAACAGTTGATGTTGCATTTCCTTTCTGAGAGAAAACAGATGCAAAATAGGAATTTAAAAGTTCAGCCTTCTCAACATCCTGTCTTACCATTTCATCATTTTCATCCTGTAAAAATCCTATAGCATCTTTGACTTTTCTTTTACTTTTGACATATCCCCAAAATCCTTTATTATTGCTTTTGACATCTCTTGCAAGCCTCAGTTCATTTTCAGCTTTAGCTAATCTGATTTGTGCCCTGCAGGTTCTGCAGACAGCATTATATTCTTCTTTAGATATGCCTCCCTCTTTCCATTTTATAAACATTTTTTTCTTCCTTTTTAGCATGTGCTTAAGTTCTGTGTTCATCCATCCTGGTTTCCTTAAATGCTTCCTATTCTTCCCTCTTTTCGGAATTGTTAACAACTGTGCTTTGAGAATTTCATTTTTCAAGATTTCCCATCCTTCCTGGACATTTTTGTCTTTAAGGATATCCAGCCATTGGATCCCTCCAATTCTCTTTCTGAATCCCTTAAAATCTGCCTTTCTGAAATCTAACCTTGACATCTGAGTCTTCACAGGTCTTCCACCTCTAGTAATCCAAAATTCTAAAATCGCATGGTCGCTACCTCCTAGGGTCCCAGCCACTTTTACCTCCTCAACCATTTCCTCCCTGTTTATAAGGATTAGATCCAAGGTAGCAGTTCCCCTTGTTTTCTCCCTTACCTTTTGGAAGATAAAGTTGTCAGCAAGAGAGGATAAGAATTTCCTTGACCTGTTAGTTTTGCCTGAGAGAGATTCCCAACAAATGTCTGGATAGTTGAAATCTCCCATGACAACTATGTCATATTTTTTGGAGAACTTGGCCATCTGATGCATAAAGAGTTCATCTATATCTTCGGCTTGCACAGGCGGCCTGTAGTAAATGCCTACAATGGTGTCCTTTCCATTGTTCTGTCCTTGTATTCTTACCCAAACAGTTTCCACAGAACTCCCAGTCTCTGAAGCTTCAATCTCTGTGCAGATATACGCGTTTCGAACATACAATGCGACACCCCCTCCTCGTTTATCAAGTCTGTTTCTTGCAAATAAGTTGTATCCTTCTAGTCTTGTATTCCAATCATGTGTATTGTCCCACCAAGTTTCAGTGATTCCAATTACATCATATTTCTGTTCCTGTGTTAGTAGTTCCAATTCTCCTTGTTTCTTGCCCATGCTTTGTGCATTAGTATAGAAACATTTTAGTTTGTGATTGGTTTCTCTTTCTCCAATATTTTTATTAATTAGATTCTTTCGTCTTTGTTCTTCCTTTCCACTTCTAATAGCAGAGTTCTCAATAGCATTTGTCAGGTGTATGGCTTTTTCTGGTCTTTTGCTTCCCTTCCCATGTTGTTCTAGTTTAAAGCTCTCCTTACAAGTGTAGCAAGGCGACTTCCAAATACATGCTTTCCAGTCTTCGTAAGGTGCACCCCATCTCTAGCAAGTAGTCCATCGTATAAGTAGTTCACTCCGTGATCCAGAAATCCAAATCGTTGCTGACGGCACCATCGACGTAGCCAGTTGTTCACCTGCAGAATCTTATTCCACCTCCTTGTTCCATGGCCATCCACTGGGAGGATGGAAGAGAAGACCACCTGCGCTCCCAGTTCTTTCACTTTCTTGCCTAAGTCTTCAAAGTCTCTGCAGATGGTTTCCAGGTCGTTTCTTGCGGTGTCATTTGTCCCCACATGTAGTAGCAGGAATGGGTAGTCATCTGTAGGTCTGAAGAGTCCTGATATCCTGTCAGACACATCTTTAATTTTTGCACCTGGAAGACAGCACATTTCTCTTGTAGTTATATCCGGTCTGCAGATAGCGGCCTCTGTTCCTCTCAGCAGGGAATCCCCCATGACCACCACTCTCCGTTTCTTCTTCACATTTTTCTTTCTCCATCCAGGAGGACTCTGAGGGCGTACAAGGTTGCTGTTTGTTGGCAAAGTCTTATCCTGATGTATTTCTTCATCGTTTTCCTGCGTGAGAGCCTGGTACTGGTTCCTGAGCAGTATGGGTGCTGACTGCCTCCTGATCCTCCTGCTTCTCTGGGTCACATGTCTCCATTCCTCTGTTTCTTCAGGTGCACTTCGAATTTCTTCTCTTTCTGTAACATGAAGAGATAATTGTGCTCTGTCCAAGAACTCTTCACCTTCCTTAATGATCTTCAACGTAGCTAACCTCTTTTCGAGATTTTGCAACTTTTCCTCCAACAGGGACACAAGCTTGCATTTGTGGCATGTGAAGTTTGGCTTTTCCACTGGTAAATCTGTGAACATGTAGCAAGAAATGCAGCTCACCAAATGGCTCCTGGCCTCTTCCATCTTGAGATTTCTTAAAAACGATGAAAGATGAGCCAAGTTTTTCCAATTTCCTCTTTTCAGCTGCAACGGCCAAAACCCAGTGATCGTTGAGCTCGCGGAGACTCTTCACTTATCCCAGAAGGCACTGGGAATATGCAAATGATCTCCTCAAGACTCTTCCCCTGGTTTTCCGATTTCCTCTTTTCAGCTGCAACCGCCAAAACCCAGTGATCGTTGAGCTCGCGGAGACTCTTCACTTATCCCAGAAGGCACTGGGAATATGCAAATGATCTCCTCAAGACTCTTCCCCTGGTTTTCCGATTTCCTCTTTTCAGCTGCAACCGCCAAAACCCAGTGATCGTTGAGCTCGCGGAGACTCTTCACTTATCCCAGAAGGCACTGGGAATATGCAAATGATCTCCTCAAGACTCTTCCCCTGGTTTTCCGATTTCCTCTTTTCAGCTGCAACCGCCAAAACCCAGTGATCGTTGAGCTCGCGGAGACTCTTCACTTATCCCAGAAGGCACTGGGAATATGCAAATGATCTCCTCAAGACTCATTCCCTGGTTTTTGCCCTGGTGAAACCCAAACCCCACATGTTATCCTCAATGCTTCTGAGGAAGGACCCCACATCATCGTTTGAATTATCAGAAATAAAGAATAAATCACCTACAGTATGTAACGTTTGTAAATGATAATGTTGGGTGCATGTATACTGCTGTATATGAAGATGGACTCGAAGATGGCCAGGAACAAATTTGCGTAAGTTGGTGCCACCGTCGAGCCCACTTCCAAATGTTCAGTTTGTCTGATTTTTCTCTTTATAGGTATATTTTTGAGTAAAATGTAAATTGTTCTTTTAGTCTAGAAACTTCTGACAAGTCTCCGACTTTCCAAGCAAAAAATTTTGTATTTTTTTCTGACAAAGAAAAATGGTCAAAATTAAAAAAAACAAACACTCAGTGCTTTCAGACCTCAAATAATGCAAAGGAAACAAGTTAATAATAATTTAGAAACAATACTAATGTTTTATGCAAAACAAAAGAAAAGTTGAATGGCACTCACCGGGTAAAATATTCAAGGCTTTATTAAGGAATCTTCAACGTGAGAACGGGAGTTAAAAACAGGAGCGACGACGATCGTTTCGCACAAAGTGCCCTTCCACAGGTCACATATCGTAACTTTATTCTTTCATGAGTTATTTACAAGTTTATGATCACTTATAAAATGTATACAAAGTGCTGCCCATTGTATTGGATTGTCTTTTGTTTTCAATGTTTTATTTATTGAAAATTATTGGCAACATGACAGCAATGCAGTAAATCCAACAATGCAGGCGTAATACAGCACAAGTAAACAATACAGTGTTCAGAGGACCGTGCCGGTCTCAAGAATGGTTATGAAAAAGCTGAAGATTGACCAAGTCTACAGGGATGTAAACAGCCACTCCGCCGTCAGAACATCGTTACCATGAAGAACGATCAATTCTTACTTGTTATTAACACATAAACATACATTTGGAACAGAACTGGTGCCCCGATGTTCAATAAGAAACCTTCTGATGAAACAGTTGACTTAGTAGGAACCAAATCAGGGCCTAAAGAAAGGGGTGAAAAAACCACAGGAGTGAACCAATAGAACAGATGGGGGGGTAGGGAGTCGAGGGGCGGGGAGGTTGGTGGGAGGTCCGTAGGCATGCTGCTCAAGTCTAAGATTCAAGATGTAGGGTCAGGCGTAATCATAGAAATGAATTTTTCTGATTTCCTGTACAACACCCAAGGAGTCCAGACATGCGAGAAGGCAGAAGCTATGTGTAGAAAGTGCTACCAATTCTTCAGAAAGATACAGTTGGTCAATTTTAGCTAATAACTGGCTCAAGCTTGGAATATTAGACGTATGCCAAAATGTAGGTAGGAGGCGCTTGCCAGCTGTAAATATGAAGGAGGCCAGTTTAAATATGGCTTTATTACTTGGAACAATTGGAAGATTGAGGAAAACATGTTCCGGTGTGAATTTTATATGGGTACGTACTACCTCATTCAAAACCTGGGATACCGTGTTCCAAAATTTTTGTATGGTGCGACAGGACCACCAGATATGTAGATATGACCCTCTGTCCTTCTCGCATCTCCAACACAAGTCCGACAAGGTGGGAAGCCATTTGTGCAACATGAGGGGTGTTGTATACCAGTGAGTCAATATTTTATAGCTATTTTCTTGAGCTCTCACACAGTGTGAAGGGCCATATGAAAATTTATATATTAGGTTAGTTTGGGAGTCAGAAAAAGAGTGACCTAACTCTCTTTCCCATCTCCGCACAAAGGCTCTTTTTTGAGAAACTTGCTGTACAAGCAACATTATAGAGGGCGGAGAGCACTTTTTTCGGGTTTTTTGTTTGGGAGCACAGTGTTTCAAAAGTGGTTAAAGGTCGTGTAATGTCTCCATTTATCATGGCTTGGCGTAGCGACTTCCTTAGAGATTCATAATGTAAGAAGGTATAATTAGACATTGTGGGTAGTGCTTTCATATCTTGAAAGGGTATAATAGTCCCCTCTTTATATAACTGATCCAATAGAGGTGATTTATCTGTTGATGTAGGTTTCACCAATCCCGCTGCCATGACATCCGAAACCTTAGCAAGCGGCGAGGGGGTCGGCGCTAAATAAAATGCCACTGACTTCCAGCATTTAATCGCTGCCCTAGTAAGGAGATTCGGGAAGGTCATTTTAGGTGTCGCTGCAGGAGAGAGGATAACAGAGCGCAGTTGAGTCGGAGCCATCTGCTCTTCAATATTGAGCCAGGGTTTCTCTCCAGTTATCCTGACTCATTCGACAGTCCTTGATAGGACAGCAGCCAAATAGTAAGTGCAGATATTAGGGGCTCCCATGCCACCTTTCCCTCTGGGCAATGAGAGTGTATGTGAGTTAAGTCTCGGCCTATGTTTATTCCAAATATACTTAAAGATAGAACAATTGATCTGGGCTAGGAACGACCTAGGCAAATCTATAGGCAGCATCTGAAATAGATTGATTAATTTAGGCATGAGGATGCTCTTGATCAGGTTTTTTCTGCCCAAGATAGCTACAGGGCCCGCTGTCTTTTAGTCTGGTCTGCAACTAAATTAAGAAGCGGTTTATAATTTAAATTGAATAAGTCTTTAAAGAACGGACTAATTTTAATACCCAGATACTTTATATAATTGCCCGGCCAGTGGAAGGGGAATTGTGACTTAAAATCATTTATAGTGCTAGCAGGTATATGTATGCCCAGTGCTTCGGATTTAGATGGGTTAATTTTGAAATCAGAGAGCCGTATCTCTCTAGAATCCGCATAAGGGCTGGTATGCCTCTTGCCCTCTCTACCTCTAATGAAGCCGGTCTGATCTGGGGAGATCAGTTTAGGTAAATACTCTGCAATGCGCCTCGCGAGCATACTGGCATAGATTTTTAGATCCACATTCAGTAAGGAAATGGGTCTGTAATTACTACAAAGTTCTGGGTCCTTGCCTTCCTTGTAGATTAGAGAAATATGAGCTTCCAGGGATTGGGGAGGGAAGGAGTTACCTTGGAGTATTTCATTGAAAAGATTAAGTGAGGTTCTAGGGCCTCAGAAAAGGTTTTATAATAGATAGCAGGAAATCCATCGGGGCCGGGGGCCTTCCCTGAGGGACTGTTCGAAAGAGTGGATCGGACCTCCCCCCAGGTGAAGGGCCTAGTGAGGAATTTTTGTTCTTATGATGTAAGTTTGGGGAGATTAAGGCTAGCTAAAAAGGACTGGATTTCTGCTTGTTTTCGTAACCTGTCCGCGTCAGAATTATCAGGTTTCAAATTATAAAGGCTTGAATAAAATTTTAAGAATTCCTGTGAAATTTGGCCAATGTCAGATGTTTTACTGCCACTGGAGGTTTTCGGGGGAGTGAATAAAAGTCTTAGCTTGTCTAACTTTGATTAATGACATCATAAGTCTAGAGGCCTTATCGCCATGTACATACATACGATTTCTCCAACTAATGTACTGCTTTGCGGACTGCTTATTCAGCAGATCCTTTAGTTGTAAGCGCTTGGCTGTCAGTGCCTCCAGATTTTGACGCAGTAAGGTTCTTTTATGTTGTTTTTCTAAATTAACTATCTCTTCCTAAAGATCTTGTATTGCCTTTTTGCACTGTTTGTTGAGGTGAGAAGCTATAGAAATTAGTTCCCCTCTGACCACTGCTTTGTGAGCCTCCCATATCATTGGAAAGCTCACCTCTGGAGAAACATTATTCTTAAAATAGTCTGTTAGAATGTTTCTGATTCGTTGTTTGTTAGTGTCTGAGGTTAGAATTGAATCATTTAGCCTCCATGAGCGATACCCGGAATGGGGTTTTGAAGTTGAAAACCGTACTGCAACTATCGAGTGGTCCGAGTGTACTGAGGGAAGAATTTCTGCTTTAAATAGGTTCGGCAACAAAGATCTTGGTAGGAAAATATAATCGATTCTGTGGTAGGAATTATGGGGATGGGAGAAAAAAGTGTAGTCAAGGTCATTAGGATGCATATGTCGCCACACATCTATTAATGAAAGACTATGCAGGGATTTCTTTATCCTGATAATATTTTGGTATGAAATCTGACATTTTTTGTGGACGAGTCCAAGATTGGGTCTAGAGGTACATTCAGGTCCCCTCCAAGAAGTGGTATGCCCTCTAAGAAGGAGCGGAATTGATTTAGTTTGGATGTAATCCATTTGATTTGTTTTTTGTTGGGGGCGTATAAGTTGCCAATAGTGACCAAGGTTCCTGCCAGTAGGCCTTTTATAAAAATATATCTCCCCTCTGGGTCAGCCAGTGAGTCAGATAGTAAAAAAGAAGTATTCTTGTCAAATGCAATTGACACCCCTCTAGAACTCTTCTGGGGGGAAGTGGCGTGGTACCACTGGTTGTAATATGAATTATCAAAAGAGGGAAGTTTCTCAATTTGAAAGTGCGTTTCTTGTAAAAGATTAAAATTTTCCTTTTTCAACCAATTCAGTGTCTGTGCTCTTGGGATAGGTGAATTTAAGCCATGCGTTTTAAAGCTTGCTAATTTTAGTGTACTTTGATTAGCTTCCATATAAATTGAAGTGAGTGTGCGGACCTTTGTTCTGCAGTGTGACCTCACAGGACCAACCCGGGGAGGACGTGGGCAATAACTAGGGGTAATTGGAGTATAGTGGTATTAAGTTTACTTTAACTGGGGTAGTGCACTGGTCAATGCCAGTACAAATAACAGTAACATAAACCATGTTGATTTGAGACAATTAACATTTCAAAAGGGGGGGAGTGATTATGATGACGCCAGTGTCACAGGCCTCATGTATAAACACTTCTTTCCCATCTCTTGGAGCAATGCCTGCCCCCTCACTCACAGTTAAGATATATCAAAGTGGATCGAGCAGGCCCCCCGAGAAAGGAAGCAACAATAAACTGTACTGAGTAGTGCTCTACTCACACATGAGGTCCATGAAATCCGCCATAGATATCGATTGATGTCGCAGTTTGACCTTTCTACCTGAAACGAAAATTAGAACACAAAAAGAAAACACAGGTATACAATAAAGTCAAACTAAGCAGCCTCCAGATGACACTATCGTTGCTGATCGGCCATATCCAACAGGCAGTTCCCATGTCGTGGACAAGTCCTTGTCTTTGGCCATCAGCTCAACAGTTTTCTTCATCCAGATAGATTTTGGCTTTGCTGCTTTACGCCGGTTTCGAGTAGACTTTGCTGATTGGACCAGATTCCATGGCTCGGGCCGGGACAGAGGGTGCAGTGAAGGAACTGGATGGTATTCCTCTATATCCGGATACTTTTCCAGAACTATCCCCAGCTCTTCGCACGCCTCTTGGATTTCCGCCGAGTTCCTGGCCTGGATGCGTTTGTCCTTGAAAGTTATTGCAATGCCAAATGGGTACAACCAACGGTATTGGTATTGGTTATGGCGCAAAACCTCAGTAAAGGGTTTTAGAAGACGTCTCTTATTTAATGTCGAAGCTGCTAGGTCCTGAAAGATCAAGATTGGGGAATCCTCAAATGTTATATTTTCTGCTTCCCTTGAACGTCTTATTATTAAATCCTTAGTACGATAATCCAAAAAACGGCAAATGACATCCCGGGGGAAGGTCTCCCATTTTGGGTCTTGGTTTTAACGACCTATGTGCCCTTTCTATCTCAAAATGTGAGGGGTCGTCTTGAGACAGAAGTTTAGAAAATATTTCAATCAAGGTTGCGCTTCAGCCGCTACTTATTCAGGGATGCCCTTTATCCGCAAGTTATTCCTTCTTTCTCTATTCTCATGATCCTCAAGGATAGAATATATTTAGTTGATATGTTCTCCTTGGCTCTGTGAGCAAGCTATAGCCTCATTGGTTTGCTGGATTATGGTAGAATTGGATGCCTCGAGCGTGTCCACCCTGTGGCCTATTTGTGAGATTTCTTGCTTAATGACGGATAAGTCTTTGACCACCGGTTCAAGAGATTTAGTAAGTATCCTCTTTATGACGGATCTAGAGACAGGTTGGTCTTCCATGCTACCATTGTTCTCCATATCGCTTACTATATCTGATTCAGAGTCGCCTTGAGAGTGCTGATCCATGGGCACTAGAGGTTTGGATTTAGTCGCGGTGGATTTAGTTTGTTTTTTATTAAGGAATTTATTCATATCTACTTGAGTTAGAGAAACTTTAGATCCAGAAGAAACTGATGTGGATCTACCAATCCTAACCATCTTTAGACGATGAAATTCAGTGATATCGGGTAGCTATTTTAGTGTCATTCACATTCCCCCCCGTATAAATTTTCATGAAGGTAGTCACATTTTTAAAGGATGCGCAAGTAGTTAGGTTCATCCTTTATTTTGAGATAGATGGATGCTAATCTTCAAAGTGACCACTTGGTGTCACTATTATCTCAGCAATGAGTCTGATTCTAAAGTGTCCTGAATCTTTATTTCTGCTTTCCTGGGACCTCTAGTCTGAGAAAAACACTCACGAGGAAAAAAAAACGAGGGTTAACTCTTCAGGACATACAGTGTCCCCTTTCTTCCCCAATCTCCTTCGCCTTTATGGCCTCTCCTGTTTCTCTACCTTCCTTCCTTCTCCTCCTCCCCTCCTTCAGACCCAGACCCTGTTTTTTGATGTCTTCAGTGAATTATATTTTTATTGTATATTTTCTCTCCCTCCTTCACGTCTCCCCCTCTCTTCAGCCACAACTCTGGGTGCGATTTTATCTCAGAGCCGGTTTGTGCTCTGCTCCCAGCTTCAGCCCCCAGCGTTGCTTCTCCCTGCAATATGGCGCTGACCAGGGGCTGGAAAAAGAGTCCAGAATGTCACCAACGTCCCCGGGTCTCGCTCGGGTAGCTTCAGATCCCGGTAACAGGCAGGCCTGCAGCCAGGGAAGTCAGGAGCAGAATTCACCATACTCCCCGGCAGAGGTATGTAATGAGTGTGTTGGATTGTCAATGCAACCCTCTTCTCCCACTCTTGACACACTGATAGCAACACCAAGGATTTGGGTTGTTTGCGCTCGTGTATATGAATTTCCCAACCCTGGGAAGTTTGGTCCTGCTGACATACATTACTGCACTGCACGCCATTTGTTTTTTACGGTCTGTCAGGCATCTATTATTTGATAGCTTTTTACCTCTCCTGTTCCCCCCCCAGGCTAAATAATGCGAGGTGACAGGAAGCATGGTCTGGTGTTATGGAAATGTTTAATTGTTGCATAATGGAAAGTGTCTCATCTTTCAAATATATTGTAAAGATTTCATGCTTCTAAAGCCACCGATTGTGATCAAGAAAGATTCTACTAAGTGATGACATGAAGATCCTAAAAGGACGAGCCGCTGCCGATAACATCACAGCTCCACATCTGTAGTTCGTGTCCCGTCCACGGCTCCAGCACCACTCACTTTCGATGCAGCATAGCACCAGATAACGCCTTTCAGCTCTGTACTGCCATAGCATCCCCACTGTGGACCTGAAGGAGCAGGGATACCCCACATTTCACCCTGGGCACTAAGTGTCAAATTTGCATCTACAGCCACAGCATAAAATAGACGCTGCCGTGGATCTCAACCTGCAGCATTTGTCAATTTACTCTGAAAATATATTTTGCAACGAATACATGATATTTGTTGAAATGTGGGCAGGTGGATGAAAAGCAAACTTTAATTCATATAGATGGAACCACGGGCAGCATTAATCAGACGCAGTCGTGTGCCATCTGCTCTGAAGCGCTGCAACAGGCCAGCGAAAACATATTTTGGAAAGCCAGCTGGGGGCTAAGCACCTCGGAAGACGAGTCGGTAGCATGTCCCTAGCGGCCTCCGATGATTGACAGGTTTCTCCATGTGTGCGAGTATAGGAATTTCACTGAAGAGTCAAGTGGGCGGTCCTTTTCAGTGACTGACAGTCTTCCGTGTATGCAGAGAGCGGTCACTCACTGGTAGGACCAATCACTGGCTGCATAAACACACCGGTGACTCCAATGAATAATTTCTTGCAATTAATCAGTATATCATTCTGCTCAGCGTCTCCCACTATGCACCATACTGCATGTACAACCCCAGAGGTTCCCTTTAACCAGGAGCTAGTATTTTTGCATCAGTGTTTGTATGTCAAAGCCAGAAGTGGAACTTCTAGAGAAAACCTATAAAATTGAAAGACACATTCTGTGTTTTGGAGACACTCCTGGTTTTGGCACACAAATACTGATGAAAAAAATCTGGAGGTGTGAGTGTGGCCTAATACATGGAGCACCGGGCCCCAAGCCTCAATGTGCCGCACTCTCCATATGGCCTGACGGGTCTGTGAGTGAGAAAAGATGAACGGACAATAATGCCCCCGGTGACTGATTTAGGCAAGGTTTTATTTTTTTAATAAACAAAAAAGAATCATTTCTGTCTTAAATAAAGTTCAATAAGTTAACATTCCACCAAAAGAGAGAAAATGTTAAAACTGGTAACATGTTCAAAGGACACAGATCTCTTCATCTTTACTTAAATATATGTATTTAAGACAAAAAATCATTTTTTTCCAGTAGAGGATGCAGAAAAGAAAAGAAAGTGCGCTCACTGACCAGTTCACTGAAGTGGATGTGAAAAACAGACTGCAGAAAGACCTCACTGATAGAGCTCGCTCTCTGGCCTGCAGCTCTTATCTCACTTCTCCTGATCCATCTTCTAAGCTGTATTTTTTATGAACAGATGATAAATGAACTTTCATGTGGTCAAATCAGCTTAGAAGATGAATCAAGGGAAGAAAGCTAAGAGCTACAAGCCAGAAAGCAAACTCACTAAGCGGTTCACTGCCAACTCATTCTTCAGACTGGTTTCTACATCCGCTATGTAGCACAGTACATGGCAAAAATCTTCAGTGAAAGCAAATTTAAAAATGTTTAAACCATAAATACATTTATTTCTGCCATTGTAGTTTTCCATGTACTGTGATTCATAGAGGCTGTCCTAAATTGAATGAAATCTTGAAAGTTCCTTAGCCAAAAATACAAGCATTAAAATAAAAAAATAAAAAGTTCCCTGAACTTGTCTTTTACAGTATATTTCTATACAAAAAAATTATTATAAAGTCCATCTGATCACAGAAGCAATCATCCGAGTGTGGCCTTGCAACTTGGCCTGAAATTCCACATTCCTGGAGTAAACATTTGGCAGAAGACCTGCGGCTCTCCAGCTGCTGCAAAACTACAACTCCCAGGATTCTGTGATTACAAGAGGTATCCTGGCTCCATTGTGGTTATAACATTTTTCTCCCATGTTAAAAGTGTTGTCCCGTAAACAATATTCATCACATACTCACAATATAGGTAATAAAATGCGTGATGACTGCGGCGCACACAGCAGGCGCTGATCACAAGAACATGGAGAACAGTGTGAATGGAACTGAGCATGTGCGACCACCACACCTATACACAATGAATGGGGCAGTGGTCGCACATGCTCACTAATAATTCATTCCCACAGGTGACTTTTCCCCCCTTTTCTTGCGTTCAGTGGCTGGACCCCCCAGGGATCATATGTATATCTATTGGTGGATACGTGATATGTTGCTTATGGAATGATCTCACTATATTCTCGAGATTTAAAAAATGTTTTTAATATCGGATGCACCAGTATAGTAATAAAGGACTATAAAAACTAAAATTTGGAATTTTCACCTGAAATGTAAACTTGGATATATATTAGTACACACTGAGTTGGAGAGGAAGCCAAAATGTGATTATTATATTTCTGCTACCTTTAGATATATTGCATTTTTTTCTGTTTACATGTTGGCAGCCATATTGTTAAAGTGGCAACAGGAAGTGCAGCCATATTGTTAAAGTGGCAACAGGAAGTGAGGCCATATTGCTTTTTCTTTCCATCAGAATGAACTTATCAGCAACTTCAGGTAGATATGTGAGCATATTGATAACCGCTACAGCTGCACTTCCTATTACAATATGGCCACCGTCACAGAGAGGATGTGGGGAGGCACTCTCTCTGAAAGTAAAAAGAAACACAATTAAACATTGGCTGCTCCTTATCTTATCAGGACCCGTTCAAGCGCAGGTGCGTGAAACGGCCGTTGTCCACAGTCTACACATCGTTCCCAAGCTTATGCCTTTCATCCTATAACAAATTCATTACTTCATAACGGTGAGTGCCATCCTTTTTGTTTTTTGCTTATGGAGTTAACTGAGAATCAGTCAGTTGGCTTGTTATGACAGTCTAATGGGGAGTTTGTAACTATTATCTGCCTTTTTTGGAGCTCTTCTCAGCTGATTTATGACCATTGACCACATCAAAGTTGAATATGCCAGGAAACAAAGAGCCTGTAAACGCCAAACTATGCAAAATTCTTAATGAAATCCAATTGCAAAAATGAATTTTGACCCCAAATACATGCATTTAAATAATAAAAAATAGGTTGTCCAATTTGAGTGTTCTTGTACATTCATAGAAAAAAAAAAACAACAAGAAAAAGCTACAATAAAAAAAAAAAAGAATTACAATTCTGAAGGATATCACAAAATAAATGAGTTCAGGGAAAATGTTTTCACAATTTATCAACTAAAATCTTGACAAATCATTAGAGAAGTGAGAGTAAGGAAATTAGCAAACCGGAAGATTCCTAAATTGTGAAAACACTTTACCTGACTCCGGACCATCTTTTTACATAAAATACAAAATTCCATCATAGTAGGAAAATCCAATTTTTTTGTACATGTATAAGAAATCTTATTTACAGGTTTTCTTACAGCACCCACTTCACCCTGAACAGTTTTCTTCCATTTGTTGCTTTGGCAAGTTCATTTTTTATTTTCCGGTTGTCATTATTCAAAGAATCGACACTGCATGTAGGTTTCATCGGAGGCCACGTAACCAAACTTCTCATAGAAGGCCACGTTGTTGGGCTTGCACTCCAGTGTAACTTTGTAACAGTCAAGCTTTTTACTTAGCAGAGTGAGCACAGACAACAGCCTGGGGGAAGCGGAAAATACATATACAAAAGTCTAAAAACAGCAAATGTGGCAAAAAGGTTTATGACCATTTACTTTAAAGAGTACCCGTCGTTTATTTATTTTCTTCATAAATCAATAGTGAATGTGAAAATAAGAAGCTTTGTAAGAAATCTTATTGGAGAAATTTGCTCCATTCATTCTCAAAATTGTTCTATTATGCAGAACAAGACAGACATGTCAGAACAGACTGGTTGTCTTAAAAGGGATAGTCCCATCTATTAAGTAATAGAGCACCTGAGTGGTTGGGGGCTTCAATCATCACTGAACTTAGGGGACCTGCAGAGCACCCCCACTAGATGGAGCACAGCTGGTGTTCAGGGTGCTGCTCTGCAAGAGTAAAGCAGTGTAGAGGTATCAGCATCAAAATCCCTTTAATTCTCAGGATCATTGGTGGTCCGCAAAGGTCTACCCATTAAATAATTCTATTGATTACTGTCATGGGGGCACTTAGCACAAGTCCTTTCAGGTGAGAGTTGTTCTGGGGCAGGTGGCCCGGGAACAGCACTTTCTCCTAAAAGCTGAGCCTGTGCTTATCTTCCCGGCGCCAAGCAGGAGCCCGCGCGCTCCCTCTCCCCGGCGCCAAGCTGGAGCCCGCTCGCGCTCCCTCTCCCCGGCGCCAAGCTGGAGCCCGCTCGCGCTCCCTCTCCCCGGCGCCAAGCTGGAGCCCGCTCGCGCTCCCTCTCCCCGGCGCCAAGCTGGAGCCCGCTCGCGCTCCCTCTTCCCGGCGCCAAGCTGGAGCCCGCTCGCGCTCCCTCTCCCCGGCGCCAAGCTGGAGCCCGCTCGCGCTCCCTCTCCCCGGCGCCAAGCTGGAGCCCGCTCGCGCTCCCTCTCCCCGGCGCCAAGCTGGAGCCCGCTCGCGCTCCCTCTCCCCGGCACCAAGCAGGAGCCCGCTCGCGCTCCCTCTCCCCGGCACCAAGCAGGAGCCCGCTCGCGCTCCCTCTTCCCGGCACCAAGCAGGAGCCCGCGCGTGCTCCCTCTTCCCAACGCCATGATGTCAAGCACCGTGACATTCTCCTTTTTTCTGGTAATATTCACTATAATTGTAATATTGAGACACTTACAGTTTTCCAAGCTGTTTTCCCCGACACTGATCACTGACGACGACCTCTTCTATCCGACCTCGCTGCAGAGAGATACACAGATTAACTACACGGGTCACCGGTCATGTAACACTAATAATAAAAATGCACAACTAAAAATAAATATATTCCTTCCCGCTTACCTTGGAGCAGCCATGTATGAATTTATTTTCGATGATTAATGTGGCCGTGGCTACAATCTGCCCGAGATTCAGATCTTCCACTACGATCACAAAGTAATTCTCTGTTTTCTTCATGTGTTCAAAGGTCTCTGAAAATGTAAAGATTTTTAATAATCAAATGATTTCCACTATTACTTCTCGCGAAAAAAAAATAAAAATAAAAACGGAAGTGCAATCCTACTCACTGATAAAATCCTCTGCAGTCACATCACCAACTTTGGTGAGTTGACCAAGTACTTTGTAAAACCCTGAAATTAAAAGAGAAATCAAGTTTTAATAAATTGACAAAGTCACAGGACTCCGATGCAGTGGCCACGTCAGAATTCTGTGGCCATCACACTGTAGCCCCACGTTCTGCCTCCATCCCTACCTCCTCTTCAAGTAGTAAGCCCACCGCAACATCGTGACTGCATCATGAGCTAATATAAAGGCGAGCGGGGTCTAGAAATCAGTAGAGGCAGCAGATCGTGGGTCTCCTGTCTGACGGCCGTGGATTACTGATGAGGTCAATGGATTAGGGTCCTGCAAATCCATTCAATCATCTCTAGAATGAAGTAACGGGAATAAAAATCTGCAAGTAATTAATGGGGACCTGTTGAAGATCTCTGCCATGTGAACCGCCACTGCGACCAGTTATTTTGTCTCCCATGTTACAGGAAGCCTTCCATTTCTACATAAACGCTTGAACACTCTGAGATGAAAAGTTCCCCAACTTTCTAATATACGTCGTAAACCTTTTTTCACAGCATCTACTTTCTAAAATCTGAACATTGTGGGGGGGGGGGGGCTTTCTGATGCTTGACCCCTTCCATTATTATCAGCTGATCAGAGGTCCAACTGCAATCAAAAAAAAAAAAAAAAAAAAAAAGGATGTCACCCCTAGAAGTAAATGAGCTGCACACACGCAAGGCCCCCTGCACTCGGCTTAGATCTGATCAGGGTTGGGGTCCCCCGTTCTGCAGCATCTACATGAGATCTCTGCTGTGCCTTAATAACAAGGCTGCCAGAGGACAGAGAATCCACGAGTACTGGAAGCAAGGACCTCGGTTTATGTCCGCAGTACACAGGGGCCTCAGGACGAGCCCTTCTCCAGGGTCTTCCGGAGAGATGGATGGACTGAACGCCACCATATTCTGACTCCAGTCAATCTCTTCCAGTAATTGGGGGTCAAACAAGGGGGTTTCATCTGGGATCATGGCTCCAGCTCCTGCAAGCAAAATGCAAAGAGAGAATCAGATAAAAGTCCACATAAAACACACAAATTCTGTGATAAGCTGTGCAAACACGGCAGCTAGGGATCAACTTCCATCAGTCATGCACAGGATGAAACAGGGGAAGGATCTCACCTACACCTTTGCTCTAGATCTCTGCTTGCTCAAATTCACGTTTACATCCAAAAGGATAAAAGCACCATACATCAGATGCAGCAGAATTTATAGCCAATCAGCCCCAAGAAGTCAGGTGCACAAGAATAAAAAAATGGTTATTTTAAAGGGGCTGTGGTGTGTAGATTTGCAAAAAATATATATATGTGTCACCCATGAGGTTGATCAGAAGACCCTCAACAAACAGCCGCCGATTACTATCCTGATGTGTAATCCTCATACTTCTTCATGTCACAAGGACCAGACCCATTAATGGGAATTGCCCCGACACTTCTGATTCACTGTTTGTTCTATGGGCGGCTGCATGACTGCGTTACATTCACAGGGGACCAATGTCTGGACGCCTGCTCAGCAGCATTTCTGGAGAACACGTCTTACAACTTCTACATTTCTGGCTGAGAAAAAAATGGTTCCAGAAACCATGAGATACCGGCTGATAATTATAATAAATGCAACTAAGGTCCCACTGGTGACAAGAGTGTGATCCACTATAACAAGCCAAGCACATGTGTGAGCGGCACTCACTACTGCACGCTCCCTGTCCCGTCACCCGATGTAACAACACGTGTGCGATCATTTTTATAGGACAACCGCCCCTTTAAGACGTGTATGTAAGGCATGTACAGCGTCACACCCACGTGACACGCAGGAGCAGATCCTGTTAGGTGACCTGTCACTGTCTCCACCTCACATGTATACATCACTCCCTGTGCCACACGTACCACACCTAATCCAGGACTGACACGTATCATCATGCACGCGCAGTTACTAAGTGCTAACACAAAGAGGCCATGTACATCTCCCCATAAATAGCCCAAATCAGTAGTCGCACTGGGGTCCAAGAGTTGAGGGGGGGCACTTCTAGCTCCAAAGCAGGTAGGATTATACATTATGATGAGATTTTGGGCTGCAAAAAATCCCATACATTGTTCTTGCACAGGGGCCTCTCCTGTCTGTGGGGGGTGAGAATGGGAGAGCTGGGCACAGGGAGGGCCAGGAACCAGAGAGGTGGGCCCAAGGGGGGCAAGGACCCCAAGAGGTGGGCACAAGGGGGGCCAAGACCCCAAGGGATGTTCAGAGAGAGGCTCAGGACCAGGGAGGTAAGGGTACTGTAGTGGATTATTCCCCTTTCCACAATTAAACTACCTGCACCCTTAGCAGAACATCCCCTATTAGGGATGAATTCAGAAAAAAGAACAATAGCCGTTGCCTGAACTAGTGTTCTGTTAACAGCTACTGAAGATGAATGGTCGGTTTTTGGCCAAAGATGTTACAGGAGAATCTCTCAATCAGATCTTGTGTTCTCGATCATGTGATCATTTTCACTTGCTGATTTAATTAAGCCAATGCAAGACCCCACTAAAGCACGGGTTTCCAGGACCTGCAGACGTCCGACAGCCAGTCTGGATTACACATTAAAAAGAAATTGAAAGGAAAAAGAAAAAAAAAACAGCAGCCCCCTCCACCTGGAAATGTATCTGCTTCAGTAACACAATACATCCAAGCACTTCTTATCGCTGGGGTCAGATAACTACAACCCCCAGGAGAGATGGTGAATAAATGGTATCTGATAACAGAGGTGCATATAAATCACACACACAATGATATGACACAATCCCAACGGCCCTAAAAGGCGCAGAATCCGTCATCATACAATCCATTCCTGTGACTCCACTTACTATTGTAAGAACAATAATAATGACATTTTTTGTTTTGAAAAATAAAGTGGCCAGTTTCATCAACACACTTATTTTTTTGCTGTCGTCCAATTCTGATTATGCGAGCGTCTCCTTCCCTGGAGGAACGGCCTGGATTTCACAGATATGAAGGAGTCACATAAAGACCCCCTCTCACTGTTAACCATGTAGATGCCGCTGTCACTACTGACACTAAGGCGTACTGGCGGCCTCAGATGTTACCACGTACCTAGACCTTCGTTCCCTGGACGCTCTGGGGTGTCAGCTCTGTACAGCAGGATTACTGGCAGATCCTACTCTAAATATTTGGCTCTACACTATCGGGTGCATCGCACGACGCAGGAGGGGAGCAAGTACCAACATGTGTCACCCTCTCAGACCTTGCACCAGACGGCGCATCACTTTCACTTGCTCCAGGTCCCGCTCTGTCCCTTTAAGGAAGAATTACACAGAATTACATCAGAATTGTCGCTCTGCAGCGTTCGGAGACCACAACGTATGTGAGCCTGCTGCACAAATCTGAATGTAATGACACAAATGATTTTTAAAGGGTTCGTTTCGTCACAGCTCCGGTGGTCCCGTGACACTACCCCCACCATACCCCTCTATAGCAGCTCTGGAGGATACTGTATGAACAGAGGGGCCGCACGTGAGCCGGGACCCCCGTGGATGAGATCCTAAATAGTGATGAGCGAGTATACTCGTTGCTTGGGTGGTCTTCGAGTATTTTGGTGTGCTCGGATATTTAGTTTCTGTCGACGCAGCTGCATGATTTGTGGCTGCTGGACAGACTGAACACGTGTGGGGGTTGTCTGTTTGTTAGGGAATTCCCACATATACTCAGCCTGTCCAGCAGCCATAAATCGTACAGTTGCATCAACAGAAACTAAATATCCGAGCACACCAAACTACTCGAAGACCACCCGAGCAACGAGTATACTCGCTCATCACTAGTCCTAAACAAGACACAATATAAACATATGTGGAGAGCAATAGAAAGCGGAGACCCCCCCTTACCACCCCCTGGTTTGGTTGCGCCACCCTTTAGTTTCCCCACCTGAGGGTCTGTGGCCCCCGATCCTCGTGACTACACAGTCAAGGAGGGTGGCTGAGACTTGTAGTTCCACAGCAGTCAGACACCACTAGCAGCCATTAGCCCACTATAATACACTGGAGACCCTCTGCACCAAACCCAATATGGAGCAATGGCAACTAGCATGACTACCGCAGCCACCCGGGGGTCTGGCAGCAGAACTATGGGAGCGAAGAGCGAACTCACCGTCAGTCACCTCCCCGTCTGCTTCCCTCTGTCTTCTTCTCAGGCCCAGGAGCCTCTGCGCTGTGAGGAAACCCCAGACGTGGCGTGACGTTAGCAGCAGAGCGGCCGGCACAAAGCGAGCAGCCAATCAGCGTTCAGGACACCGTCCCGGCCTCGCCGTCCCAGACTCTGACGTCATTCCAAGCGCCACGCCGCCTATGCGTCGCTATGGTTACGGCTCCATGTGTTAGAGGGGGACAGGGTTAAAGTTTCCATCCCCTCAGAGGCTCATTACAGGAACCAGATCGGAAACGTGGCAGAATGGGGAACAGGGCAGGAGCTCATGTAGGGAAGGGAGACCGTGAAATAGGAAAGCTATTGGGCACCAAGTAACCTCCATCCATCGCCAGTAATTGGAAAGTAATAAATAAAAATCCAATCAACATTTTTGTGGCTTAAAATAAAATTGGAAACATTGTAAATACAATATCAGTAAGATGATGAGGGACAACGAACTGGTGCACGAGCCTCAATAAGACCCCGAAATGCAGACATCAGATCGGAAAGCCCTAAATGAAGACATACACCCGTGCCAGAACCCCTAAATATACAGCAGCTGCGCCACCCATTCACCGCGCTCCCAGCCACGCTCATACCAGACCTTTCTCCCCTGGCAGGAGTTGTCATAGGAGCACTGGCAGTGAGGAACATTCAGATGAGACTGCAGGGCGTAGACCCAAATCCGGGACTGTCCGCTGTATCCAGGGGCTGTCTGCTGGACTCGGGACTGTCCACCGGGACGGTTGGGACCAGAGATGAGGGGATCGATTCGCGGACTCTGGTTCAATGTCCAGGTCAGTGCTATCTGGTGGCTGGATGGAAGTCCACAAATCTCACGGTGTCCTCGGTGCAGATTTTGATCACCAGTGCCGGTGTGACGTCATCTGTGCGTCGTGCTCTAGATGGGACCTGTGGATTCTTTTTCTGTTTGTTTGTTCATTCAGTCATTCACAGTCGGAGCCGCCAGACCTTTCTCATCTTTATTCTACATCTGACTTTTGTGTGTCTGTAAGGCCGTGTTCACACGTTGAATAAATACTGTGTTTTCTGCAGGTGTCTGCACCAAATGGAGCAAAAGCAATCATCTCAGGTTATGGCTTTTTTTTTGTCTTTTCACCCTTATTTGATTCTTTTTTGGTGCAGATTAGTGATGAGCGAACATGCTCGCCACTATTCGGCACGCGCCCAAGTATCGCTGTACTTGCAGTACTCGGCCAGCAACTAGCATTTCCGGGATTATTCAGAGGGAGCTCGGGTCCCCGCCCTGCATGTTTGGTGCTCTTTAGAGCACCAATCAACATGCAGGGATTGTCTGCCATGCACTGTAATGCCGCAGCCAACTTTGTTGGGGTATTACAGTGATTGGCTGGCCGCGCAGCGTCATCAGGTCTATAAGAGACTGGACGCCGTCCTGCTCGTCACAGTCTGCTCCAGAATGAGACAGTGCAGGAAGAGCTGCTGCTGAGATAGGGACAGATTTGTGTTTTTATTAGTGTGGGTATACCATCATTGAATCCGCATATCCAGCTAAACCAACAGTCCTTCTAAAGCCAGAGTCACACTTAACGTATAAAAATACGGTCCATTTTTTACGGACGAGAATTGCAGAAATGTTCCCTGAACAGTGATCCGTATGTCATCCTTTGGCAATGCGAGGATGCGACTTTCTCACATCTAAGCATCAGTGTTACATCCGTATGGCATCCATACGGCGAGATTTTCTCGCCTGCTTGCAAAATGGACATATAATGGGTCCATAGCCTCAAATATTCGTGAAAACGTATATATATATATATATATTTATATTTCATAGAGATCTAGATAGCAGAACAGGTGAAAAACAATTGTCGGCAGCTGTAAAATCATTACAGAACCCGACAGTATATGAGCCATGGTTTACATATAGTAAACCATTGCATATCCGTTATTTTTTCATATGTCCCTCACTAATAATGTTAAAAGTGTATGTGTGTAAAATTTTGGAGCTGTAGGTGTTAAAGGATTAATTGACGGAAAAGAACTGGCGTGGGCTCCCGCCCAATTTTCTCCGCCAGAGAGGGCACGCCAGTGACTGAGGGCAGATATTAATAACCAGGGACTGGCTGACAAATTTTGGCCTGGGGGGCAAGTACACAGCAGTGGCCCATTACCGGCAGCCCATCGTTACTGTGTTTACCTGTGGCTGATTCATAAAGGGAGTAGAGGTTACAAGGTTATAAAAAGATAAAGCCGGAGTAATGATGGGATATTTGTGGTCAAATGCCGACTAGATTCTCATCCACTTCTATCAGTGAGCTACTCAGAGAAGTGTCTGAGACTCTAGTCGGCAGTTGCATGTGACCATAACTATGCAAACTCATACTCACTGGCGTAACTACCGGGGTAGCAGCCGAAGCGGTTGCTTTGGGGCCCGGCCTATATAGGGGCCCGGGTCCCCGGCTCCGATCGGCGCTACCCGGGTAGTGCAATTAAGTACATATTCACCTCTCCTGCATGTCTCTTGCAGCCCCCCCCTGCTTATTCCATCTTCTCAGCACTGTTTGTCCTGCTTTCAGCGGCCGCTCATTACATATGCGCATATGTAATGAGCAGCTCATTACATATGCGCATATGTAATGAGCGGCACCACATGGACACTGAAAGCAGGAAGAACAGCGCTGAGATGGAATAAGCACAGGGGGGAGGCTGCAAGAGACATGCAGGAGAGGTGAGTATAACGGAGGGAGCCATATTCACCTGTCCCCGTTCCATCGCTGCGCATCGCTCTGCTGTCTTGCTTCCTCTGGCAGTGACGTTCAGGTCAGAGTGCGCCATGACGTAGTTAGCAGGCGCCCTCTGCCTGAACAGTCACTGTGCAGGGCCGGCAACGCTGAGGAGCAGCAGCTGCAGCAGCAGAGACGAGGTGAGTATATAGGTTTTTTTTTTCTTTAATTGAGACAGCGGCAGCAGCATTGTAAGGGGCCACTAATGACCGTGCAGCATTACAAGGGGCCAGTAATCACTGTGCAGCATTACAAGGGGCCAGTAATCACTGTGCAGCATTACAAGGGGCCACTAATCACTGTGCAGCATTACAAGGGGCCAGTAATCACTGTGCAGCATTACAAGGGGCCATTAATCCCTGTGCAGCATTACAAGGGGCCACTAATCACTGTGCAGCATTATAAGGGGCCACTAATCACTGTGCAGCATTACAAGGGGCCACTAATCACTGCAGCATTACAAGGGGCCACTAATCACTGCAGCATTACAAGGGGCCACTAATCACTGTGCAGCATTACAAGGGGCCAGTAATCACTGTGCAGCATTACAAGGGGCCACTAATCACTGTGCAGCATTACAAGGGGCCACTAATCACTGTGCAGCATTACAAGGGGCCACCAATCACTGTGCAGCATTACAAGGGGCCACTAATCACTGCAGCATTACAAGGGGCCAATAATCACTGTGCAGCATTACAAGGGGCCACCAATCACTATGCAGCATTACAAGGGGCCACTAATCACTGTGCAGCATTACAAGGGGCCACTAATCACTATGCAGCATTACAAGGGGCCACTAATCACTGTGCAGCATTACAAGGGGCCACTAATCACTGTGCAGCATTACAAGGGGCCAATAATCACTGTGCAGCATTACAAGGGGCCACTAATCACTGTGCAGCATTACAAGGGGCCACTAATCACTGCAGCATTACAAGGGGCCAATAATCACTGTGCAGCATTACAAGGGGCCACCAATCACTATGCAGCATTACAAGGGGCCACTAATCACTGTGCAGCATTACAAGGGGCCACTAATCACTATGCAGCATTACAAGGGGCCACTAATCACTGTGCAGCATTACAAGGGGCCAATAATCACTGTGCAGCATTACAAGGGGCCACTAATCACTGTGCAGCATTACAAGGGGCCACTAATCACTGCAGCATTACAAGGGGCCACTAATCACTGTGCAGCATTACAAGGGGCCACCAATCACTATGCAGCATTACAAGGGGCCACTAATCACTGTGCAGCATTACAAGGGGCCACTAATCACTGTGCAGCATTACAAGGGGCCACTAATCACTGTGCAGCATTACAAGGGGCCACTAATCACTGTGCAGCATTACAAGGGGCCACTAATCACTGTGCAGCATTACAAGGGGCCACTAATCACTGTGCAGCATTACAAGGGGCCACTAATCACTGTTCAGCATTAAAAGGGGCCACTAATCACTGCAGCATTACAAGGGGCCACCAATCACTGTGCAGCATTACAAGGGGCCACTAATCACTGCAGCATTACCAGGGGCCAATAATCACTGTGCAGCATTACAAGGGGCCAATAATCACTGCAGCATTACAAGGGGCCACTAATCACTGTGCAGCATTACAAGGGGCACTAATCACTGTGCAGCATTACAAGGGGCCACTAATCACTGTGCAGCATTACAAGGGGCCACTAATCACTGTGTAGCATTACAAGGGGCCACTAATCACTGTTCAGCATTAAAAGGGGCCACTAATCACTGCAGCATTACAAGGGGCCACTAATCACTGTGCAGCATTACAAGGGGCCACTAATCACTGCAGCATTAAAAGGGGCCAATAATCACTGCAGCATTACAAGGGGCCACTAATCACTATGCAGCATTACAAGGGGCCACTAATCACTGTGCAGCATTACAACGGGCCACTAATCACTGTGCAGCATTACAAGGGGCCACTAATCACTGTGCAGCATTACAAGGGGCCACTAATCACTGTGCAGCATTACAAGGGGCCATTAATCACTGTGTAGCATTACAAGGGGCCACTAATCACTGTTCAGCATTAAAAGGGGCCACTAATCACTGCAGCATTACAAGGGGCCACCAATCACTGTGCAGCATTACAAGGGGCCACTAATCACTGCAGCATTACCAGGGGCCAATAATCACTGTGCAGCATTACAAGGGGCCAATAATCATTGCAGCATTACAAGGGGCCACTAATCACTGTGCAGCATTACAAGGGGCCACTAATCACAGTGCAGCATTACCAGGGGCCGATAATCACTGCAGCATTACAAGGGGACACTAATCATTGCAGCATTACAAGGGGCCACTAATCACTGCAGCATTACCAGGGGCCAATTATCACTGCAGTATTACAAGGGGCCACTAATCATTGCAGCATTACAAGGGGCCACTAATCACTGTGCAGCATTACAAGGGGCCAATAATCACTGTGCAGCATTACAAGGGGCCACTAATCACTGCAGCATTACAAGGGGCCACCAATCACTGTGCAGCATTACAAGGGGCCAATAATCACTGTGCAGCATTACAAGGGGCCACTAATCACTGTGCAGCATTACAAGGGGCCACTAATCACTGCAGCATTACAAGGGGCCACTAATCACTGTGCAGCATTACAATGGGCCACTAATCACTGTGCAGCATTACAAGGGGCCACTAATCACTGTGCAGCATTATAAGGGGCCACTAATCACAGTGCAGCATTACAAGGGGCCACTAATCACTATGCAGCATTACAAGGGGCCACTAATCACTGTGCAGCATTACAAGGGGCCATTAATCACTGTGCAGCATTACAAGGGGCCACTAATCACTGTGCAGCATTACAAGGGGCCACTAATCACTGTGCAGCATTACAAGGGGCCACTAATCACTGTGCAGCATTACAAGGGGCCACTAATCACTGTGCAGTATTATAAGGGGCCACTAATCACTGTGCAGCATTACAAGGGGCCATTAATCAATGTGCAGCATTACAAGGGGCCACCAATCATTGTGCAGCATTACAAGGGGCCATTAATTACTGTGCAGCATTACAAGGGGCCACTAATCACTGTGCCGCATTATAAGGGGCCACCAATCACTGTGCAGTATTATAAGGGGCCACTAATCACTGTGCAGCATTACAAGGGGCCATTAATCAATGTGCAGCATTACAAGGGGCCACCAATCATTGTGCAGCATTACAAGGGGCCATTAATTACTGTGCAGCATTACAAGGGGCCACTAATCACTGTGCCGCATTATAAGGGGCCACCAATCACTGTGCAGCATTACAAGGGGCCACTAATCACTGTGCAGCATTACAAGGGGCCACTAATCACTGTGCAGCATTACAAGGGGCCACTAATCACTGTGCAGTATTATAAGGGGCCACTAATCACTGTGCAGCATTACAAGGGGCCATTAATCAATGTGCAGCATTACAAGGGGTCATTAATCACTGTGCAGCATTACAAGGGGCCATTAATCAATGTGCAGCATTACAAGGGGCCACCAATCATTGTGCAGCATTACAAGGGGCCATTAATTACTGTGCAGCATTACAAGGGGCCACTAATCACTGTGCCGCATTATAAGGGGCCACCAATCACTGTGCAGCATTACAAGGGGCCACTAATCACTGTGCAGCATTACAAGGGGCCACTAATCACTGTGCAGCATTACAAGGGGCCACTAATCACTGTGCAGTATTATAAGGGGCCACTAATCACTGTGCAGCATTACAAGGGGCCATTAATCAATGTGCAGCATTACAAGGGGTCATTAATCACTGTGCAGCATTACAAGGGGCCATTAATCAATGTGCAGCATTACAAGGGGCCACCAATCATTGTGCAGCATTACAAGGGGCCATTAATTACTGTGCAGCATTACAAGGGGCCACCAATCACTGTGCCGCATTATAAGGGGCCACCAATCACTGCAGCATTATATGGGGCATATGTTATTATGGAGCATGTTATAGGGCCACCATTATTCACTGTGCAGCATTATTAGGTATATTTTTGTATGGAGCATCTTATGAAACCCATCATGAACTTTATGGAGCATCTTATGCGGCCCATTTTATTTTTGAAATTTACCAGTAGCTTCGGCATTTTCCACCCTAGGCTTATACGCGAGTCAGTAAGTTTTCCCCGTTTTTTGTGACAAAATTAGAGGGGGTCGGCTTATACACGAGTATATACGGTACATTACAGCGGCGCTCCGGCGGGTACTGTGGCCAACGCTGCCTTGAGGGCCCGCCAGCCCGGTGTGTGTAGTGTAGGGGATCCGGGGCCCCGGTGGAAAAAAAATGTACACTATGATTTCACAGCCTACGCTGCATTTCTGTGCCTGCTGTGCGGAGCGAAGCACATATTGGGCCCGCCTCCCTGCCTGCAGCCAGTGTATTACTTCAGACTAGTTCAGTCCCGCCCCTTCCCTGAGCCCTCGCTGTCTATTAGCTCTTTGCAGAAGCTGCCTGCCGCATGGACCTCTGGGAAATGTAGTTCCTGGAGGTCGGTTTGCGCGGAGGAAGGCAGGCAGCCCTCACTGTCTCAGCTTAATTAATGCCAGGCCAGCCACTCGGCCAACTCTAGTATGCATTATCGGTAAGAGCATGCGTCTAGAAGGGGGTGCGTCTAGAAGGGGGTGCGTCTAGAAGGGGGGGTGTCTTTGAGGGGGTGTGTCTTTGAGGGGGCCCCGTTTAAAAGTTTGCTATGGAGCCCAATCAGTTCTAGTTACACCCCTGCTCATACTTGCCATCACATCACTATGCTGGGAATACAGAGGAATCGTGACTGTGTGTGCACAGCGCGCTATCTTGATTCAGTAACCTGCCGTAACACACAGACTGACTGCAGAAATTTGTCTAGAGCCCAGAAATCAGTGTTGGAAAAAAAAAGCGTGTGGCTTAGAAATTACATGTTGTCCTCATAGAATTGATTCATATATACTCACCTCCACTGTGAAACCGACAAAACAGTCCAGCTGAAGAAGCCGCCATTAACTTGTTAATCTAAACTTGTGTAAATGTTAGTTTAGTGTAGTGTCAGTGTGTTAATATACCCACTGATTGCAGCGTCAGTGTGCTGATATACTCACTAATCGCCGTCTTCTCTTGTGTCGAGCGTTGCTCCACTCCTCTTCTAAGTCACCTGACGGCTATTCAAACTCTCCAGGTCACGCTGGGCTCTATGTGACCCATAAATGGTCTTTACAATATAAGTCTATGGAGCGTGAGAGTGAGGCACACAATGAGGATCCATAGGCTTACATTGTGAAGAGACATCCAGGTCACATAAAGCATAGCGTGAGCCGGAGTCTGAAGAGTGAAGACGTCACTCAGAGGAGAGGCAGAGCGGTGCTGGATACCGGAGAACACAGCGCTAGGGGAGTAGATTAACACACTGACACTACTCTAAGGCTGGTTTCAGACTAGCGTATTTTACATGCAGCGCACGGCGCAGCTAAGCCCCGCCCCCTGCCCACCCCGTCCGGTCATTTCCTCCTACTATTGCACACGGCTGCATGCGATCTGCGCACTCTATCTTTAGCATAGGGTGCGCTGGCCGTGCGCTAGTAGGATTTTTGCGTGCGCTGCGCACTTTTGAAGGTGCGCCGGTGTGCACCGAACGCACCATGTTGCATTTTGGTGCGCTCGGCGCACCTTCAAAAGTGCGCAGCGCGCGCAAAAATCCTACTAGCGCACAGACTGCGAACGGTCTGCGCACCCTATGCTAAAGATAGGGTGCGCAGATCGCATGCAGCCGTGTGCGATAGTAGGAGGAAATGACCGGATGGGGCGGGCAGGGGGCGGGGCTTAGCGGCGCCGTGCGCTGCATGTAAAATGCGCTAGTCTGAAACTAGCCTAACCTCTACACAGAATTAGGGAAAAAAGTTAATGGGAGGATTACAGGCAACAGGTGGTATGTACTGGATAATACGTCACTTGTATATTGTACTAGGAGTACAGTATACAGTATTGTACTGTATATTGTACTAGGAGTACAGACATCATATATTATACTATTCACACTTTATCCTGTTATAACATCAGATGCCTATGCACACGGTATATTACATAAAGTATACTGTACAGGACAATACATGACTGGTATGTGATAGACAGACATCAGACACTACATTAGTCACATATTATCCTTTACATACCATCTTATGTCTTTGCACATAGTATGGGCAAATAATTTTTCAGAGAGGCCACATGACACACCACGACTGTCATGGAGGCCAAACCAAAAGGCTGAAATGAATTCTGCTCAATATTATTATTAACATATTAATTACAATTCATATAATAAAATAATTATATAATATTAAAGGTTATGTGGGGGCCCTGCTTCATGTGGATGACACATCCTACATCATCCACACAGTGTTCCCCATCTCGCTCCTGTGCTCGCTCCTGCCGAGGGAAGAGCAAAGTGCTGTTCTGCACATGTGCGAGGAAAGGCCAAAGAGCATCGGCGCATGCGCATTGCAGTACTGTGCTTTGCCCTGGATAAGGCACATAGAAGTGTGCCTGCTGCCTGTGCAGAAGTGCGATGGTGAGAACTGAATGGATGATGTAGGACACGTCATCCAAACGAAGCAGGGAAGGAGAACTTCATCGCAAGAAGAGAAGAGGCACTGGATCAAGACCAAGATCAAGAGGGATGCAGGCTTGGGAGGGCATAGAAGTGTAGCCCGTGGACCACCATTTTTTCAGCCCATAGGGTATGTTTCCATGAGCCAGAATCCCTGCGCTTTGGATGCAGTGGATACCCCGCTCCGCCAAAACGCCGCCCCCTGTTGTACATGCGGTGATTCCACATGTGCTCATTGAACACATGCAGAATCACCGCATCCTATACATAGATTGGGTTATTTTATCTTGCAGTGACAGAGTGTCGCCGCAAGATAAATAGACATGCTAAAAGATGCAGTCTAAAAAGACGCGCCGCATGTGCGTAATTTCGGGTGTGTCACCCGCGTTCTTGAACGCATAGTGGAGATGGGATTTCATAAAATCCCCTCTACTATGCTGTAACATTTGGACGCTGCGGATTGGACACTGCGGCTGTACGCAGCGTCCAACCCACAGCAAATCCTGAAGGATTACGCCCCGTGGAAACATACCCTTAGGCTGCACTTTGCCCAAGTCTAGTGTATGATATACTGTGACTACAGACATGAGTCGCCTGATGTCTAACATAATTTATTACATCCCAGTCATATACTAATCTGTGTCCTGATGTACTATAGTACTATACCAGTGATGGCGAACCTTTTAGAGACCGAGTGCCTAAACTGCAATCTAAAACCACCTATTTATCGCAAAGTGCCAATACGGCAATTTAACCGGAATACTGAGGTTTTAGATTAGAAAAACAACTCCTACATTAGCGAGCTATAGCAAAGAGCTTGTAAGCCCTGCACTCCAAGCCTAAGATACTAGCCACTGATTGCAGTGGAGGTCTCTTCTTGAGAATGAAGGGGATTTTTATTCTAAAGTAAAATTGCCACACATAATGCTCCATACAGCATAATGGCCCCACATGATGCTGCATACAATATAATGGCCCCACATGATGCTGCATGCTGTATAATGGCCACACAGTGCTCCATACAGTATAATGGCCCCACATGATGCTGCATACAGTATAATGTGCCCACATGATGCTGCATACAGTATAATGTGCCCACATGATGCTGCATACAGTATAATGGCCCCACATAATGCTGCATACAGTAAAATGGCCCCACATGATGCTGCATGCAGTATAATGGCCACACAGTGCTCCATACTGTATAATGGCCCCACATGATGCTGCATACAGTATAATGGCCCCACAGTGCTCCATACTGTATAATGGCCCCACATGATGCTGCATGCAGTATAATGGCCACACAGTGCTCCATACTGTATAATGGCCCCACATGATGCTGCATACAGTATAATGGCCACACAGTGCTCCATACGGTATAATGGCCACACATGATGCTGCATGCTGTATAATGGCCACACAATGCTCCATACAGTATAATGGCCCCACATGATGCTGCATACAGTATAATGGCCCCACATGATGCTGCATGCAGTATAATGGCCACACAGTGCTCTATACAATATAATGACCCCACATGATGCTGCATACAGTATAATGGCCCCACATGATGCTGCATGCAGTATAATGGCCACACAGTGCTCCATACTGTATAATGGCCCCACATTATGCTGCATACAGTATAATGGCCACATAGTGCTCCATACAGTATAATGGCCCCACATGATGCTGCATGCTGTATAATGGCCACACAATTCTCCATACAGTATTATGGCCCCACATGATGCTCCATACTGTATAATGGCCACACAATGCTCCATACAGTATAATGGCCCCACATGATGCTGCATGCAGTATAATGGCCACACAGTGCTCCATACAGTATAATGACCCCACATGATGCTGCATACAGTATAATGGCCCCACATGATGCTGCATGCTGTATAATGGCCACACAATTCTCCATACAGTATAATGGCCCCACATGATGCTGCATGCTGTATAATGGCCACACAATTCTCCATACAGTATAATGGCCCCACATGATGCTCCATACTGTATAATGGCCACACAATGCTCCATACTGTATAATGGCCACAAAACGAGAGAAGAGCCAGCACTGCCAGTGGTCAGAACGCATAACATGAGGTGCATATGCACATATCTTACTGCATTCAAAATGAGACATTTAGCAAAATATTGATCAATATATTGAGCCACCCCGCCACGCCAAGGCAATCTCATATGGGGGGTCCTACTCTACATTTTTATTTATTCACTGTGCCATTGCGGCCTCCTAAATGTTTTAAAAGCAAGACCATATCAAATGCAATCCATACCTGAAGCATATCTGCATCACGGGAGTGATGTAGAGTAGGACCCCCCATATGAGATTGCCTTGGCGTGGCGGGGTGGCTCAATATATTGATCAATATTTTGCTAAATGTCTCATTTTGAATGCAGTAAGATATGTGCATATGCACCTCATTTTATGCGTTCTGACCACTGGCAGTGCTGGCTCTTCTCTCTTTTTATTGTATAATGGCCACACATGATGCTGCATGCAGTATAATGTCCACACAGTGCTCCATACAGTATAATGACCCCACATGATGCTGCATACAGTATAATGGCCCCACATGATGCTGCATGCAGTATAATGGCCACACAGTGCTCCATACTGTATAATGGCCCCACATGATGCTGCATACAGTATAATGGCCACATAGTGCTCCATACAGTATAATAGCCCCACATGATGCTGCATGCTGTATAATGGCCACACAATTCTCCATACAGTGTAATGGCCTTACATGATGCTCCATACTGTATAATGGCCCCACATGTTGCTGCATGCTGTATAATGGCTCCACATGATGCTGCATACTGTATAATGGCCCCACATGATGCTGCATGCTGTATAATGGCTCCACATGATGCTGCATACTGTATAATGGCCCCACATGATGCTGCATGCTGTATAATGGCTCCACATGGTGCTGCATGCTGTATAATGGCTCCACATGATGCTGCATGCTGTATAATGGCCACACAGTGCTCCATACTAAGAAAAAAACAAAAACAAATATCCTGAAATAAAAAAGTTAAAAATAAATTGCAAAAATTGCATGAGGATAGTATTAATAATAAGGGTATTTAGTAAACATAATTTTGATCAAAATAATGTACAAGCCATCCCGCCACGTCACGGCAACCCTTGTGGGACAGTCCTAACTCTTGTATTTAAAACCTTTCCACTTGTCAAGTGATGTAAATGTGAACAAGGACCGAGGGACTGAACCACTAGTAAAAGCATGGATGGATTTTATGTTTACTAAATACCCTTATTATTATTACTATCTTCGTGCAATTTTTGCAATTTATTTTTAACCTATTTATTTCAGGATATTTGGTTTTTGTTTTTTTGTTTTCTCTGTGTTTCAGCTCAGACCCAGTTTCTCATTTAGTTCAATGTGCATTCTGTGCATATAAGGGTGTGACCGCCCTGTTTCTGAGTTGGGAAATCCATCCTGTCCGACCTATGCTTTTACTAGTGGTTCAGAGGGTAGAGCTGGTCGTGCAGCGGTTTGGTGGATCGGTGGTTACTGCAAGTTGTAGGCTTGTCGGAAGAGGTAGGTCTTCATGTTCTTTTTGAAGGTTTCCATGGTAGTGGAGAGTCTGATATGTTGTGGTAGAGTTCCAGATTAGAGGGGATGCGCGGGAGAAATCTTGTATGCGATTGTGGGAAGAGGAGATAAGAGGGGAGTACAGAAGAAGATCTTGTGAGGATCGGAGGTTTCGTGCAGGTAAGTACCGGGAGACTAGGTCACAGATGTACGGAGGACTCAGGTTGTGGATGGCTTTGTATGTCATGGTTAGGGTTTTGAACTGGAGTCTTTGGGTAATGGGGAGCCAGTGCAGGGATTGACAGAGGGGAGAGGCCGGAGAATAGCGGGGGACAGGTGGATTAGTCGGGCAGCAGAGTCAAGAATAGATTGGAGGGGTGCGAGAGTGTTAGAGGGGAGGCCACAGAGCAGGAGGTTGCAGTAGTCAAGGCGGGAGATGATGAGGGCATGGACTAGGGTTTTTGCAGATTCTTGGTTGAGGAATGTACCGATCTGTGAAATATTTTTGAGAAGCCGGCAGGAAGCGGAAAGAGCTTGGATATGTGGTTTGAAAGGGAGATCAGTGTCAAGGATAACCCTGAGGCAGCGAGCTTGTGGGAATGGAGAGAGTGAGCAGCCGTTTACTTTAATGGATAGGTCTGTTGGGGGGGGTCACGTGAGATGGGCGAAAGATGATTAATTCTGTTTTGTCCATATTAAGTTTTAGAAATCTAGCGGAGAAGAAGGATGAAATAGCAAACAGACAATGGGGGATTGTTTAGTAGGGAGGTGATATCTGGTCCAGAGATGTAGATCTGTGTGTCATCAGCATAGAGATGATACTGAAAGCCATGAGATTCTATGAGCTGTCCGAGGCCGAAGGTGTAAACGGAGAAGAGCAGGGGCCCTAGGACTGAACCTTGCGGGACTCCGACGGATAGGGGGGCGCGGTGAGGAGGTGGTGTGCGAATGGGAGACGCTGAATGTCTGGTCTGCTAGGTATGACGCAATTCAAGATAGGGCCAAGCCTGTGATACCAAGAGATGAGAGGGTCTGTAGTAATAGGGAATGGTCCACTGTGTCAAAGGCAGAGGACAGGTCCAGGAGGAGGAGGACAGAGTAGTGTCGCTTTGCCTTGGGAGCTAGTAGGTCTTTGGTGACCTTAGTTAGGGCAGTTTCAGTGGAGTGGTGTGGCCGGAAGCTGGATTGCAAGTGGTCAAGGAGGGAGCAAGAAGAGAGGTGGGAGGATAGTTCAAGATGGACGTGTTGTTCCAGTAGTTTTGAGGCATAGGGGAGAAGTGATATAGGGCGATAGCTAGATACAGAGGATGGGTCAAGAGAGGGCTTTTTGAGGATAGGTGTGATTGAGGCATGTTTAAAGCTTGAGGTTCAGGTCGGTCCTTGATCTCCTGCCCCCTGCGGACCTCATCTCAAGCTGCTCTCCAGTCCTCCAGGAGGAAGCATCCAGGCCAGCGCTGCTGAGGTGAGATCAGAAGACACTGTGCATCAAAACATATTAAATATAACTAGCAGCATCACAGACTTACAGATATTAAGACAGTACTTACTTAGCAAATTCAGATAAATAGATCCCCGTGCCTGGCGCCCCTACGCGCGTTTTGCTATACCTTCATCGGGAGGCATGGCTTAAACTTGCTCTCGGGTGCATATAAAAAAAGAGCCTGCATCCAATTAGGAGCGTCTACTACAAAATAATGCCAGGTTAGATGATGGCGCATGCGCAGATACAGACGTGCTTTCAATAAGGAAACTTCCTCTTGCGTGTCTGGAATGCACACCGCCGTCGCTCCTAAGCAACAGTGGTAGCGTGCGAATCCCTGGAACACATCCGGAAGGTCCAAGCAACGTCATACCCGGGCATGTGCACTTAAGACCAAATATATTGCCGCAATTAGAGGTGTACATTTAAGGGGAAATCCAATATGTGGGCCAATAATATTATAAAAAAATGGGACAAAAATAAGAAAAAAAGACAATAATATTGGGAATTAAAAAAAAATATAAACAATAAAAATGAAATAAATAATAAACATTATTATAAGATCCAAATTCTTACTGTGCAAATATATTGTGCACTAATGTGATATGAATAATCATGTGTTACAATATTATATACATTTTAATAAAATTACAGACATAATAATAATATAGAATAATAATATTTAAAATATATAAAAATATACATACTATATATATATATATATATATATTTGTGCACTAGTGTATAATAAATATTGAGACTGTATTAGGACAAAACAGTGTTATTAATAAAAATTATAATAGGAAATAATAATAATTATCATAAAAGTCCACTCACATCCATGGACCACACATCCGGGTTCCCATTCTCATAGTAACATCAGTTTTCTTGCTTGCAGAACTAAAATTGACCAATGTCCTATCCAAAAGGAAGATGCAATCATCACCGTGGCAAAATTATATAATATTCTGTAAAAATAAATGCATAAATTAAAAAAGAAATTGAAAAAGACTTAAAACCAAAGCTAGATTAAAATATACCCAGGATTTTATAAAAAGGACCCAAAAGCATGGCTTTCATTTAAACCTTCAGGAGTCATGGTCCAGAGTCTGTATATCCACCGGCTTTACACTTGGGAAAGGATTTTAAACAAATTCCCTCCCCTCATACCAAGTGATACTTGGTCAATAGCCATCACCCTTAAACCACTCGCCTCAGAATTATGGTACTGCTTGAAGTGTCTTGGAAGGGTCTTCAATTGTTCCCCCTCCGTTTCCTTGGATTTTTCGATATCAAGAACATGTTCACGTATTCTTATCCGTAATTCTATTGTAGTCATTCCTACGTAGTATTTATTGCATGGACATTTTGCAAGGTACACTACTCCCTTGGAAGAACAGGTCAGACATTTTCTAATAGTAAATGTCCGAGTTTGATCTGCGTTTTGAAATTCTTTACCCTTAGATGTATTTGCACACGCTTTACACTTCCTACATGGGAAAAAAACCCTTTTATGTCACCAAAAATGCCCTTTTGTTCATTTTTCTTTGTAGAAAAATGGCTCCGGACTAGCAAATCAGACAAGTTTTTTGATCTTTCTGCAGTGATACAAGGTTTATCAGAAAGAGTTTTATTAAGAATAGGGTCTGAGTATAATACTCCAATGATCATGAACAATGTTCGTTAATTGTTTCCATTGTTCATTGAAAGGTGTAATTAATCTCACTTTTGTGGAATCAATATGCCTAATCTTTTTCTTGTTATATAGAAGCTCATTTCTAGATACATTTTGTGTTCTTTTATAAGCCCGTGTGATTGTCCTATGACAGTAACCTCTCTCATGGAATCTTGAGTACAAGTCATCAGCTTGTTTTTGAAAGGCTTGTTCCGTTGAACATATCCTCTTGGCTCTCAAGTACTGACCTACAACAATCGATCGTTTGGTAGACTTCAGATGTGATGAATGAGCGGGCAATATTGAATTAGTGGATGTAGGCTTTCGGTAGATATCAGTCAAAACCGATCCATCCTCCTGCACTGTGATATCAATATCCCAAAAAATCACTTTAGGGCCATATGTACAGTATATGTTAAATTAATATTCTGATCACTGTCATTAAGTTCCAACATAAACGTTTGGAGATCCTCTATTAGTCATGGACTTTGTCTATTCCAGCAATGGGGGAGCTGTGATAAATTTCCCTTTCCCAAAATCCTAAAAATACATTTGCATAGGCGGGAGCGCAAGCTGCCCCCATTGCAGTGCCCTGTAACTGGAGGTACACCTGACGATCAAATGTAAAACAGTTAGGTGTCAAGACGAATTTCAAGAGGGTCAAAAGAAATGCCGCTAAGGAAGGCTCCAAGTTAGAATTATTAAGGAACAAGACACCGCACTTAGACCTTGGGCATGGCGGATGGAGGTATACAATGCTTCTACATCTGCCGTGACCAAGATCATGTTTTTCTCAAGATGCAACTGGTCTAATCTTTTTAAGGCCGCTGTAGTATCCAAAATGTGAGAAGGTCAAGAGGTGACTAATGGTTTCAAGAAATAATCAATAATTTGACACGCCATTTCACTCAAACCTTCATTTCTTGAAACAAAGGGGCGTCCCAGAGGATCCATTGAATTCTTGTGGATTTTTGGGATAAGGTAAAGTGTTGGTAATTTAGGTTTCAATGACTCAATAACCTCCAATAATTTCTTTGGAATAACACCCCCCCACCTGTGCATCAACCATAATATCAATCAATTCCTTGTGATATTCTATTAGAGGGATATGGCTCAATTTCCTATAACAATTAGGATCCATAAGTAATTTCTGGGCTTGTTTCACATACATTTCATGGGGCCAGATGACTAAATTTCCCCCTTTGTCGGCCAATTTAAAGACAACATCGTCCCACTCCTGCACTTCCCTAATTATTTTCCTTTCTTTTGTACTATTAGGACTAGGATAGAAGCTCTCTTTAACTTTCTCAATTTGTTTAGTTACCAAATTTGCACATTTTTTTTGTCTTTTGTATGTTACTGTGTTTCCCCGAAAGTAGGACCCCCCCGAAAGTAAGACAGGGTGGGGGTTACGGGGGGTCCTTCAATGTAAGGCCTCCCCCGAATGTAAGGCAGGGTTGGGGGCCCTTACCTTTGGGCCGCCGCTGTCCCCCATTGGGTCCCCAGGCTCCAGAGGTGTCCTCAGGTGCAGCTGGGCGGGTCCAGCGCTCATGGGGTTAACTCGCCGTGTTAACCCCGCAATCCGCCCAGCTCAACAGCTCATTGGCCGCCCCTGTTCCCCACGTCACCGCCGGCCCCCGGCTCGAGCACTGATTGGTCCAGCAGCTCGGGCTGTAATTGGCCGCCCCAGCCCCACGTCACCGCTGTTTCCCTGCTGATTGGCACAGCGTTCCCTGCAGCACAGGCCTTCCGCACCCACAGCCGCACCGCAGAGGAAAACGTCCAGCATTTAAAAACCAAGTAGGGAAACATGTACTGTATAGGGTATGGGGCTGTGTGCAGTGGGATACGGCACTGTTATGGGGTGTGGGGCTGTGTGCAGTGGGATACGGCACTGTTATGGGGTGTGGGGCTGTGTGCAGTGGGATACGGCACTGTTATGGGGTGTGGGGCTGTGTGCAGTGGGATACGGCACTGTTATGGGGTGTGGGGCTGTGTGCAGTGGGATACGGCACTGTTATGGGGTATAACAGCATGTTAATAAATGTTAATTTATTGGTTAAAAAGAAATTGTAATTTTTTTTGGCTAATGTAAGACCTCCCCCGAAAGTAAGACAGGGTGGGACTTTTTGGGGTAAAATTAATGTAAGACAGGGTCTTACTTTCGGGGAAACACGGTAGCTTACTGACCGAGCACTCCGCCCTCCACCAGGTGGTGATTTTAATTACAGCAGGTCCCTACTTACCCATAAATGCAGGCATTGCTGACAGAGGTGTCCACATTCACCCAGGAATTCAGACATCAGCCTTAGAGAGGTATTCACACAGGTCAGGGACCCATCAGACTTTGAATAGACTAACTTGGCACACACACATGGATAATGCAATGAAAATTATATTTAATAAAGTACAGTACATACAGCAGACGTTTCGGTCACAGCGACCTTCATCAATGTACTATGTGATGTACTGAGCGCACTTGTTGTTAGGGCAACGTGTCCATGAAGAACTATGTAAGACATGAAGGGCCATCTGTCGGTTACAGGAACGTGGGGTGGTGGGAGAAAAGCGGTGGAAACCGCGTCTTTGCTGCCATATATAGCCGTATTGCTATTCAAATTTCACATATTCCACATTGACATGCTTTAGCATGATAGAGTGCAACCTTTTTTTGTACAATTCAGAGATAGCCAGGCGGCACTTGTGCAGAATTAAAGTAGAGTGCCAAAAGCCATCATCTAGGCAGCAGGAACTTAGCCGGGCGGCCTGCGTCTGCTGCTGGGGAGACAGGCCCAGGGGCCACTTGCCCTTCTGCCCTCGGCCCAGCCCGCCCCTGTTAATAACCAAGAGAGGGACCATTGTTTTTGGCCCCCCTGGCTAAAAATATCTGCCCCCAGCCACCCCAGAAAAGGCGCATCTGTAAGATGCACCAATTCTGGCACTTATCCACTCTCTTCCCATTGCCCTGTAGAGGTGGCATATGGGGTAATAAGGGGTTAATGTCACCTTGCTATTGTAAGGTGACATTAAGCCCGGTTAATAATGGAGAGGTGTCAATAAGAAAAAAAAAACTTTTAATGAAAAATTCTCCATTTGCTTGTTGACACAGCAGAATACAGCCAGAGCCTTTTCATAGTACAGCTACTTTTAAATGGGGTTGCCCATCCCAGCCATCACATCTGAGTGCTCAGAAATTTCTGACATTTTTGTGGTACTGTTAAATTTTTTTGGAGTGTCTTATAGAATTTCTTGACACCATTTTGCTGCCCAAAAAATACTTAGCTGCCAAAAAATATTTAGCTACAGGGCAGATATTTTACATTGTGTTTTGTCCGCCACACGGATCACATATCATTGCGCTCAAAATTGTGCCATTTTAGGCCTCCATAGAATTTTTTTTGTTGTGTCTTATCTTAGACTAGTTGTTGACACAATTTAGCTGGGCAAAAAAATACAGGCCACTTATTGAACAGTGTGGTATTTCCATCAGACGCCTGATCTATCTGTGGGCTACAAATTGTGGCATATAAGGCCTCCATTCTACTGTATTTGCTGTCTGTTACCCTAGGTCTATACAGATATTTTGGGGTAAAAAAATAAATACAGGCCCCATATTAAACAGTGTGGTATCTCTGTCAGACGGCTGATCTATCTGTGGGCAACAAACTGTGGCATTTCAGGCCTACAGTCACCTTCTTTTGCTGTCTTACCGTAATTCTATACAGTATTTTTCTGTAAAAAAACAAACATACAAGCCACATATTGAACAGATTGGTATCTCCGTCAGACGCCTGATCTATCTGTGGGCACCAAATTGTGGCATTTCAGGCCCCCATTCTCCTTTTTTCGCTGTGTCTTACCGTAATTCTATACAGTATTTTTCTGTAAGAAAACAAACATTCAGGCCACATATTGAACAGTCTGGTATCTCCGTCAAACGCCTGATCTATCTGTGGGCTACAAATTGTGGCATTTCAGGCCTCCATTCTACTGTATTTGCTGTCTGTTACCCTAGGTCTATACAGTAGTTTGGGGTAAAAAATAAATAATTACAGGCCACATATTGAACAGTCTGGTAACTCCCTCAGATGCCTGATCTATCTGTGGGCTACAAATTGTGTCACTTCAGGCATACATTCTACTGTTTTTGCTGTGTCTTACCCTAGTTATTGACAACAGTTTGTTAACGAAAAATACATTTTTAACTACAGTCCAGATATTTTAAAGTGTGGTTTTCCCACACACAGATCACATACAAGTTCGCTCCCAAATCAGCAATTTGTAGTAGACATGGAAAATATTGTAGTCCATTTAAAATGGGCAAGGCGCGTGGCAAGGGACGGGGAAATGGACGTGATGGTGAATGCAGACGCTGAGGCCGTGGGCAAGCTGAAATTGTGCAACAAACAAACACCCACATCTTCTCGCCCGACCTTCATGACCCAATTGCTAGGGGCCTTCAGCAGGACATCACTTTTGAAGCCAGAGCAGTGTGAAACGGTTGTTGGTTGGTTAGCAGATAATGCTTCCGGTCAGTTTGCCACCACCACCACTACCACCCTGCCTTACACACGGTCAAGTCTGAGTAGCTGTGAGTCTGGACCGCATATTCCTCACCCTGATCGTCCTTCCTCCTACCATGCCAAGTGCCCAGATTACAACTAATCCCACACTTGGGCACTCCGAAGAGCTGTTCACTTTTCCATTTATAGATTCAGGCCTCTCGCCCGGTCCACTTGAAGCGGGGCAAGATGAAATTGCATGTAGCAATGCCCAAATATTTGAGCAGCCATGGTCACACGAAGGCGATGGTGGGAACGTGTCATAAGAGGTGGACGATGTTGAGACACAATTGCCAGCAAGTCAGGAGGAGCACCCGGGTGCAGAAGTGGAAGCCAAGGTGGTAGATTATATAGTAACTGACCCAAACTGGCAGGAGGACAGCAGCACAGAGGGGGAGGGAGGGAGGCAGGAAGAAGCAGAGTGGTGGCTGCAGACAGAAGGCGGGCAACCGTTACTTGTAACACCAACACGACGGAAGTTAGCAGTACAACTGTTAGTTCTTCCCGAGTCTGGTTGTTTATTAAAGACTCTGCCAATAACCCCAAACAGGCCACTTGCACCACCTTCCATGCCCAAATCAGCAGGGGTAGCAAAACTAACAGCCTGACCACCACCAGCATGATCAGGTACATGGCAGCAAAGCACCCGACTTTGTGGGCCCAACCCCAGGCTCCAGGAACAGTGTCTGTGGGTGAAAACACTGCTTCTTCCACTGTTGTGCGTGCAAGCCAATCCCCTGTTCACAGTGCATGCGAAAAAGCCTCCTGCCCTGCACCTGTTGTTGCCCACACTCAATTACCACCATCATCAAGCACATCCACGTCCTTGTCCAAGTGCAGCTTTCAGTTGTCCTTACCGCAGTAATTGGAATGCAATCATAAATATGCAGCCAATGCCCCACAGGCCACTGTACTAAATTCACACATTTTTTGTCTGCTTGCTGTTGAAATGTTGCCTATTAGGCTTGTGGAGATGGAAGCTTTCCGCTACGTGATGGCAGCAGCTGTCCCACTGTACTCGGTCCCCAGCCACCACTATTATTCCCGCTGTGCCGTCCCAGCATTACACAAGCACCTGTCTCTCAACATTACCCGTGCCCTGAACAATGCTGTTTCTGGTAAAGTCCACCAAACCATGGACACTTGGACAAGTGCTTGTGGGCAGGAACGCTACATCGCGCCTACGGCACACTGGGATAACATAGTGGAAGCCGGGACCCAGATGGATTTTGGAATAGAACACGTCCTCCCAACGCCGATGATTGCGGGCCGTACATCAATCAGGGTTGCCCCCACAGTCTACAGCTCCTGGACCTCCTCCTCCTCTTCAGCCTCCATCTCTGAAATTGCCACATCAGTCACAAGCTGGAAGCACTGCAGCACTGCCTCAGCCAAGCGTCAACAGGCTGTACTGAAGCTAATATGCTTAGGTGACAAACTTCACAATGCTGAAGAGTTGTGGACAGCTCTGAAAGATGTCAGATGTGTGGCTGATACCGCTGAACCTACAGCCAGGCATGGTCATCTGTGACAATGTCCGGAACCTGGTGGTGGCTCTGAGGTGAGGCGAGCTCACACACGTACCATGCCTGGCCCATGTGCTTAAACTCGTAGTTCAATGGTTTCTCAAAAGCTACCCGGAGCTGCCGGATCTGCTAGTCAAAGTACGCCGCCTGTGTGCCCATTTTGTGTGCCGCCCTTGCAGTGCTTCAGCAGCGTTTTGTAGCTTCCGGCTCACCAACTGGTGTATGATGTCCCCACGCGTTGGAACTCAATACTGCACATGTTGTAAAGGATTTGTGAGCAGAAGAGGGCAGTTGTTGACTACCAGCATCAACAAGGCTGTTGGTATTCAGTTCAGACTCCACACATAAGACCTCAGGAGTGGACATGGATGTCAGACCCATGTACCATCCTACAAAGCTTTGACGAGTCCACCAAGATGGTGAGCGGCGATGATGCCATAACTAGCATCACCATTCCATTTCTCTGTCTTCTGAAACGCTCTCTGCTCACAATCAAAGAGGTGGCATTGCAGGCTGAGCACGATGAGATGGAGCAAGGAAGCATACAGGGTGATTACACACACCCCAGCCTCATGTCATCCCAACGTGAATTGGTTGACAATGAGGAAGAGGAGGAGGAGGAAGAACAGGAGCTACTTTCAAGCGCTATAGACGGTACTACAAGCACAACTATCATTCTGTCTGTTCAGTGTGGATGACTTAAAGACAGGGAGGAGGCGAGCTCGGTCAGTCATCCTCTTGGTGAGGACACGGAAGTCTTGCCTGTTAGCAGTCTGCCACGCATGGCTGACTTTATGTTGCGCTGCCTTGTCCGTGACCCTCGTCAAAATTTTGGCTGACACCCATTACTGGTTGGTGACACTTTTAGACCCACGCTACAAGGCGAGCTTTTAATCTCTTCTTCCAGAGGCAGACAGGGGTGCTAAAATGGTGCAGTACCAGAAGGCCCTTGTTGTGGAATTATTAAAAAAATTCCCATCTGAAAACACTGGCGGCAGAGGTCACAGTTCATTGGACAACCAAGGAGTACAGGCAAGAGAGAGACAACTCCAATCCAACACAGGCAGGGGAACATTGGCAACGTTCTGGGAGAGTTTTCTCAGACCCTCCCATCGCAGTGGCCATGATGCGCGGCGTACTCTCACAAGGAGTGCAAAGTTTTGGAAGATGGTGAGGGAGTACCTTGTTGACCGTACCAAAGTCCTCCAAGATTCCTCTGTGCCTTTTAATTATTAGGTCTCAAAGCTGAATACGTGGCTTGAACTGGCTCTTTACGCCTTGGAGGTTCAAGCCTGCCTTGCCCCAAGAGTTTTGTCAGAACGCGTTTTTAGTGCCGCTGGTGGCATTATAACTGATAAGCGCATCAGTCTATCAACTGAAAATGCTGACAGGCTGACTCTTATAAAAATGAACAAGGGCTGGATTGGGCCAGACTTCTCTACACCACTGCATGATAACAGTGAAACCTAACCTCAATTCCAGTGTCTTTTTTATGAGGTATATTCCCATGCACCTCTTCACACCAACACATGGGTATACTCTTCCTGACTTTGGATATTTGCTGTTATCTTCCTCCTTCTCCTCATCATCCTCCACCGCTAGATCACCATGGTGATCGTGGTCCGTGATGCAACAGCCACTAGAAATTTTTGCAACGGTGTTTATGATGCCCTTTCCAAAAATGTTTACACTCTATGTTGAGATGTCCCCCCTCCCCAGGGGCAAAGGTTTGTCAGCCCATAGGAGACCCACTCATTTAAACTGGGAAAACATTTTTCGGAGGCCATCCTCCACATCTCTTCCAACACCACCACTAGATCACTAGTGTGAACATTTTCTGTGATGCAACAGCCAAGTAATTTTTTTCAAGGGTTCTTTTGATGCCGGTTCCAAAAATGTTTACACTTTATGAGGTGTCCCCCCCAGGGGAAAATGTTTTTCAGCCTATACACGTAGTGTATGAGCATTACAAGTGTAGGAGACCCGCTCCTGTAAACTGGGAAAACAGTTTTAACAATTTTAGTAGGCCATCCTCCACGTCTCTTCCGACACCACCACTAGATCACCAGGGTGAAAGTGTTCCGTGATGCAATAGCCACTATACTTTTTTGCAAAGGTGTTTATGATGGCCGTAAAAAAAATATTTACACAGTAGGTTGATGTGTACACCCAGGGGGAAATGTTTATCAGCCCATACACTTAGTGTATGGGCATTACAGGTAAAGGAGGCCTGCTCCTGTAAACTGGGAAAACATTTTGCGGAGACCATCCTCCACTTTTCTTCCTTGGGGGATTGGAGTGTGTGCAAATTTTGGGCAGACCTTGTATTCACTTCATGGGCAAACTTTAGGTGACTTGAAAAAAAAATCAGAATAATGGGAACTTTGATTTCATGTGGCCATCCAGTACATGTGTTCAAAGGCTTATCGGGGTGCGTGTAACTTTGGTGCAGGGCAGGCCTTGCATTCAATGCATAAGTAAACACTATGGGAGTACCAAATGAATGCTGGGAACTTTGGTTACATGTGACCATCCAGTACCTCAGTTCAAAGGCTTATTGGGGTGCGTGTAACTTTGTTGCAGGGCAGACCTTGCATTCAATGCATAAGCAAACAGTTTGGGAGTACCAAATGAATAATGTGAAGTGGGTTTTCCTGTGGTCATCCAGTACGTGGGTTCTAAGACTTATTGCGTGTAACTTTGGTGCAGGGCAGGCCTTGCATTCAATGCATAGGCTAACAGTATGGGAGACACACTTTCTTTGAATGGGAACTTTTATGTCATGAGGCCCTTAAGTACATCTGCTGAAAGGCTTATTGGGGTGGGTGTAACTTTGGTGCAGGGCAGACCTTGCATTCAATGCATAAGTAAACAATATGGGAGTACCAAATGAATACTGGGAACTTTGGTTGCATGTGACCATCCAGTACCTCGGTTCAAAGGCTTATTGGGGTGCGTGTAACTTTGTTGCAGGGCAGACCTTGCATTCAATGCATAAGCAAACAGTATGGGAGTACCAAATGAATAATGTGAAGTGGGTTTTCCTGTGGTCATCCAGTACGTGGGTTCTAAGACTTATTGCGTGTAACTTTGGTGCAGGGCAGGCCTTGCATTCAATGCATAGGCTAACAGTATGGGAGACACACTTTCTTTGAATGGGAACTTTTATGTCATGAGGCCCTTAAGTACATCTGTTGAAAGGGTTATTGGGGTGCGTGTTACTTTGGTGCAGGCCAGGCCTTGCACTCAATGCACAGGCTAAAAGTATGGGAGACACACTTTCTTCAAATGGGAACTTTTTTGTCATGAGGCCCTCAAGTACATCTGTTGAAAGGGTTATTGGGGTGTTACTTTGGTGCAGGCCAAGCCTTGCATTCAATGCATAGGCTAACAGTATGGAAGTACCAAATTAATAATGTGAAGTGGGCTTTCATGTGGCCATCCAGTATGTGGCTTCAAAGGCTTATTGGGGTGCATGTAACTTTGGTGCAGCCTGCAGGGCAGGCCTTGCATTCAATGCATAAGCAATTGGTGCACATTACAAAGTCTGACCCGTCCGCTGGCCCGCCGGGATAACGTCAGATCTCCCAGGGTTGCTACTAGGGAGGATCCAATAGCTTTGGAGAAGAGCTTATCCGAATAGCTATAGCGCTTACCGAATAACTGCACTGGGAACCCGGATTCCTGGAGCGCTCCCGATGATCAGCTGTTCGGCTCCGCAGCTGTGTGACAGTCACAACACAAGCATGGAGAGCCTGTTTGTTTGGCTTCTAACTGACGTGCATGGGAAAGGGGTAGTATAACAATGAAAACAGGAGGCAGTGATTTCTTCCAGGCACCACACACCCCGGAGTCTGGAAGAAATCATTAACATAAAGAATATAAGGTTTTTCAGCAACAAGACCATTAATATGAGGCTTACAGGTAGGACTAGTGTAACATTTCTATTACCTGTATTCCCATATTAATAGGTCCTATACATCCCAGGGAGGTGTCAGATTCCCTTTAAATGTGATGCAGGTCATGGTTACAATATAGGGGCTTGTTATACTTGTAAAAGACCGAGCTAAGGTAAGTATCAAAAGCTCCCGATCTCCCCATCTCCAGCCCCCCAGAAAGCAACTATTACATGTAATAGAGTGCATATAATCTCCTAACAAAACAGTATAATAATCAGCCCCCCAGTGCCCTGTCACCCACCACCCCTCACAATACCCCCAAAGTCGGATTTCCCAGAATGCTTGCACGTGACTTTTTTCAGCCACTGAGCAAGGACGTACACTGTGGGCAACGAGAGAGAGAGAGATTTTGCGCACTTTAAAAAAGCGGTCCGGCATGTAGGTGTGTTTCCTGTCCTCCATTCCCTGCCGACTTTACTTCCCCATTGACTTGCATTGGGTTTCATGTTTCAGTCGGACCTTCGACTTTTCACGATAGTCGGCCGATTTCGTTCGACTCGAATATTGAGAAAGTCGGGTTTCATGAAACCCGACTCGACCCTAAAAAAGGCAAAGTTGCTCATCTCTACTCCCGATCTGACCCCATTAGGGTCTGTGCACACGTTGCGGATTCTGCTGCGGAGCTGCAGCGGATTTTGCTGCGGATCCGCAGCGGATTTGGCCCTGCGGATCCGCAGCAGATTCTGCTGCATTGTACAGTACCATTAAAGTCTATGAGAATTGAAAAATGCTGTGCACATGCTGAGGATTTTCTGCGGATTTAAATCCGCAGCATGTCAATTCTTTTGTGCGGATCCACAGCATTTTGACACCTTCTCCATTATAGGAATCTGCAGGTGTCAAACGCAGGGGAAATCCGCACAAAAATCTGCAGGGTAATCCGTAACGTGTGCACATACCCTTAGACTTTGATCTTTGGGGTCATCTGAAGGCAATTGTCTATGCTGTGAAGATACGAGATGTGCAGCATCTGAAACAACGGATACTGGAAGCCTGTGCTAGCATTTCTTCTGCAGTGTTGCTATCAGTGTGTCAAGAGTGGGAGAAGAGGATTACATTGACAATCCAACACAATGGGCAGCACTTTGAACACATTTTATAAGAGGTCATAAACTTGTAAATAACTCTTGAAAGAATAAAGTTATGTTAAAATCAAGCACACCATTGTATTTCTTGTGAAATTTTCAATAAGTTTGATGTGTCACATGACCCTCTTCCCATTGGAAAAAATAAAGTTGGATCCAAAATGGCTTACTTCAAAATGGTCGCCATTGTCACCACCCATCTTGAAAAGTTTTAGATAAACGTATCTATGGAAATGGCCCACCCTGTACAAGAATATAACCACTATAATGCTGCCCCATATACAAGAATATAACTACTATAATACTGCCCCTGTATACAAGATAATAAGTACTATAATACTGGAAAATATACAAAAAAAGTTTAGTGTCTGCACACCACCTCCTAGAGCGCGCGGATCCTGCTGTGCGGCAAGTTTTCAGAACGAAGAAGGAATAAGTCCAGCGCTGTAAGTCCAAAAAGTCCATTTTATTTATTCCATGGCTTCAAATAGCATAAAAACAATTAGGTCATAGTCCAGATATTAAAAACAAACGTGTTTCAACGCAAAAACGTGCGTCAGTGATTAAGACGCATGTTTTGCATTGAAGTCATGGAATAAAAGAAAATGGATTTTATGGACTTACAGCGCTGGACTTATTCCTTCTTAGTACTATAATACTGATCCCTATAAACAAGAATATAACTGCTATAATACTGCTCCTATGTACAAGAATATAAATACTAGAATACTGCTCCTATTTACAAGAATATAAATACTATAATACTGCTCCCTATGTACAAGAATATAACTACTATAATACTGCCCCTATGTACAGGAATATAACAACTATAATTCTGCCCCTATGTACAATAATATAACTACTATAATACTGCCCCTATGTACAAGAATATAACTACTATAATACTGCCTCCTATGTACAAGAATATAACTACTATAATACTGCCCCATGTACAAGACTATAACTACTATAATACTGCTCCTATGTACAAGAATATAAATACTATAATACTGCTCCCTATGTACAAGACTATAAATACTATAATACTGCTCCCTATGTACAAGAATATAACTACTATAATATTGCTCCCTATGTACAAGAATATAACTACTATAATACTGCTCCTATGTACAAGAATTAAATACTATAATACTGCTCCCTATGTACAAGAATATAACTACTATAATACTGCCTCCTGTGTACAAGAATATAACTACTATAATACTGCTCCTATGTACAAGAATATAACTACTATAAGAGTGACCCTATGTACAATAATATAACTATTATAATACTGCCCCATATAGAAGAATATAACTACTATAATACTCCCCCTATATACAAGATAACTACTATAATACTGGAAAATATACAAAAAAGTTTAGTGTCTGCTCATCACCTCCTAGAGCGCGCGGATCCTGCTGTGTGGCAAGTTTTCAGAACTAAGAAGGAATAAGTCCAGCGCTGTAAGTCCAAAAAAGTCCATTTTATTTATTCCATGGCTTCAAATAACATAAAAACAATTAGGTCATAGTCCAGATATTAAAAACAAACGCGTTTCAATGCAAAAACGTGCGTTAGTGATTAAGACGCATGTTTTGCATTGAAGTCATGGAATAAAAGAAAATGGATTTTATGGACTTACAGCGCTGGACTTATTCCTTCTTAGTACTATAATACTGCTCCCTATAAACAAGAATATAACTACTATAATACTGCTCCTATGTACAAGAATTAAATACTACAATACTGCTCCCTATGTACAAGAATATAACTACTATAATACTGCCTCCTGTGTACAAGAATATAACTACTATAAGACTGCTCCTATTTACAAGAATATAACTACTATAATAGTGGCCCTATGTACAAGAATATAACTACTATAATACTGCCCCTATATACAAGATAATAACTACTATAATACTGGAAAATATACAAAAAAGTTTAGTGTCTGCTCACCACCTCCTAGAGCGTGCGGATCCTGCTGTGCGGCAAGTTTTCAGAACTAAGAAGGAATAAGTCCAGCGCTGTAAGTCCAAAAAAGTCCATTTTATTTATTCCATGGCTTCAAATAGCATAAAAACAATTAGGTCATAGTCCAGATATTAAAAACAAATGCGTTTCAACGCAAAAACGTGCGTTAGTGATTAAGACGCATGTTTTGCATTGAAGTCATGGAATAAAAGAAAATGGATTTTATGGACTTACAGCGCTGGACTTATTCCTTCTTAGTACTATAATACTGCTCCCTATAAACAAGAATATAACTACTATAATACTGCGCCTATGTACAAGAATATAACTACTATAATACTGCTCCTATGTACAAGAATATAACTACTATAATACTGCCCCTATGTACAAGAATATAACTACTATAATACTGCTCCTATGTACAAGAATATAACTACTATAATACTGCTGCTATGTACAAGAATATAAATACTATAATACTGCTCCCTATGTACAAGAATATAACTACTATAATACTGCCCCTATGTACAAGAATATAACTGCTATAATACTGCCCCTATGTACAAGAATATAACTGCTATAATACTGCCCCTATGTACAAGAATATAACTACTATAATACTGCCTCCTAGCTGCGAGGTTGTGTTGTGTGGATCTCCTGATGTCTGGAGCAAGCCCAGGGAGGGGCCACCCTGGGCGGGGAAGCTCCCCTGGCAAGGCCCAGGCTTCCCGGCCTACACTGGGAGTAGCCTCCCAGGCTTCTACTAATGGGAATGTTAATCCCAAAGCCACTGTGAGTCCAGTGAATGCAGCGAATCAAAGCTGCAGCAGTTCGGTGAAGGAGGAAAAGGTTGTGACTAAAGTTTTGGGAGGAAAACCTCCAGTTCCAGCAAAGAAGCAAGAAGGAAAAGTCTCTGTGAGTGATGGAAACCAGCAGAATGTGAAGTCTTGTAGCTCCCCAGTCAGTAAGCAGCTCCTGCCAGGTGCACAGGTGAGATCGGCCCCAGCTGTGCAGATCACCTCTCCTGCTTCCAGGCAGAGACGGACGTCTTTGGAAAGGCAAACAATGCAGGAAAACCTAAAGCAACATGGCAGTATGGCGCGGTCAGGACGCACACGGTCACAGTCAGGTGGCAGCGATAAACCTGCTGCGGAGCCTGCAACCAGCCAAGGGGCCACAAAACCATCCGTGGTGGACCCGCACAAGACTGTGTTCAAAACCCCTGTACCCGTGGTCAAGACTAATCCTGTGGGGCCGGCGCGTGCACCCGAGCTGCAGCTAGCGGATGAGATACCGGGACTTGTCCGAAAACTGGGTGAGTTACAGCAGCAAAAAAAAGCGCTGCAAATGGAGGTAGACTTCATCTATAACCTAAAGACCACTAATCCTGCCAGTAATGATGCATATGACCTGAGACTGAACACACTGGGTGTACAGCTGGCAAGTGTGCAGGACACTGAATCTGTGCTAGAGAGCATGGGGCCCCTGGCAGAGACCTACAGGAACCCGGAGCGGTTCGCCTCCTATAAGCAGGACTGTGCTGTAGAGGCTGGACCCCTGATGTTCAGGACGGGACCCCCCAGCAGCGGACACAGCCAGTGTTACAGGCTGCCCGCTTCTGCTTCCAGGAGGGAAAACAACTGCAGCAGAAGGCAGCTCAGTGTGAACAGGAGCATACAGTTCAGACTGCAGCAGAGGCACCACAGGTCCCAGAATGCCCCACACAGGAGCAGGACACTATTTGTGAGACTGTTTGTGTTGATGAGGCTGAGGCAGCCGAGTGTGAACAGGAGCACACACTTCAGACTGCAGCAGAGGCACCACAGGTCCCAGAGTGCCCCACACAGGAGCAGGACGGTATATGTGAGACTGTTTGTGCTGATGAGGCCGAGGCTGAGGCTGAAGCACAGACTGTGGCTGGGGATGCTGTGCCCATGGGGTCGGGGTTGGAGGGGTTTCACATTCTGTAATGGACGTCACACTGTCTGATATTGATGCAGCTCATGATAATGTGCATGATATGTGTGATTATCCCCCTTTGCCATCTAGTCCACAAGGTGTGACAGCCCCCCCTGCTGCAGGCCCTCTCCCTGTCAGTCGGCCCAGTGTGACCCGGCAGGTGCCCCCCAGGAATGCCTGGAGCCGCGGCGCCCCATCCTTCACTTCCAGCGCCAGGTATACCGGCTAGACATTCAAACGCATTAATGTGGTGCGGTTTAAATACATAGGTGCCAAGGAAGATCTGCCACAACGCAGGTATGTGGTGAGAGAGCTGCTCTGCGGCCAGATGGGGTTTGTGGCAAATGAGATACTGGCAGTGTCTAATCTTCAGGACAGGCAGGGCTACGAGGTCAGCTTCAAGCTCATGTCTGACCTGGATAGATTCTGGGCTAATTACCCCAAGTTCAGAGATGCTGAGGGCTGGAATAAGTTTGTGTTAGTTCCTATCTCCAGGCCAGACACAGTCACAGTGAATATCACCTTCTGGAACGAGGCCGTTCCTCCACAGGACATCGAGGTGTGGCTCCGGCGACACTGTGACCTTGTCTCTGGACTCACCAAGGTCAGAGATGAGGATGGTATCTGGACAATGGGGTGGCGGGTCTTGGTAAAATTACGGCAATGTGATAACATCACTGCCCACTTACCCAACTCCTTCATTGGGAGGGAGAAGGGAAGGTGTTATTATCCCGGGCAACCCAGAAAGTGTTTCAAATGTGGTAGGAAAGGTCATCTGGCTAACGCCTGTACTGTGGTAAAGTGCAATCTGTGTGGGGCAATCGGCCGTGTCGCTGCAGACTGCCGGGACATCAGGTGCAACCTCTGTGGTAGGATGGGCCACCCTCACAGAGACTGTCCAGATGCCTGGCACAACATCTGCAGAGTCTTCCCTGATGAGTTAGTGATGGCAGGGGCCGAGGCTCAGGAGGATGAGGATGTGGTGGCAGGGACACATGGGGAGGAGGAGTTAATGTCAGGAGAGATGCTGACCAGCTCAGATGCCCACCAGGAGTCCACTCAGGCAGCACCAGAGAAGCAGGGTGCAGAGGGGAACATGGAGGTCGTCCATCAGGTCCAGCAGCCTCAGATACCACCCCCTTCAGCATCGCTGTCTGTATCTGATGACTGGAGCATTAATAATAATAAAAGGAAGAAAAAGAACACATCCTCCCGTAAACCTGAGGCAGAATATGACACTGGTCAGATTGCTAGTAAGAAGGTTCAGAATTCTGCAGGAGTGATGGTCGTGTCCAACAAGTATGGAGTTTTATCTGACTCCAATGGTGACGATTAAGAGGAAGAGTTGAGGAAAGTTGATGCTGAGTGTGACAGGGACATAGAGGACCATCCCCCGCCAAAGCGGAAGCCCTTATCTGTGGACCCTCAGGTAGAGTCTGACATGGACACCAGTGGTGGACAGAATATCTCTGACTCATGATGATGGCTGTTACTCTGCTCCTATATTGTGTTGTGATGGCGGGGTTCTCATTGACAGTGACCTCGAGCAATGTGAATAACATTAAGCTGAGGAGAACTAGACACGTGGTGTATGAACATCTCAAATATCTGGACACAGATGTCATCTTCCTGCAGGAGACACGACTGACATCTCTGGAGCTTATGAGAGAGGCTGAGAGGGAATGGCAGTCCAGTCCTTTCTGGTCACTGGCTGTGGAGCCTTACGCCGGGGTCGCTGTCCTGTTTAACACCAATGATGTGACTGTGCATAGGATGACGGAGGTGGTCATGGGAAGATGTCTGGTCCTAGAAGTCACTATCCATGGAAGGCGACTCCGGCTTATTAACATCTATGGGCCACAGACAGTGACTGACAGGATCCAGCTGTTTAATGACATCAAGCCTTACCTCTTCACTTCTCTTCCAGTGGTGATGGCGGGGGACTTTAATGCCATAATGACATCAGGTGACAGCTCCTCAGGCAGGGCAGTGACCAGGGACGGTAAGGTCCTACATAACGTCATAATGCAGGCAGGACTGACGTTTTCACACAGGATGGGCGACAGCCAAAATTCACATATTCATGTTCCAACAGGAGCAGTAGAATAGATTTTGCTTTTGTCAGTCCTACTGAGGCTGTCGGCGCCCTGAGTGAGAAGGTCGTCCCTTACTCTGATCACCTTGCCTTGTGCTTCTCTTTGGGTTCCTCTAACCGTCCGGACATTGGTAGAGGGTTGTGGAAGCTCAATTCCAGTCTCCTGGATGATGCCTATGTTCAGAGCCGTGTTCACTCCCTTATCCAGCTTCATCTAGACAGGGTTGACTTCTATGACAACATGACCGACTGGTGGGAGGACGTCAAGGAGGATATCAGATCCCTCTTAAAGAGACTGTCAGTTAATAAAGGGAGAAATAAGTACAGCCAGTACCTAAAGCTGCGCAAAGAATTGGAGTCACTGTATTCGGCGGGCGGGAATGACAAAGTGAAGATCGACCGGCTGAAATCTGAGATAAAGCAGTATCAGTATAGCAGATATACCTCCCTGGTTCTTGAACGGGATTATGGGTCCTTAGGGGCCCCTGATCCCTTTGAGAATTGCAGGGAGAGGGTGGCCAAAAAAATGGTCACGGGTCTCACCGACTCCCAGGGTGTATTGCAGGATTCACGGGAGGGTATCCTGGAGGTGGTGAGATCTTACTATGCTGACTTGTTTCAGAGGAAAGTTTTGGATAAAGATAAGATGGCTCAATTCTTGGAGGCAACTCCAGTGCCTGATACTAATGATCTGGACTTTTCTCCTTTGACAGCAGAATTAACGGTGGAGGAAGTTAAGGAGGCTATTGATAAGTTATATCTGAAGAAGGCACCAGGTCCAGATGGTATAACGGCAGAATTTTATAAGAAATTCAGAGACCTCCTGGCTCCAATTCTAGTGGATGTGTATAGAAATTGTCTAGAAAATCACCTGATGCCTCATCCATGAGAGTGTCCTCGTTAATTCTGCTGTCTAAAGGTAAAGAGCCGAGCGACATCAAGAACTGGAGGCCGATTGCCCTCTTGAATGTGGACAGGAAGATTCTAGCAAAGATCCTATTTTCTAGATTAGTCTGTTTGTCCCCGGCACTGTTGGCAGGCTCTCAGTTTGGCACAGTAAAAGGGCGGAACATCTCTGGAGCAGTCATCTCGATACGAATGATGTTTGAGAGATGTAAAGCTCTGCGGTGTGGGAGATATGTTGTTAGTCTGGACCAGGCTAAAGCCTTTGACAGGGTTGATCATGACTATCTGTGGGCCACTTTGTCAAAGTACGGTATTCCGGGACAATTTGTGGATTGGCTGAAGACGTTGTACAGAGAGGCGGTGAGCTTTCCTCTGATTAATGGTTGGCAGGGTGTCACTTTTGGAGTTGGGGCGGGGGTGAGACAGGGCTGCCCAATGAGTCCGCTCCTGTATGTTTTTGCCCTAGACCCGTTTCTGAGGTCACTGCAGGAGAGCGATTTTCAGGGGGTGCCGGTCCCCCACTGCCCGCCTCTGAATGTTGTTGCCTATGCGGACGATGTGACGCTGGTGATCTCCAATCCTCGTGAGGTGCAGATGTTATCTGCGTCCATCAGAAGCTACTCAGGGGCCTCCGGATCTCTTGTCAACCTTGAAAAGAGCCAAGCTCTGTGGACATTAGATACTGAGCCCAGCTTTGATCTGCCGCAGTTTTCCAAAGCCTCCACCCATATTAAGATCCTAGGGGTTAAATTTGGGAGGGATGATAATGCTACGCTAAATTGGGAGGATAAATTGGAAACCGGAAATGCAAAGGTTCAGCGATGGAAGAACTGAAGGCTGACCTACAGAGAAAGGGTCACAATGTTGAAGACGTACCTGGTCCCCATTTTCTTGTATGTCTCTGTCGCTTTCCCTTTGCCAGAATCTTTCTCAGCAAGGCTCTTCAGCCTGTTCTTCCAGCTCTTGTGGGGGAATAGGTTGAACCTAATAAAGAGGGGAATAACGTACCTACGGCGGAGAGAGGGTGGGCCGGATATGTTGAATCCAAGGGTTTTCTTTGACTCCTTGTTTCTAAAGGTGAATTTTGGGAACATGGACTCAAACAGTAGCTCCCTGTGGGTAAATAGTATCAGGTACTGGATATTGCCTTTTGCAGAATCTTGGGTGCGAGGTGGCAGTCTCAAGAGGAGGAGATGGACATGTGACCACCTCCCCCAGTATCTGGACTATGGACTGAAGTGTGTTAGGAGGTGGGGACTGGAGAGGTCTTACATTGAGAGCAATACCAGAAGAGACCTGTATTCTCGTGTATGTAGGACTTTCTTCCACTCTCCACTGGCCCTGAAAGATTGTGTCACCACCACCCTGCAGGAAAGCCTTAGGTTCCTAAACGGGAAACGGCTACCTCCTAAACTGTTTGATGTCACTTGGCTTTCACTGCATAGTCGGCTCTTTGTCAGAGGGAACCTGAAACATCTGTGTGTCTCTGATCGGAATTGTCCCCTTGGTTGTCAGCAGGAGGAGACTATGGAACACTTTATATGTGATTGCTGGGGAGGGAGGAAGATCTGGGAGGAAGTGTCAGCTAAAATAAAAATCCCCAGACTGCGGACCCTAAAGTATCTCGACATAATCTATGGTGTCCCCTCCACTGTTAGTAACATCAACAGAGAGACGATGTACATTATAATCAGTGTCATCAAATATTATCACTGGCACATGAGAACCCGGGTGTCACTGCACAATGAGCTGTTCGATCACACCGCTGCCGCCAATCAGGTTATGTCAGAACTCCGGTGGATAAAATCACTGGAAGTTGGAAGGAGTCCAGGAAACATAACGTTATGGAGAAACGTAAAATTCAGTTAGAAAATATGATAATTTTTTTTTTTTTTTTTTTTTCTTCTAACTTTCTTTTTCCATCCCCAGGTGTGGACACTTTAATTTATTAATGAATATGATCTGATTATGTAGTGCTGTGTATATATTACCTAAGTGGTTTGTGTTTTGTAATACTGGATGATTTTTGTTTTATTATAATTGTATTTATGTTTGGTTTATAATATAAATTGCCCCTATGTACAGGAATATAACAACTATAATTCTGCCCCTATGTACAAGAATATAACTACTATAATACTGCCCCTATGTACAGGAATATAACTACTATAATTCTGCCCCTATGTACAAGAATATAACTACTATAATTCTGCCTCCTATGTACAAGAATATAACTACTATAATACTGCCCCATGTACAAGAATATAACCACTATAATACTGCTCCTATGTGCAAGAATATAAATACTATAATACTGCTCCCTATGTACAAGAATATAACTACTATAATACTGCTCCTATGTACAAGAATATAACTACTATAATACTGCTCCCTATGTACAAGAATATAACTACTATAATACTGCTCCTATGTACAAGAATATAACTACTATAATACTGCCCCATGTACAAGAATATAACTACTATAATACTGCCCCATGTACAAGAATATAACCACTATAATACTGCCCCATGTACAAGAATATAGCTACTATAATACTGCCCCCTATGTACAAGAATATAGCTACTATAATACTGCTCCATATGTACAAGAATATAACTACTATAATACTGCCCCTATGTACAAGAATGTAACTACTATAATACTGCCCCTATGTACAAGAATATAACCACTATAATACTGCCTCCTATGTACAAGAATGTAACTACTATAATACTGCTCCTATGTACAAGAATGTAACTACTATAATACTGCCCCTATGTACAAGAATATAACAACCATAATACTGCCTCCTATGTACAAGAATATAACTACTATAATACTGCTCTCTATGTACAAGAATATAACTACTATAATACTGCCCCTATGTACAAGAATATAGCTACTATAATACTGCTCCTATGTACAAGAATATAACTACTATAATACTGCTCCCTATGTACAAGAATATAGCTACTATAATACTGCTCCTATGTACAAGAATATAACTACTATAATACTGCCCCCTATGTACAAGAATATAACTATTATAATACTGCTCCTATGTATAAGAATATAACTACTATAATACTGCTCCTATATACAAGAGTCATAATGCCCCAAAGAGAGACTGAATTGTCTCACTTGTTTGGTCATAAAAACTATTATTTTATTGAAAATTTACACAAATACACAATACAAGACACAACATGTCAGAATGAGTGCATCTCCAAGGTGGAAACACATGGGGAGAGCTATTACAGGCCCAGATTTATGCATCAATAGCACACACGAATACAAAACAGTCTTATGCAGTTATTTTGGATACATAAAAAAAATATCAGGTTTAGGGTGGCTTTTGGGGGAGAATTTCCTCAATTAAGGAAACCACTCCTCATGCCCATGCTAGGGATTACATAGGATCAGCCATGCATTAATACTAAATTAGAAACTGTTTGTAAGTAAACATCCAAATAAATCCCACAATGACCAAAGAGGAGAAGAGACTCAATATGAATAGGATATACCCAGGTTTCCATATGCAAGTGCTAGACCCCTGCCATCCACAACCAAATAAAATGCCGTTTATAGTGCCATAACGTGCATACCCTCACCCATGTGGCATCCCGGTACACCTCTCCTTTGCCCGACGCATTTCGTCAAGCAGGGCTTCCTCGGGGGGCTGTGTGGTAGCTATTTTTAACACCTGCATCCATTATATAGGGGTATGGAGAATAAAGAATGTGGCGCGCGCCATCTTGGAAATCGCGCATGCGCAGAAGGTCTTCATGGTCCCGTCGTGTTACTTCTGGCTATCCCGGAACCCGACCCGCGTCAGCACAGCGGCCGTTGCCATGACTGCGCAGACACACAGCGGGGCCGTATGGATGCCTTCAGCGATACGGCAGTTAACCACTGCGCATGTGTGAAAAAAGCCAAGGCAGCTGATGAAAGTAAATTAGCCACATAATCATTCCTTACACAATATCTGTCTAGAAGAATATATATTCAATAGCCTGACAGAACTTTTGACCCCATATTATAAACAGTAAGTTAAGCAGATAATCTGTCAGTCATTTAAACAAACCAGCAATGGCGGACTATAAGTACAACGGATTTAATGGGTTTAACCCCATCCTAAACACTCAAAAAAGTGCGCAACAAATAAACAATATGAAAACAGTTGATTAGCATAGTTACACCAATACAGGAAAAACACACAGTAATCTCCAGTGATCTCAGGCAGAAAGGTAGTTATAAAAATATTCCTTTATTTCTTTTCGTTAAAAGAACGTGTTACAGGTAGTGGATACCCCAGTGGATGGTAAAAAATCCAACGCGTTTCTTCTCAAAAGAGTCTTCATCATGGATTACAAATTCTGACAAAATGTGACATTTTAAAAGTCTCCAGACAGGAGTGAGGAGGTGGTAGGCAATGCCCTCATTAGCAGGTTTAATTAATGTATCCAATTATCCACACCCAACCTCCAGGTTGAAGACAAGTTAAAAAGAGAGAGAAAGAGGAAAAAAAAAAAAACCCACAAAAGAAAAAAAAAAAAAACCCACAACCCCCCCCCCAAAAAAAAAAACCCTCTCAAAATGATTTACTTTACATGCAATACCAAAAAGAGAATAAATTAAAAGAATATATAAGAGGACTATACACATCTGTTTCTAAACAGTTAAATACATGCTTGACACAGCAAAAACAATTATTTTGGCGGTATTATTTTACTTGTACTGCATGATCAAATCTTGTCTGGTGTTCAGACCTGTTGGGACTCTTGTACATAATTTAAATATCCAGTAAGATTCCCGATTGAGGGTTTTTCTCTGAAAATTTCCACCTCTTACTGATTTTTTTTATTTTTTCTATGCCAATAAATCTGAAATGGGCGAGGTCTCGGTTATGGCAATTAATGAAATGCTTGGCCACATTCAATGCATCAGGATTAGTAGTGTCGGACAGATGTCTTCTAATGCGTTTCTTTAAGGGAGTAATAGTGCAATGTACATACTGCAACTCACATTCCATGCACTGAATCAAATATATGACACCGGGAGTGTTAGTTTATAAAACCATGAATGGGATAAGAGTTTCCAGTTTGTACTGATGTGAAAGACTCACTTTTAAGTGCAGAAGAACAAGAGATGCAGCAACCGTGGCCACATTTAAAAAATCCCCTATATGAGAGCCATGTAGAGTTTTGTGAAAGTGTTAGGCCGGTTTCACAACCTGTTGCAATTTGGTTGCGCTCGGCGCACCGTCAAAAGGACGCAGGCGCCGCCAAACGCATACTGCGCACGGCCTGCGTCCTCAGTGATAAAGATAGGGGACGCATGATGCATGCAGCGTCATGCGCCGGAGGCAGAGCTACCGGCGGAGGCGCGGCAGGGGGCGGGGCTTAGCAGCGGCCGTGTGCAGGCTGTCGCTGCGCCCTGAAGCGCAAATGTGAAACCGGCCTTACTGGTTACCATACTAGGGGATAATTTATCCGCCAAAGTAGGAGCCCGCTTGGCGATATATTGAACTCTGTTATTCTGTAGGACACTGCAGAGTTTTTTATCCTTGTGTAATAGTGGCACATATTTCTTAATAATATTTGTGATGGTGTGATACTGTGGAGAGAATTCTGTAGAGAATACTATATTACCACATTGTCTTCCTGAAAATTGTGCACCTTTCTTTTTGTTCGATTCTAAAAGTACTTTCCTGTCCACCTTTTCAACAATTTGTTTTGCCCTTTGTAAGCTCCAATTAGGATATCCCCTGGATTGCAGCCTAGATAGAGTTTTTTTCGCTTCTGTTTCAAATGATTCAGGTCTAGAACAATTTCTCTTAACCCTAATCAGTTCTCCTACGGGTATATTCTTAGTTACATGTACTGGGTGACATGATGAGGCCTCGAAGATGGAACTTGAGTCGGTTTCTTTCCTATATGGATAAATTTCAGTGGTCTCATCGTTGCCCACTAAAGTCACATCAAGATAGTTAATTTTATTTTTTTCGTGGCAGAAAGTGAAAGGATTATCCTTCAGATAATTAACAAAGTTTGTAGCTTCCGTGTCACTACCTTTCCAGATAAAAATCTGGTCATCTATATACCGTCCGTAAAAATAAATTTTATCTTTGAAAATATTGTTTTCATCAAAGATAAATTTTTCCTCAAAAACTGCCACTACCAAATTGGCTAGCGAGGGGGAAAATTTCCCCCCCCTACTAACTCCCCATATCTGTAAGTAATATTTGCCATCAAATTTGATATAGTTGTGCGTCAATAGATAATATATGGCTGACAGTAAAAAAATTCTCAAATGTACAGGGTATGAGATGTGTTCTGACATGTAGCTTTGTAATGTTTCCATAGCAATGTGGTGGGGAATAGATGGATATAGTGCCACTATGTCACATGTCAGCCATGAATAGTTTGAATTCCAGGAACGTTCAGTTATATCTGTGATAAGGGCTTTAGTGTCTCTAAGGCCGGGGTCACACTGGCGAGGAATACGGCCGAGAGAGAGGCGCTAAAGGCACGCATTAGACACGGACCAATGATTCTCTATGGGGCAGCTCCCAACAGCCGTATATTTCTCCTCAGTATCCTACGCTCCGTGCCACTCGCAGCATGCTGCGATTGTCAGCGTACTACGCCCGTAATATGCCAATGCAAGTCAATGGGTGCGCAAAAAATACGCATTACTCACGGACCACACATGTGACTTGCGAGAAATACGCACCAGGTGTCTTTTAGCAAAGCCGGCAATTCAGTGCGCTATACAGTAAACTCACACTGACAGGTTTAAGAAAGAAACGAATGAATAGATATATACACATAGAATACATATATATATATATATATTTTCATTCTATGTGTATATATCTATTCTTTGGTTTCTGTTATAAACCCTGTCATAGGGCTGCATTATATGTCCATTCTGCAAGCCTGCGAGAAAATCTCGCCATACGGATGCCATACGGATTACATACGGATGCTTACATGCGCAAAATACGCGACCACACCTTGATTACGGATGACATACGGAGCACTGTTTAGGGGCCATTCATCCGTATTACGCATGTAAAATACTGACCGTATTTTGCGTCGGTTAGTGTGACTCCAGCCTAAGGGTGTGTGCACACGCTGCGGATTCTGCTGCGTTTCCGCAGCGGTTTTGGCCGCTGCGAACCCGCAGCAGTTTTAGCTGCGGTGTACAGTACCATTCAAATGAATGGTAAAAAAAAAACGCTGTGTAGACGTTGCGGAAAAATCCGCGCGGATTTGCTTCGGTTTTGAAACCGCAGAAAGAATTGACATGTCAATTCTTTCTGCGGAATCCGCAGCGGGTTCCTATCTCCACCATTGTGGAGATGGTGAATCCGCAGGACCAAACTGCAGGCAAAACCGCAGATAATCCGCAGTTTTTGCAAAATCCGTGTGGATTAATCCGCAGCGGATTCTGCAGCGTCTGCACACACCCTAATATACCCTGGTAGCTGCCTAACAAGTGGTTGCAAATGAAAATCCTCCCATTCTCCCAGTCTCATTTAATGACCCAATCCCCGAAATTATAGGTCTGAACGGGGAGGAAAGATATTTTTGAGGATTTGGGGAAGCGCATAATATGCTGGAATAATGGGAAAATCTACCAACAAATATCCCATAGTTTTTTTATTGTATATTCCCTCTTTTAATCCTTCTTCTAGAAGTTTTTTAAGCTTCTCTTTTAAGAATGGTGTTGGATCATCAGGCAAGGAAATGTAGGTGTTTGAATCCTCCAGAAGTATTGTATTTTCTTTAAAATATACAGTAATGCTGCATCCAAAAAGGCTTTTTATCAGCCTTTCGAATAATTAAATCCCTGTTATTTTTGAGATGGTTTAATGCTGTAATTTGATTTTTATTAAGATTGTTTTTCCCAGTATTACAATTTTGATCCAATGCAGTCAGGTCCTTCTCAATCAGCTCCTGAAAAGTATCTAGTATTTTCGGGCATGACTGCAGAGGATAAAAAAAATGGGTTTTGGGTTTTAAAAACTCCATCAGGGGGTTTATCGTATGTTCTGCATTCTGATTCTAATTGTCTATTCGCAATAGTGCAACAAAAGGAGTGATTTTATTAATGTCAGAATCATAAAGGGACAAAGTAGTCTGGTTAATATTAGAATCATCCGATTCTGCGTAGTGGCATTTAAGGGTAAAATTACGTGCCATTTTATTGACATCTAACAATGTCTTGAAAATATCAAATTTATTGGTGGGACAAAATCCTAGTCCCTTCGGCTAATTTCACATTAGTGTTTATTCGACGCAGCGCACGGCGCCGCTAAGCCCCGCCCCCTGCCAGCCCCCTGCCTGCCCCATCCGGTCATCGCTGCCTACTAGCGCACATGGACGCTTGCGATCTGCGCACCCTATCTTTAGCATAGGGTGCGCAGATCGTGCGCTGGCCGTGCGCTAGTAGGATTTTGGTGTGCGCTGCGCACTTTTGAAGGTGCGCCCGTGCGCGCCGAGCGCAGCATGTTGCATTTCGGCACGCACGGCGCACCTTCAAAAGTGCTCAGCGCACGCCAAAATCCTACTAGCACACAGCCAGCGCACGATCTGCGCACCCTATGCTAAAGATAGGGTGCGCAGATCGCAAGCGTCCATGTGCGATAGTAGGCGGCGATGACCGGATGGGGCGGGCAGGGAGCCGGCAGGGGGAGGGGCTTAGCGGCGCCGTGTGCTGCGTCGAATAAATGCTAGTGTGAAACTAGCCTTAGAAAGGATTTCTATTTGTTCTGAAGAAAAAATGTGACTCGCCAGATTCCAAACTGGACAATTTAACAAGTCTTCCTTTTGATTAGGCGGAGCGGGTATCTTGGCTCTCTTATGTTTCCTTCCCGCCCGCCTATTGCGTTTTTTGAGAAGCCTCCAATGTCCAAACTTAATGAATCCTGTTCTGCTTAGTCAGAAGTTTCCCCCATAGTTATCACTGATGAGCCAAAAGAAGTTTCAGGATCAGTATCCGCAAATGTCACATTTTTATTTTTATTTTTTCTAAGTTTTTGTGGATCTCTGGGGGGATCTTGGTACACAAGATTTTATTTTCCAATCGTAAATATTGCCAGATTGATAATCTTTGAGATCCCTTTCATATTTAGTTTTTTTCCTCTCTGAAATTTTACATTCTAATATATCAAGACGTTTATTCATGCCTGCAGTGGCGATTTTAAAATCCTTTTTATCTTTGTATTGTTCCAGCAATTTCTTTGTTTTGACAATGTCCTCCAGATTTATTGGCATAGAAAAAATAAAAAAATCAGTAAGAGGTGGAAATTTTCAGAGAAAAACCCTCAATCGGGAATCTTACTGGATATTTAAATTATGTACAAGAGTCCCAACAGGTCTGAACACCAGACAAGATTTGATCATGCAGTACAAGTAAAATAATACCGCCAAAATAATTGTTTTTGCTGTGTCAAGCATGTATTTAACTGTTTAGAAACAGATGTGTATAGTCCTCTTATATATTCTTTTAATTTATTCTCTTTTTGATATTGCATGTAAAGTAAATAATTTTGAGAGGGTTTTTTTTTGGGGGGGTGGGTTGTTTTTTTTTCTTTTGTGTGTTTTTTTGTTTTTTTTTCCTCTTTCTCTCTCTTTTTAACTTGTCTTCAACCTGGAGGTTGGGTGTGGATAATTGGATACATCAATTAAACATGCTAATGAGGGCATTGCCTACCACCTCCTCACTCCTGTATGGAGACTTTTAAAATGTCACATTTTGTCAGAATTTGTAATCCATGATTAAGACTCTTTTGAGTTGAAACGCGTTGGATTTTTTACCATCCACTGGGGTATCCACTACCTGTAACACGTTCTTTTAACGAAAAGAAATAAAGGAATATTTTTTAGAACTACCTTCCTGCCTGAGATCACTGGAGATTACTGTGTGTTTGGACTTGTATCCCCCAGGCCAGGGCGGCTCCGTGCGACAGTGTGGTTCATGCTATCCGGAGGACGCTAAGGGGTGAGCTGAAACATTTTTTTCATTTTAATACAGGAAAGAGGGTTAAAAATACATTCAGGAGCCCAATAACAGAATAGAGATAAATTTAACCTCAAACTATTATCCATGAATACAAAATAGAGTACAAAATCATGAAAAAATAAGATGCAAATAAGGCTCCACAGAATATATTGATGGCAAATTACTTCCATGGCTGCATATACATCTTCCAAGGCTCTTCTTCAGTTCTTCATTTCTCAAAATATGTGCAGTCAGAGGATCATAATATAGCATATCAGGAGATGATAACCTCATTAGGACAATTAAAAATATAAAGTAAAAATTAAAAAACATGCACATAACATGCAGGTTATTTAAAAACAAAAAAAGAGGACGATTAGAGAAAAGGTGTGAAGGATAATTGCTCATTAAGTCCCAACGGGGACATTGTACCCAGGGTCACTATCCACCAGCACTCCTCTTGGGTCAATGCTTCTTTGAAATTTCCCCCCCTGGCTCCACAGTGAATGCGGTCTATGCCTTGAACTGAGAAGCCAGCTGGGTTTGAACCATGGCACAACTTAAGGTGCCAAGGAATTGCCTTAAGACAAGAAATATCCGTAGAGTCTTTTGACGCCACTATGTCTCTCACGTGTTCGCGTGTGCGGAAACGGAGCTCGCGAGATGTTAAGCCAACGTAAATTAAATTACATGGACCACGTATTTTGCACTACATGAAATGTAAGACAATATTTGATATTCGTTATTGCCATCAGCTGAATGAAGTTGCTCTACAGATATTTGCACAGGCTCGACACGAGCCACACGGAAAGCAACCTTGTTTTTTTGGTTGTTGTAACCCAAAGAAATCCCTTGAAGTGGCTGCCACATAGTGGCCCCTAACTAAAAGATCTTTAAGGTTCTTGCCCCTTCTGGCTGTCATTAATGGATAAGGTGGTAAATCCTGTTTCAGCAATGGGTCAGTCTGGAGTACCGGCCAATGCTTCCGCAGGATCTGACGCATATTATCCCACTAATCGTTAAACGTGGAAATATATCTTTATGTAAAATCTTTTTTATCATTTTTACTTGCGTAATCAGATCCCCCAAGCAGTTCACTTCGGGGAGTCCCCCGAGCCCGACGGTAGCCTTTTTTACTGCACCGATTACTGTAGCCGCGCTCGCTGAATCTGGAGCTCAGGTCACGAGCCCCATCGGTAGAGCACTCTCTTCATCTTCAAGAATTGCCCAATGGGCACTGCTTGAATGGTGGATGGTGTGGACAGATGTAGCGTCTAAAAGCGAGTTGACTGAAGTCTCCTTATGGAAAACATCCGTCTGTACTCTGCCCACACCATCCACCAATATTTTGATGTCCAAAAAATCTATCTCATGAGGATTGATTTTGTAACTGAGTTTAATATTTAAATCATTTCTATTAATCTCACCGATGAAGTCCACGAAGCCAGACTCAGTGCCTTGCCAAATAATAAAGACCGTTTATGAATCTAAACCAGCACTGCGCATGGGACGCGGCCTGCACACCACCCCCAAATTTGCCCCTCTCCCAGTGCCCCAAGAAGAGGTTAGCATATGATGGCGCACAAGCCGTGCCCATCACAGTGCCCCGTTGCTGCAAAAAAAACGGTCTTTAAAAATAAAAAAGTTGTGTGTTAATATAAATTCAAGGAGCTCCAGAGTCAGCGAGCATAATGCGGATTCATAGCTACTCAAGCTCAGGAAGAACCCCACTGCCTCCAGGCCGTCCACATGTCTGATGCTCGTGTAGAGCGACTCCACGTCTACTGTTGCCAAGTGCATGTCTGGATCAAGAAACAATCAGTCAATCTTCCTCAGGACGTCCATTGTGTCCCTGACATAGGAGGGTAGTGCCTCAAGCAAAGGTTGTAAATAAAAATCAATAAACTTACATACAGTGTCACAGAGCCCTCCAATGTCAGAGACAATCGGACGTCCCGGGGGTGCAGTTGGATTCTTATACACTTTAGGCATAGTATAATGTGGGGATAATTGGGTTCTCCACCAAAAGTCCATCACAGATTTTCCTAGGTATAATCCCTTGCATAACAGCCTCATCCAAAATATGAAACAACTATCATAGAATCATAGAATCGTAGAGTTGGAAGGGACCTCCTGGGCCATCTGGTCCAACCCCCTGCTCAAAGCAGGATTCGCTAAATCATCCCAGTCAGATGTCTGTCCAGCCTCTGTTTGAAGACTTCCATTGAAGGAGAACTCACCACTTCTCGTGGCAGCCTGTTCCACTCATTGATCACTCTAACTGTCAAAAAGTTTTTTCTAATATCTAATCTGTGTCTCCTCCCATTCAGTTTCATCCCATTGCTTCTAGTCTTTCCTTGTGCAAATGAGAATAAAGTTGATCCTTCTACAATGTGACAGCCCTTTAGATATTTGTAGACAGCTATTAAGTCTCCTCTCAGTCTTCTCTTTTGCAAACTAAACATTCCCAATTCCTGCAACCTTTCCTCATAAGACAGGGTTTGCAGACCGGTCACCATTCTGGTCGCTCTTTTCTGAACTTGCTCCAGTTTGTTGATGTCTTTTTTAAAATGTGGTGCCCAAAACTGGACACAATATTCCAGATGAGGTCTGACCAAAGAGGAGTAGAGGGAAATAATGACTTCACGTGATCTAGACTGTATGCTTCTGTTAATACATCCTAGAATTGCATTTGCCTTTTTTGCTGCTGCATCACACTGTTGACTCATATTCAGTCTGTGATCTATTAGTATACCCAAGTCTTTTTCACATGTGCTGTCACTTAGCCCTATTCCTCCCATTCTATATATGCTTTTTTCATTTTTATTGCCCAGATGTAGTACTTTGCATTTCTCCCTTTTAAAAACCATTCTGTTAGTTGCTGCCCACTTCTCCAGTTTATTTAAATCTTTTTGAATCCTTTCTCTCTCTTCTCTAGTATTAGCTATCCCTCCTAGCTTTGTGTCATCAGCAAATTTAATCAGTTTACCCTCAATTCCTTCATCTAAATCGTTGATAAAGATGTTGAACAATACAGGGCCCAGGACAGAGCCCTGTGGTACCCCACTTGAGACATTCTTCCAACTGGATGTGCAGCCATTTACGACCACTCTTTGGGTCCGATCACTAAGCCAGTTATGAATCCACCTAACAGTTGTCTTGTCCATTCCATACTTAGTCATTTTTTCAATAAGGATTGTATGAGAGACTTTGTCAAATGCTTTGCTGAAGTCAAGATATACTATATCTACAGCATTTCCTTGATCCACCCAATCAGTGATACCGTCATAGAAGGAAATTAAGTTAGTCTGACATGACTTATTAGTTACAAACCCATGCTGACTCTGTTTAATCACTTCATTCTTATCCAGGTATTGACATACATGTTGTTTAATAATTTGTTCAAAGATCTTTCCTGGTATAGAAGTCAGACTCACCGGCCTATAGTTGCCCGGGTCCACCTTCTTCCCCTTTTTGAAGATAGGAACAACATTTGCTCTTCTCCAGTCTTCTGGCACTTCTCCTGTTCTCCAAGAATTTTCAAAGATTATGGAGAGGGGTTCAAAAATTTCTTCTGCTATCTCCTTCAGTACTCTGGGGTGTAATTCATCTGGACCTGGAGACTTGAATTCATTTAGGTTAGCTAAGTGTTTCCTCACTATCTTTCTGTTTATAGATATCCTGGATTCTTCTATTCCCTTAGGACAGTGAATAACAGTTGATGTTACATTTCCTTTCTGAGAGAAAACAGATGCAAAATAGGAATTTAAAAGTTCAGCCTTCTCAACATCCTGTCTTACCATTTCATAATTTTCATCCTGTAAAAATCCTATAGCATCTTTGACTTTTCTTTTACTTTTGACATATCCCCAAAATCCTTTATTATTGCTTTTGACATCTCTTGCAAGCCTCAATTCATTTTCAGCTTTAGCTAATCTGATTTGTGCCCTGCAGGTTCTGCAGACAGCATTATATTCTTCTTTAGATATGCCTCCCTCTTTCCATTTTATAAACATTTTTTTCTTCCTTTTTAGCATGTGCTTAAGTTCTGTGTTCATCCATCCTGGTTTCCTTAAATGCTTCCTATTCTTCCCACTTTTTGGAATTGTTAACAACTGTGCTTTGAGAATTTCATTTTTCAAGATTTCCCATCCTTCCTGGACATTTTTGTCTTTAAGGATATCCAGCCATTGGATCCCTCCAATTCTCTTTCTGAATCCCTTAAAATCTGCCTTTCTGAAATCTAACCTTGACGTCTGAGTCTTCACAGGTCTTCCGCCTCTAGTTATCCAGAATTCTAAAATAGCATGGTCGCTACCTCCTAGGGTGCCAGCCACTTTTACCTCCTCAACCATTTCCTCCCTGTTTATAAGGATTAGATCCAAGGTAGCAGTTCCCCTTGTTTTCTCCCTTACCTTTTGGAAGATAAAGTTGTCAGCAAGAGAGGATAAGAATTTCCTTGACCTGTTAGTTTTGCCTGAGAGAGATTCCCAACAAATGTCTGGATAGTTGAAATCTCCCATGACAACTATGTCATATTTTTTGGAGAACTTGGCGATTTGATGCATAAAGAGTTCATCCATATCTTCAGCTTGCACAGGCGGCCTGTAGTAAATGCCTACAATGGTGTCCTTTCCATTGTTCTGTCCTTGTATTCTTACCCAAACAGTTTCCACAGAACTCCCAGTCTCTGAAGCTTGAATCTCTGTGCAGATATACGCGTTTCTAACATACAATGCGACACCCCCTCCTCGTTTATCAAGTCTGTTTCTTGCAAATAAGTTGTATCCTTCTAGTCTTGTATTCCAATCATGTGTATTGTCCCACCAAGTTTCAGTGATTCCAATGACATCATATTTTTTTTCCTGTGTTAGTAGTTCCAATTCTCCTTGTTTGTTGCCCATGCTTTGTGCATTAGTATAGAAGTATTTTAGTTTGTGATTGGTTTCTCTTTCTCCAATATTTTTATTAATTAGATTCTTTCGTCTTTGTTCTTCCTTTCCACTTCTAATAGCAGAGTTCTCAATAGCATTTGTCAGGTGTATGGCTTTTTCTGGTCTTTTGCTTCCCTTCCCATGTTGTTCTAGTTTAAAGCTCTCCTTACAAGTGTAGCAAGGCGACTTCCAAATACATGCTTTCCTGTCTTCGTAAGGTGCACCCCATCTCTAGCAAGTAGTCCATTGTATAAGTAGTTCACTCCGTAATCCAGAAATCCAAATCGTTGCTGACGGCACCATCGACGTAGCCAGTTGTTCACCTGCAGAATCTTATTCCACCTCCTTGTTCCATGGCCATCCACTGGGAGGATGGAAGAGAAGACCACCTGCGCTCCCAGTTCTTTCACTTTCTTGCCTAAGTCTTCAAAGTCTCTGCAGATGGTTTCCAGGTCGTTTCTTGCGGTGTCATTTGTCCCCACATGTAGTAGCAGGAATGGGTAGTCATCTGTAGGTCTGAAGAGTCCTGATATCCTGTCAGACACATCTTTAATTTTTGCACCTGGAAGACAGCACATTTCTCTTGAAGTTATATCCGGTCTGCAGATAGCGGCCTCTGTTCCTCTCAACAGGGAATCCCCCATGACCACCACTCTCCGTTTCTTCTTCACAACAACTAGGCAGAGAATCTTTGAATCGGATTTTCGGGCAACTGAATGTATGCCTCCCGATCCCTCAACTGCCGGAATGCCTCCCTCTCATACATAGTAGAAGGCCAATGTACCACGTTTCCCCCCTTATCGGCCTGTTTGATGACCACAACTTTAAGGTCCCTCAACTTCTTGATGGCATCACATTGTGCTTTAGTCAAATTCACATGATCCATCTTAACAGGGAGTTTTTTAAGGTCTTCCAGAACCAATTTATTAAATTATATCTACCTGCGGACAAGTAGCGAAGGAGGGAAATGTGGTCGACCTGGGGGTAAGAAAGGTAGGAAAATTATCTGTATTTGAGGGAGGCATTCCGGTTTCCAATTACTCCAGTATGTTGATGGCTTCACGTTCCTGAGTGGTGCTAAATTCATCGCTGCCATCTGGTTTCAAATGCAGCTTACGTAAAACCACCTTCCTAAGGAACAACTGAAGATCCTTCATTGCTAGGAAGAAATTAAACTTATTAGAAGGGACGAAAGTAAGCCCCTTACTTAAAACATCCATCTGGGGCTGCGTGAGAATATGATCAGATAAATTTATTACCTCTGACTTTGATTTTTTTTCTCTAGTTTGAGGAGGGGTCATTTTTCTCTTCATCTGTGCCTTACCCCTTTTGGGGCCAAATCTACTTGTTCCCAGCCTTTCCCCAGCAGAGGATGGTAATGAGAGGCCAAGCATCGCATCCTCATCAACGGAGGAGGCAGACGAGAATGAATTATGATGAGTTTTGGGGGTAGACCGAGAAACCCCTTGATTTCTTCTCCATCTGTATACCCTAGCATTTGCAAAGTCGTTAGCGTCTCTCTGATATTTTTTCGTTTCCGGGATAGCAGGAAGTGATGGGACGGGACCATGGAGACCTTCTGCGCATGCGCGATTTCCAAGATGGCGCGCACCACATTCTTTATTCTCCATACCCCTATATAAAGGATGCAGGTGTTAAAAACAGCTACCACACAGCCCCTCGAGGAAGCCCTGCTGGGCGAAACGCATCGGGAAAAGGAGAGGTGTACCGTGACCCCACATGGGTGAGGTTATGCACGTTATGGCACTATAAACGGCATTTTATTTGGTTGTGGATGGCAGGGGTCTAGCACTTGCATATGGAAACCTGGGAATATCCTATTCATATTGAATCTCTTCTCATAGAATCATAGAAACGTAGAGTTGGAAGGGACCTCCTGGTCCAACCCCCTGCTCATAGCAGGATTCAAATCATCCCAGTCAGATATCTGTCCAGCCTCTGTTTGAAGACTTCCATTGAAGGAGAACTCACCACTTCTCGTGGCAGCCTGTTCCACTCATTGATCACTCTAACTGTCAAAAAGTTTTTTCTAATATCTAATCTGTGTCTCCTCCCATTCAGTTTCATCCCATTGCTTCTAGTCTTTCCTTGTGCAAATGAGAATAAAGATGATCCTTCTACAATGTGACAGCCCTTCAGATATTTGTAGACAGCTATTAAGTCTCCTCTCAGTCTTCTCTTTTGCAAGCTAAACATTCCCAAATCCTGTGTCAGGACTCTGAACATTTTTTACCCTTTTGCATTATTGCCCTTTTCCAAGATGGTGTCTTTGGTCTCATGTGCATTTTGTCCTCCTGCTGTAAAACTCCACCCCAGCCTTCAGTCTGTGCTTGAGTATTCTGCCTTGCATCCAGCTCCTGACCTGATTGCTCCCTGGCCATATACTGGCTCCTGTGAACCTGTGTGGTGATCCTGCTACTCTGCTCTGAGTTCCTGCTGCATTCTCCAGTCTCCAGTAACTCCTTCTTCCTCTGCTGCTCGTGTTCACTTCCATCTGCATTTTCTGGACATGTAAGCTGTTCCTGCTCTGCAAGAGCCTGAGACTATTTTCCAGGCTTCCCTGGTCAAGCTAAGATATGATTTGAACTGCCTTTTAAGTTTATCTATCTGTGTTTGGACTGAGACAATGATTTATTCGTGTCAAGTATCCTCAAGAATAACTGTGCTTCATAAGACTTTTCGCTTGCTTGTATTTTCCTCTGAAGTTCCTATAGACTGCTAAGCTGCGTCTTTCTGCATCCATTTGTATCACCGTGTGTTAATATAGACTTTACCACTTCTAAAGCTGTGTCCTGTAGTCCTCTTGTTCCACGCACAGAGTCTCTTGAGTTATCCCCTATAATTATTACAGGATACTCAAGCCAGATAAAAAGGAGACTGCTGGAACAATGACTTCAGAAAGCAGATTAGAGCAGGTGTTTTCCATAATTAGATCCCTGCAGAAAGATGTGGAAGGTCTACAAAAGAAGTTTGGAAGCTTTGAACAACAAGTGTTGGGACAAACTTTGCAGGACCTAAGCAACCGCATGGCAGCCCAGGAAAACAAACTTGCTGGCATAGAGTCCCAGTATTGACGGGCTCTTCAGGACATAAGCACACAAATAGCTACACAAGTGACTTTACCCGCTGGGCAACCACCACCCAAGTTGCACCCATTCAGATTTAATGGTGATCGCGACAAATTTCGTGGCTTTGTGAATCAATATATGCTATATTTTGATGTGCATGCTGACCGTTTTCCTACTGATCGATCCAAAGTATTGTGTGTAATAATGCTATTGACCTCACGAGCGCTCGCCTGGGCGAATCCAATGATTGAGTCTCGGGACCCACGGTTAAATAACTTGGATGATTTCTTGGCCACTATGGCGTTAATGTTTGATGACCCTAATCGCCGTGCAACCGCCGAATCTGCTTGGTTGTCTTTACGCCAGGCTAAACGTTCTGTTATTGAATATGCCACTGAATTCAGGAGATTAGCGGTAGATACCAATTGGGACAGTTATGCACAATTGCCTATTTTTAAGAGGGGTCTGTCTAGTGTTGTAAAAGATGAACTAGCTCGCTCCGAGTCACCACAAGAGCTAGAGACATTTATACAGCATTGTGTGCGCATAGACATTCGCCTTACTGAGCGTAGGCAGGAGATATTTGCTGCATATAACCGTATTTCTAACGTTTCCCTTCCAAAGAGCCTGCAGGTAAAACCTCTCGGGAGGTGGAGGAGGTGCCCATGCAAATTGATTCCGTTCAGAGGCGCGAGAGTAATGAGCGCCGGGAGCATCGCCTTCGTGAAAGTCTATGTTTCTACTGCAGTCAGTCTGACCACTTTTTAATCAACTGTCCCAAGTGGCCTAATAAGGTGCTAGCAGCGGTAGGAGAATATGACAACTGTGATGATGAATCTGACATCTCTGAATGTAGCCTGCCTTTAAACGCTGTATTCCATTCACTTTCTATAACTTCACCCCCCAAGGAGCTGAAGGAGAAGCACTCTCACTGTTCTCTCCCTATTAAGATCCTGTGTTCAGGACAGTGGATTTCCAGTGCAGCTATGATTGACTCTGGTGCAGGTGGCAATTTCATGGATATCGCATTTGCCAAGGAACATGGTATTGAGATTCAGCAAAGAGCCTCTCCACTTACCATGGAAACAGTGGATGGGTCACCTTTAATCTCTGGGCCGGTGGATCAGGAGACCGTACCCCTTGAAATTTTGTTGGAGCCTAGTCATCAGGAGCAACTTTCTTTCTTGCTAATTTCTTCTCATTTTCCTGTGATTTTAGGCATTCCTTGGTTGCGTTCTCAGAACCCAATTATCAACTGGGAGACCAAGGAGATCATCTTTCCAACAAGGAGCAACACAGCGTTAACAGAAGCTGTCCCTGAGTCCACGGCCACAGAACCGCATGTACAGGTATTTACTTTACCTTCAGCATATAAGGAGTTCTCTGACATCTGTGACAAGAAAAATGCAGATCAGCTTCCTCCACACTGGCATTATGACTGTCCCATTGAGCTGCTTCTTGGGGCAGCTATTCCTTTTGGTAATGTATACCCTTTGGCGACACCTGAGCTTCAAGCATTAAAGGAGTATATTGATGAAAATCTGGCCAAAGGCTTCATATGTCCTTCTTCCTCACCAGCAGGGGCACCTATATTTTTTGTAAAAAAGAAGGATGAGACCCTGTGTTGACTATCGGGAACTTAATAAGGTAACCATACGAAACCGTTACCCTTTGCCTCTGATTTCCAAGTTACTGGAAAGAGTCCGCCATGCTAAAGTGTTCTCTAAACTGGATCTTCGTGGGGCTTATAATTTGGTGCGTATTCGTCCAGGGGATGAGTGAAAGACAGCATTCAGATGCCAGTATGGACACTTTGAATATCTTGTGATGCCCTTCGGGCTTTGTTTTTTGAATCAGATCTTTTTTATTAAACATTCAGGAATCAATACAGAAAGAATATGACATCTTATATAGCAAGTAAAATTTACATTGAGAGCAAATATTATTTAAAGGGTAAAACTCTTCCTGTGTAAGAATAAATAAAAAGAAGAAATCTCAAAACACAGATATTTGCATAAAATTGAGCCTATAAACAACATGGCTCCACAAATAAACAAAAATCAAAATTATACATCAGTGCCTCATTTCAGCGGGAAAACCATCCCCGCCAGCCGCGCCACTCCGCATCATATTTCGCCCCCCCCCGCCCCCCACGGATATCAGGTCCAATCCACCCCAGCTCCCTCCCACCGCGCCACTCAAAATCTACTTCGCCACAAAGGGCACTAGACTTTATTTTCACCCCCCAAGCATCCCCTCATCGCAAGCACAACAGCAACTGGTCCAACATCGCATCCCGTACCAGTGCGCCCGAGGGGAGACCCGGTGACTCCATCCATGGCTGCCAAATTTTGTAAAACTTTCTTAATGCATTTCTTTTTAAATAAGCCCCCCTTTCCAATCTGATGACATTATTTAGTTTATTTTTAAGCTCTGACAATGTTGGTGGCATAGGATCCAACCAATGATATGCAAGTATCTTTCTTGCCTGATACAGGATGCGTGCTATTCCCAGGGCCACTGCAGAGTCCGGGTCAACCCCCTCCTCCCACAAATTCAACAAACATAGACGAGGTGACGGTCGTATTGTGATATGGTATACTTGGGCTATGAGTCCCAGGGTCTGCCTCCAGAAATCCCCAATGTGCCCGCACTCCCACATAACATGCATCAAGTGGGCATCATCCTGCCCACACCTAACACATTGTGTATTGGGCCTAAGTCCCATTTTAAATAATAAGCTGGGTGTTTTATATACCCTGTGAATGAGATATATTTGCGAAAGCCGCTGGCACTCAGAAACCGCCATTTTAGGGACCTGTTCTAGAATATCGGACCACTGGTCCTCCGTCAGGGGGCCAACGTCCCGTTCCCACTTATTCTTAGCAGCAGTCAGTGGATATGTCTCCAGATGGGCAGGTAATAATCTTTTATATAATTCAGAGATAAGTCCCCTAGAAGACTCAGATGTAAGTAGCATATGTAGTGTTTGATTATGTGTCACTATCACCGGATTTGTCCTTCTCTGTTTTTCCAATGCATGTCTTAGCTGTAAGTACTGATAAAAGAAGACGTGCGGGAGGTGAAATTCTGTTCTCAATTGTTCAAAACTCTTAAGAGTATTATTTTGCAAAATTTGTGACACCAGATAAATCCCTTTATCTTCCCATCTTCCGAACCCCACCAGCTTTTTGATCTCTTGCAAATCCGGATTTCGCCACAATGGCCACAATTCCGTAGGCCCATTTATCTTCAAAAGAGACTTACCCCTATCCCACACCTTGAAAATCATAGCCAACGTGGGGTATCGTGCCCCATTTATCTGCCGTCTTCCCACCTCCAACCGGCACCCTGGATATTTCCATACCGATCCTTCCCTCACAATATCACCACCATTGTCACACGCCCCGTCTCTACCCCAACCCTTAAGATGTTGCATCTGGGAGGCTATAAAGTATATGAATGGGTTTGGCACCGCCAATCCTCCCTCCTCCTTCCCTCGCTGCAGTATCTCCAAGCGAATCCTAGCCTGTTTTTTCTTCCAAATTAATTCCCGGAATAATGTATTTATTTTTGCAAAAAAGTCCCTACAGATCCACACCGGAGAATTATGTATCAAATATAATAATTGTGGCATCATTACCATTTTGATTAAGTTAGATCTACCAATATTCGACAACGGCAGGCGACACCAAGTATGTACTTTTGCTCTAAATCGCTGCAACAGGGGCTCCAGATTCAGAGCCCGAAAATCCTTCGGGGCAGGACTAACAATTATACCCAGATACTTAAACCTCCGAACTACAGGGACCGGTATCTGCAAATCTGAGAAATCCGCCGGGAGAGGGTCTATCGGCATTAAAGCTGATTTGGACCAATTAATCCGAAGACCAGACCTCAGCCCAAATTCTCGAATGACCTCCATTGCCGGCAAAATCGAGGAATGTACCTTATCTAAATATAGAAGTAAATCATCCGCGTACAATGATATCCTCAACTCCACAGTTCCACATCTGAATCCCATTATTTCTCTGGACTTCCGAATTGCAACTGCCAATGGCTCCACCGCAGTAGCAAATAGCAAGGGCGAGAGCGGGCACCCCTGTCTAGTACCTCTCCCAAGAGGAAAAGACTCAGAGACCCTGCCATTAGCCCCAACCTTCGCCACCGGCGAGCCATACAACAGCCTCACCCAATTTATAAATCTGTGTCCAAAGCCCATTTTCCGAAGTACCGCCCACAAAAAACCCCACTCCAAACTATCGAACGCCTTAGCGGCGTCTAAGGACAAAATTGCTCTTCCCCCCCAACTCCCCAGAACTATGTTGAATCCCCAAGTATAGTTTCCTAAGGTTCATAGATGTGGCTCTGCCTGGGATAAATCCCGTCTGATCCTTCTGTATAACAGATGAGATAACTCGGGACATCCTATTGGCGAGTACCTTGGCCAATAATTTAACATCTGTTGATAATAGGGAAATCGGGCGATATGAATCCGGAACCTCTGGATCCTTTCCGGGCTTTAATATTAAAACTATCAAAGCTTCCCTCATAGATGGCGGGAGGACCCTCTGCCTTTCAGCCTCTTCAAATACCTTAAGTAGCTTAGGTAGCAGTAAGGGTGCATAGGTTTTGTAAAACTCGCCAGGCAGGCCATCCATTCCTGGAGCCTTTTCATTTTGCATCTGACCAAGCGCCTCCTCCAACTCCTCCAACAGGATGTCCCGATCCAATGAATCCCTATCGCTATCAGCCAATGCAGGGAGAGAGAGAGCATCCAGGTACTGCTCAATCTCAGTCTCCGTGAGACTGCAATCTGATGTGTATAGTCGCATATAATACCTCCTTATCTCACTCACTATGTCCGCACTGTCTGTCACAGGACCACCCGAGTCCGTTTTTAGCCTATTGATATATGAAGATCCGTCCTGTGCTCTAATGACCGTGGCCAATAAATGTCCTACTCCCTCCCCCTCTATAAAATATTTTTGTTTGAGGAAATAACGTTTATTTGCTGCCGCCATGAGGTTTTCCCTGAGCGACCCCTGTGCCTTCTCCAAAGCTTTTTTAGTTTCCTCTGTCGGGTTGAGTATCACCGCAGCCTCCGCAACAGACACCTCCTGGATCAGACTCTGGGTGTAGCGTCTATTTTGGCTTTTCCGTGTGCATATTTCTCTAATATATAAGCCCCTGACATAGGCTTTCATGGAATCCCAGACTATGTGTGATGATGCAGAGTACTCATTAAGTTGAAAATATTCTAGAATGGCATCATGCAAAGATCCCCCTATAAGCTGGATCCAGAAGGGATTAAGCTTCCAGATAGGTCTAGATAGGGTGAGGGGGTGTCCCCATGAAAGTGTGACATGTAGCGGCGAGTGATCAGATACACTTCTAGGCAGGTAGGCCACCCCTCGTACATATGGGGTCATGAGTGTATTCCCAATGGCCAGGTCTATCCGTGACATAGCGTGGTGGGAGCTAGAGTAGCAGGAAAACTGTCTGGCTGTGGGGTTTTGGACACGCCAAAGATCTACCATACCCAGCTCCACTAACGTTCTAGCAAATGAGGTTGAGGCTGCATCCTCTGATATGTTTCCCGAATGCAACTTATCCAAATAGGGATGCAAATATGTATTAAAATCTCCTATTAGAAGAGTCGGCGCAGGGGGAAAGGAACCCAAAATAGACAAGATTCTTTTTACTGGTTCGACTGAATAGGGCGGGGGGATGTACATGGCAACCAAAATAAATTGTATACCGTATAACGTGCAAAGCAAACATACAAATCTGCCCCCAGGGTCAACCACTGATTTAGTACATGAGAAGGGGATGGACCTGTGCACCAGCACACTGACACCCCGCGCATGGGTCGAGTACGTGGAATGATATTCATGTGAAACCCATCCCTTTCTTAGCCAATGAATATTATCTTTCACCATGTGGGTCTCAGACATACACAGGATAGCCGGGAGAAATTTCTGCATATAGCAAATATTTGCATCCCCGAGCCCCCTAACATTCCACGCTACAATATTAAGTGATATCGCCATAAGAGCAGACTAAAAAATGAGAAATCGGAACATACTCCACTCCCGAGGGAGAGAGGCAATCTCCACCATCCCTCAGTACAATGAATTGGGCGACACGGCTGACGCACATCACATCCCACAGAACAATTAGGGAATACAACAACAAACGAAAAAAACAAAGGAGGGAGAGGGAGCACTGCACACCAGTGCACAGCGCCCCTACCCCCAAACACAAGTGTAACTTGCACATTTCTCTCAAATAGAGAGAATCAGGGCTAGAAAACTCGCCCAGAGTCCATGCAGGGAGAAGGGTCCACAGCTTGTCACTGTAACGAGTGTCCACAGCAATCCGGTCAGCTCCCGCCCTGAATCCGAAATGGAATGAACAGTAGTAATTATACCAGCATAGCGTCCTAGACAAAAAGGAGTAACACCTGGTGGCGAAAAAAAAGGGAGAACTTCAAGTATTCTTCCTCCTCATGGACCTCTCATTAATATCCAGCCAGGACAGCGCCATTCCCGCCGTATCAAAAAAGTGCGTTTCTCCATTCACATCAATCCGCAGTCTAGCAGGGTACATCATGGAATATGTCACCTGTAAGTCACGTAGGCGTTTTTTAATCTCAATAAATTGCGCCCTTTTACGCTGCACCTCCAGGGAAAAATCAGGGAAAATGGAGACTTTCCTCCCATTAATAGCAAGTTCCTTAATGTCTCTGGATCTGCGCAGGATAGCATCTCTATCTTTAAAGTGTAGGAGCTTAAGCAAGATGGGACGCGGGGGTGCTCCCGGCGGGGGGGCACGCGTAGGGACCCTGTGTGCTCTCTCAATAGTAAAGAATGGGGACAAAACATCTTTACCAAAGGTGTCCATTAGCCATTTTTCAAAAAAGCCAAGTGAGTCAGTCCCCTCCGTCCTCTCCGGAACCCCCACCAGTCGCAGATTACTTCTACGGGAGCGGTTCTCTAAATCATCCACCTTGTTCAGCAGTATTGTAATATTTTGCGTGGCTTTTCCCAGCTCCCGTGTTATTGGTGGCAATTTATCCTCCGTCGCACCAACACGCTCCTCCAGTTCCCCCACCCTGGCAGTCACCCCTCGCAGCTCCTGTTTAATACAGGCCATGTCCTTGGTGACAATCTCCATTTGATTACTTAGAGTGGCCAGTGTGGTATTGCAGGAGTTAATTGCTGCGAGGATTTCTCCCAGTGTGGGCTCAGCAGTCACAGACTCCGGCTGCTCCCCATCCCCCACTCCTTCCTCCTCCAGCACAGGCCCCTGTGTCTGCACATGTTGGGCTGAAGGGGGGCCCAGTTTACTCACTGTTCCCTCCCTGGAGAGATGATCCTCCAGCTCCACGCTGCATCCAGCGTCTGCCTCAGTCTGTGCACTGGGCGATCGAGCAGCAGCAGGAGGCACCCTTGCATATCGTTCCAGCCTGCCAGCAGCTCCCATCGCTCCACTACCAGCCGACTTGTTGTTTGCTGGTGCCATCCTGGATGTAGCAGAGGCGCGCCCCGGCGTCTCCTTATCTTTTTTACTGCTGCGGTTCGACATGGCCCAAGGATCCTCCGCTGTCTAAACGCCCAGGGAGATTTTGCAGCCCTCCAGGTCAGTGGGACTCGTCAGCAGTGCCGGTAATCAGGATTTATTGTCGGATCCGGGCAGGAGCTCTCTCACTCCACGTCCTCCCTACATGAGGTCCAGGCCACGCCCCCCCCTTCGGGCTTTGTAACGCCCCTGCAACGTTTCAACACCTTGTTAACGACATTTTCAGAAATTTGTTGGACCAGTTTCTGGTGATCTATTTTGACGATATACTCATCTTTTCTGACTCTCTACAGGAACATGAAATACATGTCAAGACTGTTTTAAGACGTCTGAAAGAGAACCATCTGTATATTAAGCCGGAGAAATGCGAGTTCCATCGTTCTGAGATACAGTTCTTAGGTTATATCATCTCTCCCCAGGGGCTGAACATGGAATCCGGTAAGATTCAGGCTATCCTTGACTGGCCCGTACCCAAGAACGTTAAGGAGGTCCAACGTTTTATGGGTTTTGCAAATTTCTACAGACGCTTTATTCGAAATTTTTCTGATATTGTCCGTCCCATTACTTCCTTGACAAAGAAGGAAAAGCCCTTTAAGTGGTCATCACAGGCTCAAGAAGCTTTCGATCGGCTTAAGATCTGTTTCACCTCAGCACCACTGTTGATACACCCATATCCAACACTTTCTTTCATTGTGGAGGTGGACGCTTCCGATAATGCTTTGGGGGCTATTCTCTCTCAAAGTACTGGAGAGAAGGGTCTGCTACATCCTTGTGCTTTCTTTTCCCGTAGACTAACCTCAGCAGAGAAGAATTACGATGTGGGAGACAAGGAATTGCTGGCTATTGCGGCTTTCAAAGAATGGAGACATCATCTGCAAGGAGCTGCACAACAGATCATAGTGCTAACTGACCATCGCAATTTAGAGTTCCTTAGATCCGCTAGATGTCTTTCTCCTCGTCAAGCTCGTTGGAACTTATTTTTAAACCAATTTAACTTTTTTATCTCGTACCATCCAGGTTCTCGTAATGGGAAGGCTGATGCTTTATCCTGAATCCATGCTGCGGATTCCGTACCTGGAGCCCCACCCAAGACCATTCTATCTGATGCCAATTTCATCGGAGTTATCCACGATCAGGACTTGTGGAAGGAGTACAGGGAGGCTTATGACGGTGATGTATTTCTGGCCAACCCACCTGTGGATATTAATCTTGTCTTTAAGGGTGACGTCCCTGAGGTCGTCCATCTGCAGATCCTCAAGTTGGTACATGACTCCAAGTTGGCTGGTCACAGGGGGGTACAGAAGACACAGGAGTTCCTGAGCCGATTCTTCTGGTGGCCAACTTGCCTGAAAGATACCAAGGACTATGTTCTCTCCTGTGAGGTATGTGCTCGTTACAAGACTCCTCATGTGGCACCTACGGGTCTTCTACAACCATTACCTGTTCCGTCTCGCCCTTGGGGGTCTATATCAATGGACTTTATCGTGGAGCTGCCCACATCGGAGGGCATGAATACAATCATGGTGGTAGTTGATCGCCTGACCAAAGCTGCTCATTTTGTTCTGTGCATCGGCCTCCCCTCAGCTAAAGATACAGTGAACTTGGTCATACAGAATGTCTTTCGGTTGCATGGGGTCCCGGATGAGATCATCTCTGACCGGGGAGTACAGTTCACTTCAAGATTCTGGAAGGGGTTTTGCTCTGCACTCAATATTAAGGTCTGTCTCTCTTCCGTTTACCATCCCCAGACAAATGGTCAGACTGAACGGACCAATCAGACGCTGGAACAATATCTAAGATGCTATGTCAGCCATCTCCAGGATGATTGCTTGGAGTTGCTGCCGTTAGCCGAATTTTCATATAACAATTCTCAGAGCGCGTCCACTAAATTGACACCTTTCTTTGCCAATCTGGGTTATCATCCGTGTATCTTACCTAGGTCTCCAACTAATTCTCCGGTCCCGGCAGTAGAGGAAAGGCTGACTGCGATGAGGCAAAATCTGGAAGTTCTGAAGGAATCCCTGACCACAGCTGAAGAACGTTATAAGAGATCGGCTGATAGATTCCGTAAACCTGCACCCATGTTCAAGGTAGGAGATTCTGTGTGGTTAGCAACTAAGAATCTGAAGTTAAACATTCCTTCACAGAAACTTGGACAGAAATTCATTGGCCCTTTCAAGATCAACGGTATTGTGAGCTCTGTGGCCTGCCGGCTGAAGCTGCCTAGGACTATGAAGGTACACCCAGTTTTTCATGTATCTTTACTAAAGCCTGTATCTCCTAATACCTTTCAGGGACGGGTTGTGCCACCTCCGCAGCCTGTGGTGATTGGTGAGCAAGAACAATTTGTGGTGGAGGAAATTATTGATTCCAGGATTCGCAGGAATCGGATCCAATATCTGATAAGATGGCAGGGATATTCCCCTGAGGAAGACTCTTGGGAACCTGTGGAAAACATCAATGCCCAACAGAAGATTTCTCGGAGATTCCCTGAGAAACCAGGTCCAGGATCGTCCTGAGGCCGCTTCTAAGGAGGGAGTAATGTCAGGACTCTGAACATTTTTTTACCCTTTTGCATTACTGCCTTTTTCCAAGATGGTGTCTTTGGTCTCATGTGCATTTTGTCCTCCTGCTATAAAACTCCACCCCAGCCTTCAGTCTGTGCTTGAGTATTCTGCCTTGCATCCAGCTCCTGACCTCTGATTGCTCCCTGGCCATATACCGTCTCCTGTGAACCTGTGTGGTGATCGTGCTACTCTGCTCTGAGTTCCTGCTGCATACTCCAGTCTCCAGTAACTCCTTCTTCCTCTGCTGCTCGTGTTCACTTCCATCTGCATTTGCTGGACATGTAAGCTGTTCCTGCTCTGCAAGAGCCTGAGACTATTTTCTAGGCTTCCCTGGTCAAGCTAAGATAAGATTTGAACTGCCTTTTAAGTTTATCTGTGTTTGGACTGAGACAAGGATTTATTCGTGTCAAGTATCCTCAAGAATAACTGTGCTTCATAAGACTTTTCGCTTGATTGCATTTTCCTCTGAAGTTCCTATAGACTGCTAAGCTGCGTCTTATATTTACACCAAATGTTGTGGACTTGAGTTTCTTTCTGCATCCATTTGTATCACCGTGTGTTAATATAGACTTTACCACTTCTAAAGCTGTGTCCTGTAGTCATCTTGTTCCACGCACAGAGTCTCTTGATTTTTCCCTGATAATTATTACATCCTGCAACCTTTCCTCATAAGACAGGGTTTGTCTCCTCTTTGGCCATTGCGGGATTTCCTTGGATGTTTACTTACAAACAGTTTCTAATTTAGTATTAATGCATGGCTGATCCTATGTAATCCCTAGCATGAGTTAGGGAGTGGTTTCCTTAATTGAGGAAATTCTCCCCCAAAAACCACCCTAAACCCGATATTTTTTGTATGTATCCAAAATAACTGCATAAGACTGTTTTATATTCGTGTGTGCTATTCATGCATAAATCTGGGCCTGTAATAGCTCTATGTGTTTCCACCTTGGAGATGCACTCATTCTGACATGTTGTGTCTTGTATTGTGTATTTGTGTAAATTTTCAATAAAATAATAGTTTTTATGACCAAACAAGTGAGACTTTATTGTACAATTCAGTCACCCTTTGGGGCATTATGACTCTAATATTCTTTATAGGTTCAATTTCATGGAGAGTTGCCCATTAATTTTGATGTTGCTATGATTAATGACTTTTGGCAGGTATGATATCTTTTGTCTCCTATGTACAAGAATATAACTACTATAATACTGCCCCTATATACAAGAATATAACTACTATAATACTGCCCCTATGTACAAGAATATAACTACTATAATACTGCCACTATGTACAAGAATATAACTACTATAATACTGCTCCAGGTCGCAGTCAGGTGGCAGCAGTAAAAGTGCTGTGGAGCCTGGAGCCACGAAACCAGCGGTGGTGAAAGTTAAGGAGACGTCTGGTTTCAAGCATCCAGGGACATTGCTGAAAGCAGGATCCCAGGAGGAGACGCCATGTGCACCTGAGCTTCAGGTCGCAGAGGAGATCCCAGGACTGGTCAAGAGGCTCGGTGAGTTACAGCAGCACAAAGACTTGCTGCAGAAGCAAATAGAAATGGGCTATAATGTAAAGGCTGCTAATCCTGGTGGAGATCACACCTTTTGTGATCAGACTCTGAACATGCTTGGTATACAGCTGGCAAAAGTGGTGACGGACATGGACTGTGTCCTAGAGAAGATGGGGCCCCTGGCAGAGACTTATAGGAACCAGGAACTGTTTATGTCACACAAGCAGGACTCTGCAGGTTCCAGCTCAGACATTGTCCCAGGTGGGCCCCAGAAGCTGGTGCGGCCAGTGCTGCAGCCTGCAAGTTTCTGCTTCCAAAAGGGTCAAATGCAGCAGCCTGCGGCAGACCCCAAGCAGCAGCATGTTATGCAGATTCCAGCAGGTGTACCACAAGTCTCAGAATGCCCAGCACAGCAGCCTGCAGAAGATTCCAAGCAGCAGCATGGACTGCACTTTCCAGCAGAGGGACTACAAGTCTCAGAATGCCAAGCACAACAGTTGGGCAGTGGACATGTGCCGGTCATTACTGATGGTGCCCAGCAGGGCTCTGATGCTGGGGATAACCGCGCTGTATCTGGGGGGCTGGGGGCTTGGGGGAGCACAGTATATTTGGTGGACGCTGCACAGTCTGATAATGACATTGATGTTGATGATAACAATGTGCCTGATAATGTCTGTGGTTTCCCCCCTTTAATTTCAAGCACACAAGGTGTGGCTGCCCCTCCTGCTGCAGATCTTCACCCCGTCAGTCAACCCAATGTGACCCCGCACGGTCCCCCCAGTAATGCCTGGAGTCGTGGTGCTCCGTCCTTTACCTCTGGTACCAACTATACAGGCCAGGCGTTTAAACGGAGAAACGTTGTGCGTTTCCGGCACAGAGGTACCAAGGAGGACCTGCCAGACAGGAGGTTTGTCATCAGGGAGCTCTTGTGCCACCAGATGGGGTTTGTGCCAGTCAGCATCCTGGCAGTGATTAATCTTCCAGACAGGCAGGGCTATGATGTCAGCTTTAAGCTCATGTCTGACCTGGACAGATTCTGGTCTAGTTTCCCCAAGTTTAGAGACTCGGAGGGCTGGAGTAAGTTCAGCTTTATTCCTATCTCTAAGCCAGATACTGTCACTGTAAGTGTCATCTTCTGGAATGAGTCTGTTCCCCCGCAGGACATTGTGGTGTGGCTCCGGAGGCATTGTGACCTGGTCTCTGACCTCACCAAAAGCAGAGACAGTGATGGGATCTGGACAGGAGGGTGGCGGGTTTTGGTGAAGCTGCGCCAGTGCAATAACATCACTGCCCACTTACCCAACTCCTTCTTTATTGGGAGGGAGAGGGGTGTGTGTTTCTATCCTGGGCAGCCTCGTAAGTGCTTTAAATGTGTCAAGGCAGGTCACCTGGCAAATACCTGTACTGTGGTGAAGTGCAGCCTGTGTGGGGAGGTCAGCCATCTAGCTTCAGACTGCCAGAACATCAGGTGCAACCTCTGTGGGAAGATCGGTCACCCTCACAGGGACTGTCCAGACGCCTGGAACAATATCTGTAAGGACTTTCCTGACGAGGACTTGGTGGCAGGGGCAGAGATTCTGGAGGAGGCAGCTTTACTGTCAGGGGAAATACTGACCAGACCAGAGGTCCACCAGGGGTCTACTCAGCTAACACCAGAGCAGCAGGGTTCAGAGAGAGAACAGGGGAGTATGGAGGTTGTACCTCAGGGGCAGCGGTCACAGGAAGGCATTACTTCAGTGCTACCATCTGTGTCTGAAGAGTATAGCAATAACCAGAAAAGGAAGAAAAAGGACAAGGCCTCCCGTAAACCTGAGGGGTATGACACTGGCCAAGGAGCCGGGAAGAAATTCCAGAGCTCTGCAGGTGTAATGGTCGTATCTAACAGGTTTGATGTTCTGTCTGAGTCTGACGGCGATTTTGAAGATGACCTTAAAAGAATTGACGCAGAGTGTGATAGGGACGTAGAGGACTGTCCTCCGCCAAAGCGGAAGCCCTTACCTGAGGGCACTCGAGAAGAGTCTGAGATAGAGACCGGTGGTGAACAGAATAACTCCGACTCAGATCTGTGACGCTGTCAACCAGATAATGTGCGAACTCAGATAGGAAAATCATTAGGAGAAATTAGGAAATGTTAAGATAGAGAAGGATGAGTCACTGGGTAGGAACATGATGAGCTCTGTTTGCAAAGTGTTGTTTTTTTTTTTTTTTTTTCTCTCCTCAAACTACGAGTATGGACTCTAAGTTAATTTGATATGTATAACCTGGATATGTAATGAATGTATGTACAATCCTAGTGAATTCAGTTTTGTATTATTGGAGGAATGTTATTTGGATTTGTTTGGTTTTTACAATAAAAATTGCCCCTATGTACAAGAATATAACTACTATAATACTGCCCCTATGTACAAGAATATAACTACTATAATACTGCCACTATGTACAAGAATATAACTATTATAATACTGCCTCTATGTACAAGAATATAAATACTATAATACTGTCCCCTATGTACAAGAATATAGCTACTATAATACTGCCCCTATGTACAAGAATATAACTACTATAATACTGCGACTATGTGCAAGAGTATAACTACTATAATGCGACTATGTACAAGAATATAACTACTTTAATACTGCGACTATGTACAAGAGTATAACTACTATAATACTGCCCCTATGTACAAGAATATAAATACTATAATACTGCCCCTATGTACAAGAATATAACTACTATAATACTGCCACTATGTACAAGAATATAACTATTATAATACTGCCTCTATGTACAAGAATATAAATACTATAATACTGTCCCCTATGTACAAGAATATAGCTACTATAATACTGCCCCTATGTACAAGAATATAACTACTATAATACTGCGACTATGTGCAAGAGTATAACTACTATAATGCGACTATGTACAAGAATATAACTACTTTAATACTGCGACTATGTACAAGAGTATAACTACTATAATACTGCCCCTATGTACAAGAATATAAATACTATAATACTGTCCCCTATGTACAAGAATATAGCTACTATAATACTGCCCCTATGTACAAGAATATAACTACTATAATACTGCGACTATGTGCAAGAGTATAACTACTATAATGCGACTATGTACAAGAATATAACTACTTTAATACTGCGACTATGTACAAGAGTATAACTACTATAATACTGCCCCTATGTACAAGAATATAAATACTATAATACTGTCCCCTATGTACAAGAATATAGCTACTATAATACTGCCCCTATGTACAAGAATATAACTACTATAATACTGCCACTATGTACAAGAATATAACTACTATAATACTGCGACTATGTGCAAGAGTATAACTACTATAATGCGACTATGTACAAGAATATAACTACTTTAATACTGCGACTATGTACAAGAGTATAACTACGATAATACTGCCCCTATGTACAAGAATATAAATACTATAATACTGTCCCCTATGTACAAGAATATAGCTACTATAATACTGCCCCTATGTACAAGAATATAACTACTATAATACTGCGACTATGTGCAAGAGTATAACTACTATAATGCGACTATGTACAAGAGTATAACTACTTTAATACTGCGACTATGTACAAGAGTATAACTACTATAATACTGCCCCTATGTACAAGAATATAACTACTATAATACTGCTCCCTATGTACAAGAATATAACTACTATAATACTGCTCCTATGTACAAGAATATAATTACTATAATACTGCCTCCATGTACAAGAATATAAATACTATAATAATGCCTCTATGTACAAGAATATAACTAGTATTATACAGCCCCTATATACAAGAATATAACTACTATAATACTGCCCCTATATACAAGAATATAACTATTATAATACTGCCTCTATGTACAAGAATATAAATACTATAATACTGTCCCCTATGTACAAGAATATAGCTACTATAATACTGCCCCTATGTACAAGAATATAACTACTATAATACTGCCCCTATGTACAAGAATATAACTACTATAATACTGCCACTATGTACAAGAATATAACTACTATAATACTGCCTCTATGTACAAGAATATAACTACTATTATACAGCCCCTATATACAAGAATATAACTACTATAATACTGCCCCTATATACAAGAATATAACTATTATAATACTGCCTCTATGTACAAGAATATAAATGCTATAATACTGTCCCCTATGTACAAGAATATAGCTACTATAATACTGCCCCTATGTACAAGAATATAACTACTATAATACTGCGACTATGTGCAAGAGTATAACTACTATAATGCGACTATGTACAAGAATATAACTACTTTAATACTGCGACTATGTACAAGAGTATAACTACTATAATACTGCCCCTATGTACAAGAATATAAATACTATAATACTGTCCCCTATGTACAAGAATATAGCTACTATAATACTGCCCCTATGTACAAGAATATAACTACTATAATACTGCGACTATGTGCAAGAGTATAACTACTATAATGCGACTATGTACAAGAATATAACTACTTTAATACTGCGACTATGTACAAGAGTATAACTACTATAATACTGCCCCTATGTACAAGAATATAAATACTATAATACTGTCCCCTATGTACAAGAATATATCTACTATAATACTGCCCCTATGTACAAGAATATAACTACTATAATACTGCCCCTATGTACAAGAATATAACTACTATAATACTGCCACTATGTACAAGAATATAACTACTATAATACTGCCTCTATGTACAAGAATATAACTACTATTATACAGCCCCTATATACAAGAATATAACTACTATAATACTGCCCCTATATACAAGAATATAACTATTATAATACTGCCTCTATGTACAAGAATATAAATACTATAATACTGTCCCCTATGTACAAGAATATAGCTACTATAATACTGCCCCTATGTACAAGAATATAACTACTGTAATACTGCGACTATGTGCAAGAGTATAACTACTATAATGCGACTATGTACAAGAATATAACTACTTTAATACTGCGACTATGTACAAGAGTATAACTACTATAATACTGCCCCTATGTACAAGTATATAAATACTATAATACTGTCCCCTATGTACAAGAATATAGCTACTATAATACTGCCCCTATGTACAAGAATATAACTACTATAATACTGCGACTATGTGCAAGAGTATAACTACTATAATGCGACTATGTACAAGAGTATAACTACTTTAATACTGCGACTATGTACAAGAGTATAACTACTATAATACTGCCCCTATGTACAAGAATATAACTACTATAATACTGCTCCCTATGTACAAGAATATAACTACTATAATACTGCTCCTATGTACAAGAATATAATTACTATAATACTGCCTCCATGTACAAGAATATAAATACTATAATAATGCCCCTATGTACAAGAATATAAATACTATAATACTGTCCCCTATGTACAAGAATATAGCTACTATAATACTGCCCCTATGTACAAGAATATAACTACTATAATACTGCGACTATGTGCAAGAGTATAACTACTATAATGCGACTATGTACAAGAATATAACTACTTTAATACTGCGACTATGTACAAGAGTATAACTACTATAATACTGCCCCTATGTACAAGAATATAAATACTATAATACTGTCCCCTATGTACAAGAATATATCTACTATAATACTGCCCCTATGTACAAGAATATAACTACTATAATACTGCCCCTATGTACAAGAATATAACTACTATAATACTGCCACTATGTACAAGAATATAACTACTATAATACTGCCTCTATGTACAAGAATATAACTACTATTATACAGCCCCTATATACAAGAATATAACTACTATAATACTGCCCCTATATACAAGAATATAACTATTATAATACTGCCTCTATGTACAAGAATATAAATACTATAATACTGTCCCCTATGTACAAGAATATAGCTACTATAATACTGCCCCTATGTACAAGAATATAACTACTATAATACTGCGACTATGTGCAAGAGTATAACTACTATAATGCGACTATGTACAAGAATATAACTACTTTAATACTGCGACTATGTACAAGAGTATAACTACTATAATACTGCCCCTATGTACAAGTATATAAATACTATAATACTGTCCCCTATGTACAAGAATATAGCTACTATAATACTGCCCCTATGTACAAGAATATAACTACTATAATACTGCGACTATGTGCAAGAGTATAACTACTATAATGCGACTATGTACAAGAGTATAACTACTTTAATACTGCGACTATGTACAAGAGTATAACTACTATAATACTGCCCCTATGTACAAGAATATAACTACTATAATACTGCTCCCTATGTACAAGAATATAACTACTATAATACTGCTCCTATGTACAAGAATATAATTACTATAATACTGCCTCCATGTACAAGAATATAAATACTATAATAATGCCGCTATGTACAAGAATATAAATACTATAATACTGTCCCCTATGTACAAGAATATATCTACTATAATACTGCCCCTATGTACAAGAATATAACTACTATAATACTGCCCCTATGTACAAGAATATAACTACTATAATACTGCCACTATGTACAAGAATATAACTACTATAATACTGCCTCTATGTACAAGAATATAACTACTATTATACAGCCCCTATATACAAGAATATAACTACTATAATACTGCCCCTATATACAAGAATATAACTATTATAATACTGCCTCTATGTACAAGAATATAAATACTATAATACTGTCCCCTATGTACAAGAATATAGCTACTATAATACTGCCCCTATGTACAAGAATATAACTACTATAATACTGCGACTATGTGCAAGAGTATAACTACTATAATGCGACTATGTACAAGAATATAACTACTTTAATACTGCGACTATGTACAAGAGTATAACTACTATAATACTGCCCCTATGTACAAGTATATAAATACTATAATACTGTCCCCTATGTACAAGAATATAGCTACTATAATACTGCCCCTATGTACAAGAATATAACTACTATAATACTGCGACTATGTGCAAGAGTATAACTACTATAATGCGACTATGTACAAGAGTATAACTACTTTAATACTGCGACTATGTACAAGAGTATAACTACTATAATACTGCCCCTATGTACAAGAATATAACTACTATAATACTGCTCCCTATGTACAAGAATATAACTACTATAATACTGCTCCTATGTACAAGAATATAAATACTATAATAATGCCCCTATGTACAATAATATAACTACTATAATACTGTCCCCTATGTACAAGAACATAACTATAACAATACTATATTTGTATATTAGATTTAGTTTTCTACATTTACATTTTGAATCTGTCACCTGCGTATGTGGGAACATTTTAGAATTTTCTTACTGGCTGGAAAATCTCAAGCTATTAACCAAAATGGCCACTAGAGGTCAGCACATTACAACTGAAATTAGTCATGTTAATTCATGAGAACATTTGTAGAACTGAGGGAGTTGGTGGAATATTATATCATGTTTTGGGGGTCTCCGATGTGCTGCAACCTCCGCTGACCCCATGATGTCACCGTCCAGGTGACAGGGCCAGCACTTATTAGTCTATTCAGTATCTTCTTCAGACGTGAAATATGTGCTGCAGCTGCGCCACCATGCTGCACAGTCAGGATGCAGCCAGCGAGTCCAGCATGGAGAATTCCCAGCTGTAACCGATATTCTAGAATGTGGAAGTCGACTTGTAACTTTTACGTCTGCAGAGAATTTGCTGGGTGGGGATGGTCCACAGTTTGCAGCCAAAGAGGAACATCTCAATGCATTGTACCCATCTCAGCTGGAGGATATCTGAAGGCTAAAAAGGGCTTTTCTGAAACCAAAGTTGAATTTCATCCTAAATGTCTATTTAATTCAATCTAGTCACTTTTCCAATATACCTCAATTAAAAAATTCTCTAAGGTTCCCTCTAACTTCCAGCTGAGATAGTCAAAAGCTTTCCCGACCCTGAAAGGAAGCATCATTAGTGACATCCTTTGATTTCAGTATGCACTCAATACAGTAAGGCTGCGTGCACACGCTGCGGATTCCGCTGCGTTTCCGAAGCGGTTTTGGCCGCTGCGGACCCGCAGCAGTTTTAGCTGCAGTGTACAGTACCATTCAAATGAATGGTATAAAAAAACCGCTGTGTAGATGTAGCGGAAAAATCCGCACGGATTTGCTGCGGTTTTGAAACCGCAGAAAGAATTGACATGTCAATTCTTTCTGCGGAATCCACAGCGGGTTCCTATCTCCACCATTGTGGAGATGGTGAATCCGCAGGACCAAACCGCAGGCAAAACCGCAGATAATCCGCAGGTCTTTTGACCTGCGGTTTATCTGCGGTTTTTGCAAAATCCGTGCGGATTCCGCAGCGTGTGCACGTACCCTTACAGTGCACTTCATCGCCGGTCCTAAAGAGCATTGATGAGCCATTAAGAAAGCGCACTGTCAGTGCAGATTGAAAGAGGAGAGAGCACAGCATGCAGGAAGATCTAAGACCAGACCAGCCCCCACAAAGCAGAGGTCATTGAGAATGTACTGTTTCTGGGTAGTGATGTCTTTTTCAGGGCCTGGTCAGGTCTCTGGTTTCCCTCCAATATTTGGCACCTAATGAGTTAACTTCTGTTAACTTCAAGTGGGTGATATTAGTTTTCACTAGGGGCATCTACTTCTCCCTCTAAGGCCTGTTACACACTTCCGTTTTTGTGTCCGCCAAACGGATCCGTTTCCGTTTTTTGACGTAAACTGATGCAAACGGATCCGTTTTTAAAAAAACAGATCCGTTTTTTTGACAGATCCGCGGTAACCACTAATGGAAGTCTATGGGACAAAAAAACGGATCCTGCAAAAAAATGGCGGATCCGTTTTTTTACGGAAACCAACGGATTTTGACGGATTTGAAAAAACGGAAGTGTGAAACAGGCCTAAGGCTGGAGTCACACACAACGTAGAATAATACGGACCGTATTGTACGGCCATAATACGCATAAATGGTCCCAAAATAGTGATCCGTATGTCACCCTTTGTCAGGGTGTGGCCGCGTATTTTTCTCATGTAAGCATCCGTATGCCGAGAATTTCTCGCAGGCTTGCAAAACGGACATATAATGGAGCCCAATGACAGGTTTTCAAATTCAAACGAAACAATAGATATAGACATATATATATTTCCTAGAGTTCTACATAGCAGAATAGCCGCTAATTCAATAGCTGGCTTCTGTAAAATCATTCCCCAACCCGACATGAAATGGCACATGGTTTACATACAGTAAACCCTTTCATGTTTTTTTATATATCTTTCACTAGTAATTAGATGAGGGTTTGTGTGTAAAATTTGGGAGGTGTAGGTGTTAATTTAAGGGGTTAATTCGTTGTAAAAAATTGCGTGGGCTCCCGCGGTAATTTCACAACCAGAGAGGTAAAGCAGGTGAGTGAGGGCAGATTTAAATAGCCTTGAGAGGGACCATTTTTTTGCCCCCCCCGGCTACAAAAATCTGCCCCCAGACACCCCAGAAAAGGCGCATCTATAAGATGCCTATTCTGGCACTTATCCTCTATTCCCATTGCCCTGTAGCGCTGGCTAAAGGGTTAATACCAAAGGGTTAATGTCACCATTCTATTGGAAGGTATGGCTCACAAGAAACTTAATAAATAACATTTTACACATGTTTACTTTACATCAGCACAATTTTGGAACCAAATTTTTTTTTTTGTTAGGAAGTTATAAGGGTTAAAAGTTGACCAGCGATTTCTCATTTTTACAACACCATTTTATTTTTACGGACCACATCACATTTGAAGTCACTTTGAGGGGTTTATATGACAGAAAATACCCAAAAGTGACACCATTATAAAAACTGCACCCCTTAAGGTGCTCAAAACCACATTCAATAAGTTTATTAACCCTTCAGGTGCTTCACAGGAATTTTTTGAATGTTTAAAGAAAAAATGAACATTTAACTTTTTTTCACAAAAAAATAACTTCAGGTCCAAATTTTTTTATTTTACCAAGGGTAACAGGAGAAATTGGACTACAAAAGTTATTGTGCAATTTGTCCTGAGTACGCTGATACCTGATATGTGGGGGGGAACCACTGTTTCGGCGCATGGCAAAGCTCAGAAAGGAAGGAGCGCCGCTTGACTTTTTCAACACAAAATTGGCTGGAATTCAGATCGGACGCCATGTCATGTTTGGAGAGCCCCTGATGTGCCAAAACAGTGGAAACCCCCCACAAGTGACCCCATTTTGGAAACTAGCCCCCCCAAGGAACTTATCTAGATGTGTGGTGAGCACTTTGAACCCCCAAGTGCTTCACAGAAGTTTATAACGTAGAGCCATAAAAATAAAAAAATAATTTTTTTCCACAAAAATGATATTTTTGCCCCCAATTTGTTATATTCCCAAGGGTAACAGGAGAAATTGGACCCCAAAAGTTGTTGTGCATTTTGTCCTCAGTAGGCCGAAACCCCATATGTAGGGGTAAACCACTGTTTGGGCGCATAGCAGATCTTGTAAGGGAAGGAGCATCATTTGACTTTTTGAACGCAGAATTGGCTGGAATTGAGATCAGACGCCATGTTGCGTTTGGAGAGCCCCTGATGTGCCCAAACAGTGTAACCCCCCAATTCTAACTCCAACCCTAACCCCAACACACCCCTAACCCTAATCTCAGCCCTAACCCTAGCCCTAACTCTATCCCTAGTGGGAAAATGGAAATAAATATATATTTTTTTAAAGTTATTATTTTTCCCTAACTAAGGGGGTGATAAAGGGGGTTTGATTTACTATTTATGGCGGGTTTTATGTCTGGCAGCTGTCATATGCTGAAAGACGCTTTTAATTGTAAAAATAGTTTTTAATCACCACATATTGAGAGCTATAATTTTTCCATATTTTGACCCCCCGAGTCATGTGAGGTCTTATTTTTTGCGGGACGAGTTGACGTTTTTATTGGAACCATTTTCGGGCACGTGACATTTTTTTATCGCTTTTTATTCCGATTTTTGGGACGCAGAATGAACAAAACCCAGCATTTCATGAATTTCTTTTGGGGGGGTGCGTTTACACCGTTCTGCGTGTGGTAAAATTGATAAAGCGGTTTTATTCTTCGGGTCAGTACGATTACAGTGATATCTCATTTATGTCTTTTTCATGTTTTAGCGCTTTTATGCAATAAACAATTTTATATAAAAAATAATTATTTTTGCAACGCTTTATTCTGCGAGCTATAACTTTTTTATTTTTTCACTGATGACGCTGTATCGTGGCTCGTTTTTTGCAGGACAAGATGACGTTTTCAGCGGTACCATGGTTATTTATATCCGTCTTTTTGATCGCGCGTTATTGCACCTTTTGTTTGGCGGTATGATGATAAAGCATTGTTTTTTGCTTTGCTTTTTTACTTTTATTTTTTAAGGGGTTCACTAAAGGGGTTAACTAGTGGGACAGTTTTATAGGTCGGGTCATTATGGATGCGGCGATACTAAATATGTGTACTTTTATTTTTTTTATTTCCAAAAAATGAATTTATTAGGGAATATTTTTTTTTAAATTTTTTATTTATTTAGGGATTTTTTTAATAAATTATTTTTACACTTTTATTTTTTTTTTACTTTATTACATTGTCCCGGGGGGGGGACATCACTGTAATGTGTCAGATCGCTGATCTGACACATTACACAGTGCTGTGTCAGATCAGCGATCTGACAGGCGCTGCTGCAGGCTTCCTCGTGCCTGCTCTCTGCAGGCACTGAGGAAGCCGCCTCCCTGCAGGCCACCGCGGTCATCTTGGATCCGGGAAGGGAAGGATACCCTTCGAGCAGCGCAGCACATCGCGCTGCTCGGGGGGCTCAGGAAAGCACACAGGGAGCCCCCTCCCTGCCGATGCTTCCCTAATCCCCCGGTACACTGCGATCATGTTTGATCGCAGTGTGCCAGGGTTTAATGTTCCGGGGGCCGCTGATCACTATGACGTACTATCCCATACATGGGAATTAAGTACCAGGTCACATAGACGGGATAGTACGTCTAATGGCAGAAAGGGGTTAATAGTCTGGGAAGGTCCATGGATATTCGCCCCTTCCTAGCATAAGAAGACCAGCTCACAGCTGTCTGATTTCCCTTGGCTGGTTATTAACCTCTTACTGCCATCGGACGATATAGTATGTCCGATGACAGCATCCTCCGCTTTGATGTAGGCTCCGATGGTGGGCTCGCATCAAAGCCAGGACATATCAGCAGTTTTGAACAGCTGACATGTGCATACAATAGGCACGGGTGGAATTGCGATCCACTTGCACCTATTAACTAGTTAAATGCCGCTGTCAAACTCAGACAGCGGCATTTAACGCGCGCTTTCGGCCATCGGGCTGGAAATAAGCGCACCGCTGACCCCCGTCACGTGGTCGGGGGTCATCGGTTCGTCGTCATAACATCCAGAGGTCTCCTGTGGTCGGCGCTCATAGCAATGCTGTAATTCTGCTACATAGAGGTGATTTGAGCATCGCCTCTATGTAGCAGAGCTGATCAAGCTATGGTAGCTTCTGGCCTCCCATGGAGACTATTGAAGCATGCCAAAAGTTAAAGAAAAATGTTTTTAAAAATATTAAAAAAATTTAAAAAAGTTCAAATCACCCCCCTTTTGCCCTATTCAAAATAAAACAATAAAAATAAAATCAAACATACACATATTTGGTATCGCTGAGTTCAGAATCAACTGATCTATCAATAAAAAAAAGATTAACCTCATCGCTATATGGCGTAGTGGGAAAAAAAAATCGAAACACCAGAATTACATTTTTTTTGATCGCCGCGACATTGCATTAAAATGCAATAACGGGTGATCAAAAGAAAGTATCTGCACAAAAGTGGCATTATTAAAAATGTCAGCTCGGCACGCAAAAAATAGGCCCTCACCCAACCCGAGATCACGAAAAATCGATACGCTACAGGTCTCGGAAAATGGGCATTTTTTTTTTTTAGCAAAGTTTGGAATTTTTTTCACCACTTAGATAAAATAGAACCTAGACATGTTTCATGTCTATGAACTCGTAGTGACCTGGAGAATCATACTGGCAGGTCAGTTTTAGCATTTAGTGAACCTAGCAAAAAAAGCCAAACAAAAAACAAGTGTGAGATTGCACTTTTTTTCTTTGCAATTACACCGCACTTGGAATTTTTTCCCTGCTTTCAAGTACATGATATGCTAAAACCAATGATGTCATACAAAAGTACAACTTGTCCCGCAAAAAATAAGCCCTCACATGGTCGTATTGATGGAAAAATAAAAAAAAGTTATAGCTCTGGGAAGAAGGGGAGCGAAAAATGAAAACGCAAAACCGAAAAAAGCTCCAGTCATGAAGGGGTTAAAAATACGTGGGACTCTACTTTGCTTCTTTTTCATTTGCACAGCAAATTACACATGCAAGGCACCGCTTCATTCCTCCACTTGGACCTCCATCTTTTAGTTCAAGATTATTATTTTTTATATTTTTTTATTCTGCAATATTTTAAGTAATTTCCCTATCCACATTTGCTTGCATGGCAATTGTCCTGCTCTTGTCCCATTTTTTTCTTCTTTTTTTAGCACCCCAGCTCTGCCTACAACCACTTTACAGCACCAAAGTCCGGTTCCGTATTGACTTATATGAGGCTCGGGGTCAAATTCTGGTACTAGAACCAAACTTTGGAGTAAAGTTTGGCTGAACCTTAACGAACCCAAACTTCCACGGGTCTGCTCATCCCTACTGGTAACATCATAATTGCTTTCAGAAAGTTAAAGGAATACCTATTGCCTTCAAAAGTGGGACAGCAACCAAGGGCTGCGACAGGATGGCGCTCCCACCTGCGCATTGTGTAAGGCTGGAGTCACACTAACCTGCGCAAAATACGCTCCGTATTTTACATGCGTAATACGGATGACAGACCCCTAAACAGTGCTCCGTATGTCATCCGTAATCAAGGTGTGGTCGCGTATTTTGCGCATGTCAGCATCCGTATGTAATCCGTATGGCATCCGTATGGTGAGATTTTCTCGCAGGCTTGCAAAATGGACATATAATGGAGCCCTATGACAGTTTTAATAAAGAAATGAAAGAATAGATATAGACACATAGAATGCATATATATATATATGTATTCTATGTGTCTATATCTATTCTTTCATTTCTTTATTAAAACAGTCAGTGTGAGTTTACTGTATAGCGCACTGAATTGTCGGCTTTGCTAAAAGACACCGGGTGCGTATTTCTCGCAAGTCACATGTGTGTTCCGTGTGTAATCCGTATTTTTTGCGCACCCATAGACTTGCATTGGCGTACTACGGCCGTAGTACGCTGACAATCGCAGCATGCTGCGAGTGGCACGGAGCGTAGGATACTGAGGAGAAATATACGCCTGGTGCGAGTGACCCCATAGAGAATCATTGGTCCGTGTCTAATGCGTGCTTTTTGCGCCTCTCACGCACCCGTATTCCTCGCCAGTGTGACCCCGGCCTTATAAGCACTAGTGATGAGCACTCTCTAATGTGATGCCGGCCTTAAAAAAAAAAACAAAAAAAAACCAGGCCACATATTTGGCAGTGTGGGATCTCTGTGCCATGCCTCATATATCTGCGTGGTTCAAGTTTGGCCATTTTAGGCCGGTATTCCAGTGTTTTCCTGTCTGGTCTGTCACTCTAGTTATATACCGCACTATGTTGCCTTTTTTTTTTTTAAAAAGGACACATATTTGGCAGTGTGGTATCTCCGTGAAAGGCCTCATATAGCTTTGTGCTCTAAGTCTGGGCATTTTAGGCCTGTATTCCATTTTTTTGCTGTCTGTCACTAGTTATATACAGCACTATATTGCATTTTTTTAAAAAAACAGGCCACATATTTTTCAGTGTAGTATCTCCGTGCAAGGCCTAATATCTGCGTGCTCCAAGTTTGGGCATTTTAAGCCAGTATTCCAGTGTTTTCCTGTCTGTCACTCTAGTTCAGAGGTCCCCAATGTCAGTCCTCGAGGGCTGAACCAGTGCAGGTTTTCAGGATTTCCTTACTATTGCACATGGATTGGAATCATTACCTAATGTGCAATACTAAGGAGATCCTGAAAACCTGCACTGATTCAGCCCTCGAGGACTAACATTGGGGACCTCTGCTCTAGTTATATACAGCAATATTTTGCCTTTTAGGCTGGAGTCAGACACAACGTATAAAGATATGGACCTTATTTTACGGTCGTAATACGCAGAAATGTTCCCTGAACAGTGATCCATATATCATCCGTTGTCAAAGTGTGGCTCCGTTTTTTTGCGCATGTAAGCATGCGTATGACATCTGTATGGCATCCGTATGCCGAGATTTTCTCACAGGCTTGCAAAATGGACATATAATGGAGCCCAATAACAGGTTAAAATACAAACGAAAGAATAATATATTTTCTCTCTCTATATATATATACACACACACACACGTCATTGAGACACACATATATATATTTATATATTTCAATATTTCATGCAGTTCTACATAGCACAATAGCCGCTAAATCAATTGCCGGCTTCTGTAAAATCAATACAAAACTCGACATGAAATGACACATACATACATATAGTAAACCATTTAATTTCATTTATTTTTTATATGTCTTTGACTAATAATTAGATTAGGGTTTGTGTGTAAAATTTGTGTGTAAAATCTAGGTGTTAAATTAAAGGGTTAATTTGTTGAAAAAAAAAAAGTGTGGGCTCCCGTGGTAAAATCGCAACCAGAGTGGAAAAACCAGTGAGTGAGGGCAGATATTAATAGCCTCGAGAGTGACCACTGTTTTTGCCCCCCCCCCTCCGGCTATAAAGATCTGCCCCCAGACACCTCAAAAAAGGCGCATCTATACGATGCGCCTTTTCTGGCACTTAGCCTCTCAATTCCCATTGTCATGTTGAGGTGCCTCACGGGTTAATATTAATGGGTTAATGTCACCTTGCTATTGGAGAAATATACGGCTGATGGGAGCTGCCCCATAAACATTGGTCCGTGTGCAATGCGTTGTTTTTACGCCTCTGGCTCGTCCGTATTTCTCTCTAGTGTGACGCCGGCCTTAAAAAGAAAAAAACAAAAACAAAAAAAAGGCCACATATTTTTCAGTGTAGTATCTCCATGCAAGGCCTAATATCTGCGCGCTCTAAGTTTGGCCATTTTAGGCCGGTATTCCAGTGTTTTCCTGTCTGTCACTCTAGTTATATACAGCACTAGTTTGCCTTTTTTTTTTTTTTTAAAAAAACAAAACCAGGCTACATGTTTGGCAGTGTGGTATCTCCGTGACAGGCCTCATTTATCCGTGCAAAAAATTTGGCCATTTTAGGCCTACATATTCTAGTGTTTTTGCAGTCTGTTACCGTACTTATTGACACCAATTTGATAACCAAAAATTTTTTTTACCTACAGTCCAGATAGTTTAAAGTGTGGTTTTCCTGCACACATGTCACATACAAGTTCGCTCCTAATTTAGCCATTTGTAGTGAACTTGTATAATATTCTAGTATATTTACAATGAGCAAGGCATGTGGCAAGGGACAGGGAAGTGGACGTGATGGTAATGGTGCATGTCGAGGCCGTGGGCAAGCTGAAATTCGGCTACCAAAAACATCCACATCTTCTCGTTGGACCTTAGTGCCCGAAGTCCTAGGAAACCGCAGCAAGACAGCACTATTGAAGCCAGAGCAGTGTGAAAATGTTGTTGGTTGGATAGCGGATAACACATTCAGTTACTTATCCACCACCACCAGCACCCTGTCTTACACACAGTCAAGTCTGAGTAGCCGTGAATCTGGACCGCATATTCCCCACCCTGATCCTCCTTACTTCCACCATGCTGAGTGCCCTGAGACAACTGATCCCACACTCGGACATTCCGAAGAGCTGTTCAATTTTCCAATTATAGATATGTGCCTCTTGCCTGGTCCACTTGAAGTGGGGCAAGATGAGATTCCATGTAGCAATGCACAAATAAGAATAAGTGGGGCTGCGGAAGGTAGGGGAGAGGGAGGTTGCCTCTGGCGGGTGCCGTACCTGCTGTTGATTGCTGCTTGAAGGACTTGAAGAAAGAGATAGCTTTTCAGCACAACCGTCCAGGTGGGGCAGAAATTTAATCCTTTTGAGTCGTTTTGTCTAGCAGCGCACGGTTAATCCGAAAATTATTTCTTTGATATCTGATGATTTATGGTCACGGAGTGGCCATTTGGATGTTCAGCAGCTTTGACTTCTATTCCTTTATGCCTCCAACTCTCCTGCTAATGGTGAGTATAATAGCTTGAACTATATCTCTTTTACCTGGGTAAGACCCTATTGCGCTCTTTCTCTTTTAGTTTTAACCACTTACAATCCTCTGACGGTGCCTTGAAAGGATTTGTGAGCAGAAGAGGGCAGTTGTTGAATACCAGCATCAACAAGGCCGTCGTTATTCAGGTTTGACTCCACACATAAGATCTCAGGAGTGGACATGGATGTCAGACATATGTAATATCCTCTAAAATTTTGAGGAGTCCACCAAGTTGGTGAGGGGCGATGACGCCATTCTGAAACGCTCTTTGCTCACAATGAAAGAGGATGCATTGCAGGCGGAGCACGAGGACATGGAGCAAGGAACCACACAGGGTGATTACACACAGCCCAGCCTCATGTCATCCCAACGTGGATTGGTTGACAATGAGAAAGAGGAGGTGGAAGAACAGGAGCTACTTTCATGTGCTATAGACGGTACTACAAGCACAACTGTCATACCTTCTGTTCAGTGTGGATGGCCTGAGGGCAGGGAGGAAGAGGAGGACACCTTGGTCAGTCGTCCTGTTGGCGAGTACACGGAAGGCTTGCCTGTTACCAGCCTGGCATGCATGGCTGACTTTATGTTGCGCTGCCTTTTCCGTGACCCTCGGATTGCAAAAATATTGGGTAACAGTCATTACTGGGTAGTGACACTTTTAATCTCTTGTTACAGAGGCAGACAGGTGTACTAACATGGTGCAGTACCAGAGGGCCATTGTTGCAAAATTATTAAAAAAAATTCCTATCTCAAAAGGCTGGCGCCAGACATAACAGTTCGTTGGACAACCAAGGAGTACAGGCGAGAGAGACACAACTCCAATCCAGCAGAGGCATGGGAACACTGGCAATGTTCTGGGAGAGTTTTCTAAGACCCTCCCATCGCCCTGGCACTGAGGTGTGGGGTAATCTCACAAGGAATGGAATGTTTTCTAAGATGCTGAGGGAGTACCTTGCTGACCGTACCAACATCCTCCGTGATTCCTCTTTCCCTTTTAACTATTGGATATCTAAGCTGGACATGTGGCATGAACTAACTCTCTATGCCTTGAAGGTCTTGGCCTGCCCTCCCACTAGCGTTTTGTCAGAGTGCCGCTGGTGGAATTATCACAGATAGGCGCATTCGCCTGTCAACGGAAAATGCAGACAGGCTGACTCTTATAAAAATGAACAAGGGATGGATTGGGCCAGACTTCTCGACACCACCAAATGATGACAGCGAAACATAACCTTCAATGTAGTGTCGTTTTGGGAGGTGTATTCCAATGCACCTCTTCACACCCACACATGGGTATACGCTTCCTGATTTTGGCTATTTGGTGTCCTCCTCCTTCTCATCTTCACCATCCACCACCACTCGAACACCAGGGTGAACATATTCTGTCATGCTCCACCCACTCTAGTTTGTGGCAAGGGTGTTATGATGCCCATCAACAAATTTTAAAAAATATGTACCCCCCAAGGGGAAATGTTTGTCAGCCCATACACTTAGTGTATGGGCATAACAAGTCTAGGAGACCCGCTCCTTTAAATTGGGCATATTTTTTAATGAGGCCTTGCACCACGTCTCATCATCCACCGCCACTATATCACCAGGGTTAACATGTTCCGTGCCTCTATAGCCAGTGTCGGTTTCTTAACAAGGATGGGTGGTTATGCTGGGCGTAAAATACTTGTTATGCAAAAGGTTGAGGTCTACCCCACAGGGGAAAATGTTTTCCAGCCAAGACACTTAGTGTATGGGCATTAAAAGTCTAGGAGACCCGCTCCTTTAAATTGGGCATATTTTTTAATGATGTCTTCCTCCACGTCTCATCATCCACCGGATCACCAGGGTTAACATGCTTCGTGCCGCTATAGCCAGTGTCAGTTTCTTAACAAGGGTGGGTGGTTATGCTGGGTGTAAAATACTTGTTATGAAAAAGGTTGAGGTGTACTGCACAGGGGAATAGGTTTGCCAGCCCATACACTTATACACTGTATGGGTATTACAAGTCTAGGAGATCCGCTCCTTTAAATTGGGAATATTTTTTAATGAGGCCTTCCTCCATGTTTCTTCCAAGGGAGGATTGGGTTGCGTGCAAATTTGGGTCAAGGCGGCCCTTGCATTCCATGCATAAGGAAATAGTATGGCAGGACCAATTGAAGAATGTGAATTGGATTTTCCTGTGCCCATCCAGTACGTGGGTTCAAAGGCTTATTAGAATGCATATGACTTGGTAGCAGGGCAGGCCTTGCAGTCAATGCATAAGAAAACAGAATGGGAGTACAAAATGAATAATGTGAAGTGGATTTTCTTGTGCCCATCCAGTACCTGGGTTCAAAGGCTTATTGGGGTGCATATCACTTGGTAGCAGGGCAGGCCTTGCTGTCAATGCATAAGAAAAGAGTATGTAAGTACAAAATGAATAATGTGAAGTGGATTTTCCTGTGCCCTTCCAGTACGTGGCTTGAAAAGCTTATTGGGGTGCATATGACTTGATAGCAGGGCAGGCCTTGCATTCAATGCAACATTTTTTCAGGAAGCCCTCCTGTACCTCTCGTGAAAGGGGTATTAGGGTGCGTCATAATTCTTGGCAGCCCATCCACTCACTGCATAGGCAGTAACAGCATAGGAGACCCACTGTTTAATAATGGCCCTTTAAGAATATTAATGCTGCCTGATGCCCCTGTAAAATTAGGCTCTGTGACTTTAAGAGTCCCTCCTTCATAAATGAAACAAGATGTGTCTGCTTATGTGTCACACACCACATGGCCAGCTAGGGTTGGTAAATGTTACAATGATATTTCCCAGTGAATGCATTTGTTTTGGTTGAAAGCAATGGTAAAGTTGCAAACCGCCTCAAAAACGCTGTGTCTGAACATAGCCCAAGTGGTGGAGGAACATTTTGGTCAGGGGTTAATTATTTTGCCTTATATACTATTCATTAACCAGGAAAGGATGTACCTTAACATATTTCCCAGCAAAATCCATTTTGGTTTCGTTTTGGTTTGTTTCATGGTGCACCAGTAAAAATGGCATGAAACGCTGTCAACATTGTTTAAAGCTGTGAACTAGGAGTCAGGAATGCTTCCAGGGGCAATTGCCATGATGTCCCTGTGTCATTTGAGCAGTGTTCCCATCATTTTCAGACGTTTTTAGACCTTGAAAGGACCCCCCCCGGTCCTTTCAAAGTCTATGGTGATCGCGGTAAAAATGCTCGGGTCTCCCATAGACTTACATTGGGCTCATTGTTCTGTCCGAGTACCCGAGTATTCCAATTTGCTCAACCTGAGCAAAGAGAACCTGAGCATTTTAGTGCTCGCTCATCACTAATAAGCACCTATCTCTGCAGGACGGAGATTATAAAATGAGTCTATACCTGATACTTACAGATCTCCCAGCTTGTCACAGCACTAGATGAAGGTGCCGCAGAACGACATGCGATTGGTGGACACTGCTCTGAAAAACAAAAATGTCCAGAAAGCGAGATATTCGGTGTAATTTGCATAGAAATAAATAGAGGTCCTCATGTAACCGAAAATACGTTTCAGTATCTTTCTCGTAGGATGGAATATGTCGGCACCTCGTGTTTGTGATACATAATCAGGGCAGGTTTTCTTTTGTCAATATAAAATACTAGATGGACGGTAATGTCACGATGGGTGCAGGCTTTGCAGCGTCGTGACTCTCCCTCCCATGTGCTCACCCACCTATCCACTCTCTCTTTCCCCATGTGTTGACTTCTCCCGTCTGTGCTCTCTTCTTTGACCTGTCTACCCCATGTGCTATCCCCCTTGTCTGCTGTCTCTCTCCTTCCTGTGCTGTCCCGTCTGAGCTGTCTCCCCGCACAAGAGGCTGGCACCACCATCACTTGGGTGTCCCAATATGGCGGTCGGTGAACTTCCGCCACTTGGAATTCTGGGATCCGGACACATTTGGATGGAACAGGATGTGATTACAAGGTAAGTATATATTAGATGAGCGTTCCCATCCACAGACAGCAAGCAGAGGTAGGCCGAATTCACAGCTTTCTCTCCATTCAGGCTTCTGTTTCTCAACAATAATGACCCAGGGAAACACTAGATCTCAGTAGTGCTGGGAATGTGCTCAGATATCGGGTTATCCGAGTTTCTTGTATGTGCTCGGATATTATGTTCCTGTCCCCACGGCTGTTAGACAGACAACACATGCAGACTTTCATAAGAGCTGTGAATCATGCAGCCGCGAGGACAAGAACATAACATACGAGCACACCCAAGACATTCAGATAACACGATATCCGAGCACAATCGCTCATCACTAGATCCCAGTTCTTATTTTAATGCAATGCCAGACACATCCTAAAAGACATGGGTGGCACTGTTTCTAGAGCAAAGCAAACATTTTTCTAATCCTTGAACATATGACCTACATCTGCCAGCATCAACCATCACCGTCATGCATGTCCTTCCTTGGCAATATTGCAGAGTAGGGCTGGATGTGATGGGCGCTCCGGATGTTCCTCCCTCATCTCCATTTTCCTGAGTGCACCCATCACAGAGCCAGTCATCAATTAGCCTAATGCACTGTGTGCAGGAAGCTGCAGATTACTCTGTAAATGGGAGAGAGTGGGAATGGAAACTGTACAATTGCTCGAAATGCAGAGTTAACCCCTTAGCTTCTGCTCAGAGACTGAACATGCACAGACGAGCACATGCTGTTCCTCTGATTTTCTTATTGTGGCGTATACCCTCCCATGCTGCAGTATAGCAGTATTCTCCACTAGGAGCAGTGCACCATGTGGCGGCAGGTGACGTTCCTACAGATTCATAGTATGACACCTCTAAGCCTCATGAATAGAGATAAACGAACCCGAACTTCGAAGTTTGGGGTTCGTACCAGACAGTGTCCGCTGCAAAACACCGAACACTGACTTCTCTGAGAAGTCCATTGCAATGTTCGAAGTTCTGGGTGAAGGAGAGATTTTTTTTTTTTCTAGTTCAAAAGTCAGGGTCCCCACTGTTGTCAATGGGGTTCGGGTTGAAGATTGGGTACAGTTATGACACCAGAACTGAACTTTGAAATAACATTTGAGTCAGGTACCAGAACCTGAACTTCCACAGGTCTGCTCATCCCTTACTCATGAATGATACAATTATCCAAAAATGAGCAAACGATCGGCCGATCGCTGCCACATTGACACGGGTCAACTGTCAGGGTCATCAGCCCTTGTAAAAATAGCGGTTTCAATACCTGCCACATACAGTCCGGGAGGAGTACTGAAAAGTGTCACCTTGTTCCTTGACGGTGCGATCATTCCAGAGGAAAATGAAATAATTTTATATATGTTAATAGCAATTGATAAGAAGTTTATAACTTCGGATAATTAATCCGGCACGTGTGGGATCAGAACTTCCAAACAATTGGAGACGGAATTGTCCTACACGTGGGAACTATATAAAACACTTTACCCTTTTTCCAGTAAGAACCATTCTCGGTATTTCTAATGAGGCTGGATAAATCCCTGGAAGCAGTTGAATTCCTAAGAATAATACTGTGAATTAAGGATGGGTCACCTCTACCCCTGCAGCTGTCACCACTGGCGGAACATCACGGAAAATAGGGGTCAGCGACATCATTAGGGCAGGGGTCACCCCTCCCCATCATACACTGTGCACAGTGGGGGGGGCAGCTCTTCTAAGAAAATTAGAAAAATCAGATCAGAAAAAAAAAAAAAAAAAAAAATAATCATCAGGTTTTGAAAGAAAAACCCTACAATATTTTGCCTGCCCCCTACAGTGAAACCGGGTAGATTCCAGAAGTGATCTAATAAGTGGCGCACATGGGCTCTTTTTTTCTTTTACCATTCTCTTACCCATTGTACAAAGTGTGCAGCCACAACCCAGGTAGTGCTAAGGACCCTCTTTATTAAGTCCAAAATAGATAAAGACCCCAGACCTGGGGCTCTCTATATTGATTTGAGCCCAGATTAATTGATATAGACCCCAGGCCGGACCACCTAAATATACTCAGACCCAAAATCCAGATCTCAGATCAGACCCTGTAAAGTAATAAATTACAGAATCCAAACCAGCCCCCTATATACAGATCTCACACCAAATTTCCTTCATACAGATCCCCAAACCAGACCCCTGAAATACAGACTCCAAATAAATAAGAGTATTTGTAGTAGTTAATAATAATTACAAAACTAGACAACAGACCCCCCTCCCCCCCACCCAAAAATTGAAGACCCCCTGAAGTAATACAGACCCACCCAGAGAACAGATCCCAGTCCTGGCTCCTAAAGAAAGAGAAACTACTTACTAAACCCCACCAAAAGAAATGTAAACTTCCTAAAATAGCATAGACCCCCAAGACTCTGGAGATACGCCGCTCCCCATTCCTGACGCTTGCAGATTTCTCCACTCCAAGGGCTCACAGACCTCTTCCTGGCGCGGACCCCACAATCTGAAGATGTCAGCAGGAATGAGAAGAGGCGAGAATGTAGTCAGATAGGGGTCTTGAGAGAGGCACAAGTATGAGATTTAGGCTTGGTTGGCTGGCAAGAAGGATCAACTGGGGGGGGGAATTCACATACAACTTCTTTCCATAAGACCCCAGACAAAATTGGATGAATAGGCGTAAAAGAGTGAAAAAAAAATAATAAAGTTTTAGAATATAAAAATAGGGGGGGGGGGGAAAACATACAAATAGTTCTGCCATTTGCCAAAAAAGGAAGGAAAAAAAAAGGAAGCCGTCACAAAATGCTGCCTCTAAAATGGAAAGTCTTTGTAAGCAGAAGGCACGCTGCAATTTCGTGACTCACTCCGCGTGGTGTTTATTTTTGTTAGTGCCATGTAATTAGTGGCCGGCGTCCATATGTAACGCTACGGAGACATTTAGACATTATCTTAGAGTAGAATTCTGACAGAAAAATCAAAACTTTGTATTTTCATCTGATGGGGGGGGGGGGGGGAATACCACCATGGTTACTTACCGGTAGCCGGTTTTTCCGGAACCCATGACAGCACCACATGAGAGAGGGATCCGCCCCGCCAGGACAGGAACCTACTGAGACATAAGGGGCGGCACCTCTCCCCCGCTTCAGTTGGGTTACAGAGCATTGAGAGGACTTCCCGGTTAGTTACATGTTTATCCAACACCACAACACTCAAAACACCCTACTAATTGTGCACACCATACAGTGAAAAAGGGGGGGAATGTACGGGTGCTGTCATGGGTTCCGGAAAAACCGGCTACCGGTAAGTAACCATGGTGGTTTTCCCTTCACCCATGACAGCACCACATGAGAGATTTTTGGAGACTTCGAAACACCTTAGGGAGGGACCACCGCTTGCAGCACCCTTCTACCAAAGGTTAAGTCAGCAGAGGAGGATAGATTTAATCTATAGTGCTTAAAGAAGGTTGAAGGTGAGGCCCAGGTAGCGGCCTTACAAATTTGTTCGATTGATACCTCTGCCTTTTCAGCCCAGGAGGTCGCCACGGCTCTGGTGGAATGAGCCTTGATGCCGTCAGGAATCGGGATACCACTAGCTGAATAGGCTACACTAATGGCTTCCCTGATCCATCTAGCAATAGTCCCTTTTGAAACCCCATAGCCTTTCCTGGCACCCTGAAAAGCTACGAATAGGGACTGTGACCTCCTCCACTGGCTAGTGGCAGATATATATTCTACAAGAGCTCTTTTAACATCCAGACTATGGAATTTTTCCTCCCCCAGATTTTTTGGATTTTCGCAAAAGGATGGAAGAACAATTTCCTGACCCCGATGGAAATCTGACACTACCTTGGGCAGATAACTGGGGTCTGTTCTTAACACTACCCTATCCTGAAAGACTTGCGTATAAGGAGGATTTACTGAGAGAGCCTGTAAGTCGCTTATCCTGCGGGCTGATGTGAGGGCTACTAACAGGATCGTTTTTAGGGTCAAAAACTTTAGGGGTAGCTGATGTAATGGCTCATACGGTTCTTTTGTAAGGGCTTCTAACACCAGGTTTAAATCCCAGTGGGGCTATTCTAGGTATTGGAATAGGTCTAGCTCTATGGCAGGATTTAATAAATCTGGCTATCCACCTATCTGATGCCAGTTTGCAATTGTAGAGCGCCCCTAGTGCCGACACCTGAACCTTAAGTGTGTTTACTGCTAACCCCATCTGCAACCCAGATTGTAAGAACTCTAGGATGTCACTAATCGGAGGTTCTTTCCCTAACGGCTTACCCAAGAACTGTAGGAACTTATCCCATGTTCTGCCGTAGATGTTAGTAGTCACCGGTTTCCTGCTTTTTTGCAGAGTGGCCACCAGCCCAGGGGAGAACCCCCTATCTATTAAAAGCGACCTTTCAAATTCCACGCCGTCAGATGGAATCCTTTGACCTGAGCGTGTAATATTGGACCCTGAACTAGTAGGTCCGGGATTTCTGGCAGAACCCAAGGATCGGAGAGGGACATCTTCCGTAGCAGAGCGAACCAGGGCCTTTTTGGCCAAAATGGAGCTATTAGAATCACCCTGGCTTGATCGTTTCTGATTTTTCTTACCACAGTCGGGATCAGAGCTACTGGGGGGAACGCGTAAGCCAGTCTGAAGTTCCACTGGATGTGCAATGAGTCCACTGCCCATGGGTTTTCCCTTGGGTTTAGAGAGCAGAACCTTTCTGTTTGCCTGTTGTGCTTGTTTGCAAAGAGGTCTATCACCGGTTCCCCCCAAAGCTGAATTAACTTTTGAAAAATGGATCGGTTTAGTGCCCATTCTCCTTGCCTCAGGGTATTGCGACTCAGGAAATCTGCCTCTATGTTTTCTGCCCCTTTTATGTGTAGGGCTGTCACGGAGTGTAGGTGATCCTCTGCCCTGCTCAGAATGTTTGTTGCTGCTTCCATTAAGGAGTGTGATCTTGTCCCTCCTTGGTGGTTGATGTATGCCACTGCTACCTTGTTGTCTGACATGATGCGTACATCTTGACCCTGGAGTAGCGGAATGAAGTGGTTTAGGGCCTTGCCCACTGCCCACAGTTCTCTCAGGTTGGAGGATGCCTTCCTTTCTTGAGGTGTCCAGGAACCCTGACCTATGAGGCCCCTTAGGTGTGCCCCCCACCCCGAGGAGCTTGCATCTGTTAAAATTATATCTGTCGCCTGTCTGTCCCATGGTATTCCTAAGGTCAGATTTGTCTCGTTCAACCACCAGTTGAGAGAGTCTCTGGTTTTTAAGGAAAGCTCCAGCTTTCCTTCCAAACGCCCTCTTAGCGATCTTTGTGCTCTTAGTATCTCCCTCTGGAGTTGCCGGGTGTGAAACTGAGCCCACCTGACCGCCGGAATACAGGATGTTAGGGTACCTAGCAGGGACATTGCTTTTCTTAATGTCATACATGGTTGGTTTCGGCCCGCCAAGGCCAGATTTTGCACCTTCTCTATCTTGGACTCTGGGAGCAGACACTCTTGCCTTTCTGAGTCCAGTATAAATCCTAGGAAGGTCTGTTTCTTTAGGGGTTGTAATTTTGATTTTTTGAAATTGACTATCCACCCTAACTCTTGCAAGGTGTTGATCACCTGAGTCAGCTGTGCTGTACAGTGGTCCTCTGAACTGCCCACTATAAGAAAATCGTCCAGGTATGGTATTATGACCGTATCGTGAATCCGGAGAAAGGCTGTCACTTCCGCTATGACCTTGGTGAAGACCCTCGGGGCTATGGATATGCCAAACGGAAGAGCCCTGAACTGAAAGTGCCTTAGTGTGCCCTGAATATAAAGCGCTACCCTCAGGTATTTCTGGTAATCTGGATGGATAGGGATGTGGTAATACGCATCCTTTAAATCGACTACGGCCATGAAGCAATCTTGATGTAGCAGCTTCACTGCCGTAGTTACTGATTCCATCTTGAAGGTCGGGTTCTTTATCCATAGATTGAGGCGTCTGAGATTTATGATTGTCCTGAATGACTGATCCGGTTTTTTTATTAGGAAAAGGGGCGAATAAAACCCCTTTCCTTCCTGTAAGCGTGGCACCTCGGACAGTACCCGCTTGTCTATCAGGCTCAGGATTTCTGTTTCTAAGGCCAGTTGTTCTTCGGTCATCTTCCTGATAGGTGTGATGACGACCACGGATTTTGGCTGACGAATAAAGGGGATTTTCAGGCCTTCTTTTAGGATGCTCAGAATCCAGGTGTTGGAGGAGATCTTTTCCCAGGCCTGGAAAAAGAGTGCCAATCTCGCTCCTACTGGAATACTGGCGTCACTGTGGTGACTTTTTGGAGGTGGAGGTGCCTCCACCAAACATAAACCCTGATTCTTTCTTCTTTTTATCCTCCCATCTTCTCCTGTCAGCGGGAGGACGTCCTCTACTGAATCTTCCCCTCCGAAAGGGCTGTCTCCTCTGATCCATAGGGAATCTGGGGAAGCCTTTTTTCTTATCGCCTGCTTTCTCCAGAATATCGTCCAAGTTTTTGCCGAACAGGAATCGGCCATCGCAGGGGAGAGAGCACAATTTGGCCTTGGACTGAAGGTCACCCGGACAGCCTTTAAGCCATAACGCGCGTCTGGCAGCATTTGATAGTGACGCTGCTCTGGCTGTTAATCGCATAGAGTCCGCCGAGGTATCTGCCAGAAAAGCCGCTGCCCCGTGCAAGAGATACATGTCTGATAAGATCTTCTCTCTTGGGACCCTTGACGCCAGCTTCTCTTCTAACTGCTGCAGCCAGATCATGAGGGAGCGTGCCGTGCAGGTGCCCGCTATCGCCGGCTTAAGACCTCCTGCTGTTGCTTCCCATGCGTGCCTCAAATATGAGTCCGCTTTTTTGTCTAGCGGGTCTCTAAGAACCCCTGCGTCTTCCAAGGGCAGGGCAGACCTTTTGGAAGACCTGGACACCGCTGCATCTATTTTTGGGACTTTGTCCCATATTTCCGTATCCTTGTATTCAAAGGGGTATCGCCTCTTAGAAGCGGATGGAAGGGCCCCCGATTTTTCAGGCTTTTTCCACTCCTTCTCAATAAGCGCCTGGATTTTCGCGTTTACTGGAAAGGTTCGTTTTTTCCTCTCCTGAAGCCCCCCAAACATGACGTCCTCTAGGGTTTTGGCCGCCCTTTCTTCCTGTAGGCCCATTGTGGTTCTAATGGCCTTTAGGAGGGCATCTGTATCTTCTACAGGGAAACATGGCTTACCCCCTGTGTCACTATCTGAGGAGTCTGAGGAGGATGATTTTTCCGCCTGAGATGATACTGATGCGGAATCTGAGGGGGAACTAGGGAAATCCTTCCTGCTTTTTTTCCCTTTTTTCAATAAGGACTTAATTGAGCCTTCCATTTCTGACCTGAGGGCAGATCCTACAGGGTGAAGCAAACAATAGAAAAACCCCCTATTAATATACTGCTGACATTCACGAAGATCACTCACCACCCGTAATCAAGGGTACCGGATTTGGAGGCTGCGTCGGAGCACCTGACCCGCGCTCTTTGGACCTTGAGGAGTGCCCCGACCTGCGGCTGGGGCGACTGCTGCTTGAATGGCTTCCATGCTTTCTGCCAGAGGGCTGTGAGGGAGGCAGGGACGCTGAACGTTCCTGCTCGGACTCCATCTTGCACCGCCGATCTACCGCTGTCTTCCCCTTTTAATTTGCATGCCTCCGCCTGGTGAGCGTCTTCCTCCCCTCCCCCCTGCGACCGCCGGCCCAGCGCTTCAGAAAGCCGGCCGGCGTCGCACCCGGCGCCATTACACCGTCGCCTTCTGCTGACGTCAGCCGGCGCACCCAGCATTCCAAGCGCCGCTGACGTCAGCGGCCGGAAGACGCCAGCGTCTCTCCCCTGCCACGGGGATCGAGATGCGGCGTGCGCGAGGGGAGGGCGGCGCGGTGGGGGCTTCCCGGAGCCACCGGGATCCCACCCACGCCCGCACGAACCCGGAGCCCCAGGGACCCCGGGGACTGCGCTTCCAGGACCCGACGGCCGGCGCTACAGGTAAGCTACCTGTTCTTCCCGCGCCGGGACGGGCCTGGGTCTTCTTTCTCTTCGCCCATGACAGACACCGCCACAGTGGGATTCCTTCCAGGACAGGAACCCAACTGAAGCGGGGGAGAGGTGCCGCCCCTTATGTCTCAGTAGGTTCCTGTCCTGGCGGGGCGGATCCCTCTCTCATGTGGTGCTGTCATGGGTGAAGGGAAAAAGAACATTTTCGCTGCTCTGTAGTCTAAAAAATAAAAAGGACTCCGATCCCTTTCAAGTAACCCCATAACAAGTCCGACTTACGTAATCACTCACTTTTCTAAGTGTTACCAATGAAAAACCTCAATAGTTGCAGAACAGTAGAAATACCTTGGCATAACTAGTCACTCGTGTTTCAGGGGTCTGGAAAAGCTGGGTGACGACCTGTGATAGTGGTCATGTTGGTTGTCGCCTAGCCTTTCTAAAGCAGTCTACCTTTTTTCAGTAACAGCGCCTCAGCCATCGGTGGACGGTGTCTGGTATTACAGCTTGATTTAATTGAAGTGAATAGAATCCTAGAATGTTAAGAGCTGGAAGGGACCCCTGGGATCATCTGGTCCAACCCCCTGCTCAAAGCAGGATTCACTAAATCATCCCAGTCAGATGCCTGTCCAGCCTCTGTTTGAAGACTTCCATTGAAGGAGAACTCACCACCTCTCATGGCAGCCTGTTCCACTCATTGATCACCATCACTGTCAAAAAGTTTTTTCTAAAATGAAATGTCTCCTCCCATTCAGTTTCATCCCATTGCTTCTAGTCTTTCCTTGTGCAAATGAGAATAAAGATGATCCTTCTACAATGTGACAGCCATTGATATATTTGTAGACAGCTATTAAGTCTCCTCTCAGTCTTCTTTTTTGCAAGTTAAACATTCCCAAATCCTGCAACCATTCCTCATAGGATATACTTGGCAGACCGGAATGGAGTTGAGCTGCAGTACAAAATTCAGCCTGTGAGTAGGGGTGGCACTGTTGCATTGCAACATTATGCAGGTGAATGGAGTCAGATCTTGACCCACAAGATACTGCGACAAGCAGGTCACAAAAAAATTCAACTGGTTCCGTTCTTGCTGGTCACAATGTGACCCCATTCACGTGGACCTTGCTGCTATGTAGCAGCAGAGCACGAAAATCTTAGAAGATGAGACTTTTGTTGTGGTCAAAGTGACCATGTGGCCCCAGTTTTAAAGGGAATGTGGAAAAAAAAAATGTTTTTATCAAGTGAAAAAAATAGAGTATTGGGGGTGTTCTCACGTGTCTGAAGTCACTCCTCCTGTCCACTTCAGGGATAAGGATATGATATGAGAGGATGAAGTTCAGCATCACAAAGATACTGATCTACGGTCAATGTCAGCGAGAATGGCTGGCAGCGCCAAGTCTGTTAGTTGACGCTGCGATGCTCAGAGATCTGAGCAGAGCAGTCATATCACTCAGATCTCAGTAGTTATACAGTTCAGCGCATAGAAATAAAAACACGGCTCAGAGGACTATGTACACCACACGATAGTATTAGATACATGGACTGCATCACACGGAAAAGGACTATTAGATACATGGCTCATTGGATTGTAAAGTTTTTCTCAATAGTCCCTATTCCAGACAAAATAAATCAGCCATCTACTGGATCGGTGATAATTATTACACTCGACTTTAAACGCAATCACAGGGGTTGTCCAGGATAAGAAACAAAACATGATCACTTGCTTCAGGAAACAGCGCCACCCTTGTCCATGGGTCATGTCTTGTATTGCAGGCGCAGCTCCATGAAGTATGCGGCCAATACCAAGCACAACCAAAAATAAAAAAAAGAAAACCACAACAGACATTAAATAAAATGTTATCTTTTATTTAAAATAAAAAGCATTTATACATGGTTTGTAATCAGAATATATCATGGCTGCACATAATACCTTACTTACGCAGCATGTCTGAGGTGTTTCATGCAGCACTTTGCACTAAACAATGGAAAAATAACCATCTGGGATTGGGGGGCTCGGAGGGGGTCAAATTAATAAAAAAAAAACATAATGATACACAAAAGGTGTCCAGGTCAGACTTCTGACATGGAATTTAGCAAAAAAATATATCATATTTGCAGTTTTAAGGATGAACTTTATTTGCCACCATATTCAAGAAATTTCCATCTGTGCAAGTTAAATTGGAAAAATAATTCTGAAATCAAATGCAACTATTTAATGATTGTGCCCCCCCCCCCCCCAAGAGAGGTGAACATATGGAATACTGAAAATTCTGTGATCAGTCCAAAGACTTGTGTAATGTGCAAATCTATGGCCCTTATTTATCAAAGCTGGTCAGAAATGAAAAGTAGAAGTTTTGTCAGTTTTGATAAATGAGATTAGTGTTAACGTTGTAAAAGGTTATACAGGATTGAAAAAAGAAAGCAGCACCACTGTCCTTAGGTTGTGTGTGGCATTAATGTAGATGGAGTTAAGCTGTAGTACCATACACAGCCTGTAGTCAGTGGTGGCGCCATTTCTGAAGGACAGCAGTCGTGTTTTTAACGTCCCATACGAATCACTTCAATTTTTCTCTGCTTCCCTTTAAACATGGTTTTGCGGAAAGACCAATTTTTCTGGCAAAGAAATACGAAAACCATTAGCACCGAAGCAGTTGAGTTAAAGTCTCATATCCTGTAGAAGGAAAAGAAAATTCATGTCCATAGTTTTATTTATTTTTTAATATTAAAAACACTTAAAAGCCGTTTTCTCATTAAAGTCAAAATTTATGACCCCCACAGATTTTTCTGGGACCACCATCGATACTTCAGTGATAAAACAATAACATTAGGTTGCAGTGAAATATATTTAATACTAAAATAACAATACGGAATACATTCTTAAATGCAGATTATGTAACTAAAGCCCCCCCCCCCCAAAAAAAAAAAAAAACACACAAAAAAACCATGAAAAACCCAAAAAAATTAAGTGAGCTTGTAACAAAAAAATAAACACTGTACAATTTTATAAAATTTGTGTTTTTACATAAGTTACACAAAAAAAAAAAAAAAAACAACAACAACAACATACTTCATTCGACCTTTACTTCATATAGTCATGAAACATTGCATATCGGACGCTGGTGAACACTACATTTTTGTTTAATACTATATGGTGTAGACAGAAAAAGAGCAAAAGGTAACGAAGAGGGAAATGTCACTAAATGTATAGGTACCGCAGCCCGTACACAGCGGGGGGCAGCCAATAACCCAGAAGAGAACAGGATCATCAAAGCAAGACGAGGGCAATGCTCCAACTCCAACACGTGGACCAAACTAGCTCATTGGGTCAACCCCAAACTTGGGCCTTAAAGTGTCAGCCAGCTCCATAATACGTAGTATTTTCCTTTCTAAAGCCATAGTCTTCTTGAAAAAGCACAAAAATCTGTTTGGATTGACCTAAATGTGTCAAAAAAAAAAAAAAAAAAAAAAAAAAAAAAAAAAAAAGCTAAAAACATTCCATCAAAAGGGTTAAAAAAAAAAAACAACACCCCAACAAGGTGATCTTTTTTTGGAAACCAGAATATAAAAAACCCATGCAGACCTGATTATTATGTAACAGTCTAAGCCCTTGATGGTCGTCCGGCTAATGGCTTTAATTCTTGCGTTTTTTCCTTTGTGTCTTAGGCCTCCTCAAACCACCGGCAGAAATACGAGTGGTTAAAAGAAAAACAAATACCAACAACTCGATTTGTGGCTGTTTCGGATGGCAGGCGGTACTGGCTACATATTGTAGTGTGGAAGTGCTTTGGTTAGTGCCCACAGCTTGTTAGATGCAGAACTTTCCTAGGGTGGATACATTTCAAGCTTAGGTTTATTTGTTTGTTTTTTTTCTTAAGCAGCATACTTAGGAAAAAAATTTTAAAAAAAAGCTCTGATAATCGGGGTGAAGGAACTCGGTGTGCAGGGGGCATAGGTCTCACACCCATCCGCTGGTGAGTTTAAAGAACATCTCTTCATCAAGACTTTCGTTCTGATCCTTAGCCCGCGTGGACAGAAAGATGTATCCACCGATGAATTCGTGAACTACTTTGCAATCTACTTCTGTGCAGATGAAGGAGAGCCTCATCTCATCAGCAAACTCCACCGTTACCTGTGAGGGAAACAACAGACATTACTGAGCATTTCCAAAAAAATAAAAATAAAAACATGTGGAAAAGGAAGAGTCCCCTACCCAAAATTGTGGAAAACTCATTAGCGCCTTATACTGCTGCAGGATCAACAAGATGTCCCCAAGACTGAACTCCAACAACATGGGACATGTTGTCAGAGGAACAATGGAGTAGAGCTGGAGCTACCAGCTTAGGGGAACAAGGTGCAAATGGTGGCCAATTCCCAGAGGTGGTTCGCTTTGACCTGGGATTGTATGGGGACAAGGAAAACATCATCCATGGTAAGCAAGTGATGGGTTGGCAGTCAGCGTTATGTTCAGCCATCCATGCTCCCCTAGTAAAACACCTGGCCTTTTGGGGGTGGGGTAGCCTGAGGAAGTTGCTGGTTTAGAAGCCAACTGACTGTCCTTTTAAAGGGTTTTTCTGGGTCTTCATAAAGCAATAACCATCTCATCATCTGGGTCCAGCGCCCCCACTATTTAGCCTTACCAGAGGCCATCAATAACCCCTCCCAATGCCAGACTTCACAGTGCCCCTCATTAAGCCAGTCCTTCATCCCAGTGGTCTCACCATCTTTATTTCCCAGTTGACATTCCACTGCTTCATGTTACTAAACCTCCAGGTTTTAATAGCGTCGCCAGTGTTGGCGTCCATCCTGATGAGCCGGTTATAGGCAATGCCAATCAGCTCCTCTTTTTTTCCACCTTGGAATCTGCTCAGAAAATCAATTTGCATTAATATATAGAACAAGGTCAAAATGGGTGGTTGGGGGAAGGGGTACTCATTTATTACACACTTGACAATGCTAAAAAAAGATGCAATGAAGAAATCTTCACTAACCTGGCAAGAAAATGGGTAATGCCAAATTCTGGTAATGACTGCCACGCTTGAATGAACCGCATCTTGGCTTCTATTAAACTCATTTGAGCGACGTTCTGATGCGCCTCCAGAATACGGGCTGTAATCTGAACAAAGTTCTACAACTTTATACTAGACTTTATCAATCTTTCACCGTTGGCGACATTTCTACTTCTGACATTCAGAAGCGATGAACCCTGTAAATACAATGCATCCAGTGTAGACAATGCTCTGTGAGCTGAGCACATCAGCAGCTTCTGTGCAATCCTTCTGCTAGGTTGTTACAATGTATTAGTCTGGGTTCCAGGTACAGAGCATTGTCCAGACTGGATAAAATTGTAACCACTCCTCAATTAGGACCATTACTGCTTCTGAACAGAAATTAAAGTGTTCTCAGTCACAAGTAATAACTTGAAAATGGTGAAGAATTGAGTATTAGTTGTAGAACTGTTATTTATACAGTGATTATATTCAGTACAGCTACATGCAAACAACGGAAAAGGCAGATTTAATCATATATTATATCTCCAGGACAGACAAATATTCTGAGTTATAGAAAAGTTTAGAGTTCTGGAAAATAATCTGGATTGTTGAATGCTGGATATAGGGACTGTACACTCACTTAGCACCCATATACCGAAGCCCACATAGCCACATCTACCTTCTACTAACTTATCTATCCAACTCCGCACCCAACCCTTCCGTCAAACTCCACCCGCGCACCCACCCCTCCATCCAACTCCACCCACTAATCTATCCAACTCCACTCGTACACCCACCCCTCCATCCAAGTCCAGCAGTGCACCCATCTGCCCTTCATTTCATGTTTAAACTTTCCACCTATCCATGCACCCAACTTTTTTTTTTTTTTTTTTATAAGGACTCCATATAAAGTGAACTGTTGGCTGAACAAGCGCTCCTGTATATATCGGAGAGTCGGCTGAACAAGCGCTCCTGTATATATCGGAGAGCCGGCTGAACAAGCGCTCCTCTACGTCCTAGAGCCGGCTGAACAAGCGCTCCTCTACGTCCTAGAGCCGGCTGAACAAGCGCTCCTCTACGTCCTAGAGCCGGCTGAACAAGCGCTCCTCTACGTCCTAGAGCCGGCTGAACAAGCGCTCCTCTACGTCCTAGAGCCGGCTGAACAAGCGCTCCTCTACGTCCTAGAGCCGGCTGAACAAGCGCTCCTCTACGTCCTAGAGTCGGCTGAACAAGCGCTCCTCTACGTCCTAGAGTCGGCTGAACAAGCGCTCCTCTACGTCCTAGAGTCGGCTGAACAAGCGCTCCTCTACGTCCTAGAGTCGGCTGAACAAGCGCTCCTCTACGTCCTAGAGTCGGCTGAACAAGCGCTCCTCTACGTCCTAGAGTCGGCTGAACAAGCGCTCCTCTACGTCCTAGAGTCGGCTGAACAAGCGCTCCTCTACGTCCTAGAGTCGGCTGAACAAGCGCTCCTCTACGTCCTAGAGTCGGCTGAACAAGCGCTCCTCTACGTCCTAGAGTCGGCTGAACAAGCGCTCCTCTACGTCCTAGAGTCGGCTGAACAAGCGCTCCTCTACGTCCTAGAGTCGGCTGAACAAGCGCTCCTCTACGTCCTAGAGTCGGCTGAACAAGCGCTCCTCTACGTCCTAGAGTCGGCTGAACAAGCGCTCCTCTACGTCCTAGAGTCGGCTGAACAAGCGCTCCTCTACGTCCTAGAGTCGGCTGAACAAGCGCTCCTCTACGTCCTAGAGTCGGCTGAACAAGCGCTCCTCTACGTCCTAGAGTCGGCTGAACAAGCGCTCCTCTACGTCCTAGAGTCGGCTGAACAAGCGCTCCTCTACGTCCTAGAGTCGGCTGAACAAGCGCTCCTCTACGTCCTAGAGTCGGCTGAACAAGCGCTCCTCTACGTCCTAGAGTCGGCTGAACAAGCGCTCCTCTACGTCCTAGAGTCGGCTGAACAAGCGCTCCTCTACGTCCTAGAGTCGGCTGAACAAGCGCTCCTCTACGTCCTAGAGTCGGCTGAACAAGCGCTCCTCTACGTCCTAGAGTCGGCTGAACAAGCGCTCCTCTACGTCCTAGAGTCGGCTGAACAAGCGCTCCTCTACGTCCTAGAGTCGGCTGAACAAGCGCTCCTCTACGTCCTAGAGTCGCCTGAACAAGCGCTCCTCTACGTCCTAGAGTCGCCTGAACAAGCGCTCCTCTACGTCGGAGAGTCGGCTGAACAAGCGCTCCTGTATGTCGGAGAGTCGGCTGAACAAGCGCTCCTGTATGTCCTAGAGTCGGCTGAACAAGCGCTCCTGTATGTCCTAGAGTCGCCTGAACAAGCGCTCCTGTATGTCGGAGAGTCGGCTGAACAAGCACTCCTGTATGTCGGAGAGTCGGCTGAACAAGCGCTCCTGTACGTCGGAGAGTCGGCTGAACAAGCGCTCCTGTACGTCCTAGAGTCGGCTGAACAAGCGCTCCTGTATGTCGGAGAGTCGGCTGAACAAGCGCTCCTGTATGTCCTAGAGTCGGCTGAACAAGCGCTCCTGTACGTCCTAGAGTCGGCTGAACAAGCGCTCCTGTACGTCCTAGAGTCGGCTGAACAAGCGCTCCTGTACGTCGGAGAGTCGGCTGAACAAGCGCTCCTGTATGTCCTAGAGTCGGCTGAACAAGCGCTCCTGTATGTCCTAGAGTCGGCTGAACAAGCGCTCCTGTATGTCCTAGAGTCGGCTGAACAAGCGCTCCTGTACGTCCTAGAGTCGGCTGAACAAGCGCTCCTGTACGTCCTAGAGTCGGCTGAACAAGCGCTCCTGTATGTCGGAGAGTCGGCTGAACAAGCGCTCCTGTATGTCCTAGAGTCGCCTGAACAAGCGCTCCTGTACGTCCTAGAGTCGGCTGAACAAGCGCTCCTGTATGTCGGAGAGTCGGCTGAACAAGCGCTCCTGTATGTCGGAGAGTCGGCTGAACAAGCGCTCCTGTACGTCCTAGAGTCGCCTGAACAAGCGGTCCTGTACGTCCTAGAGTCGCCTGAACAAGCGCTCCTGTATATTGGAGAGTTGGCTGAGATGGCCGTTGGCTGAAGCATCGCACGCTCAGCTGACAGTCATGTAAAGTGCACGGCCGGCTGTACTTGTCACCTATGTGAGGTCTTTAAGCTGTCAGATAAATAATGCCCAACTCATGCAGGGAATTAGTTTAGAAAAATAATTGGGACACATGCAAATAATTAGAGTCATTTTTATTGAGAGAAAGTCTTTGCAAGCAGAATATTAAACTGCAAGCAGGGAGAAAATTGTATTGATACACAAAAATCAATTATTACGGTCGCACTGCCGACTCTTCTTAGGTAAAGGATTCTAAGACACTGAGAGACGCCCCCCTCCCTTGGATTGTGTCATTGGCTTGTACCTAATTGGATCCATATGTGCTACATACACATGCAGTGTATATCAAGGAAACTGCAATCTGCAGTTTTTCTGCTCTTGGGGAACCACAAGTCCCAGCAGATTGTAAAAACTGCATTCCTGTCCTTCTTGTGTAATATTTGTGCAAACAAACGACTAATAAGCACATTCCAATCCCATAAACTGGTCATTACATCCTCGCTTTTACTAGCTGATAACAAGAATCCCAACAATGAGCGGCTCGCTCATAACCAGACATCAAGTGATGCTCGGGACTCTGGAATAGAGACTGACATGATGCATCATGACCACTGGCAGACACAAAAGAGGCCCCTGTGCAAGAATATATGGACCCCTTGCAACCCAAAAAGCTCATCCTATTGTGCAATTCCACCTGTTTTGGAGGTGGCCCCTCACCTCCTGGGCCCCTGTGTGGCTGCACCAATGACACTTCTGCCCCTGATCACTACTGTGTCTATGCCAGTATAATACTAGGTACCACGGTCATAAAAAGGCACTGACATTGCTATATATTAGGGACACTATGTAACTTTATATCAAGGTGCAGAAATCAGAACCAACAGACAATTGCACAAGTAGCAATTCCCAATACGTTAATCAGTTGCGCCATCTAAGTGTATAGGATTCTGTTTGACACTACAAGTTTGCAGATTATACACCATTACAATAGCGTGCAGAAGTAAAATCAATCTGCATTAAGCTTAGAAATACCAAGAAAACAAGATGAGATTTCAGTTTTTGCTGTGACAGACGCTGCAGAAACCCTCATGTACCCTGCTGATCTCGTATTAGGTAATTGTTATCTATGCTACTGAAACTTCTCTAAAAGCTCCGCAGTGAACACCCATTGTCCAGAAAACTCTTAACTTCCACCAAAGAATGAAAAACCAGTGTCACGCCATCCACAACACAGGAAGCCTCGTGCCTGGAACTTACCAAGTCTCTTACATAGCCTGGCTGCAGGTGGAAGAGCCGACAAATGGAAAATAGTAAGATAACGAAGAGGATGGAAATGAACAAAAAACACAGTAAATATGCATAGCAAATAAAAAAAGCAAAAGAAAAAAGATCTGCAAAAAAAAAAACAAAAACAAAACCAAAATATACAAACAATAAAACAAATTGAATGCAACAAAGTCAGAGGTGAAAGTTACAGCACAGCAGAGACCTAATCGCTCAGCAGACGAATTCCCTGGAATATCCAGAAAGGAGGCAAATACGGATTCAATTCTAGAAAGAATTCCCTGTAAACTACTTATTTTTTATGATGTTTTTTAATTATAGTAACATTTCTTGGAGTAATATCCGATGTCCTAAATCTCTCACTACAGATGGTCCGGCCGCCCTGTGCATCTGCATTCCACACATTCCCCCGGCACAGAACATCCTGCTTTACACTGCAGCCCGATTTCACCAGTTCTGTGGGACAGAAACGTCCTATCTGACCTCTAGGACCAGCAACAAAAGCCACTTCCCGAATGTAGCAACCATGTTATTAACCCTTAATGCGGCTTCTTATCAAAACAGGCTTCTGGATCCTAGAAGTGATGAATAAATGCTCATAGCCTCATGCCCAAAGCATGTTCAAATTACCCCAAAACATCTCCATTACCTGCTTGTTCTTGTACTTCTTCAAATACCGGGGCGAAACTACACATTCTGGGTTGATATCGGAGTTAACCTGGTCTGGAATGAACTGCGGGTCGGGGTTCAAATGCTGCATCTTCAGGAAAGACAAGATGTTCTGGACCTCTAGGTTGTAGGAGCTGTCCGCCATGGTCTTGCCCTTGGACGCCAATCTACAGGCTGCCATCCAGTGAGCATATTGCTTCTCCTGCAAGGATGGTTTGAGAGAGTTTTACCTTCATTTAGAAGCGTCTAATATTGGAGAGATGCACAGACCCAGTAGAAGGCATTGCAATAGACCACCAATTAGGTCTAGGAGTGGTCTCCAGCACCAGAAAGGAGGACAATCCCAACCTAGGCTCAGGCTTTCAATAGGACATGGGAAATACAAGTGACGAAGGTCAGACACCTCACCTAAGCCATGCAATTCTACTCAAGGTGCACAAATGCCATACACCGCCACCATGGAGCTTTATCATGGACCTTCCACAAAGTAAAGAACCAGTGCCTTATTGGGTACCACCGCCATAAGCCAGATTGCTAATCGTCATTGTATAGCGCTGTTATTAGATTACTTTTCTATGGAGAGGTTATTTGGAACTTTATGACGTTATTTTACAAAGTATTGTGTGGCACTGCTACTTAGAAGGGTCCCCCCGGGCACAAGATATTGATAACCTATTCTTAAGATAGATCAGCAGTAACTGATCGTTGGGGTCCGACACCCGGCGGCACCGCTGCAGACACCATCCAACCAAAGAGTTGGAACCATTTCACCGATATGGATGCCATAAACGTTCCGCGATATCTTACATTGTCGCACCGGAGCCAGATCTCATTCATTCCTTCAGCAACCGGTATAAGGAGCTTAATGATAAACTTCTGGCCAGATATGTTCACATCTGGAGTCACTTCACAGCCTGGAAAACAGGAAGAGTTGGTACATTTTATTGCCCCAAGTTCTCACACAGAACATTCATATTAAAACTATGGCGGAGGACGGGAACAGCACATGTGCCATAATAATCAGTCACATCTGGACGATGGTTTAGCTGCATTGCACTTCTGTAGGATCCGCAATGTACAAGAGTAGGAGAAATTACTACTACAGAAGCAGGACGCCTAAAGCATTGCTTGGAGATGCCAAATGTGGCCCAAAGCAAATTACTTCAAAGAGAAATGGTTGATTTTTACCAAAAGCAGCGCCAGACCTGTCCTTAGGTTGTGTCTGGTACCGCAGTTCAGTCTCACTCATCAAGAACCTAGATGTAGCACCACACACATCCCATTGACAGGTTTTGAGGAGTATAAGGCTGTGTTCACACACAGCGTTTTTTTAGCGGTTTTTACCGCGGTTTTCACTATAAAACTGCTAAAAATAAGCTTCCCATTCATTTCTATGCATTTTGCACTTTCTGTGCACATTGATGCGTTTTTTTACCGCGAAAAAAACGGCATCGCGGTAAAAAACGCAGCATGCACATTAATTTTGGGTTTTTTTCCGCGGTTTAGGCTTCTCCCATGCTTTTAGAAACCGCTGCGGTAAAAAATGCATCAAAAACGCATCAAAACCGCGCAAAAAACGTGCAAAAACCGCCGCGGAAAAATAGGTGCGGTTTCTGGGAAGGGATTCAGGTTTTTGTGCAGAAATTTTCTGCAACGTGTGCACATACCCTTAATATTTTTGCATTATTTATGAACTTCAGTTTATTTATTTTTCTTTTAAACAAAATTAGGAAATGTCACACAAGACCCAATCATCTCTGTGACGCAGGTCCCAAAGATCCCTCCACATATCCTGAACGATAGAGCCAAGCTCCAATTATAACTCCGAGGATCAGCATTCCATAAAGCGCAGTCACCGGCTCTTGGAGCAGATCAATGTACCTAAAAAAGTATTCCTGGCGCCATCTGTCATGACTGTGGCCTGACATCATCTGGCAGCAACTGTATTTACTGCACAACTAAACGGGGAACTGGTGACTGGACGACAAACTACCTACACTACTGAATATAACACCTCAGGGAATAACAGCTCTGACTGAAGAAAAATACTATATTACTGCCCCCTGTGTACAAGAATGTAACTACTATAATACTGCCCCCTGTGTACAAGAATATAACTAATATATTCTTGTACATAGGAGCAGTACTATAACTACTATAATACTGCCCCCTATATACAAGAATATAACTACTATAATACTGCTCCTATATACAAGAATATGACTACTATAATACTGCCCCATGTACAAGAACATAACTACTATAATACTGCCCCTATGTACAAGAATATAGCTACTATAATACTGCCCCCTATGTACAAGAGTATAACTACTATAATACTGCTCCTATGTACAAGAATATAACGACTATAATACTGTTCCCTATGTACAAGAATATAACTACTATAATACTGCCCCCTATATACAAGAATATAACTACTATAATACTGTCCCCTATATACAAGAATATAACTACTATAATACTGCCCCTATGTACAAGAATATAACTACTATAATACTGCCCCTATATACAAGAATATAACTACTATAATACTGCCCCTATGTACAAGAATATAACTACTATAATACTGCCCCTATATACAAGAATATAACTACTATAATACTGCCCCTATGTACAAGAATATAACTACTATAATACTGCCCCTATGTACAAGAATATAACTACTATAATACTGCTCCTATGTACAAGAATAAAACCACTATAATACTGCCCCTATGTACAAGAATATAACTACTATAATACTGCCCCCATGTACAAGAATATAATTACTATAATACTGCCCCTATGTACAAGAATATAACTACTATAATGCTGCTCCTATGTACAAGAATATAACTACTATAATGCTGCTCCTATGTACAAGAATATAACTACTATAATACTGCCCCTATGTACAAGAATATAACTACTATAATATCGCTCTCCTAAATACAGGAATACAACTACCTGATACTATAGGTCCCATGTCTTTATCTTACCCCGCAGGTTCATCTGATGAGCAGGGGTTCCATTCGCTTCTTCTTTACTCTTGTAGCAGGATATTGATGTGTCTTTGAATGTGCACCAATACGGCTTATAACCTTTCAGAGTCAGTTTCTTGGGTCTATGATGAGAAGAAAAGAAACGACAATCACCATTGCTTTTATGTGACATCTTCCCCTTCGGCCAGGATCCTGCAATCATCAGATGACCCGCAGTTGATAGCACAAATTCTCAGTTTCCATCTGAGTGAGACACCAGATGATCGGGTCAGACAGTGGTCACCACACACAGGGCAGATCTGTCTATGATGGGAGTGCAACGAAGAGTTTACAAAATGAAACTATTGTCTCAGAAAAGAGCGGCAATGGCTGTGCCCGAAATGTTACAAATGCTGATCACATTTCACATAATACAGACTGCCACATATGCTGTCTGTATTCAGCTACTCTACTTTTGGGTGTTGTCAAGAACTAGAAACACATAACTCTTCTTCCAGAAGCAGCGCCACACCTGTCCACAGGTTGGGTGTGGTATTACAGTTTGACTCCACTGATGTGAATAGGGCTGAGCTGCAATACCACATGCAGCCTGTGGATACGAGTGGTGCTATTTTCTTTCGATCACCATAAAACCCTTTCAACATAACCAGTTCCTCGTTTAAAGGAAGAGCTTGAGATAAAGAATATTTCCGAGATGCAATAGGGTAATAATCCAAATAACCATCTGAAAGCTGCTCCGGAATATTGGTCTCATGCCGAACGGAGATTGGATCTTGAATTCAGACTTTGGCAGAATCGGTTACCAACGCGGAGTCCGTGTCCTCTTCAGGTTTGTTTGGATTTCTGCGGTGAATTATAAGGCGCTCTCCCCTTGCCTGGGAGGCCAAGTGTGCGGCACGGAGGCCATGGTTCGGATTCGCTCTGGAATCCTTCCAGACTTCAGTTAGATAAGCAGAGCAAGAGATCGGGAGTTAATGAGCACGGCCCTATAGAGACGCTCCGGGCACAATTTGGAAGTGCGGCCTCTGGAGCTTGACATTTCGGGAGTCGTTAAAGAAAGAGCAGATTGGGTTACTGCCACCGCCATATTCTGACAGCGCCGCCATTGTCCCTCCTTGTGCCCCGCGGGGTCTCCTGTATCCTGACCTTTACCAATCTCTTGTGCCGGCAACACAAATAGCACTTGAGCGTTCGAGGAGACAGATATCGTGCCATTTTTAACATGCCAACAGCCTGCCGAACAGGTTTTCATCCGAGCACAAACAAGACATGGGCAGAGGACCAATTTCTAGTCCTTTGCAGGGATGCGGCCAGCACAGGTGCCGCTTAGATTTCCCCATGTATGGAGCCAATGGAAAATACATCAAGACCACAAAGCTCTGAAAAAGGCAGAAGGCTTTTCTCAACTCCAAGGTATGCAAGTCAAAGCTTTACTATCTAAACAGAGCCGAAATGCTGTACCCGATCCCCCCAGGTGCAGATTCCTCCAGATATGGCTGCAAACACTGAAGCGCTGTTGTCCCCATTATGACAATGGGGTCATCCTGCTGCAGTGCCAAGAATCAGGGACTGGGTCAGGATTTCCGCTCTGCCCCATCTCAATCCTCCCAGATAGAACAGCACCTGATGCCAGCCGACCAAAGCCTTGCTGACCAGAAGGGGGCGTCACTGGGGGTGAACTCATTCTGGGCACAATGGGCAGAGCGGCATGCTGGATCACCGTAATTTATGGTCGGATGTTTGTGCACTTACTTGAAGATTTTTAAGTTGTCTGTGAGTTCTGGAATGGAGGTGATGTCACCCTAAGAGAAAAAAAAAAAAAAAAATTGCAATAGAGTATTAAAGGGAATCTGTCAGCAGGTTATTGCTTTTTCATCTGAGAGCAGCATATTGTAGGGGAAGAGACCCTGATTCCATCAATGTATCACTAATTAGACTGTATGCTGTAGTTTCAATACAATCAGTATTTTATCAGCAGGAGATTAGCACTGCAGGACTAGTTGTTGAGTGCCAGGTAGTCCAGCTAATTTGTGTAACCCCACCACTGATGGCAGCTTGCTAAGAATGTACGGGTGATCAGAGCTTCAGTTCCCTACACGGTAGTTTGGCCGGAGCATCGCTATGCATGAAATTGGTCCACAATACTTAAAGAGATTATCTGGAATTAGAAAAACATTGTTCCCTTCTTCAAAAAAAAAAAAAAAAAAAAAAAAAAAACCCACTGCCACCCCGGTCCACAGGTTGTGCCTGGTATTGCAGCTTGGCCTCATTCCTTTCGTTAGAGCTGAACTTCAGCACCAAACACCCCATAGGGAGGTGGCTGCCTGGAAGAAAGCAGCCATGGTTATTAAATCTTGTACATCCCCTTTAATGAGCTCCGTGGCCCCTTTCTGTGGCTTCGGACGGGGTGCTGAACAGGACTCCGCCAATCTAAAAGGGAGCAAAAAATGCCAGGTCTCAACGACATTGACCGAAGTCTGATCTTACCAAGATGGTTGAAGTCTTTCCTCCCTCCAGGGTGATCTCCAGATCAGACAGAGCCGCATCGACCTCATCGACTTCTTTATCGCTGTTGTTATAATGGTTCTCTGATGACATCATGGACAGCTTGTTTATGTGATACTGCAAGAAACAAAAGGACACGACGACTGGAGTCAGCAGCTACGAATCTATCACAGAGCTGAAGGTTTTCCTATGGATGTAGCAGAGCTGGGTTTGTTTGTTGTTGGGCACCACATCTACTCAGATGGACTACGGCCATCACAAATGTCATCGCACAGCAGTGATGTCACGGAAGAGCCGAGAGCAGTCCCGTCTTCCAGGATTAGCTGTGCGATCAATGGGGGGGTTGGTCATATCTATGGAGAGCAAAGCACGGATCATAGATGCCCTCGGCTGCAAGACTTTACGGCGATACAGATTATGAAGTATCGATAGCCTGGAGATCGGAGACATCGGACCACAGACTGATCTATGGCGGATCATGTGAATCCTCCCAATCCACAGATACAGCTCTGCTACACCATCACTTCTCCAGATGTTGTACCGAGCGCCGACCTCCTACCAGCTGCAGGACAGAGACTCTACAGGAATTATCCCCCCCATCCTGCCCGAAAACAAGACATTCCCACCAGATCCTCAGTGTCAGTAATCAGACCACTACAACTCCCAACACAACATATGCCACAAGAAAACACCACAAGTTCTGGTCGGGCGATGTGCGCATGCCTGACGGTGTTCCTGCTTGAGGAGCTCAAAGTGCTCACACGGTTTGCGGTTGTTGAGCATTCCGGGAGTGCCGAGTGAGGGCCTCTGGTTTTTGAGCCGGGACACATCCACGCATGCGCCGCTATTCCCTTGACGTCATCCCACTTACGTGTCCCATTGAACGTTTTATTATTGGGCAACCATTTATTTTTACATTTAAAGCGCTGATTTAGCGCACTGATCCCATATATATTATATATATATACATATACATATACACACATATACATACATGCGCTGCCTATTTTATAATATATAGCAATCTTTCATTCTATAGGCAGCATTTAATAGGTCAGAGCGCATGCGCTATGTCATCTAAGTGGATGACTGTTTTCATTGGTTGCCCAAGATATATATACTAATCTCAGATTACAAATAAGCCACGCCTCCTGAGGAAGCTACGGCGTAACGCGCGTAGGGGCGGCAGGCCAGGGCAACGGTTTCACTCTCAACTTGTAAGTGTAGTTTTTACTATGACATTATGCATTCATTCATGACTCTTTTGGTAGGACACTGTTGCGATGCACTTGTCTAGTTGGTTGGGCTTTTGTGATATTAGAGTTATTTGTGTGCACATTTTTCACCAGCGTGTGGTAGCAAGAAGCATTGGCTGTTCATGTCAGCTCCTTAATAGACTGCTGACCCACGGCGATTAATTTATATTGATAGTCTGACCAAGTTGTTTTGCACACCCTTGGCATTTTAGATGTATATACTCTGTACTCTTATTCATTGTTTAATAAAATTATGTGATTTTAGCTTTAAAAACTCTCTGATCTCCTCTTCCTAATTGAACTGTGGGGTTTTCTTGTGGCATATGTTATTTGAGTTGTGCTATTTCCTGTGAACAGGGTAGTGTGTATCCCAACACAACATGTACACAGTATACCAGAACTACAACCCCCAGCATGATCACAATGCAATTTCATGTATAGTGTATGGTAATATTCATGTCATGTTGGGGGTAGCAGTGCTCAAAATAAATAATAGAATGGTGTTATAGTTCCACCCAATAGTCAGGTCCTGATGGGGGTTGTAGTGTTCCCTGTACAGAGCATTTTGCAACTGTGTTATGATCCATGTTGGGGGTTGTAGTGTCCTATAGTGGTTGGTTCATATTGGGGGTTGTAGTGGTCTATGTACAGACTGAATTAGAATCACGTTGGGGGTTGGACTTCTATAGCCCCACCCTGGATCTGCCCTATCCCCCCGCATCCACCTTCCCTATGCCATGGACTTCTATAGCCCCACCCTGGATCTGCCCCCCATCCACCTTCCCTATGCCATGGACTTCTATAGCCCCACCCTGGATCTGCCCCCCATCCACCTTCCCTATGCCATGGACTTCTATAGCCCCACCCTGGATCTGCCCCCCATCCACCTTCCCTATGCCATGGACTTCTATAGCCCCACCCTGGATCTGCCCCCCATCCACCTTCCCTATGCCATGGACTTCTATAGCCCCACCCTGGATCTGCCCCCATGCCGCCATCCACCTTCCCTATGCCATGGACTTCTATAGCCCCACCCTGGATCTGCCCCCCATCCACCTTCCCTATGCCATGGACTTCTATAGCCCCATCCTGGATCTGCCCCCACCCACCTTCCCTACAGCCCCTACCCAACATCCCTACAGTCCCTATCCCTATTCCCTTTTGTACACTTGCTTTGGCAAAACTAATGTGTATTTAGTCGTGCCAATAAAGCTTCTTTGAATTTGTGTTAGCTTTACAGAGTATAATAGAATTGGGTGTTGTAGTCTCTTATGTACAGAACTTATTATAACTATCAGGATGATGTTGGGGGTTGTAGTCTGTTGTTATCTTTCTGAGGGTATTGTGTATAGTATAATGGTCATATCCAGTGGTTGGTTCATAGTGGGGGTTGTAGTCTTATGTACAGAACGTATTAGAACTGTATTAGGATGATGTTGGGGTTGTAGTGCGCTCTTTACAGAATATAACAGAATTGTATTATCGCCATGTTGGGGGTTGTAGTCTCTTATGTACAGAACATATTCGGATGATATTGGGGGTTGTAGTGGCCCGAGTTTAGTAGACTGGTATTGTATTCTAACCATGCAGACATTTCACAGGTTACCAGTACAAACTCTAAGTTGATGGACCCCCTGAACCCCCAATTGTGGGGTCTGGCAGCCATCCACTCCTGTAGGATTACTCACTCGCTATACGAGTCACGGCATCAAATGTCACCGACTAGAGACCATTAATGATCGTCTGTGAATCAGCAGCATGGCTGACAGCGTCTGGAAAGCATTGCACGGGGGTCCGGATCACATTCCCAGACGCTGCAGGGACGACGGAGTCCTGAATCACAGGGACAATACTCCAGTGCCGCATTCACACTGGGAAGGACGCCGCGCTCTCGGGAACACAAGGGCTAGGACATTAATGAGTCCTTCTACGACGTCCGCTGTGAGCGGCTAATTACATGAACTAGGGTCCAGAGATGTAAGGAAACGACTCCACCCTGCGGCCCACTTATAAATAGCGCGGCCCCCTGACAGCTCCAGCAGCTGTGCAAGAAAAACGACAACAGGAAATGCAGCCGCGTTCCCAGATCCGATGTCCGAGCCACAGAAATGTCTCCGCCGAGACGTCCGCGCAAATCCCTGCACAGACGAGCTGGATTCTTAGCAGGTGAACGGCGGCCATAGCCCGGGTGACTCCTCATTTACCACGGCCTTTTATTCTCCCCTGCGGTTTGCATACCAATCTGCTCCCACTCATCCAGATTGGCGTTTTGTACGTCTGGTAATGAAGGGTGCACAGCGGAGAGAGGCGCCAAAAGAAGTTTGTGACACGTTAAGTAGCCAGAATCCTGGCAAAATCTACTCGACCAATCGTGACCTTAGTTTTCAGTATACCTATATATTGTTTAAGGAAAGGAAAGAAGCGGCACATCCATCCACAATGTGTACAAATTTAGTTCATACTTTATTCAAGATTCATTAAAAACATGGAATCCAAAAACTATAGATAAAAACCTGACGCGTTTCTGGCATCCAAGCGCTCTTAGTCATAGGATATGTCAGAAATACATCAAGTATATATTGTTTAGTTTAGCCGTTCTTTCTTCAGTTGAGTCTAACCTCAGAAATCCCTGGTGATCACCAGTGATCGACTCGGGGAAATGCTCTGCCAGCCAAGCATTTTACCTGCAGTGGCCACTTGTGGGGAAATGTAGTATTACAGGCTAGTTATTTGCATATATATTCCACAATTCAGCAGTGAAATTAAATCTTTTTTTCTTGTTAAGGTCTCTTTGCTCTGGCTCAGAGGGGCAAAAATCATGGAATTTTCTTTGTAGTGACAATATATTTTAAACAGTCCTTAAACATTGCTCAGCTTGGTGTTCACATCTCTAGTATTTCCCTTATCACCTGCATGGGGTCCTCTACCCACTAGGCACAGACATGTAAAAGCTCAGCCCCCTGCTGTAGTCACTAGAGGACTCATCTGTCTACAGTCTCATGTTATGGCACCATACCAAGTACTGTCCGGGGCAAGATCAGCAACCTGCAGTTGTGGAACTACAACTCCCAGAATGCCCTGTGGCTAATATATTTTATAATACTCCAGTACCCTTTGCCCACAGACTTCCACAACAGCTGGCGTGCAGCAGGTCGCGGATCGCTCCTCTAGCAGTGACAGCTAAAATTGTAAGTATGCAGAGAAAACAGCAGCGGATCTGAACTAAAGAAACCGCGTAAGACACTGGGTTAGTAGCAAACGGAAAAAGGTTTGCCTTAAAAATATAGATGTAGGAAAAAATAAAGTTCACGAACTACAAAATGTTGGTTTTGTCAACAGAACAGTCTGAAAGATCTGCAGAGTTGCAGGAAGCCTCGCTATTCCCAGAGCAGTGCCCAGCAGTCGCAGGAAGCCTCGCTATTCCCAGAGCAGCGCCCAGCAGTCGCAGGAAGCCTCACTATCCCCAGAGCAGCGCCCAGCAGTCGCAGGAAGCCTCGCTATCCCCAGAGCAGCGCCCAGCAGTCGCAGGAAGCCTCGCTATCCCCAGAGCAGCACCCAACAGTCGCAGGAAGCCTCGCTATCCCCAGAGCAGCGCCCAGCAGTCGCAGGAAGCCTCGCTATCCCCAGAGCAGCGCCCAGCAGTCGCAGGAAGCCTCGCTATCCCCAGAGCAGCGCCCAGCAGTCGCAGGAAGCCTCGCTATTCCCAGAGCAGCGCCCAGCAGTCGCAGGAAGCCTCGCTATCCCCAGAGCAGTGCCCAGCAGTCGCAGGAAGCCTCGCTATCCCCAGAGCAGCGCCCAGCAGTCGCAGGAAGCCTCGCTATTCCCAGAGCAGCGCCCAGCAGTCGCAGGAAGCCTCGCTATTCCCAGAGCAGCGCCCAGCAGTCGCAGGAAGCCTCGCTATTCCCAGAGCAGCGCCCAGCAGTCGCAGGAAGCCTCGCTATTCCCAGAGCAGCGCCCAGCAGTCGCAGGAAGCCTCGCTATTCCCAGAGCAGCGCCCAGCAGTCGCAGGAAGCCTCGCTATCCCCAGAGCAGCGCTCAGCAGAGTCGCAGGAAGAGTCACTTATCCCAGAACAGCGCTCAGCAGAGTCGCAGGAAGCGTCGCTATTCCCAGAACAGCGCTCAGCAGAGTAGCAGGAAGCCTCGCTATCCCCAGAGCAGCGCTCAGCAGAGCAGCAGGAAGCCTCGCTATCCCCAGAACAGCGCCCAGCAGAGTCACAGGAAGAATCGCTATTCCCAGAGCAGCGCTCAGCAGAGTTGCAGGAAGAGTCACTTATCCCAGAGCAGCGCTCAGCAGAGTTGCAAGAAGAGTCACTTATCCCAGAGCAGCGCCCAGCAGAGTTGCAGGAAGAGTCACTTATCCCAGAGCAGCGCTCAGCAGAGTCGCAGGAAGAATCGCTATTCCCAGAGCAACGCTCAGCAGAGTTGCAGGAAGAGTCACTTATCCCAGAGCAGCGCCCAGCAGAGTCGCAGGAAGCCTCGCTATCCCCAGAGCAGCGCTCAGCAGAGCAGCAGGAAGCCTCGCTATCCCCAGAGCAGCGCTCAGCAGAGTCACAGGAAGTGTCGCTATCCCCAGAGCAGCGGTCAGCAGAGTCACAGGAAGCCTTGTTATTCCCAGAGCAGCGCTCAGCAGAGTCGCAGGAAGCCTGGTTATTCCCAGAGCAGCGCTCAGCAGAGTCGCAGGAAGCGCCACTATTCCCAGAGCAGCGCTCAGAGTCCCAGGAAGCATCACTATTCCCAGAGCAGCGCTCAGCAGAGTCGCAGGAAGCATCGCTATTCCCAGGGCAGTGCTCAGATGTGCTGCAAAATAATACTACAAATAAAACCCATTGTCCCCTTCGCAAAACGCAGAGGGGCCACAGGACTAAAAGAGGGAAAAAGAGGAAACTGTAATCTAGACCGGGCCAATCCCTGATCTACCCACCTGCAGAGCGGCGAACATCATCATCTCCTCCTCCGTGCACTCAATCTCCTCCAGCAGGATGGACCATTTTGCTTGTTCAAAGAGTTGGTTGATGCGGATGGCGTCATACTACAAAACACCAAGAGAAAAATCAGGAAAAAAAGGCAAAATCTATCCCCTGCCCTTCTTCCATTCCCACGCTGTGTGATATCCTCTTCGGTAGACGCCACCTGACACAGGCGTGCCTGCTATGGCGATACAATGTCCCTGCCATGCAATGCCAATGCCGGGCACCCCTATGTCAGCTGGCGGCCTCCGATTGACAGTTGCCCGGCAGCATGCATCGCGATATAGGATCCCGGCGGGTCTTTGCACCACAATACATTTCAGCTGGACGTACGTCCTCGGATGCACATCCAGGAGTAATAGGCGCTGTCATCGGCGGGCCACCCTCTGTGACCGTGATCGTCACACCGCTGTTCATACAGTCCAAAAAGTTGTAACAATTAAAGCAATGCCTGGCCATGAGACTCTATAGTTCCTCCAGGCACTACATCTGCCGGTACTTACTTTAGTTATCAGTCATGAAGAATTGGAACTACAGTGTGCTGGATGAGCACTCGGGCCCTATAGGGGGTTACACAAGATCAGAAAATCATGGACACCTTTTTCTGATAAACCCAGCACACGAACTGGCTGTGATCAGAAATATCAGAAGCCGGTAACAAAGGTGCCACTGTTTCTAGAAAAACAAACATTTTTTCCCACCTCGTACAACCCCTTTAAGTTTATTTTTGATTACCAGACAAGATTTTGCCCCATGACTACTGCCATCTGCTGGTAAGTGGTGGAATTACCTTAGGATTCAAATCAAAGAAGCTGTGATACTTGAATCGTAGAAGTAAAGCCTCATTTTCTTTGACATCTTGTTCCATGAGAGATCGCGAGGAGTCCAGCCAGCTGAAGAAGAGGAGCAAGTACATTTATTAATCAGTAAAATAAGAAAAGAATTCTGAAACAAAAAAAAACAAACAAAAAAAAGCAATAAAATAAACCTCTTACCCCTGATTAATTTTGGCTTTGTCAAGAAGTGTTTGGGGCTTGTACAATTTGGTCAGGATATCTGGAGACGTGATTGGTTGGCTGACAGCCAGGATGCCAGGGTTGCCCTCTGACAAGGCACTATCCCCAAACCATGCTGAAGTGGGTGAAAGAGGGCTGCCGTCACGGGAGTCATACGTCGGGGTCATGGTTTTACTATACAAGCCAGGGCTGGAGTATATACTTCCTAAAAGAAAAAATAAAAAAAGGGAAGCAGAAAAAGTGATTTAGAATTTTGTTTTCTTCTGCTATAAATGTTATTAAAACAAACTAAAGAAAAAAAATGGTCACAACACAAGTCCTGCATGCTACACGAGCCAGCAAAATGAAATACAAGAAGGTGGGAAAACAAAGGGAAGAAGACAGGAGCGGAGACACCGAGGCAGAGAATGCGCTCACCTTTTACCGGCCCGATGTAAAGAACCTCATTTCCTATAGAAAGAGGAGGAAAAGGAAAAAGAAAAGAAAAAGAAAGAAAGGAAATGAGAAAGCCAGAGAGTGAAGAATAGTAGGACAGTGCTCAGTCAGCAGAATAGATGGGTTCCTATAAAATGCCTAGATTATGTCAGGGAGGGAAGGACTGGGCATGTTGAATTTCAATATGCCCAATGCTTTCCATACCAAGGAAGATAAGCATCATTCTCTTAAGGCTATAACCAGGGGCAGACATATCATTGATGCAACCAACCAGGAGCCCAGGAGGTGCCGGGGTCACTTCTACCTCTAAAGCAAAGAGAATGTACATCATGATGAGCTATTGGGCTGCACAGGGGCCCATACATTGCTCTTGCACAGGGGCCCCTGCTGTCTGTGTCCACCAGTGACTATATCCAAGGCATGAGAATGTAACCTACACATATCACATCCACAGAAACTTAGAGAAAGGATATAACATAGAACCCAGGCATAAAGGTATAACCTAGGTAAAGGATATTCGTACAGGTAGACATGGCTGCCATTAGATTATCGCTTCCTGTCCTATACTGACCAGTTCCCGGTGTTAAAGGTCCATCTAGTTCCAGAATGTTCTCTTCGGTTTGATTATCTTCCATCTTTTTCTTTTTTTTCTTTGTTGGATCTCGCGGTTTCCGGAGAAGTGAAAGTTCCTCCGGGTGTCGGATATCTGCAAGAGAATAAAATGATTATTAACTAAAATCTTCTAATGAAGTCACTGAGCTTTTCCAAGAACAAATACAACTGTGAAATGGCTAAATGTAAAAAGAAGCAGTCTCCGCTCCGGACAGCTCGGTTTTACTAAAAACGTATCATAATTCAAGGAGCAGCTTTTCTTGTGACTCTGCTTTGTGCTGTTTGCTCTGTTATTCCTCCAGGAAATGGATCAATTAATTGATAATTGGATTATCATTGTCGGCAGTGTTTCATAACCACAGGACCGATTTGACCATTTTACTCCAGATTTAACACTTCTGCCATCCCTCCCTCTTGTTACCTCTTCTGGAAATTTTTTTACATTTTTTTTATATATTTGCTGTCATGAATTCTAACAGAAGAGGACGGGGGATCGTTTGGGGGTAAATGCCTTTTAGGATTCTCTGGCTTTGGCTCCGGCTGCTGAACCACACGTGTATTTTGTAACTTATCGCTGATGGAGAAATCACATTTTAAGAGCTGGGTCATTGGCCAGGAAGACAAAGACTTAAAAAGTTATGTATTTAAACTGGCAGCAAAAAGGAATTTATCTTTTTTTGCCCGGCCTTGAAAAGACAAAACAGCCTTTTAAGGGGAAAGACAGTTTTGCCTGCAATTTTGCAATATTTAACACATGAAAGAACAAAAAGTTTAAACAGCAAAACAGTGAGACAGAGTCAGAGGGCTGGGGGGACGCGGACACGACCATTGCTGGAGCTCCGGGCTTAGTCTGTGCCCTGGATTGTATGAACATGAAGCAATGTGTCACATTCCAATCTGAGCTCGTGGATGTCAATGGCATCTCCTCATTCTGCTTCATGTGCCAATTGGGCCAAAGCTGTAGTACAAGTCACATTCAAAGTCGTCCCCTCCACGGCGAAGAAACAAGGGACCGGCGCGGTGAAGAAACAAGGGATGATTCCATCTCTGAGTTCAAAAACAACTAAAGACAAAATCTATAATTTGTCCTCCTGCTGTTTGCATGGGTTTCCCTCGGTACTCAACTTCCTCCCACATTCCAAAGATTCACTAAAAAGGTCCAGAAATTCACCGTAGTGTGTTTGTGTCCATGGAAAAAAACATTAAGAGCCCCATTAATTGTAGGGACTGACGACAATCTTTGTGCTGCGCTGTGGAATATGTTGGTGCTTTTCCATGTTGACATGATGTTACCCCTCGAACTGTCCCCTAGTATACAGGGGAGGGTAAACCTACCAAATGTCAGCTACCACAACATATTGGATTGATGGCCTGGAGGAAAGCAGAACAGCAAGATCAGACAACACAGATTAGACTACGAACAATCAGGGAAACATAGTTGCTCTATACACAGCATGGTTGCGGCTTTTTAATCCAATCATATGCAAGTTACTGCATTATTTATAGATGCATGGAAGCAAAAAAAATACATTTTTACAAAAGTATACACCCTCTTACAGTTGTAACTGTTGGCCCACTTTAGTAATTAATCTTGGCTATAGATAAGGTAGTAGTAGGTAGCTGGGCAGACAGCCATCACCCCTGATCCCCCATATAGAAGTAAGCGGGGCACGGCTGTGTTTTGTAAGAGGGAGCGAGGGCTTGTATGGCTTATCAGCTGTGGAAATCCAACATTTCCAATCCTTCTTTCCACCAACAGATGGTGTCCTGGGCCCACCCCGACATACACAATAGGGGATTGGATGGTCCTGCTGAAATCATGACAATTTATAGGGAACTTGACACAATGGAGACATGGTGTTAATGGTTTAGGCCAAGGCATTGGCCATAGCTCCAGATCAAGCTTCATCAACTCATCACTCGGCTATTATCCAACACAGATAGAAGGTGATGAGCTGTGGGAGCTGGATGAGGACAGGGTGGAGGGGATCTACCATGACTAGGTCAGATTGTATACAAATCATGGAAACCTGACAGACCCACACATTTACAACTGGGACTGCTGAAAGCAAGAAGTCCATGGCAGCGATTCTACAAAACTGGTGCAGCACGGGAGAAATCTCTATAGCTGTATGATATATACAAGAATATATTACTGTTACACACTTAACATTATGACTGGTCCATACAATCAGGGTAACTGTTACCACCCACCTTTCGTGTCTCCCTCTTTCCTCATAGACTGTAAGCTTGCGAGCAGGGCCCTCACTCCTCTTGGTATTTGTTATAATCTACTGTATGTGATTATTGTTATGCTGTAATGTCTATTGTCTGTACAAATCCCCTCTGAAATGTAAAGTGCTGCGGAATATGTCGGTGCTATAAAAATAAAATTTATTATTATTATTACAAGAATGATTAAAATAAATAAAATAAGCAGAAGATAAAGCTTGGGGAGCCTGTGCTTGGCACTGTAGGGCAGTGATAAGGAAATACTTGTGTGTGGGCACTTCCTATCATGCAGTAGGAACTTATATAAGCCGGTCATGTATCCGGTTAAGAGCTTTGAAGTCCCTGGCAGCTGTATGTAGGAGGGGGAGAAGCTGCTAAATCTGTTGTGTGACCAAGGTTCAAAGACTGCACCCTCCTCCCACCCTGACAGATGCATACACTGTGCAGTGTGTGGCCATGGGGGCAGTGACTCAGGACCCCAATGTTTTGCCTGCCATAACAGTAATATCCCCCCATTAGCCATCATGGCATGTAATTACTGCAGGGTAAAAACATCCTGCAAAAGCAAATTCTGACACTTTTTAAAGTGAAGCCCCACTGTATTGAGAAGGAGACCACTTAACATCCTGCTGTTAAGGTCCATATTGGGATCTTCATTAGACAACAAGCATTTAATTATAGTCATATTGGAAATCCAGCTTTCTAAGAAACAGATTAAGTGACGCAGTTAGTAACGTGGATGGTGGTAGATCAGGGATTTTTAGTTCTCATAGCCAAGTGTACCAGGAGTCATCTTCTGAGATCACAAGCCAAAGCCTCCGCTGGATGGATCAAATAAAACACGATCACCTTGGCCTGGGTGTACTGTGTTCTGCCAGCCAATTAGATTTACAACAACGAAATCCCACTGGGATCTGTCTGCAATATAAACAGATGTAACAGCAAGAAAGTAGCAACATGGAGTAACAGGAGAAGCCTCAGCACAAGAAGACACATTGTAACCTGAAGAGCTCAGTATGTCAACTCACATCTTCCTCCTCCTCAATAACAAATATGGCCCAAAATACCCATCTGGTTGAGGTTTAGGAATTTGTACCCAATGTTTCCAAACCCTTTACATGCCTTGAAAAACCAAAGGATGGGAGTAATCGAGAAGGAACTTTGTGAACTTAGACAATTGTCTATCACTACCTGATGTTCTCTACTTGCATCTTCTCTAAAAGGTGTCCTCTAAGCGCGACAAATCCACTGTGTATTTTAGCAGCAGTGTCATCGGTGAGGTCTCACGACAGATCACACTCCCCGGCCACTGCCTCGCACTGTGGATTGACCGTATGTACATTTTTGCTGCAGATATCACCATTGTAAAAGGGGAAACTTTGCGGCAAAACTGCAACAAAATCTGCAGCAATATTCAGATTTCTATATGGTTGATCCATTGCAGAAATGTGAAGTCTTTTCGAGATTGAAATATATTTTGGCGTGAGGGAGGAAACCTATGCAAAAACCATTCATTTCCAAGCAAAGGCTATCTCCACCATTCTCATAGAACTGAAGCGTCGTAGGACCCCTCCAGTGACATGTCCTGAAATGCTTCTGGACATTTCCTTTAAATTTTCGGTAGATTTATTACATTGCAGCTAAACCCAAAACGTTTAAAAGTATAAGAGGTGAATTAATCTTAGCCCATGTAAGGGAGGGAAAATACATTGCAGATGATTAAATATTCCTGCACCTAGGCAGCAATCAAGAGACTGCTTCCGTGTTGGATTTTTCATCATATGTGTAAAGAGAATAAGTATCTGCCCCCTCCACCTCCCCGAGTATAAACACACTTGAGATTATTGCATTGACTCCTTGAGATGTGGAATGTGCGGCCGATGAAAGTGTCGCTTGGTGCCTGTAGGGAACAATCTCCTCTCTATCGGCTGACCTTTCCCTGTCCCTACAACAATCACAGTCTGTAAGGGATTTACATTCTTACAGTTCTCACTAAGAGGGGGCTCATCACATCACACAAAGTGACCACTATGATGCCCATCATCCGCACAAACGTTCCACACAATTAGCTACAGAGAAATTCACTAAAAATGGGCCATTCAGCAGAGAGCAATCAATACAAGGCACGAACTAGAATTAAGTCGCTGAGCATTGATGAAGCATGGGGCGAGGGCTGATCATTTTTTTGTTAATGAAATCACAACCCTCCATCTTTTAATACAAAGTTTTACATCAGCATCAGGACTTTTATTCGGACTCCCATGACAGCACCACGAGAGAGGGGATCCGCCCTATAGGAACAGGAAACCTACAGATACAAAAGGGCGGCACCTCTCCCACGCATCAGTTGGTTTCCTGTTCCTGAGGGGACGGGATCCTACAGAAGAAATGGATCCCAGGCCGGCCAGCCGACACCGGTAGCGAGGGGGTCTCCTACCTCGGCCTGGTTCGGATCTCCTGGAAGGCGCCACGGTGGCCCAGGATGGGTGTCACGGCGGTGGCGTGGACAGCAGGGAGCGGCGTCCGGAGGATGTCCGTCTCCGGAATTAAGCCGCCGCCGGTAAGTATACCCCCCCCCCCCGGGGATTCCCGGCTCCGGCGGCGCAGATATGTTGGCAGCGCTGTGCAGGGGGCTGCGACCGGGCGCTGCTCCGGAGCTCCCGGGCGTCCCGTGGGGCTTCCGGCGTTTCCGGGGTAGCGGTGACGTCAGGGGGCGGGCGGAGGAGGCGCTTCCGGGTCAGCGCGCCACTGCGCATGCGCGGCGATTCCAAGATGGCGGCGCCCATCGGAAACACCGATGGCGCGGGGTCGGGCGCCAGCTGGGGTAGGGAGCTCCGTTAAGGGGGGGGGAGCGGCGCGGCATGGATACTGCTGACCGGAGGAGGGGGTATTTAGGCGGGACCCGGGCAGGGTACCTTGCCTTGGCCACATTACTACATGCAGCAGTGTGCAGCAGCAGCAGTGGTAATGGAAAGCGATCGAGAGCAGCAGCAGCAGCAGCGGCAGAAGCAAGGGCAGCAGCGGCAAACATCACTGCCGCCCCTGGATGACCTTCGGCAGGTCAAACAGAAAAAGAAAGGGTCCCGTGACAGTAATGCGGGACGAAGTGACCAGTCCACTCGTAAGAGCTCCTCCAGGCAGACAGGAGCATCGACCGAAAGAAATCCCCCTCGTTCTCCGGTACTTGATTGTGGCACTGGTAAGTGATCTTCGTGAAAGTTCACTCAGTGACGGGACCCCCCTTCTGTGTTTTTCTTTTTCTAGGGAAAAAAGCTACAAGTAAAAATAAGCATAGCGAATGCGCACTCTGTGCATGCCCATTACCGGACGCGTGCCTCAAAAGATTGTGCCCCCCCTGTATTCAGCAGACGGTGGCAGAAGAGTCGCCTGCAGTAGCGGCGAGTTTGAGAGACATTGTCAGGGTAGAAATGAGGGAAACCCTAAAGTCCTTGTCTCAGCCGCAAAGTCTAAGGGGCGAGGTCCCGGCGGAGTCTGATTCCTCGGTAGAGTGGAGAAAAAGCAGAGACTCCCAGGCTTCATCTCCCTCGTCCTCCTCAGGAGAAGAGGACTCGGGGCGATTTTGTCTGCCTCTTGACCGGGTAGACAAGCTGGTCAAAGCAGTCAGAGGGACAATGGAGGCTAAACCCCATTTATCCATGCAGGATGTCATGTTCGGTGGACTGGAACAGAGGAAGCGGAGAGTCTTTCCGTTAAATCAAAAGATACAGGATCTGATCCACAGAGAGTGGAAAAAACCGGACAAAAGAGGGTCGCTACCACCAGCCCTCAAAAGGAGATACCCCTTCGACGATCCAGCAGTAAGTTCTTGGGACAGAGCCCCAAAATTAGACGCTGCCATTGCGAAGGCATCAAAAAAATCCTCGCTCCCCTTTGAGGACATGGGATCCCTTAAAGATCCCTTAGACAGGAAAGCTGATACTTTCCTGAAAAACACCTGGGAGATGGCGGCCGGGTCCTTAAGACCAGCAGTGGCTTCAACGTGCACGGCCAGGTCCATGATGGTCTGGTTGGACCAGTTGGAGTCACAACTAAAACAGGGTACATCAAGACAGACAATTCTTGGGGCCCTACCGACCATCCAAGAGGGAGCAGCCTTCCTGGCAGATGCCTCAGCGGATGCAGTGAGAATGGCCGCCAGAGCAGCAGGTCTCTCTAACGCAGCTCGCAGAGCCCTGTGGCTAAAGTGCTGGCAGGGAGATATCCAGTCCAGAGCAAAGCTCTGTGCGATTCCATGTGAGGGCGAATATTTGTTTGGAACTGTCCTAGACGAGCTGCTTGAAAAGGCGGGGGACGACAAGAAAAGATTCCCAAACCTTTCATCAGCGTCCTACCGTCGCCCATTTGGTAGAAGGAGATTTGGCCAGGGGAGAAGGCGCAACTCTTCGCCTGTTAGAGATCGACCCAGATGGGAAGACAGAAGGAGACGAGGTACGGGCTATATGTTTACTCGCTCGTCGAGAGATCAAAAGAAACCAAATCAATGACTAGCGGTTCCCGTGGGGGGTAGACTGTCATCCTTCTTCCCGGCATGGTCACAGATTACGAATAGTGACTGGGCGCGTAAGGTAATATCCACCGGGCTTACGTTGGAATTTACCCAGATCCCGCGGGACACCTTTAAACTGACCCCCTTAAGATCTTCTCATCTCGAACAAGCGGCTTTAGAAGCGGAAGTCTTGAGCCTATGTCAGAAAAATGTCCTGGTAGAGGTTCCAGAGGCTGAAAGGGGAAGAGGGTTTTACTCTCCCCTGTTTCTAATCCAGAAACCTGATAACACATTCAGAACGATTATAAACCTTCGTTCCCTTAACGAGTTTTTGATTAATCATACATTCAAAATGGAGTCCATTAATACAACAATAAAAATATTGTTTAAAGGTTGTTTTATGGCAGTCATAGATTTGAAAGACGCGTACTATCATGTACCTATCCATACAGACTTCCAGCAGTTCCTGAGGGTGGCAGTTTCAGTAGAGGGCACAGTACGTCATTTTCAGTATAGAGCCCTTCCCTTTGGTCTCTCAGCAGCACCCAGGGTTTTTACAAAGTTAGTGGCCGAAGTTATGGCTCACTTACGAGAGGTTGACGTCTTAATCATTCCATATTTAGACGATTTCTTGATTGTAGGAAAATCGGTGGGTCATTGTAAATCCCAGATAGAAAAAGCTAGATCCAGGTTAGAAAACCTGGGATGGATTTTAAACTACGAGAAATCCCGACTCCAGCCCTTAAAAATACAGAAATTTTTAGGGTTGATACTAAATTCAGACACTCAGCGGTGCCTGCTACCACTAGATAAATTACAAAAGATACAGGAGCAGGTTCTTCGGGCAATGGATAATCCATCTATGACCCTCAGACAGGCCATGTCCCTGTTAGGTTCTCTAACTTCATGCATCCCAGCAGTAAGGTGGGCACAGTTCCATACCAGAACCCTTCAAAACGACGTCTTGATTAATAGCAGGGCCCTTGGAGGCTCCTTACAGGGTCGGATGTGTCTAAGCCCCTCAACTGTTACATCACTGAGATGGTGGCTTGAGAGCGAGAACCTAGCGTCAGGGGTGCCCTGGATAACACAGATAACCCGTATTATAACCACAGACGCAAGTTCCTTCGGTTGGGGAGCCCATATGGGGGACATAGTGGTACAGGGCCAGTGGGATTCTAATTCTGAAATCTCATCCAACCAGAGAGAACTATTGGCGATAGAGCGGGCAGTCAAGAAACTCATTATCTACCTGCAGGGCCATCATGTGAGGATACACTAGGACAACCAGGTAGCGGTAGCATATGTCAACCACCAAGGTGGAACCCGCTCCAGCGCTGATGCAGATAACAGAACGGCTCCTCCAGATAGCAGAGAGAAATTGTCTATCTTTGACCGCGCTCCACATCAGCGGAAAGGACAATGTAAGAGCAGACTTTTTAAGCCGCAAGGCTCTAAGACAAGGAGAATGGGCTTTGAACAAAGATATTTACCGCCAGATTGTCCGCAGATGGGGCCAGCCAGAGGTAGACCTCTTTGCCACCAGAAAAAACAGAAAAGAAAGATTGTTCTGCTCTCTGAACCCCAGGGAAAATCCCCTGGCGGTGGATGCCCTACTGATAAGATGGGACTTTTCTCTGGCATACGCCTTCCCACCATTGAATCTTCTTCCTCTGGTAGTCAGGAAGATCAGAGAGGATCAGGCAAGAGTCATACTGATTGTCCCCTTTTGGCCCAGGAGGACCTGGTTCGCGTGGTTGAGGACCATGTCGGTAGGCGATCCCTGGGTACTGCCGAACCTTCCGGATCTCCTCTACCAGGGGCCAGTCAGCCACCCACAAGTAGCGGGACTTCATTTGACGGCGTGGTATTTGAAAGGTCACTATTAAAAAATAGAGGGTTCTCCAAGAACTTAATTGACACCCTCCTAAGAAGCAGAAAATTAACCACCACTAATATCTATGCTAGGACCTGGAAACGCTTCTTGTCCACCTTTCACTTTGACATCAGAGATGGAATTCCCACGAAACATATTCTGGAATTTCTCCAGAAAGGTTTCGAATTGGGTCTCTCCACAAGTACGCTAAAAGTACAAGTTTCAGCCTTAGGGGCCCTGTTTGCAGCTGATATTGCAAAGGATTATTGGGTAGCAAGGTTCATCAGAGCAGCGGCCAGATCGAGACCTATACACAAAGACAGATGCGTACCGTGGGACTTAAACTTAGTCCTTACAGCCATGACAGAAAGTCCGTTTGAACCTTTAGATTCCGCCTCACTAAAGATTATATCTCTTAAGACAGCATTCCTGGTAGCAATAACATCCGCGCGTAGGGTGAGCGATATACAGGCACTTTCCAGATTTCCTCCTTACACAGAGTTCTTACAGGATAGAGTAATCCTAAGGCCAGATCCAGCACACCTTCCCAAGGTAGCAACACAATTCCACAGGACACAGGAGATAGTTCTGCCTTCCTTCCTCCCTAAGGCTACTTTCACACATCAGTTTTTTGCCGTCAGGCAGGATCCGGCTTTTTTTTAGAAAAAACGGATCCGGCATAAATTTTGGAGAACTGTAGAAACGGATCCGTTTTTTTGCTGGATCCGTCTCTGTTCCTGGCGGCTGGCCAATTGGATCTGAGCATGCGCAGACTTAAAAAAACCGGATCCGGTTGCTGGATCCGTCTTTTTCTGGATCCGGCGCATTCCGGCGCCCATAGACTTTCATTGTAGCAAAAAGCTGGAAGCGCCGGATCCGGCGCTTCCGGCTTTTTCGCCGGAGACAAAAAACGTTACAGTAGACGTTTTTTCAAGACGCCGGAATGAGACAAGTTGCCGGATCCGGCAAAAAACGGATGAAACGCAATGCCATCCGGCGTGATCCGGCGCTAATGCAAGTCAATGGGGAAAAAACGGATCCGGCATTGCATTTTGCCGGATCCGTTTTTTCCAAAAAAAGCCGGATCGCGCCTGAAGGCAAAAAACTGATGTGTGAAAGAGGCCTAACCCAACCAACCCTAAAGAGCAGAAACTCCAGGCGTTAGATATTAGAAGATGCTTACTGACATATTTAGCAGCCACGGATCCTTGGAAGAAGGAGAACGCATTATTCCTATCCTTCCAAGGTTCCAGGAAAGGATACAGAGTATCAAAACGCACATTAGCAAGGTGGATTAGGGAGGCTATCTCTCTTGCCTACACAGCAGGTGGCGGTCCGGCTCCACAGAACCTGAGGGCACATTCCACTCGGGCCATGGCATCATCCTGGGCGGAGAGATCTGGAGTATTAATTGATCAAATATGTAAGGCGGCCACCTGGTCATCTCCTTCCACCTTTTTTAACCACTATCGGTTAGACATGGGTGCCTCCTCAGACCTCACCTTCGGGCTAAGGGTGCTGCAGGCTGTAGTCCCTCCCTAAGTTAGTTTACATCTCTGTAATTCTCTCGTGGTGCTGTCATGGGAGTCCGAATAAAGTATTAAGTTACGTACCGGTAACGGTATTTTTCGGAGGCCCATGACAGCACCCTTAGTTCCCTCCCTTGTTCACATATAGGGGTGCACTCCTTAGAAGATTGTTCATAGAATCACCTTATGTGGGAGATGGTATTGAATAATTCTGTTAAATAGGATAGATAGGTTGTATATATCATATGTTGTGTACTAACCATGGTAGCCTCTCAAGCTCTGTAATCCAACTGATGCGTGGGAGAGGTGCCGCCCTTTTGTATCTGTAGGTTTCCTGTTCCTATAGGGCGGATCCCCTCTCTCGTGGTGCTGTCATGGGCCTCCGAAAAATACCGTTACCGGTACGTAACTTAATACTTTATCGTCCTATACAGGTGAAGGTCAAGTCACTATATACTTTCATCATACATTTCAATTTCATAAACTTTTACCATTACCACATAAATAAAAATGAAATAAAGCCTAGATATATTTGGAAACAATAACTGCAGAGGAGGCGCCATATGGACTTTCACATTGTCTTCTCTCCAACTGAGAAAATTGGCCAAATTATGTTAATCAGAATGGGATCAGATTTTCTTGGGAGGAAAAAACAAAAAACAAAAAACAAACAAGAACTGGACATGTGCACATCCTCATATAATAACATGGATATGAGTGTTTTGTATCAAAACCACATATAGCATTCATGTGCAATGAGCCTTTACAACAAGAAAACACAAAAGGACCAAAAATATCCAGACCTCCCAGGCCCTGTGGAATCTGCTGGGTTAGGGTCAGTAAATGGATCTAGGAGTATACCTCCCAAATAAGTACAAAAAGCTAAATGGGAAGCATTTATGCAGATTTTATCCAAGTGCCATTTTTGAAAAAAAAATTCCCAGTGCAATTAAACATGACAGGAGACCGGTAAGACATGAAAGACGTTCAAAGAAACTTGTTTCAAGGTCATTTGCATTGCAAAAATATATTCACCTTATGCATTTGTATCATTTACTTTCTAGCTGCTACAATCACTCACATATACCACTCTTTTACACACTGTGCACTCCGTCCATATCAGCCCATCTCTCCTCTCTTATGTACAGCTCTCACGCTCTTTTCACAATCTTGAACTGCACTGATCCATTCACTACAACCATATAACACAAGAGACAATCTCACAAATCACTCAATCTGCTCACTTTCTCTATTCTCCTTCTCCTAGTTCTAGTTGCAGGAGCTCACCTAACCCCGGCTCTTCTTGTACTAGCAAGTTTACCCCCCCCACGCTACACTCAAACCCTGCAAATCTCATTAATATTCCTTGCATGCCTTCTGTCTCTTAACTGTGCCCTCTGGAACACACGGTCAGCGTGCAAAACTCTCCTACATTCATTACCTTTTCCTTTCAAATTCACTTAACCTTCTGGCTCTTCCTGAAACCTGAATCCAGCACACCACACTGCTGCTGCCGCCCTCTCATATAGTGGCCTACATTTTTCACAGAGCAGCTGGAGAGGTATTGCTCTGCTCCTCTCAACAATGTACTTTTCTGGTTTTCCCCACTTATCTTCCCTTCTTTTGAGGTACACGCTGTCAGACTACCAGCAGTTCTTCCCGCAAATGGAGGTTGTGTATCGCCCTCCGGGCCCCTTTAGTTAATTCCTGGGTCACTTTGCCACCTGGCTCCCACAGTTCCTGTGACATCCCCACTCTCATCATGGAGCTGTTAACATCCCCAGATGAGAGTGGGGATGTCACAGGAACTGTGGGAGCCAGGTGGCAAAGTGACCCAGGAATTAACTAAAGGGGCCCGGAGGGCGATACACAACCTCCATTTGCGGGAAGAACTGCTGGTAGTCTGACAGCGTGTACCTCAAAAGAAGGGAAGATAAGTGGGGAAAACCAGAAAAGTACATTGTTGAGAGGAGCAGAGCAATACCTCTCCAGCTGCTCTGTGAAAAATGTAGGCCACTATATGAGAGGGCGGCAGCAGCAGTGTGGTGTGCTGGATTCAGGTTTCAGGAAGAGCCAGAAGGTTAAGTGAATTTGAAAGGAAAAGGTAATGAATGTAGGAGAGTTTTGCACGCTGACCGTGTGTTCCAGAGGGCACAGTTAAGAGACAGAAGGCATGCAAGGAATATTAATGAGATTTGCAGGGTTTGAGTGTAGCGTGGGGGGGGGTAAACTTGCTAGTACAAGAAGAGCCGGGGTTAGGTGAGCTCCTGCAACTAGAACTAGGAGAAGGAGAATAGAGAAAGTGAGCAGATTGAGTGATTTGTGAGATTGTCTCTTGTGTTATATGGTTGTAGTGAATGGATCAGTGCAGTTCAAGATTGTGAAAAGAGCGTGAGAGCTGTACATAAGAGAGGAGAGATGGGCTGATATGGACGGAGTGCACAGTGTGTAAAAGAGTGGTATATGTGAGTGATTGTAGCAGCTAGAAAGTAAATGATACAAATGCATAAGGTGAATATATTTTTGCAATGCAAATGACCTTGAAACAAGTTTCTTTGAACGTCTTTCATGTCTTACCGGTCTCCTGTCATGTTTAATTGCACTGGGAATTTTTTTTTCAAAAATGGCACTTGGATAAAATCTGCATAAATGCTTCCCATTTAGCTTTTTGTACTTATTTGGGAGGTATACTCCTAGATCCATTTACTGACCCTAACCCAGCAGATTCCACAGGGCCTGGGAGGTCTGGATATTTTTGGTCCTTTTGTGTTTTCTTGTTGTAAAGGCTCATTGCACATGAATGCTATATGTGGTTTTGATACAAAACACTCATATCCATGTTATTATATGAGGATGTGCACATGTCCAGTTCTTGTTTGTTTTTTGTTTTTTTTTTTTTCCTCCCAAGAAAATCTGATCCCATTCTGATTAACATAATTTGGCCAATTTTCTCAGTTGGAGAGAAGACAATGCATTCTCCTCCCTCCACCACTGCATCTTGTCCACTTCCTGTCTTTGAACCGCTCACTGACGTAAACTTCTTTCATCTTCTCGCCCTACTACCTACAGCAGTGACCCTATTCCCTCTAGTCTCCTTTAGTCCCTTTCCATGGCCGTCACCACTCACCCAACTAAAATATTTAATCTTTCTCATCGGTCATCTTTCCCCTCCTCATTTAAACACACCAGCATACATCCATTACTAAAAAAAAAAAAAAAAAAAAAAAAAAAAAAAAAATCCCTCGACCAGAATTGCGCTACTAACTATAGACCAGTCTCTAATCTTCCCTTCCTCTCAACTCCTGGAACACTTGGTACACCCCCGTCTAATCTGCCATCTCTCAGATCACTTTCTTGCTGCCCCTTTACAATCTGGTTTCCGCTCTTTACATGCTACTGAAACTACCCTCACTAAAGTCTCTAATGATCTACTAACAGCTAAATCTAATGGTCACTGCTCCCTGGATCTCTGCAGCATTGCACACTGTGGGTCATCAGCTCCTCCTCACTTTGCTCCACACCATCGACCTAAAGGACACCATTCTCTCCTGGTTCTCCTCCTACCTCTGATCGCTCCGTCACTGTTTCTTTTACTGGCTCCTCCTCCTCTTATCTTCCCTTTACTGTTGGGATTCCTTAAGGATCAGTCCTAGGCCCTCTCCTGTTCTCCTTGTATACTGCCCCTATTACCATCTCTATGCTGACGACACCCAGTTATACACCTCTACTCCTGACACCACGCCTGCATTATTACAAAACACCAGCAATTGTCTTACCGCTGTCTCTAACATCATGTCCTTCCTGTATCGGGAATTGAACCTGTCAAGACTGAACTCCCTTGTGTTTCCACCCTCCACTAACCTACCTATGCCCAACATTGCCATTTCCGTGTGTGTGGCTCTACCATTACTCTGCAGCAACATGCCCGACGTCTTGGGTTTGCTCTTGATCTCAGATCTTTCATTCACCCCCCCCCCCCCCCATCCGATCACTCCCTCACTTCTTGTCATCTATACCTCAAAAGTATTCCTAGAATTCGACCTTTTCCTCAGCAAAAACTCTGTTTCTTATTCATTCTCATCTGGACTACTGTAGCTCTCTCCAAATGGTCTCCCTCTTACTATACTCTCCCCTCTCCAATCCATCCTGAATGCAGCAGCGATCATTTTCCTTTCCAACCGTAACACCAATACCTCTACCCTGTGTCAGCCATTGCACTGGTTACTCATCCACTCCAGAGTTCAATATAAACGTATCACTCTCACCCACAAAGTGCCACCCTACATCTCCTCCCTCGTCTCAGTCTGTTATCCTACCTGTGCCCTCCACGGCTCAGCACCACCCTACATCTCCTCCCAGTATGTTATGCTACCCGTGCCCTCCGTACTGCTAATGATCCAAGATTAACATCCTCAATGATCCGAACCACTCACTCCCGTCTCCATAACTTCTCTTGTGCGGCGCCAATATTTTGAAATGCACTACACAGGACAATTTGATTAATATCCAATACCTACAGTTTTAAGCTTGCCCATCGCTTCACCACGCTTATCTAAATATTCCTGGTGTGCCCATAGAAAATTTTCTTCCAAATCAGGACCCTCTTAGCATCTTTTCATGCACCCTCCACTCACTAGTTAGTCTTCTGCGTCTGTACTTTTACTGATACTGGCTGGTGACCAGTTCATGAAGCATTATGTGAGCACCCTATTTATTTCATGGCTGGACTGTACAATACAAGTGGTGTTTACCATTCTTCTTTCATGTCTGCCTATTTCCTGAGACTGTAGCTAGCGAGCAGCAGGGCCCTCACTCCTTATGGTATCTGTTAATTTTGTAATTTTTTGCAATATGTTTACAGTCTCTATAAGTCCCCTCTAAAATCTGAAGTGCTGTGGAATATGTTGGCGCTATGGAAATATAAAATTATTATTAATGGATCTGTTAGCCTCAAAAGGAATTTTGCCATAGCTAAGAATTGTCGTTAGTATGCTTTGCACTCCACAGGAAATCCCAAAGTGCTAACATGTCCATTCTAAAAGTAATTTGCAATTGAAAAAAAAAAAAAAAAAAAAAAAAAATTTTCTTCAATCATTTTTTTGTGTTTCATGTGCCCTCATTGGTGCAGCTGGGAATGGCATCTGGAAAGAATCAGTCTTCTTCCCCCTCTGGCAGCTCATTCTTACATCTCCAGCAAGAAGCGTCTTCATGTTACTAATGAAGTTCTGCTCCCTTCCGGATGAGCAGGCAGAAAGCAATTTTTATTGGCTGTTCAGAGGATCACGATGCAGAGGCCTGACTGAGCATGTGTGTCCAGTGTCCACCAGTGCTGTACTCCATAGATGCATGTGGACATTGAGATATACTTTAAATACCAGGTGGTGCCATTCTATGACAGTAAATGTCAGGACACTGCACTGAATGGCTTTTAAATCGAAGCAAATTTTGCTTTCATTGGCATTGACCGCTGCAGACAATCAGTGACTATGCAGGGGATTTAGCACTCACCATAAAAAATATATATATTTGGACATTACATTACAAGATGGCATTACTGGAAAATGCTATAACAAGACAGAAGCCCTTAACTACAGCCTGAGGTCAGAAGGTTTCCCCATCAGGAAGACATAATCTGCGCACACTGATGTGAGAGATTCGACAGCTCCATGACATCGGGCTTTTACCCCCTGGTGACATGACACCAGTTGTACACTGCACCTCGCTAATATATATTCTCCTGTTTGAACAGTTGGAGGCCTAGTCGGCTTTTATAAAACTTACTGAATGTCTTGCAAATGTCCGAGACGGCTTTGAAGACCCGGTCGGAGAAGTTGACCTTCACCTTGACGTATTTCATGTTTGGAAGCTGCAGTCGGAGCAGTTTGTGCTGAGGGGTGAACTGGAGTTTGGCGTCTGCTTGGATGCCATACTTGTCTAAGGTCCAATGAGTCTTCAGCAGCCATGTTTTTTTCTTCTCCCACCACAAGGCGTGATCAGACCAGTCCTTCTTTACATCTGAAAAGGGAACAAAAATAAGAAATTTGATCAATTTTCTAATCGTATTTTATAAAGAGAAGGCAAACTAAAGATGTCCTTACACAATATATGCGAGCTGGCAAGCCTGCGGGAATATGTATGGGGTGACCGCACTGTGTCTGATGGTGCATGTCCAAATCCAACATGCCCAATCCTTTTCTTGTGAAAAAAGCAGCTGCCAGATAAGTGACTGACAGACTCCAGTCTCACCACACACCGAGCATGTTCATATGAGACTCAGGAGGAATAAAGAGGGGTTTCTCTAGGATATGCCAAGATTTGGGGTTACTGGTTAGAGATCCTCTATTAAAATGTACTTTAAAAGGGTCGTCCAGACTCCAGGAAACGGATCATTGTTTGATATTGATATTATTTATATAGCACCATTGATTCCATGGTGCTGTACATGAGAAGGGGTTACATACAAATTACAGATATCACTTACAGTAAACAAACTAACAATGACAGACTGATACAGAGGGGCGAGAGGACCCTGCCCTTTCGGGCTTAAGGCCCTTTTACATTTAGCGATGCACCAGCGATCCGACCCGGTCAGGATCGCTGTTGCATCGCTAAATGATCGCTAGTGAGCTTTCATACAGAAAGATCTCACAGCGATGCAGCAGCGACGCAGCGCACGATACTTACCATTCACACACAGCGATCCTGCGTCCTCCCGCCCGCCTCCACGCGTCGCTGGACGTCACAGCAGGAAGTCCAGCAGGAAGCTGACGACGAGAAATGGAGCCGGACATTCTCGCGCAATCAGCGATAACCAGCGGGGGAGCCGGTCGGAGGCAAGTATCACACATAGCGATATCGCTAGCAATATCGCTATAACGTCACAAAACCAGTGACGTTTTAGCGATATTGCTAGCGATATCGCTAAGTGTAAAACCCCCTTTACATGCTACAGGATGGTGGGGAAGGAGACAGTTGGTTGGTGGGTTGCAGCAGTTCCGCTGTTGGTTGAGGTGGGTTTTCAGGTTCAGTCTGAAGGATCCAAATGTGGTTGATAGTCGGACGTGTTGGGGCAAAGAATTCCAGAGAATAGGTGCAGTTCAGGAGAAGTCTTGGAGGCGGTTCGGTGAGGAGCGAATAAGTGTGGAGGAGAGAAGGTGGTCTTGGGAGGATCGGAGATTACGTGAGGGAAGGTATCGGGAGATTAGTTCAGAGACATATGGGGGAGACCAGTTATAGATGGCCTTGTAGGTCAGTATTAGTAATTTGAACTGGATACGCTGATGGAATGGGAGCCAGTGAAGAGATGTGCAGATGGGAGAAGCGGAGAAGTAGCGAGGAGAGAGATGAATTAGTCGGGCAGCAGAGTTAAGGATGGACTGGAGAGGTGCGAGGGTTTTAGCAGGGAGACCACAGAAAAGGATGTTGCAGTAGTCGAGGCAGGAAATGATGAGGGAATGCACAAGCATTTTAGTAGATTGAGGGTTGAGGAAAGGACGGATTCTGGAAATATTTTTGAGCTGGAGGCAACAGGAGGTAGAAAGAGCTTGGATGTGCGGTTTGAAGGACAGGGCAGAGTCAAAGGTTACTCCGAGGCAGCGGACTTCCTGTACTGGGGAAAGTGTGATGTCATTAATTGTTATAGCTAGGTTGGGTAAGGAAGATCTGTGAGATGGAGGAACGATGAGTTCAGATTTGTCCACATTGAGCTTAAGGAAGCGAGAGGAGAAGAAGGAGGATATGGCTGATAGACACTCTGGGATTCTGGACAGCAGAGAGGTGACGTCTGGGCCAGAGAAGTAGATCTGAGTGTCATCAGCATAAAGGTGGTACTGGAATCCGTGGGACTTTATGAGTTGCCCCAGACTAAGTGTATAGATTGAGAAGAGTAGGGGTCCTAAACCAGAGCCTTGGGGGACTCCAACAGAGAGAGGGTGGGAGTGGGAGACGCTGAATGTGCGGTTTGAAAGGTATGAAGAGATCCAGGATAGGGCAAGGCCTTTGATGCCGAAGGAGGAGAGGATCTGTAGTAGGAGGCAGTGGTCAACTGTGTCGAATGCAGAGGACAGGTCTAGAAGCAGGAGTATAGAGTATTGTCCATTTGATTTGGCTGTAAGTAGGTTGTTAGTAATTTTGGTCAGAGCTGTCTCAGTGGACTGATGGGGGCAGAAACCAGATTGTAGATTGTCAAAGAGCAAGTTAGATGATAGGTGGGAGGAAAGTTCAGCGTGGACGTGCTGTTCCAGGAGTTTGGAAGCGAATGGGAGCAACGATATTGGGCGATAGCTGGACATAGCGGTTGGGTCGAGGGTTGGCTTTTTAAGGATAGGCGTGATTGTGGCATGTTTGAAAGCAGAAGGGAAGGTACCGGATGTTAGTGATAGGTTAGGGATGGGATAAGTGTGGTGGTGAGGTTGGAGAGGAGTTGGGATGGGGTCGAGAGCACAGGTTATGAGGTGTGATTTGGAGAAGAGACGATTAAGCTCCCCTTCAGTGATGTTGGAGAGTGAAGTTATGGGGTTTGGGCATTGGTCTGAAATACAAAGGGGTTGTGGTGGTTTAATGATGAAGACTTGCCTTGTTTGGTCAATCTTATTTTTGAAGTGTGTGGCAAAGTCCTCGGCAGAGATGAGGGAGGTTGGAGTAGGCAGAGGAGGGAGTTAAAAGTTTTGAATAACTGTTTTGGGTTGTAAGACAGGGAAGATACGAGGGTTGTGAAGTAGGCCTGTTTAGCAGAGGTGAGGGAAGATTTGAAAGCGAGTGTTGCCTGTTTGAATGTGGTGAAGTCATCTTGCGAATTTGTTTTCTTCCAACGCCGCTCTGCCATCCTGGACACTTGCCGGAGCTTTTTAGTGATGTTATTGTGCCAGGGTTGTCTGTTGATACGTCGCATTCTGCCATGAACGAGAGAGGCAACTGCGTCAATAGCTGATGCGAGAGTGGCATTGTAGAAAGCAGTGGCACCGTCTGTGTCATGGAGTGAGGATATGGATGCCAGTGGTAGAATAGAGTCAGAGAGTGGGTGTCTAGATGTGCAAGGTTTCTGCGGGGGTGTGCGTGTTGCTGGACATGGGATATAACCATTATATGACAATTACGATTGCTGGAATTGCCTATAAATTCGGGCTGACATCTCTGTTACGCAATGGAAAACAGAATGGGGGACGGTCATTGCCCTAAACTTGAAAATGGCGGAGTGCATCCATGACCTGCTGCCCCAGTCAACTCCTTCTGGCTTTTGTCCTCCAGCCACAGGAGATTCAGGGGAAACACCAATCTACTAATTGTCACATCACCACAAATACGTGATAGAGGAGACCAGAAATACAGATTTGAAAAAACTCTCACTGACATCAACACCCATTTACTAATGCGAATGTATCTTGGCAATGCTCCAGAACTCTGCCCTTGGATCCTGGATCTGGCTGACAGAGGAAGAGGAGTTGGGAAGGAGGGGAGGGCATCATATCTAAAAGCTGTTGTCTGTATCCAAATGTATGTAAAGAAGTTTTTTTCCTTTCTTCAAGAAAATTAATTTCCCAAGTAGCAGCCCTACAAGTCATCGTTTGTCCTTTTCATGATCCTTGCAACAAGACACGGCCTAGAAGTCAAACCAAAAACTCATCAATAGAAGACAAGTTTTGGGATGTTTGCCTCTCATTAGTGTAAAGCAGAGTGTGTCCTTAATGAAACCACCATGGAGCCTTATAGGCAAAGCTCCATGGCACGAAACTATGCAAAAATCTCTCTTGCAGAGTTGTACCAATTACCCCAAATCAGGCCATCTGCAGGGTTTCTGTTTTTTTGCCCTGGTCGTGTTGACAGGCGCATTTACAGGTCAGGTATTGACTTGCAAGTACCACCTAGGAGAGGTAGCTACCCTGCAAGTTCATATTTTCCCAATTCTGAGAGCCAATTTGCATACTTTTCTCCCATGGAACATTGCCTGTAAGAATCCTTACTCACCTGGTCTCCATAAAGAAGAAATAGTACTTTACTCCATAACATGCAAAAAAAAAAAATTATATATAATAAAAAATTAGCGCTCTCAGTCATCACATTATTTGGCCAGCTTTCATTCCAGTGACGTACACTGATGTCTTTAATGGCCCCAACGTGTAAGGAGATTTCGGTTTCCTTAGAGATCTTGAGACGTCTCGGCCAAAGACATTACTTTCATTCAGAGCCATGCTCATCCATGGAGCGTTTCAATTAGGGCCAATAACTAAATTAGAAGGAGACCAACTAAAAGGGATTTATCCAGTGTTCACGTCTTGGGACAGCACAGCAGACATGATGCCAACCTGCATTTACGGGCTAATGAAGCAATTGGAATTCATGCCGTATAACGGTTACATCAATATCAATCCAAGGACGCCGGAAACAAGATACATAAATCCCCTGAATGGTACAGGAGAAATCTACAGCAGAAGGGTTGGATACAATGCTGCACAAACAAAGAGACGTTGTAACATTTATTACATTCCACAAAACAATCAAAGATGCATTGTATGAACTGCGCCTTACAGAAGGTTACAGGGCAATGATCTGCCAGAAAGCAATTTGAAGTTGAAAATAAATTGAAAAACTTACTATCTTCACATCTGTCCATGTGATATAGACAGTATCTAGGCATCATTTCTACAGATCTGTAGTCTATCCATCACTTCCAGAGATCCATCATTCCTAATATATCTATGTATTCATAGTATCTATCCATCCACTTCTATGAATCCATTTCTCTGTCCACCCACCCCTCGCTCATCCACATCGATTCATCTATGGTGACCTCTTCCTCATTCATTGATAGATATTCCCCGCTCAATAGGGACCACTGACGACCGTCTGTACATGGGTGGTCTTTTATTAATTGTTCCTCAGAATCCATATTACCAAACTGTGCTGCAGGGACATGCCATGGACGTGTGGGTGGGAAGCGGAGCAGCCACAACTATGTAACGCATGTCACGGCCCATACTGCACAATTGGCCCAGTGCACACACATGAAGGATACAATGGAGACCATTGTAGAAGAAAAAAAATTACAATCATTACTAACATCACCCTTTTGGATTGGCCCTCCCCAAATAGGGTCCCTAATCCTAAAAGGGACCATTGACCTAATTTTCAGTCACTTCACCAGCCAGCTAAGAATGCAAATTTCTCAACCTTGTTCCTTTTAAGAGTCTCTCCGGTGTCAAATAAGACACTTATTGTCCTCTTCAACGTGCAGCTCTTTAATGCTGGCAGAACGCCACATGAGAGTTGGCACGAGAGTCTTCTCTACAGCACCACTGACCTAGTACTCTAGTGTGCGAGTCTGCTCCTAAAGCTGAACATGTACGCATTAGATGGCCGTTTGCTGTCACGTGACCCATAAACATGCACGCTCAGGCTGGTGGAGCATGCATGTGTGGTGCCAGACACAGCTGTCCATAAGGTTATTTCCCCTAAAAATAAAAGCATGCTCACATCTGTATCAGGAGGAGGGTGCAGACATCTCGTCTACAGATACCTGCCAGGGTGCAGGTCACACACACCTGTCCTATTCTAATGGGGATGGGGCCCAGTGTTTGCACAGGCGAGTTGGCAGACATCAGCCCTCTCGCCTAACGACACTAAGTGATAGATCCTAAAGTAACCCTCTTTAAATCTAATGGGGGACAATCTACCAAGTAACGAAATGTAGAATAACTAGTGATCTGCAAACCAAAACCATCCCGAGATTGCAAAAGTACAACTCCCAGCGTGATATGACAGCCGCAAGTAAAGACTATAAAGAAACAGTTTGGATTCTGACAATTCCTTTTGGGTTTTTTTTTTGCTTGAAGGACGTCAAAGATAAGCCGATCACAAGATTTCCTTCTTGTGGGCCACCAGTAATCAGAACTTGCAGCACCTCCACAGGAGAACTGAAGTACTGTAGTATCGTCCATCAGTAATGTATGGGTGTCCACCTAAACAACACACTCTCAGCTCCAATACATGAGGCTCCGGAATTAAAATCTAATAGACCATTAAATGGGAGTTTCTAAAGTGTTCATCCCTTTAATTAGTGTATCAGAGAGATATATTGAGTACAACCCTCTAAAGGTACTGTCACACTTAGCGATGTACCAGCGATCCCGACCAGCGATATGACGCGGTCAGGATCGCTGGTACATCGCTAAGTGGTCGCTAGTGAGCTGCCACACAGGTAGATCTCACCAGCGACATCGCTGGGGACGGGGGTCGCTACTTCCTGTCACACCAGGCGATCCTGCGTCCTCCCGCCCGGCTCCACGCGTCGCTCGTCCTCACAGCAGGAAGCGCCGCAGGAAGCAGACGACGAGAAACAGTCCTGAACGTTCTCGCGCGATCAGCGATAACCAGCGGGGGTGCCGGTCGTAGGTAAGTATCACACACAGCGATATCGCTAGCAATATCGCTATAACGTCACTAGTTATAGCGATATTGCTAGCGATATCTCTTAGTGTGACATGCCCTTAAGAGTCACCAGTCCCAAAAAAAACCAAAACCACGAAACTGCATGTCTGCTCTCATACTTCAAAGACCGCGCAGACCCTTTCAAATTTTACTAGAAAGCCACCCCCCCACTCCGCACAATGGAATTAGTCATTAGATTAAGCGTCTAATGAAGAGGAAGGCTGCAGAATATCCATCAACTGAGACCAAGCTCCTGCCTGTGGCCAGTTAATGAGGAGGGAAGTCTTATCTCCTCCCGATGGCCCCGATCGTCGATTACATTGAAGAAAGAAAACAAAAGACCCCACATGACTTCAAATGGGTAAAAAACATTAATGAAGCCTCGGTGCCATTTATTCTGGTACATCAGAAAAAGGGTCAAAGCTTCTACATTCACCCCCTGCAGGACAACCATTTTTAACATCTCTTGTTGGTTTGCATTGGTGATCATGTTCATTTCAGCGGTTGCCCCTCATGCCACTAAAAACAATGGATTGGGTATGTAGAAATTTAACATGCCTGATCCCACTTTTTTCCCCACCAATATTTGTCATGTGAGGTGAATTGAAAGACTCCCATACACAAAAAAAAATGAAGTCCATTCTCCCCGACATTGATGGTTTGGTTGATTTCTGTCTGGTGATCGGCAATCTTTGGCTCTTTAGCTGATGTAGAAATATAATTTCTTACATAGAGAACTCAACCGCATGGTATTGTGCCCTGTGTGGCCATATCGAGGACTCTTCCCCCCTTGTTTTGCCCTCCAGGAACATAAAGATTGGCATCTGCGCACGCACCTCTCTCCGCATTCAGGTCTCCTCCGTTCACCAAAGTGGAATTCAAAGTTTTTGTATAGAGCCGAACAAAAATTAAGGAGGTCGTAATAAGAGCATTAAAATACTAAGTAAAATGAGTGGTGTAACAATTCCAATACCGAGGAAGATAATTTGTTGTCATTCAGTTACCACAGATGTTTATTCTAGGACTGGTCCAATTTGCTTCTTATCTGTACTCTCCTAGCCAAATTCACTACTCTACCCTAAAGGACTGGAGGAGACCATTTGTTGTCAGGAGACTCTTATCCAAGGAGCACTCTCACTCCTTACCTCAGTCATACACTTTAGTATCTGAAGGAACACCCAAGCTACAAATCTCTGTACAAAGAGGTTATTGATCCCCTGTCATCCACTTCACAGCTGATAGAGAAGATCTCAGGCACTTCAGACAAAAGCCAAGATAAAAACCAAGAGCCAGAGACCTAAGAAGTCAGCAAACCGAGATCAGAGGGCAAGACTGATAAAAAAGCACCATTACTGCTGATGCACCGCCTACAGTAGAATTTATTATTCTGGATTATATAGAGCCATCATATTCCACAGCGGTCTTACACTGTCCCCACAATCTAGTCATTGGTATGTTTTTTGGAATGTGTACAGATTACCAATGCAAACACTGGGAGAACGTACAAACTCCTTGCAGATGTCATCCTTAAATGGGATCTGAACCCAGAAAACCAGCTCTGCAAAGCAACAGCGCTCTCCACTGAGCCACCATACTGCCCATATAATGATGGTAAATTTACGCAAATTATTTTTGCGATTCACCAACATGGAGGTCATGTATCTAGAGGTTCTAAGCACCATAGATCTGGGAAATTGAATTACCATTGTAGAATTACTAAGTCCTATACGGCTGATAACAGAACAATACATTGCATTCAATAGGAGAGAGGATAAACTGCAGATTTACTGTCCCTTTACCATACAACCAGGCACGACAGGAATGATGGGGAAATACGCTGATCACATCCTTATGGGAGGTCATTCAACAATGGTGGAACATTGTAAGATCACATTATAGGTTTTAGGGTAAATGCTGAATCACATCCCGTGTTCAAATGAGGGGGAAATAATAATAAATTTTATTTCTATAGCGCCGACATATTCCGCAGCACTTTACATTTCAGAGGGGATTTGTACAGACGATAGACATTACAGCATAACAGTAATCACATAGATCATAACAGATACCAAGAGGAATGAGGGCCCTGCTCGCAAGCCTACAATCTATGAGGAAAAAAGGGGAGACAGGAAAGGTGGATGGTAACAATTGCCCTGAAATAGGAAACAATGTCCCAACCCCAATCAAGTAAAACTGGTGATGAAGTGATATTCCGATCAACAGAAATGATCACTGTTCCACTGGATGTCAGATCATGATCCCACGCACGGCAACACTGGGGGATTGGCATCCGATTCTCGCACGGTCATAAGACTACTGCTAGGACTAGATGTACAGAGCCCTGGTCACGCACACATCTTCATCCCAAGTCTATGGTCCGGATGTAGATAGCCCTGCGCAGTCCTGTACTTACCAGTATTTTAAAACCCCGAAAGGTTTTACAGTTAAACCCGATCCAATCACCAATATCACCTCGGATTGCTCCCAAAACACCACTTTTAGGTGGGATTTGTATGAATTTAATGATGGACCCAGAATGGAGCAACAGAACCAGTCACGCCATTCAACTTCTCCCACTTGTGGTTTTGCGGCCCCCAGAATGGGGTACAGGACGTCTTCACTTTGGCAATTGGCTAGAGCCACACGGATCTCACTTTTGTAGCCCAAAATACCCCATTAATTAAAAGGGGATGTCTCAAAACCCAACCTGACCATATTCCCCTATATAGGGGTGTAGAGACTCTATAGAAGAGTGCGTGTGTGGTGTACCCATCTCCCATTAGATACCCTTTCAGAGGCATCAGTTCAGGACTTGCCTTCTCTAAAGTCCACTCACTCTTTAAAACCGTAAATGAAGGATGCAAAAATAAGTATATAAGGCTGGGGGTCACACTGCGTTATGGCAGTCCGTTAACGCTGCCATTGACCCCCACTATGTGGCGCATCGCGACGTATGCCGTATAGCAGCATGCGTTCGCGATGTGCCGTCATTCACTGACGGAACCTCGGACGCGGCCTGCAGCTTCTGAGGCTCTGTCACCGCTAGCGCTGATGAATCAGAGCAAGCGGTATAGCATAATGCATATCGAGTTATGCTATAGCGTTAACGCAGCCCGTCCATGCTATGCGTTGAACGGGCTGTGTTAACGCAATGTGAACCTGGCCTAACAATATCTACTATATAATGGTGTAATTCTGTCTGTTTGTAACGGAAATCCCGTGTCGCTGATCAGCGACAGGCGTAGTCCGGCCGCAAATTGGCGCGGAATTCGAATGACGCATGCCACTCCTACCGTCAGGAGATCTGCGGCGCTAGCTGCTGATCTCCCAACAGTTGCCGCGGGTCATCGCCTGCCGCACGGAGGTCAGCGGCGACGCAGCCGGAAGATGACCGGCGCTAGCCTGATTGGTCACCAGTGACAGGTGCAGTCCACCCGCGAATTGGCGCGGAATTCGAACGACGCATGCCACTCCTACCGTCAGGAGATCTGCGGCGCTAGCTGCTGATCTCCCAACAGTTGCCGCGGGTCATCGCCTGCCGCACGGAGGTCAGCGGCGACGCAGCCGGAAGATGACCGGCGCTAGCCTGATTGGTCACCAGTGACAGGTGCAGTCCACCCGCGAATTGGCGCGGAATTCGAACGACGCATGCCACTCCTACCGTCAGGAGATCTGCGGCGCTAGCCGCTGATCTCCCGACAGTTGCTGCGGGTCATCGCCTGCCGCACAAAGGTCAGCGGCGACGCAGCCGGGAGATGACCGGCGCTAGCCTGATTGGTCGCCAGTGACAGGTGCAGCTCGCCCGCGAATTGCCGTGGGATTTGAACCACGTTTTTCTGACTGGTCGCCACCAATCAGCGATATTGGCGCAGAATTAAACCCTCACTCACAGCGCAACGTGGTTTTCTCATCGTTACTGAATAAGTTCGGTCTTAAATCTTCATAAATAAACTACATACATATTCTAGAATACCCGATGCGTTAGAATCGGGCCACCATCTAGTTAAATCTAAGCAGCCAGTGGATGGTAAAGGGGCCGGGGAATGCAATAGATGAATGTATCTTATATGGAATCCATCAAGTATATAGGAAAAGCAGGAGACCTGGCAGCACGCCGGCATCTAATCTCCGGGATTGCTGTGCAGAACGTGTGTATTCAGTCTGCATCTCGGCCATAAGACCCCTCACAGAATGACTTGGCTGAGGGCTTTATACATCAGCGTCCTCTAAATGATGTCTGGTTGTAGAAATTGTTTCCAGTGTTATGGAGATAAAGTGTGTTTTATTATAACACGCGCTGCGCCAGCACCTCTACACCGAGCACCTGCAGCCACTGCCAGAAGAATGCGCTAATATAGAAACGAGAACTTTATCCCGCTATATAGTTATACTGTATATAGCGCATCTCTTTGGAGAGTAGACTCGAGAAATGCTTCATCACGCCCAGAGCGCAACTAATTCCCATGTGAATTAAATGCTGATTTCTCAGGAGTGCAACAACAGATATAACACATAAAAGGGGTCAATGGATTTAGCTTCCAAAGACCTGCACGCCCGTGGTTTTCATATGTGTGATTGTATAAGGACAGATTCCTTTTTTAATTTTTCAAAAAGGGAATGTCCAAAGTATCCACTAACACAAAATCTAGCTTCCTTTCTATAACTAGGCAGATCTGCAATTCAGGGGTCTAAGAAAGGCAGATGACAACTTCCATGGAAGTTTTAAAACACCACATTGGCAGTCACTGAACTCCGCAGATAAGAAAACCCTGAGCGATGACAACTCAGAAAGAAAAAAAATACAGGTGTCAACAGGTGCACCCCCTCAAGGCCTGTCATGGCAAGATCAACATGCGAATGGGTGGGTGGGCAGGAATTACCTCAATGGTCACCTTGTGACTGTTGGATAGGGGCTCTTGTCATTAAAAGGATCAAAGAGAAGCTGCCACCAACCTGTAGGATGAGCAACAATGTGGAAGTATGAGAAAGGAGAGCAGGTGCACATCAGAATAGGAGATCGCAACCATCCACACAATATATACCAGGGATGCGCAGCAAATATTGGTGGCGCATACACAGGTCCCCCCAGTATAAAACTGGTCTGGGGGGGCTTCACAAACTCATCCGTAAAGAGGCAAGAGGTTTGGCCAACAGTTCCTGCTCCCTGCGGGGTAATGGGGTAGAGGTGAGAAATGGGTTCTTGCTTGGCATTATGGAGCCACAGACAGGGCAGCATTGCAGAACGCACACTGAGGAAGCCTCTGCAGGATCATAGGAGCTCATTGGCCAGATCCAGTGGCTTCAGAGCAGCGCTTACAAGCTGGTTTCTAAAAGTTCTTTGCAATGTGCAAAGCGCAGAAGCAAAAGACAAAGTCAGCTGTTCTGCTGCGCTCTGCATAGGCAGCAGTTGAGCTCACAAAGCACAGCTCAAAAAAAAAAGGGTTCAGCATACAGAGCTCAGCAGCCGGTGATTTGACGGTTAGACTACACAGTGCAGGCAGTGAGTCAGTAACAGCCCCTTTATATGAGACCACGCTTATTCGTTCTGCTGATCAAGCACATTCAGGAGTGGGAGCAGAAATCTTCACCTGTGTAACTCATAACGGACATTGATGACTAGGATAACCAGGACCTGACGCCAGCTCAAAAGGGATCGTTTTATCCTCTTGTTTCCAGCTGCTCTTTATATAATCATTTTAACCATGTGGTGGATTAAATTAAAAAAAAAAAAACAAACCAAAAAACAGTGCCGAGTCAAAAGAGGGAGTCGGTCATGTAGAACCCTTCAATGCAAGTAGCATCACGACTGCATGATCGAAACATCATCCTGTCTCAGCCTTGTCATTTGCCTTTATATTCTCCAAGGATGAGCAAGAAGACCTTCCAAGACTGCAGCACTGGTGTCCACGTACAGCGTTCCCCATACGTGACAGCCAAACCCAAGAACCATGACAGATGCATCCATTAGTGGAAGGGGTTAAACAGCGAGAAGCCCGGACGCTTCCCACCATCCTTTCACTTGGGATCAGCACGATACGTCACATGACTCTATTCTGAAACTTCTTGCTGATCACAAAGAAAATCCATTTTTTCCATCAATTTCATTATTTTTCCCATAGTCAGCGGAACTAACAAGTACCGGTACATAAATAAAACCGATGTTTTATTCCCCGGGCAGTATGCAGTGCAGCATTAGACTTGTGAGTTACAACCAAGTCAAGGGATTACCATTATAGGGGAAACTATCCTGCAATATGCTGCTCCCTGGAACCTTACCCAACACCAGCATATCCCATGGACTCGCTAGAAATAGAATATAGGTCCAAAATCCAAGTATCTTACTTTACTGAAAATTACGGCACTGCCGCCATTGTACCAGCACTACCAGGAGAATGCGCCAAGAGCTGGCTAGAAAGGAAGCTTCATCAGCCGAATGATGTAGCCCTGAAAGTATGTGCAACCCTAAAATATACAGGAGGTTCGGGAATGCAAGACACCTGCACACTCCGCTCTCCAAAAATTCCACTGTATTTTTTGCCAGTACGGTATAGTCTGATTTATTTCCTGAAATCTCCCAAGCTTGCAATCTAAAGTGCATAAAGTTTTACGTCAGCGCAAGTTAGGCCAAAGCTCTAAGGGGGACGGATATTCCTTATTATTGGTATGGAGGTTATCTATGGGGGGAGGAGGAGTGCAAGAAATCAGATTTAAATTTTGCTTCCATTCATTTTTTTAATCAATTTACTAAATGAAAACTATTAATACTTACATTTTTAGAAGCGCTTTTATTTGGGGGGGGGGGGGGGGGGAATGGAAAAGGGGGAAGAAGGTGGATAACACAAGGCCTCGGCTACATTGCCACAATGAGCTTTGGTGAGATTTTTGTGTAAATAATAATAATAATAATAATAATAATAATTGCTAGTACGGTAATCTATTTTACTTAATGGGTGCCGAAAATCTAACATCAAAAACTCAACAAAAGCTCATCGTGGGAACATAGCCTTAAGGTTTTGGGGTCATGGCCCATCAGGACCAGAGAATTACATTCACTGTAAGGACAACAAAGAGGAGCTACAAATAAAGGGGAGAGCAGGGACCATGAATCTCTAAGGCCTCTTTCACACATCAGGTTTTCGCCGTCAGGCGCGATCCGGCGCTTTTGACAGAAACCGGATCCGGCAAAATGCAATGCCGGATCCGGTTTCCCCCCCATTGACTTGCATTTGCGCCGGATCGCGCCGGATGGCCATGCGTTTCATCCGGTTTTCGCCGGATCCGGCAATGTGTCGCAATGTGTCGCGATCCGGCGTCTGGAAAAAACGTCTACTGTAACGTTTTTTGTCTCCGGCGAAAAAGCCGTACCCGCCGGATCCGGCGCGTCCGGCTTTTTCACACAATGAAAGCCTATGAGCGCCGCAATGCGCCGGATCCGGTGGCCGGATCCGTTTTTTTTGGTCTGAGCATGCTCAGTAGCTCTGCCCACAGGAGATATATAAAAGCATGACAGTGGGACCCTCAGCCACACCCAACATGCCACCCAAGCCAAGAACCAGGAGCAGGAGAAGGCAGCAGACATCTGCAGCAGCAGCACCATCAGCACCACCCCAAATGGAGCAGCATGCTGAACGGGAGGGGAGTCCAGAAGCAGATGAGAGACGGTAATTATCAAATCCCCCATTCCTCCAAACTAGGGCCATGGAATATCAAGATATTCATTGGCCCTTTGTTTCTCTTTATTCAACAGCCGCCAAAGAGATGCAGCAGCAGCAGCAGCAGAAATGGCATCACTGGCAGCAGCAATACCCACAGCCATGGAGTCTGGCCATCAACAGGACAGCACATCTTCTTCTGGGAGCCCTCCCTCGCATCGTCAGCGTTTGACGGTAAGTTTTTATTTCCAAAATCCATCATCTCTGTAATATATGTCTATTCATTGCCTTTTATTTCAAAACAGGAATCACAAGATGAAGAGGAGCTCCCAGAAGAAGAAGGAAGGGGTGGACAGACACCTGGAGTGGGCTCACAATTGGTAAGTTTTTTGCATCAAACGCAGAAACACAACATCACACTACACACAACACATAGAAAACAATGTTCTGCAGACCACACACAGCAAACAAATGCCTACGTCCAAAGACATAACATTTTTTGTTTTCTTCTCTAGTCTTCCCAATCTGGTGCTCGGCCAAGAGGTCCTCGCAGTGCCTCCCAGGGTCGTCGGCGACAGCAACGCGGCGGTCACCAGCGTGTAAGTATAAATATTTTTGCTTTGTTTTTTTGCACTTTTTATTTCATTTCTTATGTGGAGGCTAATTATGTTATTTTTGTCTTTTTCTTTAACAGCCTTCACAGCGTGCTCCCGACTCTGACGGTGAGGATGGAGGACTCGATGTGGACCACCTCATCGATCTCGTCAGAGGAGCCGCTCTGGAATATGGCTGACCGCCGCCACGCTGACCTGATCATTACCCGACGACTCTGGGAGGAAATCTGTTCTCTCCTTGTGGGCCGCTGGGAGGACCTCGAAGCTCGGGCCCAGATTAAAGAGCGTAAGTATATACAGTAACGGTTGCTTGATGTAAACCAGTGTTTCCCGAACTCCAGTCCTCGTGGTCCCCACGGATCATGTGTTCAGGATTTCTATTTACTATGGAAATCCTGAAAACATGACCCCTGGGGACCATGAGGACTGGAGTTTGTGAAACACTGATGTTGTATACTAACCACTCCTTTCTCGTTTCAGGGAACAGAATTGTGAATCGGTGGCGGTCTGTGAGGGATCGTTTCAAGAAGGAGTTCAATAAAGAGATGCGGGCCCCGAGTGGATCTGGAGGACGCAGGAGCAAGTACAAGTACGCACAAGCCCTGTCGTTCCTCCGGGAAACAATGCTCACCAGAAGGTAAATATTACACACCACATGTGAAAAAAATGTTAGATGTAACTTTTTTTTTTTCAGCCAGGGCCATACCATGTCAGTATTTTAATTGTTTTTTTTTCTCTTTATTCCACAGCACGGTGAGCAGCACTCGGGAGCCTGCACGATTGGACCCTTCTGAGGCGATCCCTGAGGAGACCGGCACCGAGGGACACTTCGACCGCCCCGGTACATCTGCACCTTCCCAGCCTTCCCACACATTCGACCCATCTGTCCCATCCACCAGCACAGGAGCATCGTGGCCGCCTACATTACATGAAGCTGCTGGTGAGGAGATCGCTTTCCCTTTACCCCACCCTTCTGCCCCTGCCGCCTCTAGTACACCTGCGGGCACTGGGCGGCAGCGGCAGAGGGGTCAGAAAAAGAGTTATGCGCAAGAGTTATTGCATCTGAATGCATCTTTCCAGAACTGTCTAAAAGTCTTGTCAGAGCAAATCTCCGCAGGCTTTCAGCAGATCAACTCCAGCATTCTGGAGGTGAAGACACTTCTGCAAACCATGCATTCAGAAGCAAGATCTTCGCTAAACCACACCTTTTTCAGGTCTGTTGTGGAGCGCATGGCAACACTATCTCCTACCCAGCAGATGCATGTAATGCATTCGTGCCACGGTGCTCTACAGCAGGTTACCTCCCAACCTCCACCTCCCACCACTGTAGTTCCTCCACCTGCACCCCCTCCAGCCACTTTCCATCCTCCCCCTCCTATTACATCTGCACCCCCTCCAGCCACTTTCCATCCTCCCCCTCCTACTACATACCAGCAACCTGCCCAGTACCAGCAACCTCCCCAGTACCAGTCATCTCCCCACTTCCAGCAACCTGCCCCGTACCAAACTCCTTCCCCGTACCAAACTCCTTCCCCGTACAACTTTCCATCATCATCTGCTCCTACAGTCCCTGCCCAACCCTCCACTCCACCGCCCACCACCTCTTCTGCTTCCCACATGTCCACCCATTCTGTAGTTTTTTCCACACCTTCACCTCTAACTGTTCCTTCCCCACCACGATCCCAGTCCTCTCTCCACACACCCAGTGTCGAAGTGTCCCGCAGCCCCTCCAGCAGTATTTCCACCCCACAGTACACAGAATTGTAATGTGTGTTTTGTAATAAAAATGCCCATTGGGTTTAAAACCTTTATTAAAAAAGTTTTTTGCACTTTAAAAACATTTTACAAAAAAAAAAAAAAATTTAAATAAAAGTTAAATTATCGTTTCACAATGGTTGTCTGTCATTTCTTTCTGCGGCGAACTATGTTTTAAAAAAAGGTTAAATACAGGGTATTTCAAAGGTAAAAAGGTATTCAAAACCAGGTATATAACTGTGGGTAAATTTTACCTTTTTGCCACAGTTGTGTTCCTGGTTGTGTTGGAAGCAAAGTATTTCACCTGAAAAGTTGTGTTTATTGTTGGTGATTTCCTACCAATGTACACAACTTTTGTTAAAAGGTGAAATACTTTGCATAAAACACAACCAGGTACACACCTGTGGCCTAAAGCTAAAAATAGTAAGACCATGACAAGATAGCCAACTTTGGTTGGCAAAGGTATATACTGTTGGTCCAGAAGGTACACAAGTTTAGGGCAAAAATCTCTCACACTCTGTCATCCCAGTGTACTCTGCCTTGAGGTGACATAAAGTATAGTGGAAAACTGTCCCTGAAACCGTCACAGAACTTCTAGTGGTAATATTTCCAATGACAACATCCATCTTCGCCAGTAACTTGCTCTTCTCTCCAACCTGCACTTTCTTCTCTACAACCTGTCAAAGAAGGGCTGTAGGAACATGCTATATCTAGTTTTCCAGTAGCCAATCCCGTTCGGAAGGCCACAAGGGTCAATTTTAAAAACCGGATCCGGCGTAATCCGTCGAAAAACGGATAGAAAAACGGATGAACCGGATGAGACGGATCCGGTTTTGTCTGTCAAGAACAAGACGGATCCGGCAGAAAACCAGATCCGGCACATCAGGTTTTACAAAACATTTGCCGGATCCGGCATTCCGGCACGACGCCGGATCGCGCCTGACGCCGAAAACCTGATGTGTGAAAGTAGCCTAAGAAGCCTGGTGACATGGTTGTGACAATCAGCTTCTGAAAATGATTGCTCCGAGTTTGTGGATACTTAGGAGGAAGAAGAGAACTTGGACTTGGCTCCTTTATTGCGGATAAGCTCAGATGCAGGTGAAACATTGTAGCAAATCAGAAAGACGGTTTTCATTGAGAGATTTGCAGGCTACAGATTATGACTGTATGTACAGTGGGTACGGAAAGTATTCAGACCCCTTTAAATTTTTCACTTTGAGTCATTGCAGCAATTTGGCAAGTTTGAAAAAAAAAAAAAAAAAAAAAAAAAAGTTCATTTTTTTTCTCATTAATGTACACTCGGCACCCCATCTTGACTGAAAAAAAAAAAAAAAAAAAAAAAAAAAAAAAAAAAAAAAAACCAAATGTAGAAATTTTTGCAAGTTTATTAAAAAAAACCTGAAATATCAAGTATTCAGACTCTTTGCTGAGACACTCATATTTAAGTCACATGCTGTCCATTTCCTTGTGATCCTCCTTGAGACGGTTCTACTCCTTCATTGGAGTCCAGCTGTGTTTAATTAAAGTGATAGGACTTGATTTGAAAAGGCACACACCTGTCTATGTAAGACCTCACAGCTCACAGTGCATGTCAGACCAAATGAGAATCATGAGGTCAAAGGAACTGGCCAAGGAGCTCAGAGACAGAATTGTGGCAAGGCACACATCCAGCCAAGGTTACAAAAGAATTTCTGCCGTACTCAAGGTTCCCAAGAGCACTGTGGCCTCCATAATCCTTTAAATAATAACAATTTAAAGGGGTCTGAATACTTTCCGTACCCACTGTATAGAGCACTTGTGTTGTGTAACCTCTGCACTATCCATAGGTCTATGGCTTTGACAGTCTCTCCTAATATTAGAGATTGTGTCACACTCCCCGGCATTTCCCCTTTACGACGCGCGGCCGCCCACCCCCTTCCTGACAAGGTTATGTGACTATGCACTGACCATTATTACATTTCATGGAAAACCGAAGACTTTGCTTCCTCCTCTCTCCACAACGTGTGTTTTTTGGCTTTGGTTCTGAGCGAAGGTCTGAGGCCACAGGAGAGGGGAATCTACAGAGGCGACACTTTGGTTTCAGAATAATCGAAGAAAAATAAAATTGGCAAGAACGGGGAACCTCCGAAGAGAATTTCCAGAATTTTATCAAAATTCCATAATTATTCCTACAGAAAGGACAAAAACACGAGGGGAAATCCATCCATCCGGATACAAAGGGTCTAATTTGATTTAAAACTGTTACACTTGTGATACAAAATAAAACCTTATTCTTGTCAATATTTACATTATTTATTTTACTCACTTATATTGCAGCTAGTAGTTACACAGCGCTTTACAGTCAATATCCCCATTGGGGCTCAAAATAAGAATTCCACCCCAATATGGAGAGAACAAACAAACTTAGTAGGATTTGAAAATGCTGCAAAACTACAGTGCTAACCACTGAGCCACCGTCCTACCCCAACCTAACAATTCCCCCAAAAATCGGGGCTCTGTAGTGGGTCCCTATAACACAACATGTCTGCGTGAAGCAGGAGGATCAGGACTGAAGAATTACTGTTGCACACAGAATAGCAGGTGAGAAAGGAGACGCAATGCATTATCAATATCAAACTACTGTTAAGGCACAACCGTCATTTTCATTTTTTTTCTTCTATAAATCAACGATCTACAAGAAAATAAGCAACTTTGCAAAATGTCTCATAAGATAAATCTGCTTCTTTCGCTCACTTCAAGGATAAAGTCTATATTCAATAAAGACAAAATATTACATTACCGAGATCAATATGACAGTTGGTGCTCATTAAGTCCTTTAGCACCTCCCCTCTCCATAGAACTTTATGAGCACCAGCTTATCTCCTAAGGAGAGGAGAGGTGCTCAAGGAACACAGACAGAGAAGGAGCTAGCGGCAGACACATTTTGCTGTCAGTTCTCCTGAATTGACAGTAACAGTTTTTCATAGAACTTAATGAGCACCAACTGTCATGTACTCTCAATAAGGGAAAAAAAACCTGTAATAAAACAGATTTTACCCATTTATCTACAATGAATTATTAGTCGTGGAGGAGAAAAAAAATGCTAATTTATAATACAAAGTTTCTTATTTGCTTGTGTACTAATGAGTTATTAAAACAATGGTTGCCTTCAAAAGAAAAATGCATGAAGTCTCAATAGTTTCTCCATTCAGGGGGTAGAGCGGTCTGTAGAAAGCTGGCTGACAACCCGAATATTTACTAGCGGAAATTAATGGTTGGGAATTACCTGCACAGCTGGGTGGATGTGTGCCGCGTGCACCGAGGAGGCTGCAGGGTTATACCAGCTCTGCGGCCTCTCCCTTTTCAGGATCATAAGGATCCCAGAGGTCAGTCCCAAGTAACCATATCCTAACTCTACAGCATAGGACTACCCCTTTAAGACCAATGAAGCACAGCTCTGGTGAATTGAACGGCGTTTTTTGCGGCCATCTTTAATCACTAGTTACACGGGGTCAGCTCGGGGCGAGCTGTCTGTATACTGTTGTGAAACTATAAACATTCCCTGTAGTTCACAGCGATAACTTGGCAGCGAACAGACGTAACCTGGAAATATAACATCCTCACGGCCCATATATTATGGAGGTGATCGCTGGGTGGCTCAGCCAATAATGTCTGGACACAACACGGAAAATCACATTCTGGTGATGACACAGACTCATCCTCCGGAACAGGAGAACATTTATCGACACCTTGTCTGGACTAAATCCTTCAGAAAAACACCATAAACATGTGTAACTGCTGTCAGGAGGAAAAGTAAAACACCCCTTTCTAAAAAGTTTTAGTAAACTGTAAACTCCCTTCTGCGTATTCTCAAGGCTTCTTTCTGCTTCTTAGATTTCAATTCAGTCCTAACATCTTATATATTAGTGAGAAGTAGGAATTCACTGGAGGAAGCACGATTGCAGAATCCGACTACGCAGGGCTTCATTGTAGTCGGTTACCATGGCGACACAGATCTTTATGGGACCTGTATACATAAGGAGATAACTTGCCTCATTTCTCATATTAGATGCATTGGTTTTGGTTGCAAACATGTACACAACAAAAGTCTCTTTCAGGATGTAGATAGAGAAAACAATAGAAAAGAAATGGTGTGTGGCTGCAGCAGGAGCCTCTCCCCTCAGCCATAGGATCCATCATTACTGAGCCTCACCTCCTTGGCTTAATTAACCCATTCATTTGTAGGTTTAGCATTCCCTTAATCCTGTTCACTGATACAACTCTTTTTACTCTGACAAGTGACTTCTCACCTACTGCAAGGATCGCACGAGACAGTTTAGCATTTGTTGGAGGAGGACCAGATGATAGTCCTGAGAATCAAGTATTCGTCATGTGAAGACATGGGTCAGGACCACATGGTGCTCTGCAGCCTCCATCCATACGAGGAATCAATGAAGCCTACGGGAGAGGCCATTAGTGAGATTGGTGCTGGGAGCACTGCAGGGCGGGATATTCCCCGAGGTCACCACGCTCCAAGGGCAGGGCCATGTACCACATCTAGAGAGACATTTTAGTAAAAAAGAAGATGCAAAGTTAAAAGGGCTATCCAGTAAATCTATGGCATGACCTTTCCACTTATAGATCAGAGGGGTCCAACTGCTGGGAGTTCCCCAGAACGGAGCAGCTGCAAGACAAAGCCGACCACAGTGCTCAGCGGCCCCATACAAAAAGTGATTGGCGCAGCGGTCGGGAACGTGCACTGCTGCTCTATTTCACCGGTGATAATAGCACACCGTTCTGCGGCTCTGTTGGTCCCACTGATATAAAGGGCATCAGCCATCCAGGGGAATAGCTTATCTTCATTGGGCAATGCCCTTCAGTGCTCCATTTATATTTAAAGGGGGTGTGTCACCAAAAATAATGACCTAATGTTTATCAAGATTATTAGAAACATTTTTTGGCAATTTTTCTCTCCCCATATCAAAAATGTAACAAAAAAAAAAAAAAAAAAAACACGCAATTTTCACATTGACAGCTAGGGTTTTCAGCAGAGGCAGGATTAAATAATCATAATGGAGGATCCTCCATCTGCAAGGAGTCTATGATCTCCCCATGTTTCCGTGGGTTTCCTCCGAGTACTCCGGTTTCCTCCCACATTCCAAAGATATACTGATAGGGATTCTAGATTGTGAGCCCCAATGGGGACAGTGATGATAATGTATCTAAAGACCTGCAGAATAGGATAGCGCTATATAAGCAGGGCATAATAATAATCCACCAACCACAACAGACGATTGCACAGCTTCCCTTCACAGTGATTTCTGCACACACATTAGATGCTTGGTACAAGAAGGTAGGATCTGAGTCAGTTCATTGCTGCTAATGTACATGTAAATTTAACGAAAGAACACTCTCTAAATAAATAAAGTGGCCAGCTTAAAAAATCACAAGGTGATATGGAAAAAAAAAAAAAATCAAAGAAAAAAAATATTGAACATAAAAACCCTGATTTAAACAAATTATAGAAGACTAAAATTAAATTGGTTCTGTCTGCCGGAAATCGTGCCACTCATCCATTGATCTAGATTGAGGTTGCAGCTCAGCCTCTTTAAGTACAGACGCAGCACATGGACAAGAGCGATGCAGTGTTGAAAATTACATTTACACAACCCCCTGTAGAATATTCTTACAAACACTGTTGCTGTCAGCACTAATATTTTGGATTTTTTTTTTTTTTTTATTATAGAAAAACTATCCTGTTAATAATATAGTCATAAATTAAGCAGGTAAAGGAAATTCAGAAGAACATTTGTTAACATCCACATCTAATTTTTTTTATGCCATTTACAACAATAATGGAGAAAAGCCCCTAAAAACTATAGCGATGTAGTAATCAGGATTAGAATATGACTTTTCTAAAACAGCACCACATCTGTACACTGGTTGTGTCTGGGATTGCATCTCAAGCTGATTCACTGTATATGGAGCCGTACAGTCATGTTTTATCATCACGTACATCCCCTCGATTGCAACAGCTTATGTGTCAAAATCTTTAGCATAATAAAAATAGCAGCTTGTGCAATATCTGCCCCAAAATGCTATATTACAAGGTCAATAGTGCATAGGAAAGGAAAGGAAAAGGGGTCATCGGAAAGTCACCGCCGCTATGGAGAAGCCAAAATGGAAGTATTCGATTATTACCATTCATATAAATGTATACAAGGGATGGCATCCACCGGATCTACAGCTGAAACTTCACAGCGGCTCCTTACTTGGTCGTAGAGAGGGTCCTGAATTGCAGACCCCACTTTATGCCATCATTATCTCCCTAACATATAGGGGGTTGCCCTGAAAGGGGAGGAGGCCGCCATCTTCTCCGTGCACAGCAACGCTCCCCCGTACACAGCAACGCTCGGTCGTCCGCCATCTCCCCCGTACACAGCAAGGCTCGGTCGTCCGCCATCCCCCCCGTACACAGCAACGCTCGGTCGTCCGCCATCTCCCCCGTACACAGCAACGCTCGGTCGTCCGCCATCTCCCCCATACACAGCAATGCTCGGTTGACTGCCATCACCCCAGTAAACAGCAACGCTCGGCCGACCGCCATCTCTCTCTCATCTCCCCCGTACACAGCAATGCTCGGCCGACCGCCATCTCCCCTGTACACAGCAACGTTCGGGCCACCGCCATCTCCCCCCGTACACAGCAACGCTCGGCCGACCGCCATCTCCCCCATACACAGCAACGCTCGGCCGACCGCCATCTCCCCCCGTACACAGCAACGCTCGGCCGACCGCCATCTCCCCCCGTACACAGCAACGCTCGGCCGACCGCCATCTCCCCCCGTACAAAGCAACGCTCGGCCGACCGCCATCTCCCCCCGTACACAGCAACGCTCGGCCGACCGCCATCTCCCCCCGTACACAGCAACGCTCGGCCGACCGCCATCTCCCCCCCGTACACAGCAACGCTCGGTTGACCACCATCTCTCTCATCTCCCCCGTACACAGCAACGCTCGGCCAACCGCCATGTCACCCATACACAGCAACGCTCGGCCGTCCACCATCTCTCCCATACACAGCAACGCTCGGCCGACCGCCATGTCCCCCATACCCAGCAACGCTCGTCCGACCGCCATCTCCCCCGTACACAGCAACGTTCGGCCATCCACCATCTCTCCCATACACAGCAACGCTCGGACGACCGCCATCTCTCTCATCCCCCCGTACACAGCAACGCTCGGGCGACCACGATAACTTATGAGAACGCTGCTGCTGGACTCCTTATCTCCAGGGGAAGAAAAGCTTCTGCCATCAGAATTATTTCTCTCCCCAGAGATCATCTCTTGGGGGTTAGTCAGGAGACCCCCCTACATATGAGGCACTATTTTCAGGTTTATCAAACTCATCTAATGTGTGTGGAGACCTTATATCCACCGTCTCCAGGTAGCAGCCATGATCCTGCACTCACATTTATCCACAGCAGTTTCCATTTCCCAGTATCACTGCGAGGTCAGCTGCATCTTCAGATTCTAGGAACCATTACATTTACTGTATGAAGCCAATTTATCTCAAACAGGCTAATGCAGAACCATCAGAGATGCTGATGGGAGCTCAGGAGCGCCGCTGATCCCTCCAAATACTCAGTGTCTGCAGACAACCAGACTGCGTACAATGTCAGACTCCTAACAGCCAGATCCACACCATAGATAAGAGGCATCAGATATGTCATCGCCGCTCATCTCCACCACAATCCACGTGCCATGAGGTTAATGGGAGAGGCGAGATGGGTGGACAGTGGTCGGCTGCAAGATAACCCGTCAGCAAACCTTTACAGTATGTGTATGGATTCCTAAGGAGGATAAAGGAAAAGCAGCTGTCAGACATCTCCTGCACCGCTTAGCTTATGAATAGCATTGACACTCTGCTGCAGCGCCTCCTCAGGGGAAATGAAGCATTACAGTGTTCTTAAAATTGAAGGGATCATCTGTATAAAAACAAATCAATGGAGGGACTTTAGATTAGGAGATGCACTTTGCAGTCGCTCTACAGTCGCACAGCGCTTGGCGGTTCCACTTGAGTCTTTTAGTCCAGCTCACTACAACTCTCAGCAGGTGGCTGCATGGCTTAACAGGCTGTAGGAACCCATCAACAGTGTTGCACTGACATGTCTTTCAAGACCGAACCAAACTTGAGACCTAAGAGTTATGCTGTCCAGAATGTAAAAGCTTCCCCCTTACACTTCCATGTTGTGGGAGGAAATGGAGAATGATCCTGGCTGCCACTTCCGCTCCGTGGGGCCCATTGTCCTGGCACAGGGACTGGATGGTCCAAGTCAGAGGCACTTGGCTCCTGATGCCCAAAATGTGGCAGCAGAAAAGAAGGCCAGCTGCACGGTGGCCGGGGCACATTGCAGAGCTTGCATTTGGCTTGGGCACCTTCACCTTATCCCTGTTCACACTGCAAGGATTCTGCGGACATCAGAACAGACCAGTCCTGGGTCTTCAGTGCAGACTCGCCATCAACCACGTGGATTTTTAAAATTCCACACCCATCACGTGAAAGGCAGCAAATAGCTTCTCCTTGTGCCAGACAGAAAGTCCATTCATTATCACCACCACCGTGCAGCAGCAGATGAAGCCTGCAAGAGCTCAGAAAGCGGCTGAAGACAATCACTATAAGTCAGATGCAGAGACCCAGCCTTTACTTTCTGCCATTTCTGCAAACTAATTGCTTTATTGTGAGCACTTAATAGCCCTGAAAAAGTCACCTTGACCAGTGAGACGGTGATGCCATGGTGTAAAAATAACCAGCACTGGGCAGAGCTCGCTCCTCCGGGGTGCAGGACAGGCGCTCGGGACACATGTCTCCTTTTCTTTGCAACAAGAATCATCTAGTATGAGGAGCAAAAGGAGATGGGTCCAAAACGCAGCCAGAGGACAATGGCGCCCAAATCAGGGGTGCACATATCATTGGTGCAACTTGTGTGGCTAATCAGGGGCCCAAGAGATAAGGGGGGGCACATCACCTCCAAGCAGGGGGAATGTGCATCATGATGAGCTATTGAGCTGCACAGGGGCCCCATCAGTTATCCGTCCTATACCTATGCGCGCTTATGTTATACGTACATGGGTTTTTAAAGAAAAGAGCTGAGAAGGTCACCGCCAGAGACTCCGATGGCAGCGGCTAATCCTCTGAATAACAAAAGGGTCGAGTATAAATTCCAACTGCCCAACACTTATCTCCCCGTCATCATCTCTCAGGGGCAGCCGGGAAGACCCCATACATATTATCCTGATGGTGGTGGATACGTCTAACTTTAGCATGTACGGGGCCTTAAGGCAAAATGCTGAGGACTATGGGTTATTTTTCTACCTAAAAGGTGTCCTCTAATCACCAAACCGATAAAAGATCAGATAATGCAGCTCAGCAGTACTGACAACTGCAAAATCGTTATCTTTGTACAAAGAGCAAATGTCATTGTGATAGCGATGTCCTGGATGTGACGGCGATGTCCTGGATGTGACCACTTCCTAAAGATGCAGCATCAACTGCGCACAATCCCTGATCATCATCAGAAATAAGAAGAGAGCTAATCAGATTGTAACTAAACACAATGACCTGGAATTACAGTAATGCAATTAAGAAACGCAAGATTTCCTCTGCAAAGTCAGCAACCAAACCTAGTGCCAGTCACGTCGGCCAGAGGAGGGGAGATGGTGATGCAAATACAATGGTATAGAATAATGGCGGACAAGAAGAGTTCATAGGAAAACTCCTCCCCGATTATCTGCAATCACCCGAACAAACAACCCTGGGAATTTCACCATTTGCAATGCAAAAAGCTAAAAGCTGCAGTAAATCCTTCACTGAACCCACAGCAGACGAGTCCTGTGTGGACTCACATAAGAAACCAACAGACTTTACATAACAGGCGGCCATGTTTACTAACAATTACAGATACGTGTCAAACATCACAGAAGTTGGATTGGCTTCAGCCGCTCACTGGTTGCTGCCGTGTGAGTTCGCCGGTGAAAAATGGCCAATTGGCAAAGCGTTCATTCACACTTTTCAGTAGGAACAGACTGTTGACGAGAGGGTGCGGTGGAACTAACGGCGGCATTGATGTCCTCCTAGAATTTCTTTTCAGCATATTCCAGATTATATGTTTTTTTGGGAAGTGGCAGACATAAAATCGGCCATCCCTACGGCTCCCTACACCATATTTATTTACTGTCCTCCACATTCCTGTATACTCCATCATCCAGTGTCACTCAGGGGTTAATGAACCAATTCTAATGTAGCAAACATGAAGAAGTGCGTGATACAGTCGGGACAGGTTTACAAGTCCGTGTTTCGAGTCAGGTACGTCTTGAGGCCGAGAAGTTTGATTAGGAGATCTGCGGCCGGCTTCTACATCGCTGTCAGTACTTCGACATGTGAACGTGGCCTAAGGCTCGATTCACAACATTCAGTATTTTACCTCTGTGTTCAGACCAGGAGTGGTGATGAGTTTCTATTATACTTTTCCTCTGATTGTTCCACTCCTGATTTTGGCTACAAATACTGATGTGAAATACGACCAAATACTGAGCGTGTGAATGTGGCCTTAGACAGATCAGATGTTACAACTTGTACAAGCCAGACAAGCGGGGAATCCCAAAGGCAGAGAAAAATCAGCCGCCATTATGTATTATTTAGAACAAGTGTTCTAAAAAGGCCAGTAATAAAATAAATGCACTAAATTACACATTAGTATTAGTAACATGGCTGGCCGAGCAAGACAATGGACAAGTGATGCTTGATTCTGATTGTTCTATCTCTACCAATACTACAGCTTTTTTGATGCACAACAAATAAAAGGTTGGGCGAGATCAAAGACTTCAGAAGAACTAGATAATTAACCAACGTGTATGGATGAGGGTCCCGACACGAACCGGATGGCAAATGTCTGGGAAAAGGAAGAGGGGCAAGGTCTGGAGTAAAGGGAGGTTGGGTGGCGGTGGGGAAATCTGGTACGATTTATTGTAATATGTCCAGGATGACAAACTGGTGCAAGACACTTCTGGTCAGCAGATTATTCCTAGACGTTCATTGAAGTCTCAGGTGTAAAGGGGGCCCTCTATGAACCTCAATCAAGGCTAGCGTTTTGCACAACAGTCTCAATGACGAGTGCGCCACAGTAGAGGTGAATTTCCACCAAGAACGGTTATTAACAATAATCGCTCAGTGTAAATGGGCTGCTGATCACTTGATGGACGAGCAAAACATTTGTTTTATTGGGTGAAATGATTATTAGCTTGCTTAAAAATGATCACTCGGCAGCACATCACCCTGGGTAAGCAGGACTTGTGCTGTTGAGAACGATGACAATGGTAGAGCGCGGTCTGCCTGTGTAAACAGACTTTCAATTGCCCACCGATGGGCAAATACTTTCTTAGCAGTTATTTAGTGCTGCCGGTCGGTTCGTCTAAACAGACTCCAAGAGACGCCAAATTCAGAAGCACGTAGCATAGTGATTTTAGCTCATCTGTACGACACTGTGTGACATTTGTTGCCATTTATGCCACGTACATGGTGAAAAGAAAATGAGGAGTTTGTTGGCTGCACTCGGGCATACGCCATCCCAGCTAGGGTGCGTCCACCTTCAAAAACACCAAGGTTACTTACCAGTAGCCGGTTTTACCAGAACCTATGACAGTACCCATATATTCAGGTGTGCTGTCACAGGTTAAGGGAAAACATCAAGGTTACTTACCAGTAGCTGGTTTTTCCAGAACCCATGACAGCACACCTGAATACACGGGTGCTGTCATGGGTAAAGGGAAAAGTTGCATATCTCTCTTTCTATGGCTTGATAAAGGCCCTGCGTGGCCGAAACATTGAGCTTTTTCTTCACCAATAGGGTTACCAAAAGGAGGAAGTTTAGTGCCCTGGTTTTCTCTATTGTGCTACAACCTTGTGCACCAGAGTGTATGGGAGTTATATATTGCAAGTACATATTTCACGAAGTTGGCAGAGCAGGCTGGGACTCGTGTAAAAACTCCAAAACGTGCACAATTTTTGTGCAACTACGAACTTAGCAAAAAAACTCTGCGACATTTCAAACACACAGCTTGGCCAACCACTTAAAAAGTAAACGGCGCCCAACAGTGAAGTAAACCGTTAACTGGTAACTATCGTATCACCTAGCCTCGATGACTCACACTCATATCAGCAAGCGTCTGCGGTACACATCATTCATGCCGCGGATTTATACACTGTGTACCCCGGCCGGTGTGTACACACAGAAGACAGCCCGTTATCTGACATGTTTACTCTGGCCGAGTACAAACCACGTATTCAGCTATTTATACACCGACAGCCGTACAAGAGGAAGAAGCAAAACGCATTCAACGAAAAACAAAGATGGCAGGACATGGCCAAATGTGCAATAACTGGAGAACTCACAGCTGAAAGGATCAAACCTAAAAAGATGTTTTTCTAACCCTTTAAGTAATTTTTTGCAACTTTCTAATAAACTTCGTGGGTCAATTCACCATTTTGAAGATCTCAGCTGAGAATCACAGAATACAAACAAATTAATTCCCATCCAACGGTTGAAAATCTGTACGGAGCCGAAACTTTTAGTGAGCTACTCAAAGTATAGAAGAAAGTTGCAGAACTTTTCATTGTGCAGTGATTAAAGGGGCATGATAGACAAATTTATATTTGCTGTGTGTCAGAAAGAAAGGAGGGCTCAAAGTCCCCTGGGTGAAGACAAGAGGTATCAAGCACGTGCGAACACAACTCCCTATAGACAGTGAATGGACCATTGGTCGCACATGCTCACTACTATTCCAGGCAAACAAAAGACTTCGCAACTCCTGGCAGTAGTACGTTTATAGCTAGGTGACCTACGTTGTCTATGGGAAAACCTTTTTATGCTTGATTTATATAAAACCTATTTAAGATGAAAACATAAAGATCGAAAAGTAAATGAGAAAGGACTGAATGGATAAATGAAATCATTTGTTAAAAAAGGGACGAGGGGGGAGGGGATGTCCGACAAAATGTTTGTTACGTATCCCTCTTTTTTTAAATAAGTTATTTAATCAAGGATTTCTTGATTACTTTTAATCAATTCAGTCCTTGCATTCGATTAATGTTTTTGAGACATTTATTTTTAGTCTGAGTTACAGCCCCAACATAGCAGACTAGGTTGAAATTGTAAATATATTGCAAGAAAACCCAGTTAAAGGGAATCTATAGACACAGCAGGAGTTTGAAGTGTTTTTCCCTAGTAATAACAGAAAACTACTCCGCATATGAATTATTTCCTTTATAGCCTGAATATAATCAGTAATCACGTAGGGAAAGTGGTATCGAGGATGCCTCCGATACCGGAGTCTCCTACTTTCTGCATATGTCATAGCAGGGACAAGGCTGCAAGAAATCAGCGAAGTACCCTGTGACTTTTCTGCATTACTATCAGAATTTCCCTGCACATTATGGGGATATTTACAATAGTAGATGTATATTAGTAATCGCATGTATAGAAATTCCCTAATATACGTGTTTGCGTGGGTTTCCTCCACCATTCCAAAGACATACTGATAGGGAATTTAGATTGTGAGCCCCATTGGGGACAGCGATGATAGTGTTTGTAAAGCGCTGCGGAATTAATGGTGCTATATAAATTAAACATTTCATCAGCAATTACCAGGAATCCTGAATAGACAGTGAAAGATAAGTACAAGGTAGATGCAGAACAAAAAAGTTATTTAGAAAAAGAAAAAAAAAAAAAAAAAGCAAAAAAGGAATTCATTATTCCAGACTTTGGCTTAGGGGGATGGGAACGATCCAACCCCTGTACAGTAATCCCGTCACACCTACCAATGTGCTACTTACCAAGCTTTTCCACCAGCTTGAGCATCACCCCTCCAATATGTATATCTCCAGTGACTCTGAGCAGAACATCCCGGTTCAGATCTGTCACATGGATATTTAGCTCCCATGTCCCATCAGCGTAGCAGCCATCTGGCATCCGTATACCGTCCAGAGCCATGGTTCCCTTCCTGGAAGGAAAGGAAATGACAATCCCATTAGCAAGGAGCCATCTATATACACTGGACAGTGGGAATAGCCATAGCTGTTACGACAACGTGTAATCGTAGGAAACATACTAACAAATGTCTTCTGATACAACTTTTTATTAACAGAACTGATACATTATACATTCACAAACAAATGCCCTAAAAAAAAAAAATTAAAAAAAAAAAAAATAATAATATTGGGAAATCCCAGCAGTTTTTTTTTTTTTTTACATTCCACTCTCCCCACCCAAGACTGCAGAACAGACAGAGCCGCAGCACAAGGGACATCACACCCATCTCATCAATATAAAGGAAATTATTCAAGAGGAGAATGAAAACCACAAGACGAGAGGAGGAGACCCCTCCAGGAAAAAAAGGGGAACAAAGATTGTGTGTGATCATCTGCTGCCACAACACATAGTCCACATCCAGCACATGGTCTGATACAAAGTGACGACATTAGCCGCTATTGATAAAACACCCAGATGGAAATATAGAAAACAAACACTGTACAGGAACACACTCAGTACATGGTGCAGAAGTGTCTGCATCTCTTGGCAGGAAAAAAAAAAAACCGCTGTGTAAGATAGGAGCATTTTTTATGCGTTTTTTTGGTGCAGATGTTTTACCCACTCATTCAAAATGCTGAAAGAACTCACACTGGAGACTTAAATCTGCAAGTAAAAAAAAAATAATAAGCATCGTGTGTATGAGACTAGGATTCTCATTCACTTTCCTGGCATCTGGACACCTTCACATTTTGTGACAAATCAGCACTGAGAAGAAAAAAAAGAAAAAAAGAAAATATACACAACAAATCTGTAAAGTGTGAACAGGCCCTGAATATGCACAACAAATATATATACAAAAAAAAAAAAAAAAAAAAAAGAGGCCCCCTACTATTAAATGCTTCTGGGTCATCAACTCAATGGATGACACACACAGATTATATCTCCATGGCAGGCCATGCTTAGACTTGTAGTCCCAGCTAGTAGATGGCAGAATGTTTGGATTGTGGCCTGTGTATATGGATCAAACACAAGTTATACAAAAGTGAGCTACACTCTAAGATTCAGCAGGCAACAAGCTGGAACTACAAGTCTCAGCATGGCCTGCCATAACAAAATGTTCTAGAGAAACACATACTGAAATAAGCTCTACCCTCACCCTGCAGAGTGCACTACAAGTCCCAGATCTAACCGTGTCGTAGCTGCTGTGGGACTAGAAGTGCTAGCATTCCCTGCTGCCATCGTGGGGTCTGTCAGTAGGGGAGGCTGAGTTCTTCCCCAGCAGCAGCCCCTCCTAGTGCAGGGCTTCCTCCCCTACAACCCAGGACCCTGGGACACTGTGCAGCCTGCAGATCAGCCATGTCGGTAGCTTCAGCTCTTTACAAACCGTTGTTCACCTGTTCCTTCCAACTCATCCAACCGGTCTGTCTGCTTCCAGCCTGGGTGGAATATTAACTTTCCATTGTGGAGGACGAGGCAGGATCCTGGCTGTGGGGGGCAGTGAGAGGAGATGCCTGTAATAAATCCCATCCTGAGTGCACACTCACCTGGAATGTGGCCTCCTGAGCTTGGGGAGAGGGCTGCAATGCTCCTTAGGGGAGATATCCACAGAGACTGGGAGGCTGCAGGGCAGAGAGCTCTTCTAATGGAGTCCCCCAGGCTGCAAGGCTCTGGGCTCACGTCACTGCTGCTCAATCTGCTGCAGTCACTCCCCTCTATTCCCTTTTTTTCTTTGCTCAGACTCACAACTGTTAACTGAGTGGAGGAGGAGAGGAAGAGGAGGGCAGAAGCAGGGGAGAAAAGTTTGGGAGTTTGGATGCTGAGCTTCTGCGCTCAGGACAAGTCTTAGGAGGCTGCTGTCCTTTTATGGAAGTGAATAAAACTCCAGGATTGGATCCAACATCCGGGAATCTGGCTGGCAGGGGGGTGGGAGAGGAGGCTGGAGGGGATGTTGTCCCGTTATACAGGTCTGGAGCTACACATCATTGGTCTCCAGATGTTGAGGAACCTCCCTCCCCCCCCCACTCCCAGCAGCTGGTGAATGTGGAAGTCACAAGCTGCAGCTGCTGCAGGACATCTTTACTTGTGAAAGTGTCAATCATCCAAAGAGAAGAGAATTCCTAAACTCTAAGGACTGAAGAATAAGGATATAATACGTCCACTAAACGTGTGGAATAACGTCTACTACTTCTGTTTCTTAAATTGAAAATCTTTGCTCGGATGGCGCCGCAGCCACGATATTTTCTTTTAGTTTCAGATTTTTCTCTTTATGTGTCTTTTATATAGTTCTTTTGAGGATCAGAGGAAGGAGAAGTGGTAAGGGTAGAGATAACATGAGAGCCATGGGAGTATGATCCTATGATTCTGTGTAAGGCTAGCTTTCCATTTATCTGTTGGGTCTGATCGGCCTGAGCTGGACCCTGTGCACCGCTCCACGGTCATAACTGGGTAATGCAATGTCTGCAGGAAGAATCCGCCATAGCTACTGCTGTAAACGATCCAAGACAACAACATAGGATCAGTTTTAGCATCAGTTTGTGGCCATCGTGGTTTGCGTCCCCTCTCCAAGAGTCCCATGGCAGTCACATAAGTCCAATGTATCCATAGAATATGGGACAACTTCGTGATGGCGGGGATCCCAGAGGTCGGACACACAGCAATACTTCTACTTCTTTCGTTGTCTATGAGACTGCTGGAAACAGCTGAGCACTGGGACCATGCAATTGTCATGGCTGACATAGATTTCTCAAACACACCTTTTGTCTCCCGCCATATACATACAATGTCCCCTTTGCAGCGTACCTTCTTTAACACCTTCTGTACCATCAGGGTCCCCTCTGAGCTGCTGTGGGTTCACTCCCATTGGTTTCACACAAAGAGAGACCAAGTACAGTTTCAACTTGTAACAGACAAATTTACTTGAATCCTTTCGCAGTACGTCCAGCTCAGTTACTGGACCTGTTGAAGCGTCTGTGTACACGAAACGGCTGTCGTCCGTCTTTTTTCCCCGCATGCCTCATGTTATCTGCCCATTCTTTATTGTGTGACCTTTAATGGTTGAATAAAGAAACACTGCACTGCAAATCTGGGTGAGTGCCGCATCCTTTTCCTTCTTTTACAAATTTAACATGTTTTTTCTGATGCTGAGCACCGTTATTCAAAGCAGTGTTTTACACACTGTGTGCCTGTGATTGATCCTCAACTTGTTGCTGGTGGATTAGAGCCTTGGTGCCGTTCATCTGGGCTTTCTTTGAATTGAATAACATCACAGTACACATCCTTGTCTATCCCTGTGCTTTTTCCTTCTTCTAGAATGCTCCTGGGTCGTACCAACTTATCCGGTACCGCAGCGTTCCTTCTGTCCAGCTTATCTACCTTCAGGACATCCCCTGTCCGTTTCACCCCAGACATAAGGGCATCTGCCCATGTAAGAAGTTGCCACATCTTGGTGCTGCCCTGCATTCCTCGGTTGCTGTGTCCTTCAGTTCCCAAGCCCTGGACAACTGGGCTCCTAGCTTGAAACGTTACGGGGTCCACTGCATTGCCCCGGGCTCTAAAGCCCTACAGGACTGTCTGGCCTCCCTGGCGCTACTAACTACATTCAGGAAGTACTCCTGCCTTACCCACAGTTGGCCCCTCCTAATTTAACTAGTTGTTATTCTAAGCTCTTATTCCTATCCTACTATGCCCTCCTCTAGTGGCTAACCCTATAACTTCACTTTCCCTATCTACACAACATGTATATATACATAGCAGCATCAGGTACATTATAATACATATACATATAGGTTAAAACCTTAGTTAACTGGGACTTGTTAGGGGCATAGGTCAGCCTCCGTAATCCCTTATACTCCTCCCCCTTTATGAATGGTCATCCCCGACCATATAATACTTCAATAATAATAATAATCTTTATTTTTATATAGCGCTAACATATTCCGCAGCGCTTTACAGTTTGCACACATTATCATCACTGTCCCCGATGGGTCTCACAATCTAAATTCCCTATCAGTATGTCTTTGGAATGTGGGAGGAAACTGGAGTACGCGGAGGAAACCCATGCAAACATGGGGAGAACATACAAACTCCTTGCAGATGTTGTCCTTCAAAACTCTTAATATTTACAGAAAGTACTCCACGCAGGGAGGCAAACATACGAACGAGGTAGACAATCTGCCAGCCCTACATGAGCAAAGTCCTTTTAAGCCGCATAAGAGTCTATTTTCTCTTAACAGGTGCCTGGTATTCAGTCCTCCAAGTAGCACCTGTGACGTCCGTCTGGTGCGAGTCTGGGCTGCAAGTAAGACAGCACCCCGAGCAACCCCGAGACCCTTTACCCCTATACAGGGATCTGGAATTACAGCAGAGCCCAAGAGGTAGCTGTCTGTATAAGAGCAGCGGACCAGAGCAGGACGGTCGCCAGAAAGGGATTAATAAACGGGACTGAAAGCGTAGTCAGGATTCCAATTCTAAACCAGGTGGGCAGCAGAGATACAAAATCGGCAGGCTGAAGCAGAGTCAAAATCCAGGCTAAGGTCATAGTCACCGGGAGAGGAGCAGAGGTACAAAATCAGCAGGCTGAAGCAGAGTCAAAATCCAGGCCAAGGTCAGAGTCACCGGAAGAGCAGCAGAGGTACAAAATTGGCTGGCTGAAGAGGGGTCAGAAATCCAGGCAAAGGTTGGAGTCAAGAATACGAAATTAAACACTAGCACACTGGGGAAACCAAGACTATATCTGGCGGCCTGCAGGACAGGCCCCAAAGTATTTGAAGGATAAGGCTATCCCTCACAGTCTCATAGTCTGATGACCTCATCTGGACCGCCCCCAGAACCAGGCCAGATGGCGATGCACCAACCCCTTCACCTCTGACAGAGGAGCGGAGCCTGCGCCCACCAGATGCCTGCGCAGGAGCCCCTTCTCTGTCACCATCATCACCCACGGGAGAATCACGGCAATGCCCAACGACAGAGGCATGCGTCAAAGGAGCGGACCCACAAGAGGACATAGCCCTCCTATTGCCGGCACCACCAGTCGAAGGAGTCCTGTGCCGCCTAGTGGCCGAGGCAGGAACAGCAGCCCTCGAGTATGACGGTGACGTGACAGTCTGGCGCCTCCCAGTGGCCGAGGCCGGAACACCAGGCCCCGATTCCGACGGCGACGTGACAGCACCTTCATTTCATGGAGCCCCGGTCCCATCCGCCTACAGGACCTGAGCACTTACACAGTCCTTGGGGGTTCCCCCCTCCTTTCTGTGAGGTACAGCCCCTTTAAGAACCGTATGTGCTGTACTTACCTAAAATAAAGTTCAAGTTAAGCATCATTTATAGCAGCTATGCACACAGTTTGTCTTTAGTCCACGGGCACGTACCCCCTTGGGGATAAAGTCCTGCCAGACAGCAGGAGAGGCGCAACAAGTGCAAGAAAAACTGGGGGGAAAAGAAAACAGCGCTTAACGTTCCACCGTGGCCCGATCCGGCCACACTGCACCCAACTTTGGTGCTATAGGGCTCCTTTGCCCACAGAGACGCGGAACAGTCCCATTTCCATTTTGTGCAACAGGCACTACTCCTCCTTGTCAGTTTAATCCACAGCTTAGTGACACGCATGCCATGCCATGCTATTCCACATCGGGCTCCGTGCCGGTGCTCCAGTAGACGACCCTGCGGCCGCAGGTATTGTATCCTCCTACCGCCACAATGACAGGAGAGTGGCAGGCCTTGGCCGTTCAGCAACCAGGGCAATGGGGGTTGACTGTGCCTGTTCCAGGCCCGCATATAGATCCAGGTCATCGTCCACAATCCATGCGGTCTGCCTGGGGAATGGGAAAGGGCCCTCTGTCTCTTGGTGGAAATGCGACTGGCTGAGGGACGGGGTGTCGCTACACATGGGCCTAGGTGCAGTCCAGTCTTCCGTGGTCAGGGGCCAAGGATAACTCGCCGCCGCCTGCTCCAACTTCCTGGCTGCGACCGCCGGATCCCTCTGCCAATGCAGCTGCACACTCCGGCTCGAACTCCATTTCCAGCGCGGGATCCTCCGGGGCAGGTACAGCTTCCGGTTCACCGGTCTCCTCCAGCTCCTGATGGCGTTCCGGCCGGTTCAGTGACTCCCCTGTCCTCCGGGTCGGGCCTTCTCTTCCTCTTGCCGCCACTTCCATTCGAAGCGTCCTATGCCTCTACAGTGGCATGTGCACGAATGGTCCATCGCTGCCGATGCCGTGTCTCACAATGGCGCCGCGCAGCTGCACAAAGGGGTTTTCTTCTGTTCTGGGCCCCACCCGTTCCAAGGTGGGGTCACTTCCGGCCGCTCCACCCATTTCTCTGCAACAAGTGGCAAGGGGCGAGGTCTTCTTCTTTTCAGTTGCGCCCACCATGGGCTGGCACCATACACCAATTTAGCCCCGCTGGCTCTGCCAGGCAGATTTTCACGCCATCTCTGAGTCAGTATGTTCACTAGGGGTGAGATCAAAGTTGTTGTCCTCCATCTGCGCGCTATTTTCCACCATCTTCATCATGATCCAAGGGTCAGTCACATCCAGGGTATCAGCCACATTAACGGTATTCTTCATCACATCCATGGCATACCCACGGTGCAAGGTTGCGGGATCCTGCTGCACTACGCCAAGTGTAAGGGGAGCAAGGGCCGTAGTCGTGGCTAACATAGATTTCTTAAATACGCCCTGGTCTCCTGCCACATACAGTGGGGCGAAAAAGTATTTAGTCAGTCAGCAATAGTGCAAGTTCCACCACTTAAAAAGATGAGAGGCGTCTGTAATTTACATCATAGGTAGACCTCAACTATGGGAGACAAACTGAGAAAAAAAAAAACAGAAAATCACATTGTCTGTTTATTTTTCTTTTTATTTGCATATTATGGTGGAAAATACGTATTTGGTCAGAAACAAGCAATCAAGATTTCTGGCTCTCACAGACCTGTAACTTCTTCTTTAAGAGTCTCCTCTTTCCTCCACTCATTACCTGTAGTAATGGCACCTGTTTAAACTTGTTATCAGTATAAAAAGACACCTGTGCACACCCTCAAACAGTCTGACTCCAAACTCCACTATGGTGAAGACCAAAGAGCTGTCAAAGGACACCAGAAACAAAATTGTAGCCCTGCACCAGGCTGGGAAGTCTGAATCTGCAATAGCCAACCAGCTTGGAGTGAAGAAATCAACTGTGGGAGCAATAATTAGAAAATGGAAGACATACAAGACCACTGATAATCTCCCTCGATCTGGTGCTCCACGCAAAATCCCACCCCGTGGGGTCAGAATGATCACAAGAACGGTGAGCAAAAATCCCAGAACCACGCGGGGGGCCCTAGTGAATGAACTGCAGAGAGCTGGGACCAATGTAACAAGGCCTACCATAAGTAACACACTACGCCACCATGGACTCAGATCCTGCAGTGCCAGACGTGTCCCACTGCTTAAGCCTGTACATGTCCGGGCCCGTCTGAAGTTTGCTAGAGAGCATTTGGATGATCCAGAGGAGTTTTGGGAGAATGTCCTATGGTCTGATGAAACCAAACTGGAACTGTTTGGTAGAAACACAACTTGTCGTGTTTGGAGGAAAAAGAATACTGAGTTGCATCCATCAAACACCATACCTACTGTAAAGCGTGGTGGTGGAAACATCATGCTTTGGGGCTGTTTCTCTGCAAAGGGGCCAGGACGACTGATCCGGGTACATGAAAGAATGAATGGGGCCATGTATTGTGAGATTTTGAGTGCAAACCTCCTTCCATCAGCAAGGGCATTGAAGATGAAACGTGGCTGGGTCTTTCAACATGACAATGATCCAAAGCACACCGCCAGGGCAACGAAGGAGTGGCTTCGTAAGAAGCATTTCAAGGTCCTGGAGTGGCCTAGCCAGTCTCCAGATCTCAACCCTATAGAAAACCTTTGGAGGGAGTTGAAAGTCCGTGTTGCCAAGCGAAAAGCCAAAAACATCACTGCTCTAGAGGAGATCTGCATGGAGGAATGGGCCAACATACCAACAACAGTGTGTGGCAACCTTGTGAAGACTTACAGAAAACGTTTGACCTCTGTCATTGCCAACAAAGGATATATCACAAAGTATTGAGATGAAATTTTGTTTCTGACCAAATACTTATTTTCCACCATAATATGCAAATAAAAAGAAAAAAAAAACAGACAATGTGATTTTCTGGATTTTTTTTTCTCAGTTTGTCTCCCATAGTTGAGGTCTACCTATGATGTAAATTACAGACGCCTCTCATCTTTTTAAGTGGTGGAACTTGCACTATTGCTGACTGACTAAATACTTTTTTGCCCCACTGTACATACAATGTCCCCTTTGCAGCATACCTTTAACACCTTCTGTACCATCACCATGCCCTGCTGTGGGTTCACTCCCATTGGTTTCACACAAAGAGAGACAGAGTCCAGTTTCAACTTGTAACAAACAACTTTACTTGAATGCTTTCGCAGTTCGTCCAGCTCAGTTACAGCAACTTCACAGTTAACATCACAGTACACATCCTTGTCTATCCCTGTGCTTTTCCCTACTTCTTCTAGAATACTCCTGGGTCTTACCGACTCGTCTGGTACAGCAGTGTTCCTTCTGTCAAGCTGAACTACCGACAGGAGTTCCTCTGTCCGTTTTGCCCCAGACACAAGGGCATCTGCCCACATAGTAAGCTTCCACATCTTGGTGCTGCCCTGCATTCCTCAGTTGCTGTGTCCTTCAGTTCCCAAGCCCTGGATGACCGGGCTCCTAGCTTGAAACATTACGGGGTCCACTGCGTTGCCCCAGGCTCTATTCCCTACAGGACTGTCTGGCCTTCCTGGCCCTACTAACTACATTCAGGAAATACTCCTGCCTTACCCACAGTTGGCCCCTCTTATTTTAACTAGTTGTTATTCTAAGCTCTTATTCCTATCCTACTATGCCCCCTTCTAGTGGCAAACCCTATAACTTCACTTTCCCTATCTACACAACATGTATATATATATAGCAGCATCAGTTACATAACAATACATGTAGGTTAGAACCTTAGTTAAACGGGACGTGTTCGGGGCATAGGTCAGCCTCCGTAACCTCTTACACCTCCACAAGGTGTCAGTCATTGCACTGGTTGCCCATCCGCTACAGAAAGTCATCCCCCTCACCTCCAAAACTCTCTACAGTTCAGCAGCACTCTATATCTCCTCCCCTGACCTGTCGATCACCTTACTAGTGCCCTCCGTTCTCCAACTGATTTAAGACGAACATCCTCCATAACTGTAACCTCCCACTTCTGTCTCCAAGACTTCTTTCGTGTTGCACCAGTTCTGCAGCTTGTGTCTTCCTCATTCCCTCCAAACCAGAAGATACAGTCTCCAGGGTCCCTTTTCTTGCTAATAGACTGGTCATACAATGTGCTCAACATGAAAATAAGTGCGGAGACTGGTGGGGCACACAGGTATTAGTACCAAGGAACAGCGCAGGTCTGATAGATGTTTTGTTTTTTTTATTAACACCACTTTGGGCCATTTTTAAAGTCAGAAAAAGCCTAGATTTTAAAATAGATAATTAAAATTCCAATTTTTTTCAATCATTACAGGTTTCTCCATTGCACAGGGGTCCTCTACTTCCCGAGTCCAGGTTGCTTTTCTTCTGGTATCGTAATCTACACGTGATGGCATTCTTGGGTAGTGTGTGAAGGGGCCAGATGACAGCTCCTTTCTGTCTAAACCATTGGCTTTGACTGACAAGGGGGCGGGGCTTATGTCCTGTATATTTTGCTCAGTAAGAAAAAAACACTTTAGTTGGGACTTTTAGTGTAATAGAGAAATTTGTTTTACTCAGAGTTGTCCCAATCTAAAGAACTTGTGCTATTAAGTAACAATGGTGTGGCAGAGAAACAAATTATTGGTAATCACTAATACTATGTATTCTGCAGCACAGTACAGAGATTATCATCACTTGCATCATTAACTAAATTAGTATTGTTATTAAAGGGGTTTTCCAGGCCTTGTGTTCAAGTTTGTAGTCCTGTGAATCCTTACAGAGCACAGGGTGCGCACTGTCAGGATTCTCCGGTGCCGACAATGAGAGGGAGTATGACCACACGCAAGTGATTTGCATACATGCGGTCATGTGCCAACTAGACGTGTGCAGCCTCGCTCAATAGTAGAGATGGGCGGTCACCTGGATGTTCTGGTTCGGCCAAACAGTTACAAAAAGTTCAGGTTAGGGTTAGATTGGCGGCAAACAAATGTGGTACCAATATTCAAAAAGGGGTGTAAAAGGGAACCTGGAAACTATAGGCCGGTAAGCTTAACATCTGTTGTGGGTAAAATTTTTGAAGGGTTTCTAAGGGATACCATTATGGAATATCTCAATGTTAATAAATGTTTAACTCCATATCAACATGGATTTATGAAGGATCGCTCCTGTCAAACTAACCTGATCAGCTTCTATGAGGATGTAAGTTCTCAAATGGACCAAGGAGAATCATTGGATGTCATTTATCTCGACTTCTCTAAAGCATTTGACACTGTCCCACATAAAAGATTGGTAAGTAAGATGAGAAAGCTTGGGCTAGGGAAAAATGTGTGTAGATGGGTAGGTAGCTGGCTTCGTGATAGAAGGCAAAGAGTGGTTATTAATGGGGCATACTCAGATTGGGCCAGGGTTACTAGTGGGGTACCACAGGGTTCTGTATTGGGCCCCCTACTATTTAATATATTTATTAATGATCTAGTGGATGGCTTACACAGTAAAATATCAGTATTTGCAGATGATACAAAACTATGTAAGGTAGATAACACAAAGGAGGACAGTTTGCAACTACAGACAGATTTGAGTAAATTGGAGAATTGGGCTGAAAAATGGCAAATGAGGTTTAACACAGATAAGTGTAAGGTTATGCACATGGGAAGGAGAAACAGATGCTGCAATTACTTACTAAATGGGAAACTGCTGGGGAAATCAGACATGGAAAAAGACTTAGGCATCTTAGTCAATAAGAAGCTAAATTGGAGTGCCCAGTGTCAGACGGCTGCCACCAAAGCAAATAGGGTCATGGGATGCATTAGAAGAGGTCTGGGGACACGAGATGAAAACATAATTCTCCCTCTGTACAAATCACTCGTCAGACCACTCTTGGAGTATTGTGTGCAATTTTGGACGCCGGTGCTCAAGAAAGACATTACTGAACTTGAAAGGGTTCAAAGGCGGGCTACTAAAATGATAAGTGGAGTTGGTTCACTACAATACCCAGAAAGGTTATCAAAATTAGGTCTATTTACTCTAGAAAAGAGAAGACTTAGGGGAGACTTAATATATATGTACAAGTATATCAGAGGGCAATACAGAGATCTCTCCAATGAACTGTTTGTACCAAGGACTGTGACAAGAACAAGGGGGCATTCTCTTCGTTTGGAGGAAAGACAATTTCTGCACCAGCATAGAAGAGGGTTCTTCACGGTAAGAGCAGTGAGGCTCTGGAATTCTCTTCCTGAGGAAGTGGTGATGGCCAACTCACTGAATGCTTTTCTTGTGAGTAACAGTATAGAAGGTTACGAATAACAGAATATTATAGGTAGATGGTTGACCCAGCAAGGGGAAGGAATTTTTTTCCCTATGGAGAAAATTGGCTTCTACACTGTGGGTTTTTTGCCTTCCCCAGGATCAACAATGCAGAACAGCTGCACTAAAAATAGGCTGAACTAGATGGACATAAAGTCTTCCTTCAGCCTTCAAAACTATGTTACTATGTTACCAAAACAGAACCCAGACCTGAACCCAGACCCCATTCACTTGAATGGGGGGCCCGAACATGGAACATCCAGTGTTTGCTGTGCTGTAATGTGCATGACAGCGCGGCAAACACCACATCTGATCGGCAGGGAAATCATCCCAACTGGTCAGAGAGCCGTGGTTCTCATGCTGTCAAAAGACAGTGTGAGCGCTCAGCTGTGATCGGAGGTTTAAACTTTACCTCCGGTCACTGGTATCAGCAAATAGGACTACTGATCCCATCAACCGACACCTGCTACCGATAATTACAGTGAGAACAGGAGCGGCGGATGGGAGTATTCAATAGCCGCTCCTGCACTTTAAATAAATAATAAAAGCGGTGAGGGTTCCCCTGTATTTTTGCTAACCAGCCAGGCAAAACTCACAGCTGGGGGCTGCAACCCTCAGCTGTCGGCTTCAGCAAGGCTAATTATCAAGAATAGAAGGGTCCCCACACTAATTTAAAAAAAACGGTGTGGGTTCCCCCCCATTTTTGACAACCAACCTTGATAAAGCAGACAGCTGGTGCTGGTATTCTCAGGCTGGTAAGGGGCCATGGATATTGACCCCCCCCCCAGGCCTAAAAATAGCAGCCCGCAGCAGCCCAGAAAAGGCACATTTATTAGGCGCAACAATTCTGGCGCTTTGCCTGGTTCTGGTGACATCAAGCCCACAACTTAGTAATGGAGCGGCGTCTATAAGACCCTCATCCATTACTAATCCTAAAGTTGTATGGTAAATAAAGACACTGCAAGAATAAAGTCCTTTATTTGAAATAAAAATGGAAAACTGTGTTTAGTCTTATTTAAACGCCTAATTCCAGTGAAGCCCTCGTTCTCCTGTAATAAAGCTAAAATAAAGAAACAACATTGTACCATACCTGTCCATCGTTCTGTCCCACGCCGTAATCCATGTCTGGGAGCTAACAGTTTTCAACCTGGATGGTGCCAAGATGCGTCCGTCCAGGATGAAAACCACTGGTGAATGAGCTGCTACGAGCGCAGCCTCAGTGATTAGTGGTGACGCCACTGAGGCTCTGTTCCCAGACAGGCTGAACTGCGATGACCTCAGTGAGAAAAACTCTCACGGTGCTAGCGGGGATGTCACCGAAGTCACGGCAGTTCAGCCCGGCTGGGAACGGAGCCTTAGTGCCGTAACTTCTATGTCGTCACCACCGGTCTCTGAGGCTGCGCTCGCAGCAGTTTAGTCGCCAGTGGTTTTCAGCCTAGATGGTCACATCTTGGCACCTGTCCAGGTTGAAAACTGTTTATTTTGGCCCCCCTTGGCTAAAAAAAATCTGCCCCCAGCCACCCCAGAAAAGGCGCATCTTAGCCTCCCTATTCCCATTGCCCTGTAGCCGTGGCTAATGGGTTAATAATAATGGGTTAATGTCTCCTTGTTTATAGATGCGCTTTTTCTGGGGTGGCTGGGGGTAGATTTTTTTTAGCCGGGGGGGGGGAAACAATAGTCGCTTTCTAGGCTATTAATATCTTCCCTCACTCACTGGCTTTCCCTCTCTGGTGGAGAAATTACCGCGGGAGCCCACGCAATTTTTTTCAACGAATTAACCCCTTAATTTAACACCTACATGTCCCAAATTTTACACACATACCCTAATCTAATTATTAGTCAAAGACATATAGAAAACGAAATGAAATGAAATGGTTTACTGTATGTACACAAATATGAACCCTACTTGCCACCACTACAGGACAAGTGGGAAGAGTTGGGCAAAGCACCAGAATTGGTGCATTTAATAGATGTGCCTTTTCTGGGCAGCTTCGGACTGCTATTTTTCCATGGCCCCTTACCTGCCCCCAGCTGTCTGCTTTAGCAAGGTTGGTTGTCAAAAATGGGGGTCCCCACGCTGTTTTTTTAATTATTTAAAGGATTAGAAGGACCCTTCTATTCTTAATAACCAGCCTTGCTGAAGCTGACAGCTGAGGGTTGCAGCCTCCAGCTGTGAGTTTTGTCTGGCTGGTTAGCAAAAATACAGGGGAACCCACGCTGCTTTTTTAAAAATTTATTTACAGTGCAGGAGCGGCTGATGAATAACCCCATCCGCCGCTCCTGCTCTCACTGTTATTAGGGGCAGCAGGTGTCGGATGATGGGAGCTGTAGCCCCATCAGCTGACACTAGTGACCAGATGTAAACTGTATACCTCCGATCACAGCTGCTCTCTCACGCTGTCTTCTGACAGCGTGGGAACCGCAGCTTTCTGACTGGCGGGGATGATTTCACCACCGATCAGAAGCGGTGTTTGCCACACTGCCATGCACATGACAGCGCGACAGACACCCGGTGTTCAGGCAGCCGAACCCGAATAGCAACACAGACTTCCTGGTGAAGTCCGTGTTCGGTGTTTGGTACGCACGTCGAACTTTACTGTTCGGCTCCGCCCATCTCTACTCAATAGCCGTGAATTGAGTGAGACCAGACATCTTGTCGGAATGTGACTAGAAGTATGTAAGTCACAAACTTGCAGTCTCATGTCCACCCGCTCATGGCGACAGCAGCAGAGAATTCAAACAGCACACACTGTACACTGTGAGGATTCACAAGTCTGCAGTCACATAGAATAACAGCAGGCTTGACCCCAAGTGTAGATAATCCCTTTAATATATGAAATCATAATTGGTGAGAATTTGGAGGATAGCTAAAAGATGATGCATAAAGGACAATGTGGAACACGAGTTAAGAATTTAGATTTGTTACAAGTCACCAAAATTAACAAACATTTCTAGATGAAGCTATAAAATAAAATGCAAGATTATTTGACAATTCTAAAATAAATTAGCTCTTGGTTTCCTGTCTCATTTTAGGACCTGCAGGAGGAGACACAAATATAAAGTGACACTTGATAATTACTGGCATTTGCATGGAGAGGGAGCTGGATAAATGATTGGCGGAGCTAGAAAATAATCAACTTTTTACAAATTGCAAGAACCTATACAGGGATGTTAATTTGTGAATTACTAATCCAGACTAGAAACTAACGAACATGGCACCAAATGTATCTTTCAAACATCTTCTTTGTACTGGCGCAGATTATAAGAACCACAGCCTTTTTTTTAAACTAGTTTTTATGAAGAATTAATTTACAAATAAAACAGTCATTTTGTACATAGGTTACCAGTACATTACATATCATGTACTGATCCCAAATTACATCCTATAATATTCTCCAGAGCTGCACTATTCTGCTGTTAGAGTCTCTGTGTACATACATTACATTACTGATCCTAAATTACATCCTGTATTATACCCCAGAGCTGCACTCACTATTCTGCTGGTGTAGTCACTGTGTACCTACATTACATTACTGATCCTGAGTTACATCCTGTATTATAGTCCAGAGCTGCACTCACTATTCTGCTGGTGCAGTCACTGTGTAAATACATTACATTACTGATCCTAAGTTACATCCTGTATTATACCCCAGAGCTGCACTCACTATTCTGCTGGTACAGTCACTGTGTACATACATTACATTACTGATCCTGAGTTACATCCTGTATTATACTCCAGCGCTGCGCTCACTATTCTGCTGGTGCAGTCACTGTGTACATACATTACATTACTGATCCTGAGTTACATCCTGTATTATACTCCAGAGCTGCACTCACTATTCTGCTGGTGCAGTCACTGTGTACATACATTACTGATCCTAAATTACATCCTGTATTATACCCCAGAGCTGCACTCACTATTCTGCTGGTGCAGTCACTGTGTACATACATTACATTACTGGATCTCCTGAGTTATATCCTGTATTATACCCCAGAGCTGCACTCACTATTCTGCTAGTAGAGTCTCTGTGTACATACATTACATTACTTATCCTGAGTTACATCCTGTATTATACTCCAGAGCTGCACTCACTATTCTGCTGGTGTAGTCACTGTGTACATACATTACATTACTTATCCTGCGTTATATCCTGTATTATACTCCAGAGCTGCACTCTCTATTCTGCTGGTGCAGTCACTGTGTGCATACATTACATTACTGATCCTGAGTTACATCCTGTATTATACTCCAGAGCTGCACTCACTATTCTGCTGGTGCAGTCACTGTCTACATACATTACATTACTTATCCTGCGTTACATCCTGTATTATACTCCAGAGCTGCACTCTCTATTCTGCTGGTGCAGTCACTGTGTGCATACATTACATTACTGATCCTGAGTTACATCTTGTATTATAATCCAGAGCTGCACTCACTAGTCTGCTGGTGCAGTCACTGTGTACATACATTACATTACTGATCCTGAGTTACATCCTGTATTATACTCCAGAGCTGCTCTCACTATTCTGCTGGTGCAGTCACTGTGTGCATACATTACATTACTGATCCTGAGTTACATCCTGTATTATACTCCAGAGCTGCACTCTCTATTCTGCTGGTGCAGTCACTGTGTGCATACATTACATTACTGATCCTGAGTTACATCCTGTATTATACTCCAGAGCTGCACTCACTATTCTGCTGGTGCAGTCACTGTGTACATACATTACATTACTGATCCTGAGTTACATCCTGTATTATACCCCAGAGCTGCACTCACTATTCTGCTGGTGCAGTCACTGTGTACATACATTACATTACTGATCCTGAGTTACATCCTGTATTATACTCCACAGCTGTGCTCACTATTCTGCTGGTGCAGTCACTGTGTACATACATTACATTACTGATTCTGATTTACATCCTGTATTATACCCCAGAGCTGCACTCACTATTCTGCTGGTGCAGTCACTGTGTACATACATTACATTACTGATCCTGAGTTACATCCTGTATTATACTCCAGAGCTGCACTCACTATTCTGCTGGTGCATTCACTGTGTACATACATTACATTACTGATCCTGTACTGATCCTGAATTACATCCTGTATTATACCCCAGAGCTGCACTCACTATTCTGCTAGTAGAGTGTCTGTGTACATACATTACATTACTTATCCTGAGTTACATCCTGTATTATACTCCAGAGCTGCACTCACTATTCTGCTGGTGTAGTCACTGTGTACATACATTACATTACTTATCCTGAGTTAAATCCTGTATTATACTCCAGAGCTGTACTCACTATTCTGCTGGTGCAGTCACTGTGACATACATTACATTACTGATCCTGAGTTACATCCTGTATTATACTCCAGACTCCAGAGCTGTAGTCACTGTGTACATACATTACATTACTTATCCTGCGTTACATCCTGTATTATACTCCAGAGCTGCACTCTCTATTCTGCTGGTGCAGTCACTGTGTGCATACATTACATTACTGATCCTGAGTTACATCCTGTATTATACTCCAGAGCTGCACTCACTATTCTGCTGGTGCAGTCACTGTCTACATACATTACATTACTTATCCTGCGTTACATCCTGTATTATACTCCAGAGCTGCACTCTCTATTCTGCTGGTGCAGTCACTGTGTGCATACATTACATTACTGATCCTGAGTTACATCTTGTATTATAATCCAGAGCTGCACTCACTAGTCTGCTGGTGCAGTCACTGTGTACATACATTACATTACTGATCCTGAGTTACATCCTGTATTATACTCCAGAGCTGCTCTCACTATTCTGCTGGTGCAGTCACTGTGTGCATACATTACATTACTGATCCTGAGTTACATCCTGTATTATACTCCAGAGCTGCACTCTCTATTCTGCTGGTGCAGTCACTGTGTGCATACATTACATTACTGATCCTGAGTTACATCCTGTATTATACTCCAGAGCTGCACTCACTATTCTGCTGGTGCAGTCACTGTGTACATACATTACATTACTGATCCTGAGTTACATCCTGTATTATACTCCAGAGCTGCACTCACTATTCTGCTGGTGCAGTCACTGTGTACATACATTACATTACTGATCCTGAGTTACATCCTGTATTATACCCCAGAGCTGCACTCACTATTCTGCTGGTGCAGTCACTGTGTACATACATTACATTACTGATCCTGAGTTACATCCTGCATTATACTCCACAGCTGTGCTCACTATTCTGCTGGTGCAGTCACTGTGTACATACATTACATTACTGATTCTGATTTACATCCTGTATTATACCCCAGAGCTGCACTCACTATTCTGCTGGTGCAGTCACTGTGTACATACATTACATTACTGATCCTGAGTTACATCCTGTATTATACCCCAGAGCTGCACTCACTATTCTGCTGGTGCATTCACTGTGTACATACATTACATTACTGATCCTGTACTGATCCTGAATTACATCCTGTATTATACCCCAGAGCTGCACTCACTATTCTGCTAGTAGAGTGTCTGTGTACATACATTACATTACTTATCCTGAGTTACATCCTGTATTATACTCCAGAGCTGCACTCACTATTCTGCTGGTGTAGTCACTGTGTACATACATTACATTACTTATCCTGAGTTAAATCCTGTATTATACTCCAGAGCTGTACTCACTATTCTGCTGGTGCAGTCACTGTGACATACATTACATTACTGATCCTGAGTTACATCCTGTATTATACTCCAGACTCCAGAGCTGTAGTCACTGTGTACATACATTACATTACTTATCCTGCGTTACATCCTGTATTATACTCCAAAGCTGCACTCTCTATTCTGCTGGTGCAGTCACTGTGTGCATACATTACATTACTGATCCTGAGTTACATCCTGTATTATACTCCAGAGCTGCACTCACTAATCTGCTGGTGCAGTCACTGTGTACATACATTACATTACTGATCCTGAGTTACATCCTGTATTATACTCCAGAGCTGCACTCACTATTCTGCTGGTGCAGTCACTGTGTACATACATTACTGATCCTGACTTACATCCTGTATTATACTCCAGAGCTGCACTCACTATTCTGCTGGTGCAGTCACTGTGTACATACATTACTGATCCTGAGTTACATCCTGTATTATACTCCAGAGCTGCACTCACTATTCTGCTGGTGCAGTCACTGTGTACATACATTACATTACTGATCCTGAGTTACATTCTGTATTATACTCCAGAGCTGCACTCACTAATCTGCTGGTGCAGTCACTGTGTACATACATTACATTACTGATCCTGAGTTACATCCTGTATTATACTCCAGAGCTGCACTCACTATTCTGCTGGTGCAGTCACTGTGTACATACATTACATTACTGATCCTGAGTTACATTCTGTATTATACTCCAGAGCTGCACTCACTAATCTGCTGGTGCAGTCACTGTGTGCATACATTACATTACTGATCCTAAGTAAAGGCCCCGTCACACATGACGATTTACCAGCGATCCCGACAACGATATCAACGTGTCAGGATCGCTGGTAAGTCGCTATGTGATCGCTGGTGAGCTGTCAAACAGACAGCTTCACCAGCAATTAGCACAGCGATGCCGAGCGCGCAGCATCGCTGTGTTCTCTTAGTTACCAGCGCGCTGATGCAGGCAGCTAGTAACTAACGTACACATCGGGTATCCAAGGGACGCACGTCCCTTGGATACCCGATGTGTACGTTAGTTACCAGGTACCTGCATCAGCGCGCTGGTAACTAATGTACACATCGGGTATCCAAGGGCCGCACGTCCCTTGGATACCCAATGTGTACATTAGTTACCAGCTGATCACTGGGCTCCCACCGGTCACACTCAGCGATGCGTGCTGGCCAGCGGGAGCCCAGCGACCAAAGAAATGTCCTGGGCTTTCCTGCAGCGATCAGCGATACCGGCAGGGGGGCCGGTCGCTGATCGCTGTCACACACAGAAATCTCGCTGGCGAGATCGCTATGTGTGACAGGGCCTTTACAGATGTGGCCAAAAGTATTGAAATTCTCTGGTATTATTATCTTCATTTAATTTGTCTTAAATGAAAAAACACAAAAGAGAATGAAGCAAAAAGCAAAACATTGATCATTTCACACAAAACTCCAAAAATGGGCCAGACAAAAGTATTGGCACCCTCAGCCTAATACTTGGTTGCACAACCTTTAGCCAAAATAACTGCGACCAACCGCTTCCGGTAACCATCAATGAGTTTCTTACAATGCTCTGCTGGAATTTTAGACCTTTCTTCTTTGGCAAACTGCTCCAGGTCCCTGATATTTGAAGGGTGCCTTCTCCAAGCTGCCATTTTTAGATCTCTCCAAAGGTGTTCTATGGGATTCAGGTCTGGACTCATTGCTGGCCACCTTAGAAGTATCCAGTGCTGTCTCTCAAACCATTTTCTAGTGCTTTTTGAAGTGTGTTTGGGTCATTGTCCTGCTGGAAGACCCATGACTTCTGAGGGAGACCCATCTTTCTCACACTGGGCCCTACATTATGCTGCAAAATTTGTTAGTAGTCTTCAGACTTCATAATGCCATGCACACGGTCAAGCAGTCCAGTGCCAGAGGCAGCAAAGCAACCCCAAAACATCAGGGAACCTCCGCCATGTTTGACTGTAGGGACCGTGTTCTTTTTTGAATGCCTCTTTTTTTCTCCTGTAAACTCTATGTTGATGCCTTTGCCCAAAAAGCTCTACTTTTGTCTCATCTGACCAGAGAACATTCTTCCAAAACGTTTTAGGCTTTTTCAGGTAAGTTTTGGCAAACTCCAGCCTGGCTTTTTTATGTCTCGGGGTAAGAAGTGGGGTCTTCCTGGGTCTCCTACCATACAGTCCCTTTTCATTCAGACGCCGCCGGATAGTATGGGTTGACACTGTTGTACCCTCGGACTGCAGGGCAGCTTGAACTTGTTTGGATGTTAGTCGAGGTTCTTTATCCAACATCCGCACAATCTTGCGTTGAAATCTCTTGTCGATTTTTCTTTTCCGTCCACATCTAGGGAGGTTAGCCACAGTGCCATGGGCTTTAAACTTCTTGATGACACTGTGCACGGTAGACACAGGAACATTCAGGTCTTTGGAGATGGACTTGTAGCCTTGAGATTGCTCATGCTTCCTCACAATTTGGTTTCTCAAGTCCTCAGACAGTTCTTTGGTCTTCTTTCTTTTCTCCATGCTCAATGTGGTACACACAAGGACACAGGACAGAGGTTGAGTAAACTTTAATCCATGTCAACTGGCTGCAAGTGTGATTTAGTTATTGTCAACACCTGTTAGGTGCCACAGGTAAGTTACAGGTGCTGTTAATTACACAAATTAGAGAAGCATCACATGATTTTTCGAACAGTGCCAATACTTTTGTCCACCCTCTTTTTTATGTTTGGTGTGGAATTATATCCTATTTGGCTTTAGGACAATTCTTTTTGTGTTTTTTCATTTAAGACAAATTAAATGAAGATAATAATACCAACGAATTTGTGTTTGCAATCATTTTCAGGAAGAAAATGAGTATTATCTGACAAAATTGCAGGGGTGTCAATACTTTTGGCCACAACTGTACCTCCTGTATTATACCCCAGAGCTGCACTCACTATTCTGCTGGTGTCGTCACTGTGTACATACATTACATTACTGATCCTGTACTGATCCTGAGATACATCCTGTATTATACTCCCAAGGTGCACTCACTATTCTGCTGGTGGAGTCACTGTGTACATACATGGTCCTGAAACAGTTCACAATGGCCTGTTCAGTTTGCTGAGTTGTACTGTTGAGCAGCGGTATTCCTCACACAGACCTTGCCTTCCCCAGTCAGTACTGTCGGCTGGGGCAGTTGTGTCAGCGTCGTCGGCCGAATTCGCAGTCTTGTCAAGGACCTTAATGTAGGCAGGGACAGCGATGTTAGCGAGGACAGCGGTACATGCGGCCTGTCAGCGGAACCCCGTTGGTCAACTCCTGTCAGCACGTCCTCTCTTCTCAGGCTCCCCTTAGCTCCGCCTCCTCGCCTCATAGCTGAAATTACCTCACACCACTGAAGTGTGCTCAGCGTTCCCACCTCCACAGTTTGAATCTCTGCACGTGCATCCTGTTACTCTAAGCGCTTTCCTCTGTAACTGTGGTGACAGACCTGACGGTTCGGAGCCCGTTATGGATAAGACAAGCCTGGCTTGCTTCTTCTCCTTACATTGCCTTTGTGCTCGCCATTTCACTGGCGAGAGTTCTTGCAATATGTGTTGACATTCTTTTATGTTTCGAACAACTTGTTGCCAAATAAAATTATCCTGGTCAAATCGGTTAGGGGGATTTCAGTTGGTTCTGCTTGGGTGCTCGAATCCGGCTGAATAAGCAAAGGTGGGGGTTTGCTCCGCCCTGGAGAAACAGCACTTGTAGGAATCTCAGAAGCCCCCATGATCTCAGATCTTTGTTCTTTTTAGGTTTCTATCTGTGTACACTCAGAGTACTCGTCATCTTCTTCATCACTAGCAATGGGTAGAGGATGCTCAAGAGCATCAGACTCTTTTTTCTCTATTCACAGGGGATCTCTAGACACGCAGGGGCGTAACATGTTTCGGTGCACAACACGAGTAGGAGCATCGTTGTCCCCTTCGGGCTGGACCTCGTAAACAGGTCCTTCAGAATTGACTCGTCGCCGTACACGGTACGGTGTTTTTTCCCATTGGTGATCTAATTTGTCTTCCTTTTTTGCCTTTAATTGAATGACCGTCGACCTGTGATGGTATAAGCCCCTCTGGCATGCCTATTATTTTCCCAATTTCACTTCTGGGGGTAAGCGTCAGAGTGTCTTCCCTTAGGTTCACACACCAGATGGGTATTTTACCTTCACACATGGTAACTAATGTCCTGGCTATTAAGAGCCCCGATGGTAGATTCTCTACAGTCGCTGGTTCCAGTTGAACTTCAACCCCTTCTTATGGGGTACACGCTTGGACAGGTAGTGACAGTACACTTTGACGCAGAGGTAAGTCAAGCTTGGTGGTGGCTGGTATGATCACTTCCCTAACAACTTTCCTTCACAGGAGACCACTTGTGCCTGGGCCGTCCGGATCAATTGCTGAAATACTTTCCTTTGTGGAGTATGCGGGCCCCATTGTTTCAGGAATGCATTTGGAGATTCACTAATGAGAAGACTTCCGAACTCTCTGAGTACATTCATTCCAAGCTTAACGGTATGTCCCTGTACGGGGTCCGACTTTTATCTGCATCCATGCCACCCCTGCGACTGGTTTGGGTAGTTGATTGGTGGCCATCAACTTGATCACTGGACCCCACTCTGGCCTCACAGCTTCTGGAAAGTGAAAGTGTCTTTTAAAATATGTCTGGGGCATCGTGGTTACTTGAGAGCCCGTGTCTACAAGGCAGCGTACGGCCCGTCGATCTATTTCGGCCCATACCAAGGGACTCACTGACACTAAATTGGTGGGACTATCGATATTCCTTTCGGGTTGTTCTGGCTCCAGGCGGCGTCACCCAGCCTTAGAGTCCTTTAGTTTAATGGGGGGATGTTTTGGGGACCGCCCACGTTGGGGGCAGAACCGGGCCATATGACCTAATTCTCCACAAAGATAGCACGTTAGAGGCTCTCTCCGACGAGACCCTCTTTCTTCACGACGTGGCACTGAGGGGGTTTTGTTACTGGGTGTACTTATCAAGGTTACCATCTTTTTAGTCTCAATCAGATCCTCACTCATCAATTGGATCTCTTTTCTTAAATCTTCCACCCATCCTGGTTCAGCAGTAGCTTTCACGGCCCCCTCCCCGCTCCGGACCTTCGCTGACGTGACCGTCACCCCGTTCATGTTCGCGTGCGCGTGCCTCACTTCCCACCTCTGCAAAGGTCAAATGTGGATTCATGCGCAAGCGCACTCGCAGGGCCTGCTTAAGCAATGCGTCTCTCATGCCAGTCACTAATTGGTCGCGCAATACCACTTCAGTTGTCCCTAATCCCAAACAGTCTTTTCTGACTATGGCGATATGGATTTCTTGCAATGCATTCATATATTGGGTCACTGTCTCCCCCTCTCTTTCACCCCGATGAAACAGCCACATGCGTAATTCCCCTACGTCTGTAGGGTCCCCATGAGTCTCCTCTAGTATCTGCAGTACTTTGTCAAGGGTGTTTCGTTCATGGGAGGGCCGCAACATAACTTAATCTCTTGCCTCCCCGTCTAAGGCCATCACGGCGACCTCTGCCCGCAAGGCTGGAACCATAGGGTGCATCCTCATCGTCACCTTTATACGCTCAGTCCAGCTCCACAACATGGTGTTATTCCCATTAAATTTCGGGAGGTTATTCAACATTGTCCCCAAAAAAATGCTAGATCTAGGTCCCTCCCCAGATACTTGGTATGCCATGTCCATATGTGTAGATTGAATCCTGCTGACTACGCCAAGTGAGAACAGGTAGCAGAATGCAGTAACGGACAAGGGGCAGACCAAGGGTTAACAAAAGGTTTAATTCACAGGAGGACACTCGTCACAGGGAGATATTTAAATGAGGGGGAGAATTCTTCCCTAATACACTTCTAAGGGGGTTTTAACTAATAGGGGAAGAAAATGTAAACTATGCTCCAGTCACAGATGTGCCCCTCACTTTGACTGGGCCCACTTGGAAAGAGCCACAACGGGGATCTGTTACAGTCTTCTGGAAAATGGAGGAAGACTTTCTGGCATTGAGAATGTCCTCTTGTGGTCCTGACAGTGTCTTCTTTTCAATCCTCTCGCTGGCGGTGATTGCCTGGGGTTCTAGCATGGGCACTGGCCCCAACAGATGCAGGGCAGAACGAGGGGCAGATTCTTCCCTAAGCGGTGAGAATCCTTGTACTATCTAGGCCTGGGAGACAGACCTTAAACAGTTCACAATGGCCTGTTCGGTCTGCTGAGTTGTACCGTTGAGCACCGGTATCCCTCACACAGACCTTGCCTTCTCCAGTGAGTACCGTCAGCCGAGTTCGCAGTCTTGTCAAGGATGTAGGCGGGGGCAGCAATGTTAGCGGGGACAGTGGTACATGCGGCCTGTAAGCGGGACCCCGTCGGTCAGCTCCTGTCAGCACGTCCTCTCGTCTCAGGCTCCCCTTAGCTCTGCTCACTTGCCTCACAGCTGAAATTACCTCACACCACTAACGTGCGCTCAGCCCTCCAGCCTCCAGTTTGAATCTCTGCGCTTGCATTTTCTGCCTGCTTAGCCATGCCCCCTTTTCTTGAGCACAGGGAACATCCTGTTACTCTAAGCGTTCCCCCTGTAACTGAGGTGATAGACCCGACGGTTCGGAGCCCGTTATAGATAAGACAAGCCTGGTTAAAAAATAGTTAAAAAATATATCATCATTTTATTACGTAACAGTCAATATACGTAAACAATGTACAAAAAAGCATTATAGCAAAAAGCACAGGACACAAAAAGGTCCTATTCGGCCGCCTATACCCCACTGCCCTTGAGAAAGAGACCAGGTGTGGATGCGAAACGCACGTCGGGGACTTTCTATCCTCTCTCTGGGTGCCCGTGCATACCCTCCTTGGTAAGCGCCTTGCTGGCAGCGCAACTCCCCCCACTTGGGTATATTTTTATGGTGATTGCCATGCCTGGCTTACCCCTTCCCTTCTGAAGGGTTGCCACACTGTGTGGCTTGCACTCTTTTCATACTTTATTGGTGTTTTTGCATGGGTTACAGACCCGCACACTTTTGGTGTCCTGTGCTTTTTTCTATAATGCTTTTTTGTACATTGTTTATATTGACTGTTACGTAATAAAATGATGATATATTTTTAACCATTTGAATCCGCTACACCTCTTGTTCTCCTATTTTGATACTATGTTTAAGGAGTGGAATGTTTATCAATATGGCGGTACTTTTTTTATATATGTCCGCCATGTCTTCCTACTAAGATATTTGGCACATTTTCTGTTCTAATTGTCTCTTCTGTGTTTTTCACAGCTTTTTTGTTCCTCAGTATGGATTTCCGTGCACGTGACCACACATGGCGTGCACAATTAAGTGACGTCTTTCAGGACAATACTGATGGGGGTACTGACGGGTGCAATCGGGATCTGCAGGAGGCAATGTTTCTATTCCAAGATTTATTGAAAAAACGGACTTGCATTTGGTGGAATCACTCTTTTCTGGATAAATACATCCAGAAAAATTTGATTCCCAGAGGTTTGAGGATTCAAGTGTTTCCATCCTTCCCTATACAAGATTACGTCTTCAAAGACAAATGGGAGGAGTTAACAAATACTTGTTCCAAGGGTTTCCTCGAGTTACTTAAATCACATAACCAACAATCACTTGATAAACTTGAAAGTGAAATTGAGGTGGTTCAATTAGCACTCCAAAAGGATTTGACGGGTGATGTTTTAAAAAAATTCAATGATGAAGTAGACATAGAGCTTCAAAAGTGGGCCCAAGATGTCCAAACTATGAAACCAAAAAAATTTAGAAGAGACATACAGGACAAAACAGCGTCCAGGGTTTATAGGTGGCGTAATCCCGCCAATCGATCACGCCCACATTACAGGAACACATCCCGCTCTAGATCGAGGTCTGCCTCTACTAAATCTAACTTTTCTTGTGATGAAGATGCTACATCTCAATCTTCAAGTTTTGGAGGAAATCCAACCTCTGAAGAACCTATAAGACGAGTTAATACACGTCAAACTACTAAGTCCAAAAATATGGCTGGACGCACTACCTCAGGTGGCCCACAGAGTGGTTTGCAGGTGGTTAATCTTTCTTCGCACAAACTTACTGATATTCAGCTTGATGTCCTGAGTAGGGGCCTCACCTTCCCCCCCACTAACTCCTTCGATTATTTTTCAGCTGTGAAGGACCTGTTCTCACGGAAGCTGTTACTACGTAAGAATCAGTCAAAGAGATGTTGAGCGACAGCGAGCAGGAGGAACTCTGTAATTTGGAGGATCTTCTAGCGGAACAATCTCTGCCATATCGGGGTAAGTTCCCTCCAAATGTGCTGCCCAAGTCGACGAAGATTCCCCCCTTGTCTTTAAGCCCAGCTATTGACATTTTCACAAAACTTGTCACTTGAGATCTTAAAGAACTGACCACAAGGCGAAAACATGACAACTTAACTCAGAGACAGCGGCAAGCTGTTTCTGAGTTACACTCACTACCTGGTGGGGTCTTTAAAACCGGCTGACAAGGGGGGAAACATTGCCATTTGGCCTCCAACTATATGAGCATGAAGCTTTTCAACAGCTTAGGGATACTCGTACCTACCAGAAGCTGTTTTATAATCCCACATCCTCCTACTCGCTGGAGCTTCAACAGATCCTGATTCGGGCATGAGATGAAAATATAATTACGAAGGAGGTTTTTGAGGGGTTGATGGTTAGGTCCCCTAGGACGCCTACTTTTTATCTCCTGCCCAAGATCCACAAGGACGCCACTGACCCGCCTGGGCGTTCTTTTGTGTCCGGTATTAAGGGATTGTGTGAACCGTGTGTAAATTTTTGCATTATTATCTGAAACCTTTTGTGGAAATGTTACCATCATATATCCGTGACACAACGGACGTCCTGTCACTGGTCGATGGCGTCCTTGTGGATGATCATGCCCTTTTTGGTATGGCCGACGTTGAATCCCTATACACCTGTATCGATCACACACTGGGGGTGGAGGCGGTCTGCTTCTTCCTGTGAATGTCCGACCTTGACAGCCCTTTGTGCAGGTTACTCCTCGAGCTGCTCCAATTTGTCCTTACACACAACTTTTTTGTCTTTAAAAATAGTTTTTATTTACAGCGGTGCGGCACAGCCATGGGCGCGGCCTGTGCGCCATCGTATGCAAAACTCTTACTGGAGTTTTGAGAGAGATTTTTCATAGGTGACGGGGGCATGCCGGCCGCCTCCCATGTGCTGTGCTGACACCGCTACATTGATGATGTTTTTTTTTTGTGGAATGGGACAGTGCAGCAGCTCGGGGAGTTTATGGCATGCTTGAATATGAATGATTACAACATCAAATTGACTTATAAGTTTGATATTAATTGTATTGACTTTCTGGACGTTTCCCTGTCGCTTGATAATAATCGATTATTCAGACGGACGTCTACAGAAAGCCAACATCGGTCAAATCACTCTTGCATGCACATTCCTCTCACAACTTTTCTACCATCCGGGCCGCTCCGGTCGGTCAATTCCTCAGGGTGAGGTGGATCTGCTCCACTAATGATAGCTTTGAAAAGCATGCCCGGGAGCTCCGAGATCACTTTCATGATTGTGGTTATAGTAACAGGTGTATAGGGAGGGCTTACGTGCGAGGCCGAAATACACCAAGGAATGATTTACTCTACCCTTGGGCTGATCAGGGCAGGAGAGGTAGACTCAAGAATGAGACTATTCATTTCATCTCCACCTTCAACCACGAATGGGACCACATGAGGGAAATCTCGGTTAGGCATTGGTCTGTTCTCGGTGCTGAACCTTCTTTGGCTCCATCAATTGGCGACTATCCGCAGATGACCCCTAGGAGGTCAAAAAATCTTAAGGATATGTTGGTGAGGAGCCATTACATCTGCGAACAACCCAACTCTTTTGGATCTAGGGGCCCTACTCCAGGATCCATCCTTGCGGCCACTGTCTTGCCTGCCTGAATGTCCTGCGGGGCACGACATTCCACTCTTCTGATGACTCTAGGAGTTACAAGATCAGACAGCGTATATCATGTGGGAGCACCAACATCGTCTATTTTGCGACGTGTCGGTGCCCCATGATATACATTGGCCTTACATCGAGAGAATTATGGGTGAAGGTGCGCGAGCACGTTCGGGACATTCACGCAGCCAAGACAGTGGCCAATCCCTCTATTTTGAAAACCATTCCCCGACATTTTAGGGCTTGTCTCGGTTGTGACCCAAAATCATTTAAAGTTCGGGGTATTGACATTATCCATCTAGGGATTAGGGGTGGGAACTTAAAAAAACTTTTGGCCCAACGCGAGGCCAAATGGATCTTTACCCTGGACACTATGGTCCCCAAGGATCTTAATGAATCTTTGAACTTTGCCTCTTTTTTGTAGATCCTTTGTATTGCATCTGTCTTGTATACATCCATTACAGAGGATATATTTTCTTGTTTTTAATCCTTTTTAATCTTTTTCTATTTAGGTTTTTTATTCTCCATTATTGTTATTTACCTTGTGGGGTCTATTTGAGCCGATTGGTACCTCTGGGATGCGAGATCCATTTTGCCATCTGCCCTGTCATCTCTATCTGCGCTGATTGAAGAAATATTTGTCATCTATTTGGCACTTCTTTATATTTTATCTACCTGCGCTGTATAAATGATTTGTTATTTACCCAGCATTTCATCTGAATAATCATTATATGTCATTGTATGTATTTTTCTTTTGCATAATTATTTACTATTTGTGTACTTTGTGGATATTTATTAGATGATATGTTATACGTGTGTGTATGTATAGGTGGGCACCATAACATGTAGCACATAAATGATAGCTGGGTGCAGCACAGTGCCGAAAGTACCAAGAAAGAAACAAGAAAAAGCACAGAATGGAGCGCACTCACAGCTGAATATCACTATGCAAAAAGACTTTTATTGTTCATACAATGCCAAGAAAACCAAGTGCATAATAAAAACAGTTAAAAAACACCAATGAAAACAATGTGGGCATTATGCTATTTGAATATATATGATTGCTATATCATCTATACTCTGCATGTATAGGTACGCTCACATCCACTTGCCCACATTGTTTTCATTGGTGTTTTTTAACTGTTTTTATTATGCACTTGGTTTTCTTGGCATTGTATGAACAATAAAAGTCTTTTTTGCATAGTGATATTCAGCTGTGAGTGCGCTCCATTCTGTGCTTTTTTTTTCTTGTTTCTTTCATGTTATACGTGTATATTTATATGCCATTTATGCATTGATTTGCACTTTGCATCCCCGGCAGTGTGCATGCACGCTGTCCCCTTGCGTCCTTCAGTGGGCCCTGGCGTCTCCATGCCTCCACACGTGCACATTTCCCATGTGCGTGCGTCTGGATGCCGGACGCCCGCTGACTCATGAAGGACCTTGAGGTAACACGGAGCATGCGCCGCTTATGCCGTTTGGATTGGCCCGTTGTCAACGCGTGACTGATCACGTGACCTGTTGCCAGCGTTACTAAAGGTCCTATTAGGCCGCCAATACCCCACTCCCCTTGAGAAAGCGACCAGGTGCGGACGCGAAACGCGTGTCGGGGACTTTCTATCCTCTCTCTGGGTGCCCATGCATACCCTCCTTGGTTAGTGCCTTGCTGGCAGCGCAAGTCCCCCCACTTCCCTTCTGAAGGGTTGCCACACTGTGTGGCTTGCACTCATTTCATCCTTTATGGGTGTTTTCGCATGGGTTACTGACCCCCATCCTTTTTGTGTCCTGTGCTTTTTGCTATAATGCTTTTTTGTACATTGTTTATATTGACTGTTACGAAATAAAATGATGATATATTTTTTAACCATTTGAATTCGCTACACCTCTTGTTCTCCTATTTTGATACTATGTTTAAGGAATGGAATGTTTATCAATATGGCGGTACTTTTTTATATATGTCCGCCATGCCTTCCTAAGGTATTTGGCACATTTTCTGTTCTAAATGTTTTTTTGCTCAGTCTAATCTGGCCTATTTTCTGCACCTTGAATAACCACAATGTTGTCCTGATGGTAGACTTAGATACTGAAACAAAGCCTTCCTGGAGCGTGTTCTTCACTTGGGTAGATGTTGTCAAGGGGCTTTCGTCACCATGCAAAGGATTCTGTGATCATCCACCACTGTTTTCTTCTGTTGATGTCCAGGCCTTTTTGAGTTTGCAAGCTCACCAGTGACTTTTTTTTTTTTTTTTTTTACAGAATATGCCACTGTTGATTTAGCTACTCCTAACATTTTAGCTATCTCTCTGATGGATTTTTTTTTTATTTTCTAATGTAATTTAAAGTATACAGTAACTCCACCAGCAGAAAAGTGAGCGCAGCTCTGGAGTGTAATACATCAGGATGTAACTCAGGATCAGTAATGTAATGTATGTACACAGGGACTCCACCAGCAGAAAAGTGAGCACAGCTCTGGAGTGTAATACATCAGGATGTAACTCAGGATCAGTAATGTATGTACACAGTGATTGCACCAGCAGAATAGTGAGTGCAGCTCTGGAGTATAATACAGGATGTAACTCAGGATCAGTAATGTATGTAATCAGTGACTGCACCAGCAGAATAGTGAGTGCAGGTCTGGAGTATAATAAAGGATGTAACTCAGGATCAGTAATGTAACATACTGTATGTACATAGTGACTGCACCAGCAGAATAGTGAGTGCAGCTATGGAGTATAATACAGGATGTAACTCAGGATCAGTAATGTATGTACACAGTGACTCCACCAGCAGAAAAGTGAGTGCAGCTCTGGAGTATAAGACAGGATGTAACTCGGGATCAGTAATGTATGTACACAGTGACTGCACCAGCAGAATAGTGAGTGCAGCTCTGGAGTATAATACAGGATGTAACTCAGGATCAGTAATGTAAAGTATGTACACAGTGACTGCACCAGCAGAATAGTGAGTGCAGCTCTGGAGTATAATACAGGATGTAACTCAGGATCAGTAATGTATGTACACAGTGACTCCACCAGCAGAAAAGTGAGTGCAGCTCTGGAGTATAATACAGGATGTAACTCAGGATCAGTAAAGTATGTACACAGTGACTGCACCAGCAGAATAGTGAGTGCAGCTCTGGAGTATAATACAGGATGTAACTCAGGATCAGTAATGTAAAGTATGTACATAGTGACTGCACCAGCAGAATAGTGAGTGCAGCTCTGGGGTATAATACAGAATGTAACTGAGGATCAGTAACATAATGTATGTAAACGGTAACTGCACCAGCAGAATAGTGAGTGCAGCTCTGGAGTATAATACAGGATGTAACTCAGAATCAGTAATGTAATGTATGTAATCAGTGACTGCACCAGCAGAATAGTGAGTGCAGCTCTGGAGTATAATACAGGATGTAACTCAGGATCAGTAATGTAATGTATGTACACAGTGACTGCACCAGCAGAATAGTGAGCACAGCTCTATAGTATAAAACAGTATGTAACTCAGGATCAGTAATGTAACATACTGTATGTACATAGTGACTGCACCAGCAGAATAGTGAGTGCAGCTCTGGAGTATAATACAGGATGTAACTCAGGATCAGTAATGTATGTACACAGTGACTCCACCAGCAGAAAAGTGAGTGCAGCTCTGGAGTATAAGACAGGATGTAACTCAAGATCACTAATGTAAAGTATGTACACAGTGACTGCACCAGCAGAATAGTGAGTGCAGCTCTGGAGTATAATACAGGATTTAACTAGGGATCAGTAATGTAATGTATGTATACAGTGACTCCACCAGCAGAAAAGTGAGTGCAGCTCTGGAGTTTAAAACAGGATGTAACTCAGGATCAGTAATGTAATGTAAGTACACAGTGACTGCACCAGCAGAATAGTGAGTGCAGCTCTGGAGTATAATACAGGATGCAACTCAGGATCAGTAATGTAATGTATGTACACAGTGACTCCACCAGCAGAAAAGTGAGTGCAGCTCTGGAGTATAATACAGGATGTAACTCAGGATCAGTAAAGTATGTACACAGTGACTGCACCAGCAGAATAGTGAGTGCAGCTCTGGGGTATAATACAGGATGTAACTCAGGATCAGTAACGTAATGTATGTACACAGTAACTGCACCAGCAGAATAGTGAGCACAGCTCTATAGTATAATACAAGATGTAACTCAGGATCAGTAATGTAACATACTGTATGTACATAGTGACTGCACCAGCAGAATAGTGAGTGCAGCTCTGGAGTTTAATACAGTATGTAACTCAGGATCAGTAATGTAACATACTGTATGTACATAGTGACTGCACCAGCAGAATAGTGAGCACAGCTCTATAGTATAATACAAGATGTAACTCAGGACCAGTAATGTAATGTATGTACACAGTGACTGCACCAGCAGAATAGTGAGTGCAGCTCTGGAGTATAATACAGTATGTAACTCAGGATCATTAATGTAACATACTGTATGTACATAGTGACTGCACCAGCAGAATAGTGAGTGCAGCTCTGGAGTATAATACAGGATGTAACTCAGGATCAGTAATGTAATGTATGTACACAGTGACTGCACCAGCAGAATAGTGAGTGCAGCTCTGGAGTATAATACAGGATTTAACTAGGGATCAGTAATGTAATGTATGTATACAGTGACTCCACCAGCAGAAAAGTGAGTGCAGCTCTGGAGTTTAAAACAGGATGTAACTCAGGATCAGTAATGTAATGTAAGTACACAGTGACTGCACCAGCAGAATAGTGAGTGCAGCTCTGGAGTATAATACAGGATGCAACTCAGGATCAGTAATGTAATGTATGTACACAGTGACTCCACCAGCAGAAAAGTGAGTGCAGCTCTGGAGTATAATACAGGATGTAACTCAGGATCAGTAAAGTATGTACACAGTGACTGCACCAGCAGAATAGTGAGTGCAGCTCTGGGGTATAATACAGGATGTAACTCAGGATCAGTAACGTAATGTATGTACACAGTAACTGCACCAGCAGAATAGTGAGCACAGCTCTATAGTATAATACAAGATGTAACTCAGGATCAGTAATGTAACATACTGTATGTACATAGTGACTGCACCAGCAGAATAGTGAGCACAGCTCTATAGTATAATACAAGATGTAACTCAGGATCAGTAATGTAATGTATGTACACAGTGACTGCACCAGCAGAATAGTGAGTGCAGCTCTGGAGTATAATACAGTATGTAACTCAGGATCATTAATGTAACATACTGTATGTACATAGTGACTGCACCAGCAGAATAGTGAGTGCAGCTCTGGAGTATAATACAGGATGTAACTCAGGATCAGTAATGTAATGTATGTACACAGTGACTGCACCAGCAGAATAGTGAGTGCAGCTCTGGAGTATAATACAGGATTTAACTCAGGATAAGTAATGTAATGTATGTACACAGAGACTCTACTAGCAGAATAGTGAGTGCAGCTCTGGGGTATAATACAGGATGTAACTCAGGATCAGTACAGGATCAGTAATGTAATGTATGTACACAGTGACTGCACCAACAGAATAGTGAGCACAGCTCTATAGTATAATACAAGATGTAACTCAGGATCAGTAATGTAATGTATGTACACAGTGACTGCACCAGCAGAATAGTGAGCACAGCTCTATAGTATAATACAAGATGTAACTCAGGATCAGTAATGTAACATACTGTATGTACATAGTGACTGCACCAGCAGAGTAGTGAGTGCAGCTCTGGAATATAATACAGGATTTAACTCAAGATGAGTAATGTAAATGTATGTACACAGTGACTGACCAGCAGAATAGTGAGTGCAACTGTGGAGTATAATACATCAGGATGTAACTTAGGATCAGTACAGAATAAATAATGTATGTGCAAAGTTTCTTAAAGTGATACATTTCCAATGTTTATTGAGATGTATTTGTCAGCTGTGCTATGGTGTTTGAATTCTAGCAGTCACTTGACCAAAAAAATTACCGCTGCCAGTGACACAGTCGTTTCCAAAAATTTCCTAATAATGAATCGTCCCGTGTTATTACACATGCAGTTCTCTAAATATTCATGTTGTGTTCTGTAAAAGTCGTCATTCTGCTGCTTTCTAACTGAGTATACTGTGTTTCAACTAGTCATTGTCAAGATCTCTGCTGGCTGCCATCAACTAAAGCATTCTTGTTTATATCAACTTTAGATTGCCTTGTGCTAAGGAACTTCACACATCTGAATGTTTGTTACAATGTGTAAGTATAGAGAAGAGTTTCTGCTTGGAGTACAGTCGGAAGATTTATGTTGCTGGCTTTCTGCCTGCACCATCCAATGGTTTCACACATTGCAGCTCTCTGATGGGGACCTGTAGAACTGATCATCCTGAACCTCCGGGTTCATAAACATAGTACATTTTTGTAACATAGAAAAAATATATCTTTTATACAGTTAGCTTGTGACATGGAAAATAATTCAAAACAGCAGTTCAGATTTCTATATCATTTGTGAACACAGAAGGCAGTGTGACGTTTACCGATTATGGTTTTTATTAACCTTTCAGTGTAGGTTTTAATGTCGAGCAGTAAGGCCATAAGATAGGCTGTAGTAGTACTGGTATTGCGCCATCATATCCCTGTCTTCTGAGTGTTTAGCTCAGGAATTAGCTGAGTATACTATATAAAGTCTGACAGGCAGTGCAGCGAGAGCCCACAGTCAGTGGGAGTGTGCCTGACATCAGCCTCTGCTCCCAAATTAATGATGCCTCTGCTCTAGGTGATATTTTGTGTGAATCCAAACCCCTGAGCTTTGGGCCCTTATTTGGATATTACAGAGGGCGATGGCCCAGGCAGTTCTGAGCTGCAAACACTTGGAGCAGAGTTCAATTCCAGCTGCAGAATATGATGCAAGACCCTCTGCCTCCAAATAATTACATCCCGTCCCTCGAAATCCCGAATTCCATCTTGGATTGTGCCATAAATCTGCAGCCCTGGGACATGGAAAGAATCCTGTATCTTTATTCCTTACTGGTTACATAGTTTAGGAGAATGCAGCAATCCTCTTCCTGTACAGTGGGAATGTATATAGGATCTTTGAGTTTTACAAAGAGCGTTCTTGGAACGTTTTCAGTTTCCTTCACCGGAGCGAAAAATTAGAAAGTTGACTAGGACGATCTAGTTATGAAGAGCTTCTCCGATGTGTGTGCTGTGCTTTTTTATTTGTTCTGATCCATTAGCTCCCAGCTACTACCGGTAACTACAGGAAGCTGCATTGTCTGTTGGTGGCATGGAGGTGAATACCCCGTAGGTTAAAATTGAAGTAAAAAAAATGGTATTGTGAGAACTGAAGCCAACCTCCACCATTTCCCTTTTACCTTTTGGAAGCACACATCCCCCACACAAAAACTATTATTGATGAGTGATCGTTCAGCTTGGCCAAGAATTGATGACCGGAAGAAATGCAACTATTGGAACGCTCATTTAATAAGCAGGAAAAAGGGGCCAAAGTTTTCCATCTTTCACCCTTGCTTAGTGTCGTATTATTGGTTGAGGCCATGCAGCTCTTGCTATCCTAACAGGAGTAAAGGTCTCGTTACATTTAGCGATGCACAGCGATCCCGACAACTATCAGGATCGCTGGTGCATCGCTAAATGGTCGCTAGTGAGCTGCCACACAGGCAGATCTCACCAGCGACGCAGCAGCGATAAGCGATCTGCCGGCGGTCGCTCGTACCTGTCACACCACAGCAATGATGATGACTTCTGCCTGCATCCATGCATCGCTAGTCGGTGCCAGCGGGATGCCAACGAGGAAGAAATGGCCCAGGATGTTCTCGCCCAATCAGTGATATCCAGCGGGGAGCCGGGTCAGAGGTATGTGTCACATGTAGTGAGATCGCTAGCGATATCGCTGTTGCGTCACAAAATCGGTGATGCTTTAGCAATATCGCTAGCGATCTCACTATGTGTAAAAGGCCCTTAAAAAGCAGAACCAGACACAGCCACACCCAAAAGGATGGCACTGTGCCAGAGTAAACAATAAGAAGTAGCACTTGCTGAAGATCTGTGTCTTTAACTTTTTGGGGTGCAATAGTTGGATCCTCAGTTATCAGATATTGATGTCCTCTAGGCGTTGGCATCTCCCAGCCCTGGTAAACCACTTTTTACACCGCTATGATGGTAATGAATAGATAACTGTAAATGTTGCTGCTCTCCCACAACTACAATCTCAGCATAATATTTTCACAGGAAGCAAAGCTAGAACGGTCATCCCCTGCTCTGTTCACTGGACGTCAGGGGCTTCCTTAACCAACTAGTTCAGAGGGAACACATCCTATCCCCATCGCATGGCCCCTGAAATTTTACATACCAAGTCCTTTTTTTTTTTTTTTTTTTTTTCGAGCAATAGGAGCATTTTTTTTTCCATAGCTTGTATCTTATATTCTCTAAAATGGAGTTAAAGGGGAAGTCACCTTTCAGAAAAATAGCATCCCGGGCAGCATTTTATAAAAATTTCAAATAAACCTTTCCAGTTCAGGGGATCCTGCTCTACACCCAATATTCAGTGTTGGCTGTGGCACAGACGTCACATCAACGGAGCAATAGCCAATCATGAGCTCAACGGCTCTGCTGGTGAAGACCTGAGCTCACCGATCAGCTGCCAATGTGACATCAGTGCTGCAGCCAATACCGGACACAGAGGAGCAGCAGAGACTCCGCACTGGACCTGGGGACAGTCAAACTGCGTTCTATATAGAAAAATGCCACAGACCAAGTTTTTCTTAAAAGAGACAACCCGTCTAAATGTGACCCGTCAGCAGGTTATTTACATATACAGTAGAAGTAATGGTTAAGACACTTTAACCCAATTAAATACCTTTTTTTGTAGCAATCCGTTGCGCCAGACCTGAAAAATCTAGTCTAGAAGCCATATGGAAATCAGTCTGGAAGTGCACTGAGGGCATGGCAATGCACTAGGAAGCACTTGTCTAAGGCTGGTTTCACATTTGCGTTAAAACAATGCTGCGCCTTGCGTCGTTAAGCCCCGCCCCGCCCCGGCTCCCTGCCCGCCCCATCCGGGATCACCGCCTACTTTCGCATTTGCACGCATGCGATCGGCGCACCCTATCTTTAGCATAGGGTGCGCAGATCATGCGCTGCCAGTGTGAAAGTAGCGTGCTGCGCACTTTTGACGGTGCGCCGTGCGCGCCGAAATGCAGCATGTTGCAGGTTTTCCCAAATTCTTAAAAAAGTGAGCCCTAGACCAATTAGTAAATTAGGGCTCTAGAAGGTTGTGTATAGCATCCATATAAGTTCCCACCCAGTTGTACAAGAAACGTTCACAGTTAAATTTTTGCATTTCTTAAACTTCCAGCATAAAGGTTCAATATAAATCTTTCTATTTCTTCAAACCAAACTGACTCACCAAGTCTATTTTAGGACGAAGGCTGACACCCACAATATGAGCTGCACATCGGGAATGGGAGACATTCATGTGACTGGTCGTATTACGCGGTAGAACTTTCACCACATAGGAAAGCCTAATCATGGCTTACAAGAGGCGGAGGTCTCAGCTGTAACAAAGGGGAACATAACATCAGGGCAGATAACCAGTATACACCCCTGCCAGACAGATATGTCATGAACATGACATATCTGTGATCAGTTTGTTAGATCAGACTCCGATAATTTTCACATGCAGGAAACAATGTTATCTTTGCTGTATTCAGAGTTACAAGATAGATACATACAGTATATAGTTAAATAGTGCAGGAAAAAATATTCCCCATGTGGCGATAACATGCCAACTCAGGGCTTTTGCCATTGAAAACTGTAACTTAAACCAATGGGACCCATTTGTGTGTGTATCACCAACCAATCACACACGAAGCATCTTTCATTTCACCAGAGCTGTTCAAAAGAAGCTGAGCTGTGATTGGTTGTTATGACCAACAGTTTTCCCACTTGACAAAACCTCAGCAGACACTGACATGGTGGGAGAAATCTAGCATCCCTGGGAACAGAAGCTCCCAGCCATTGTCTGCCCCCAGAAAGGAGCAGAGAGTACATGACAAATGAATCCCCCCCTCCCGTGCCTATATACACATCATACATCCTCCCATAGGCACATCTTCCCTCTTAAAGGGATCATTGGTATGGAAGTCAGAGCAAATCCATCCAGCGCTTTGGTTTTAACCCCAGGCCTCTCTTAAAGGGATCCCCGGTATGGAATTTAGGGCAAATCCACTCCGCACTTTGGTACTGACACCAGGCCCTTCCTAAAGGGATCTCCTGTATGGAAGGCAGGGCAAATCCATCCAGAGCTTTAATTCTCACCCCAGGCCTCTTTTAAAGGGATCTCCGGTATGGAAGTCAGGGCAATTGCCTTCAAATGCTCTGGTACTGACTCCAGGCTCTCTCAAAGAGATCTTCTGTATGGAAGTTAGGGCAAATCCCTTGGCGCTCTGATTCTGACCACAGGGTTCTATTAAGGGGATCATTAGTATGCAAGTCAGGGCAAATCCACTCAGCGCTCTGGTTCTGATCCCAGGCTTTCTTAAAGGGATCCTTGGTACAGAAATGAAGGAAAAGCCACTACGCTTTGGTACTGACCCCAGGCCTCTCTTAAAGGGATCTCCGGTATGGAAGTTAGGGTAAATCCCTCAGCGCTCTGATTCTCACCCCAGGCTTCTATTAAAGGGATCATTGGTATGGAAGTCCGGGAAAATCCACTCAGCGCTGTGGTTCTGACGCCAGGCTGACGTGATGATGTGGGATATTAGTGGTAGTTGTCCGGTGGCTCTGGCTGATGAGCTGATGTGGGATATTAGGAGTAGTAGTCCAGTGGCTCTGGCTGACGGGATGATGTGGGATAATATGGGTAGTAGTCCGGTAGCTCTGGCTGACGGGATGATGTGGGATATTAGTGGTAGTAGTCCTGTGACTCTGGCTGATGGCACGATGTGGGATATTATGGGTAGTTGTCTGGTAGCTCTGGCTGACGGGATGATGTGGGATATTATGGGTAGTAGTCCGGTGGCTCTGGCTGATGGGAAGATGTGGGATATTAGGGGTAGTAGTCCGGTGGCTCTGGCTGACGGGAAGATGTGGGATATTAGTGGTAGTTGTCCGGTGGCTCTGGCTGAAGGGACGATGTGGGATATTAGGGGTAGTAGTCCGGTAGCTCTGGCTGATGGGATGTGGGATATAGTGAATGTGGCTATGCAGAGTGGGCAGGGCTCTACACTCAGCTATATATATATATATATATATATATATATATATATATATATATATATATATATATATATATATAGATATAATCATTATAATTTGTTATAACTAACCATAGTTAGTTACTATGTCCGGGCAGCGCCGGGCTCTTCAGCTAGTAAAAGATAAAGATGATTGCAAAAGTAACTTCATAAAAAAATCTACCTAGAGTTTTGTTAACAGCTCCTCTGCAGTCTTGTGTCTCCATGGTTTCAGACTACAGTGTAGTCTGACACTGTAATTTAAAGGTATGTCAAGGTCTCGTGTCTTCTTGTCAATCCACTGACAGCAAAAGAATGCACATGGAAGAAATGACAGGGGTTGTCTAGGACCGACATAATGATAACATGTCATCAATATCAGAACGGTTGGGGTCTGGCAATTATTACCCGCTCTACAGGCCCAGAAAGTACAAAGTCTGTACACAGCAATACCTAATAATGGTCAATATACAGTGGTCTTGACTTTACACTAGGGTAAGATATAGAGATATTGATGACATTAGGATAGTTCATAAAAAGCAGGGTTGTCTAGGACTTAAGTTCACACTTAGAAGATCTGACAACACAAAGTTCTTTGTAGTCTGGGACCATGAAAACACGTAGGTTTGCCTGGAGTTATTCAAGTAAAATATTTTCAATTCAGACCATGTTACTCCATTTTATTATGTTGGATTGAAGCATATTACATGTATGTGTCAGTATTACGCAGTGATGAATATCCTGTGTGCAGTTTCCATTAGAGGCAATACCAGCGCCTGATGCATATGTTGTCATCACGCTGACTTTGCTGCCTTGTAATCAAAATACATTTTGATCCGCGAGTGGTGCCGATGTTCTCATCACTAACCCACCTAACACTAAAACCACTCAAAGATGAACTGAATCTTCTTGAACTTGAAGACTCAGAAGGTTAAATTCACATATTTACATAATAGTAACAAATATGCTTTGCAAGTTGATAGCGTTAACATAATGGTTGTGCTAAATATACTTTTAAAGTTTCTCTCTCATCATCCATCTGCTAACTGACAACTACTCTCATGTTCAGTCTAAAGGACAAGTTCACATTCTAAGCCAAAACCAGGAGTGGGTGAAAAATACATAAGTGGTGACGTGTTTCTATTATATATAGTGCAAAGGTAGCACACTTACGCAGTGATGAGGCAGTGACCCACAAAGTTCCAACACAAAACTCCTTTAATGCATTAGTTGACGGCATGAAAAGTCCAATTCACACACAAGTGCATATAATAATTGTCCGTTTCACAGCACTACAGTCACTAAACATGCTGGACCTCCCTTTGCCCTGTGGGCGACTGCACCACCATATCAATGTTTTTTACTCATAGCATCACATAGCACACAATATCCTTTAGACTACAGTCACTAAACACGCTGGACCTCCCTTTGACTCTTGCCGTTGGCAACTGCACCGCCCTGTACGCTGTGGGTCCCAGACCATTCAGCTGCCTTGGCTGTTCGGCTCTGCTTGCTTGTGCTTACTTCACATACCGTTAGCGCTCGGCAGGCCCTCCTGCTCTACACTCCCACTGAACTCACACTGACATTACACCTGACACACCCAAACCCTTTCCTGCAGGGCTTTTAACAAAGAAACCACATGAAAAACCCCGGGCCTGGAATGAAACAAACTGCACAACTACCATCCTGCAGTCTGTTTCACAACACAACATCCCAGAGCAGGTTTTTCCTACATCTGCCTTGGAAACTAGCATGTCCAAAACTAACACATTATTTCTAGTCTGCATGGCAGTCACCGCTATGCCCGTGACTGCCATGCACTCCTATGGCCTTCATACGCCTCCGTGCACAACCTGTGGAGAACACACAGCGACCCCTACGTGTGACACCGGTCACTGCTTCAACACTGCAATCATAGCTACACCTGTGACTGCAATGCCCCCTCATGAACTCAATATGCCTCCGTGCGCATCCTGGGGAGCACAAACAGCGACACCTACCTATGACACCAGTCACTGCCTCACATTTCCTCTTATTGTTCCATTCCTGATTTTGGCTTACAAATATGGTTGTAAAAAACTGACCAAACACTGAACATGTGAACGTGGGCTAAGATGAACAATATGACTATTATATTCTTGTACATTGGGGGTAGTAGTATAACTACTATAATACTGCCCCCTATGTACAAGAATATAACTACTATCATACTGCTCCCTATGTACAAGAATATAACTACTATCATACTGCTCCTATGTACAAGAATATAACTACTATAATACTGCTCCACATGTACAAGAATATACCTACTATAATACTGTTCCTATGTACAAGAATATAACGACTATAATACTGCCCCTATGTACAAGAATATAACTATCATACTGCTCCTATGTACAATATAACTACTATCATACTGCTCCTATGTACAAGAATATAACTATAATACTGCTCCTATGTACAAGAAGACAACTACTATAATACTGCCCCTATGTACAAGAATATTACTACTATCATACTGCTCCTATGTACAAGAATATAACTACTATAATACTGCTCCTATGTACAAGAATATAACTACTATCATACTGCTCCTATGTATAAGACTATAACTACTATAATACTATCCTCTATATATAAGAATATAACTACTATAATACTGCCCCTACGTACAAGAATATAACTACTATAATACTGCTCCACATGCACAATAATAATAATAATAATCTTTATTTATATAGCGCCAACATATTCCGCAGCGCTTTACAGTTGAACAGTTTCAAACACAACAGTCATAAGTAACAACGTTAACAATACAATAATTAAAGCGAAATAAGACGACCCTGCTCGTGGAGCTTACAATCTACAATGAGGTGGGGGGGATACAAAGCACAGGTTTGTATTTACAATGATGTATTTACAATGACGGTCCAGCCATCTTCAGGGGGTGGGGGTTAGATGGAGATAGTGAATGGGCTACACACACACAAACATGACTTTGATTACTGAATGTGATAGGCCGCTCTGAACAAATGTGTTTTGAGCGAGCGCCTAAAACTATGCAAATTGTGGATGGTCCTAATATTTTGGGGTAGAGCATTCCAGAGGATTGGCGCAGCACGGGAGAAGTCTTGGAGTCGGGAGTGGGAGGTACGGATTAGGGCAGAGGTTAGTCGAAAGTCATTTGCAGAGCGCAGCGGTCGGTTAGGCCGATAGACAGAAATGAGGGAGGAGATGTAAGGGGGTGCCGCACTGTGGAGAGCTTTGTGGGTGAGAACAAGTACTTTGAATTGTACCCTGTAATGAATTGGCAGCCAGTGTAACGACTGGCGAAGAGCGGACGCGTCTGAGAAACGATTAGCCAGATGGACAACCCTGGCTGCTGCATTAAGGATAGACTGGAGAGGGGAGAGTCGAGTGAGAGGGAGGCCAATTAATAGAGCATTACAGTAGTCTAGGCGGGAGTGGATCAGGGCGACAGTGAGAGTTTTTGTTGTTTCCATGGTGAGAAAAGGGCGGATTCTAGAGATGTTCTTTAGGTGTAAGCGGCAAGAGCGGGCAAGAGATTGTATATGGGAGGTGAAGGAGAGATCGGAGTCGAACATAACACCCAGACAGCGCACCTGCTGTCGGGGTGTTATTATGGTGCCACCCACAGAGAGGGAAATGTCAGATTTAGGGAGGTTAGTAGATGGTGGGAGCAGAAGAAGTTCAGTTTTGGAGAGGTTGAGTTTCAGATAGAGAGCAGACATGATGTTGGAGACTGCAGACAGACAGTCAGTGGCGTTCTGTAGTACAGCGGAGGTAAGGTCAGGGGATGATGTGTACAGTTGTGTGTCATCAGCATAAAGATGGTACTGAAAGCCAAATCTGCTGATGGTCTGTCCAATTGGGGCTGTATAGAGAGAGAAGAGAAGGGGGCCAAGGACTGAGCCCTGAGGTACCCCAACAGTGAGAGGAAGAGGAGATGAAGTGGAGCCAGAAAACAGAACACTGAAGGAGCGGTCGGAAAGATAGGAGGAGAACCAGGAAAGAGCAGTGTCCTTAATGCCTAGTGACTGGAGCCTAGAGAGTAGGAGAGGATGGTCAACAGTGTCGAAAGCTGCAGAAAGGTCGAGAAGAATGAGCAGAGAATGGTCACCATTACGTTTTGCTGTCAGAAGGTCATTGGTCACTTTGATGAGTGCAGTTTCTGTCGAATGTAGGGGGCGGAAACCGGACTGTGAAGGGTCTAGGAGGGAGTGAGTGGAGAGGTAACGGGTAAGGCGTGAGTATATCAGGCGCTCCAAGAGTTTAGAGATGAAGGGGAGATTGGAGACTGGTCTGTAGTTGTTTGTGCAGGATGGGTCAAGGGTGGGTTTCTTTAGTAATGGAGTAATGATAGAGTGTTTGAAGGAGGAGGGGAAAATGCCAGAGGAGAGGGAGAGATTAAAGATTGTAGTTAGGTGAGTTGTGACGACTGGGGAGAGAGACTGGAGGAGATGTGAGGGAATGGGGTCGGTTGTGCATGTAGTTGGACGAGAAGAGGAGAGGAGCCTGGAGACTTCTTCTTCTGTGATGGGAGCAAATGTGGAGAGTGAGCCAGGGGAAATGCAGGGAGGGATGGGAGTCACTGAACTTGGTGATTGGGAGCGGATTTCCTGACGGATATTGTCTATTTTCTCTATAAAGTGGGAGGCCAGGTCATCAGCGCAAATGTCTGTGATAGGGGCTTGTGCTTTTGGCCTGAGGAGGGAGTGAAAGGTGTCAAAAAGTTTCTTGGGGTTGTTGGATAGTGAGGAGATCAGGGTGGTGAAGTAGGTCTGTTTGGCGAGGTGAAGGGCAGAGATATATGTCCTTAACATAAATTTGAAGTGTATGAAGTCTTCTGGTGTGTGTGTTTTCCTCCATAAGCGTTCAGCACACCTAGAGCATCGCTGGAGAAATCGGGTTTGCGATGTGAGCCAGGGCTGTTTCACTCTGTGTTTGGAGGTTCTGAGGGTGAGGGGAGCTACTTGGTCAAGGGTGCTTCTAAGAGTGTCATTGAAGTGATGTACAGCCAGATCAGGACAGGACAAAGAAGAGATTGGGGACAATGATGAGTGTAGGGAGTCTGAAAGTGTATGAGGGTTAATGGCTTGTAGATTTCTGACTGAATGGTAGGTAGGAGGGTGCTGGGGTGAGCGAGGATTTGTGAGTGTAAAGGAGAGAATGTTGTGGTCAGAGAGGGGAAGCGGTGAGTTATCTAGGTAGGAGATTGAGCAGAGCCGGGCGAAAACCAGGTCCAGGGTGTTACCGTCTTTGTGTGTTTCAGAGGTTGAGAGCTGAGAGAGGCCTAGAGAAGTGGTTAGTGATAGAAGCTGGGATGCAGATGTGGAAGTGGGGCTGTTAATGGGGATGTTGAAGTCTCCCAGGATAAGGGTTGGTAGTTCTGAGGACATGAAGTGCGGCAGCCAGGCAGAGAAATGGTCCAGGAAGTGGGTGGGTGAGCCTGGGGGCCGGTATATGACCGCTACTCTGAGGGAGAGGGGACGAAAGAGCCTGATGGTGTGGACTTCAAAAGAAGGGAATGAGAGTGATGGAACTGAGGGGATGATCTGGAAAGTGCATTGTGGGGACAGGAGTATGCCGACTCCACCACCAGGTCTATTTGTCGGTCTCGGGGAATGGGAGAATTGTAAGCCACCATGGGAAATGGCAGCAGGAGAGACAGTGTCAGAATCCTGAATCCAGGTTTCCGTGAGGGCCAACAAATTCAGAGAGTTTTTCAGAAAGTAATTGTGTAGGAAAGGAAGCTTGTTGCATACAGACCGTGGATTCCAAAGGGCACAATTGAAAGAAGGAGATGAAGGAGTGCAAGTGATATTAGTAAGATTATTAAGGTTTCGATGTGAGGTAGGGTAGGGGTTGAGGTTGGGGGATGGTGGACCGGGGTTGGGGGAGATGTCCCCTGAAATCAGTAGGAGCAGGAAGATAAAGAGCAAGTAGTTTTTGGAATTGTATGAAGAGTTTATGTGCAGTGTGTTTGGGCAAGATGGGCTGAGGCTTTTTAAGAAGGTGAGAAGTGCATGGGAGCTGTACATGGGAGAAGCAAAGAGAGAGGAGCTGATGTATATGAGTCGTGATGGAGGGGGGATTGGTCGGTGAAAGTGGATTGCAAGAGAACATAGGAGGATAGGAATAAAGCACATGGTTAAAAGAAACAGCAGAGTGAGGGTTACCTGACTTCTGCCCTGACTAACTGCCATGTAATAACTGCTGTATCCCGACGCTTATCTTCGTGACGCTTTGCTTCTGTGATGCGTGCACCCCCACATGCGTGCACCCCTATGGATGGTTCTAAATTTATAGTCCAGACTGCAGGGTCTGAAGAGATGGATTGTGGGAACTGGTTGAGGATAATTTGGCAGCTGGGGTCAGCACACCAGGGTTTTTTTTTTTTTTTTTTTTTTTTTTTGGGATGATCAAAGACATTCAGCCTGGCAACATCTATTTTAACACCTCCACCAGATAAGATCTACACTGATCCCAGTCATGGAAATGCAACAGTGAGTTTTAAGTACAATGCACCAAATGATTTATAACTCAAGAATATAACTACTATAATACTGCTCCTATGTACAAGAATATAACTACTATAATACTGCCCCTATGTACAAGAATATAACTACTATAATACTGCTCCTACGTACAAGAATATAACTACTATAATACTGCCCCTATGTACAAGAATATAACTACTATAATACTGCCCCTATGTACAGGAATATAACTACTATAATACTGCTCCTACGTACAAGAATATAACTACTATAATACTGCTCCTACATACAAGAATATAACTACTATAATACTGCTCCTACATACAAGAATATAACTACTATAATACTGCTCTTATGTACAAGAATATAACTACTATAATACTGCCCCTATGTACAGGAATATAACTACTATAATACTGCTCCTACGTACAAGAATATAACTACTATAATACTGCCCCTATGTACAAGAATATAACTATTATAATACTGCTCCTATGTACAAGAATATAACTACTATAGTACTGCTACTATGTACAAAAATATTACTATACTACTGCCCCTATGTGCTATATGGTTTTGTATTTTAGCAGATTGCAATTCACCTTTACACAGATGTAAAATGTCACTCACTTCACCCCAAGGTTACGACTTTACTGTCAGCCAAAATGTCTCCATCTTATGCAGAATGAAATAATATCAAGACTTAGATAAAGAAATATTTCTGCTATTTCAGCACTTGACACACAGATCTCTCAATGACATTTCCAGCACTCGATGTGCGGAGATATAAAGCAGCTGTGTAAACGGGAGCAGCATTCCTCACTACTCGTATGTATGTGGGCACAGGAAAGCTTTCACTACAGGACCTCATCCTAACTTTCACCAGTGTGTGTGAGGAGTAGAAGGGAAGGGTGGGGGGGCAAGAACCTGCTAAAATGTTTATAATGAGATGAAAAAGCTGACGATGCCAAGACACCCCCAAATAGTAAAATGAATAGTAAATATGGTTGAGAATGGTTTACTGTCTAATACATTCATAGTCATTATTGTATGGTTTAATGACTTCTCAGGGATGTATAGCACAGAGCTGCTCTCAGATATTTTACAGGTTACACCTGGTTATTAGTTTGTATATACTTTGCTTTATTTATTGCAAATAAGGAACAGGAAACCTGTCAGGATGATTTTACTACTGAGACTAGTGGTATAGGTCCTAGAACAACAATAAAAATTATACTTATTTGTAAACCGTTGTGCCAAAACTGAGAAATCAAGCTTTGAAGTATTACTCAAATTAGAGAAAATGCACTGAGGGGTGTTGACTCCGCCCCACTGCACTTGAAGGTTAATCTACATGTGGCTTTATTGCTCACCTCCAGCACCTCAAGCTTTTCATGTATACAAGACGTACCTATGTGGGCACCATCAAGCCTTAGGGCATTACAATCCCTGCTCCTGGCACCTGCTATCCTTAATGTATTCCAGATGCATCCTGACATTTTATTTTGACAAGTTTTGCACTTTTTCACATTTTTTGGTTTAATTTTTGCATGATCTTAATAATGATCTTATTAGTTACCCCATGACTGCCGATTTCAGGTCCCCCATATCCTGTTTCTGGTGTAACCATGGCTATAGCAGTAAATTATAGAATTAAAAATCTCTCTCTTTTTGAGAACGGAGAGGATTTTTAATAGGAGGTAATTTGCAAAGTCGCTCATTTTTACAAACCCTTTGCAACTTTACTTATATAACAAGAAGAGACAAACCATTTAAAATGGTCAGCTTAGTTTCAGAAAACATGATTTGATAGGGATTTTCAGATATAAGCGTATCTCCTAACTATAGATTACATTCCCTTACCCAGAAAAACTATTGCTTTGAAATGTCGGCTACCAAGCGCCTTGTGCAGGAGACCATGTAAGAAGTGCAACAACCGTATGCATCAGTATTTGGTGCATGGGTGACGTGGCAGCAGTCCAAGAGCACCAAGATGCAAGGACGGTGTTGCAATGGGTCCATTTATAAGAAGAGGCAGCAGGGATGCCAGCAGATAGGAGGAGGTTCACAAGGCTCTGGTCCAGGAGCCACAGACTACTAATGTGGCTGCTGGAACATCAGTCCATGCAAATCTTTTTGAGAAAAGTTGCAGCTATGTCCCAATAATTTGCATTTTACTACACTTTTCAGTTTATTTTTTTTTCTATATACAATATTTAAAACTTTTAATTAGCGCTGGCGCTATCCTATTTGCAGACATATAGGCTGCAAGTTCAGCCTCTACTAGCTGTAGTCCAGTAAGTCACACTGTAAATCCATCACTCTGGTCTATTTTTCTTTGGGATTTCAGACTTTAATGGCATTCAGTAGCTCAGCACATTAATACGGTGTCACGGGAGGAATGTGCTTGTCTGCGATGTCCGCATGTGCTTCTAATGTCTTCCATATGGTGGACCTACAATTAGCGGTCGTCAGCAGTATCATCTCAAGAGGATGAGCACCCCGGAGTAGTTAGTGCCAGAATCGGAGGGTTTCATTAATAGAGCATTTACCCCACACTTTTGGCCGCCCCCTGCGTAGCCAGATCATCACATTCCCAGAGACTTGAGTCATCACTTACCTATTTTCTAGCAGTCCTGATCTAATCTGCCCTATGTGACGAGGAGAAATTAAAAAAAAAATGTAGGGCAGTAGGAAAGTATTATGAGAAGACTATAAGTCAACTGTTACAGCAATTTAGTAAGACGATAACCAGCTTTCCCAGAGACAGATACTACTACTAAGGTCACATTCACACGTTCAGTATTTTACATTAATATTTGTAAGCAAAAATCAGGAGTGGAACAATCCGAGGAAAAGTTTAATAGAAACATGTCACCACTTCTGCGTTTTTCACCCACTCCTGCAGTTGGCTTAGAAATACTGATGTAGAAAACTGGCCAAATACCGAACATGGCCTAATAAATAGATGGACTGAACCTTTACCGGACAGTAAACTGACTTACCATCACTATTGATAGCAGCAGTGTCTGAGGCTCTCGCTGACGGAGGGAATTAGTCACTCACAAGTCCTCGTAAAATAACATCATTTCTACAACTCACCTGCGAATGTCACGGGCAATTTATGACAACATTTATGACAACATGAATTCTTTCCCTCTGTAGGAAAACACTGAGGTCATGGTATGGCAGCAACTTTAAAAGGACTTATTGGCTGGGAACAGCAGCCTTACCCACTGCCTGCCATAAGTGTATGTTCTGATGAGTGGGTTACACCCAAGAACTGCTGTACTATCATAGCACAGCGATGCTGCAGGCACAGGAGTATGGAAAAATCACTCGTGGATGGCAACTGAAATATACAGATATAACGCCATACAGACAGGGATCAGAGAATGACAATCCCAACCATTTAATGCTATGGTCAATACCTGCTAAACCCAAGTGATTTTACAGAGGGAGATGGCTTGAGACACTATATAGACATTGTTATAGTAGGAAAATCTTTCTAAGTTGGTGTAGTGACACTCTTCACTGGACGATACCTCAAAATGGCACAAAAAACCCCCCATAAAAACCTTCAACTTGAACAGCAAAAAAAGAAAACTCAAAACCCACATCTCAACAATGTAAAAATGTATAAGGATTTTGGAATGTGATGCATTATGCAAAAAATAAATAAAATTATATAAATATAAATATGCAAAACTATATATTATATGTGTAATCCGTAATTTATCGGCCCCATATAAGGTTATTGTGCAATTTATAACTGCACAGTGAATGACAATCTAAAAAAAGTGTACTTACCCCTCCTCATTCCATCTCATCCCCAAAAAATAAAAATAAAATAAGTCCCCCCCACCCCCCAAAAAAAGCAAAAAAAAACAAAAAAAAAAAAACAGACCAAGGCTTCACACGGTGACGTCAATGAAAATACTAAGTTGTGGCTTCTGCAGAGCAATTTGAAAAAAAAAAAAAAAAAGACCCACAACAAGCCACAATCTATATCAATCCCTAAATCTCTCTGAGCATTTGTTAGGTTCTACAATACTCTAGGCATCTCAGATTTACTGTGCTTTCTCCACCGCTCAGCCTGAAATTCAATGCCACATACTCCATTAATTAAAATCAGATGTTGACACTAATATTTGGGGGTCTCTATAGCTCGGTCATCTCCCCACCCGGCGGATCAGATATCAGTAGCTGTTATGACACATTCTCGCCATTTCTTAAATAACTCCATGCACGATCTTGTATGTGAAACCACAAAGATTTATTGACTTTTTTTTGTAATGAAAATATTACTGAGAGTGCGCCAGAGTCCACAATTCTTTTAGTACAAAGATATGTATTTTGGGAAATCAACTCCAAAATATGTAGAAAAATGAATAGGATTTCTTTAGACCCCTACAATTCCCACAAAAAAAAAACAAGTAGAAAAGAAAAAAATAAAATAAACTACAAGAGGCATTAATAAAGCTAAACTTAGGCCACGCTACTCTGAAGCTTTTTGAAGTTTTATTATTTCTGGTTAGACAGAACCCAATCCTGAATAGCTCGCCAGGTGAATGCAAAGTCGCCGACATCTCACACTATCAGCGGGCGGTAGAAACGTGGCGGCCTCCTCTTGTGATGCCTAAAGGTCACCTAAAGAGATGGTGATGGTGTTAGGCACTCGCATACAAAAACTATGCGCTGCATTAGGCAACTAAGGAAGTGTCTATTGCTCTAATGGACAGGGTCAATAAGGGGTTAAAGAAACTGATAATTAGTAAATGATAATGATTAAGGTACGTTATATAAAACAAAATGAAAACATTCGCTCATGCATCATCAATGTCTCCAACAGTCTGCCATCGCCCCTCTACAGTTCATCTACACCTAGCTTGTCTTCATCGTCATTCTGGCCGTCTTTGTATAAGAATGTTAGGAGGAAGAGAGCCACGTCCATGGAGGACCAGTATGCCGTGTGAGACGTCATGGCCGACCAGTATCTACTTTCTACCAGCCCTTCTCGTAGCTCAAAGTCGATTCGGTGCTCCAGGTCCACTGTAAGATCAGTATAAAAGGAAAAAAAAAAAAAAGATCATATAGTAATTCTGGGCTAGAAATATAACTAACATAACCACGTATTATGCCGGTATCTTCAGCTATTAGAACGACTTTTTTTGTGCACCATGGGGACAGCAGTCTACAGGACAGCGGACCCCTGGTACAGTCTGGATTCAGTGCATGGGTCTTAATACAGTATATTGCAATGATGTAATGAGGGTGCAGAAGTAGTGGTAGTAGTAGTGGTAGTAGTAGTGGTCACCTGTGCAAATGCTTAACATAGTCGCCCCTCTGCGGACAATCTACAAAAAAAAAATGTAAGTGGCCCTTTAAAATCTATAGGGATTAAAAGGAAGGAAGCAGGGAATGCTGTTCTTCATTAGTCTCTACTTTCTTATTGTAGATGTCCGCGCGCAGAGAGGTCTGGACGAATGACTTGCATTTCTGACGTCTTGAATGAAGAGGCATTATTGGTGTCTGTCCAAGGGCTGAGATCATTTCCTTCAGTAGAGGAACAGGCCGGGAATAACAATGGGGTGATGCCGTGTGTATACACAGGACGTAATGCAAACTATTAGTACGGCCGATCAATGAAGGAGTCTCAATGATGAGCATTAAACAGGAAAATGCAAAACAAGCAGAGGTCAATTATTTACACTGCACAGACGGATCATAGGGGCTCCGGTAATATTTGCTTTATTTATGTTATTCCTAGTACTAGGAAAGAAGCTCAATGGAGGACAAGTTTCGGTATATAATTCAAGGCTTTTGCTAAAAGAATAGTAGCAAAAACGCTTCAGGTAGCCACTGATCCATCTCCGCACTTCTCTTCATCTACATATGCATGTCTATGAGAGGAGGATGATTATCCTGGAAGCAAACCAATATTCAAAATAGTCCTTTCAGTATTCAACATCAGTCTGCAGCTATTGCACTACACAGGGACTGTATATACCCAACGGTGGGCTGTATTTCTGCTCCAAGCCTGTGACATGGAAATGCTAATGACCCTTACCAGTGTCCAGTGAGCCGGATATGCTGTGTGGAATGGTTTGGGATGCCACAGTACTTTGACTCTGTACTGATTTTTTGTCTTCCCCATCAGCGGAGTCTTTTACATCACAACCTTGAGATGTAGTTGCACTAGAACGTGCAAATCTTGAGAACAACATTCCCCCCAGGCCTTTTCCGATGCTTGCGGCACCTGAAAGACGCACAATGAGCAATGCTAGGAAGGACAAGCCTATGACTTTGCTGCCATCTAGTGGCTGGTTCTTAAGTTGACAATATTCAAGGATTTTTCTTAAAACATTTACGTTTTACATTTACGTAGCAATCCAGAGAACGGGGTTTTCTGCAGAGTACTTTTTTTGAATGGAGCTGAGATATACATACTCAAACTCTGTTGCATGCATCGACCCTGGGACTGCCCGAAAGAGTGGTGCGCTAGACCTGCCACCCTTCCCCCCACAGTCCCTTAGAAAATGACTAGAATGGAGGTGAAGTATTGACACGACACTTCCATTTAAGAGAGGGAGTCCTATTTTCACATTTGTGGAGGTTATGTTTGGTTGGACCAGCAGCAATAAGCAAATTATCCCTTATTTGACGGACAGGGGATAACTTCTTACTTTGGGAACAACCCTTTAACCTGATAATCAAGAGTCTCAAATTTACAGAGCTCGGTAGTAGAGCATTGTAAATTAGAGCACTGGATTTAAGCTCAGACAATTTAGCGGGCCGCCCACCCAGAGTCAGGCAGAGAAGTGTACCCCAAGGTGTTTATTAACCCTTCTGTCTTCTCTTTTGAAGGTTACATAGTGCTCAGTAAATGCTGCTGATGCTTCTGTAGGACCTGACGATCACATGCCCTCTGGGTGCGGGACATCATAAGCCCAGATCAGCTCTGCCAGTAGCGTGTGTCATAGAACTGGGCTCTATTCCCCTGTATCTGGAGCTTCTATAGATGCCTCAGTCACAGTGGAATAAAATGCACAATAAGCAGAGAAAAAAGCCACAACATGCTCCTCAGACTGTGAGAGTTTGTCTTCATAAAAATAGGAGTATGTAACCAAAAAAAAAGCCTAGAGAAATCAGTTATCTACATGACCATAATAACCTGTTCAATTAATTTCTCAAATGTTATTTCTTGCGAAATTAGAACAGGAAAAAAAAAGTATGATTACTGAAATGGTGAGAGGCAAAAACAAAACACAACAAAAAAAAAAACCATTTACTGGTAATTAATGGGTTATCGTAAATACAATAAAAGGTGGGCATTACCTAATATGCTTGCTTTGCCGATATTCGTTATGGACTCTCCATAGTGTCTTCGAGGCAGGACTGGTGACGTACTTGGGCTCGGGATGCTTTCTGTATCGGACATTGAGGTAGTATCTTTGGACGGGTTGATGAGACACGGTCTCAGGTGTTTGTATGGAATGGGATTTGTGGTGTTGGATGAGTGGATCTGGACTGGTGCAATGTTGCTGTAGTGCTTCAATATTAATGGCTCAAGTCTGTAGGCCTAAAATGGAACAAAGTAGACAGAAATATCAAACTTCTAAGGCAATCTGGTCCCTGGTAAATAATGAAGAATCGCATAAAGATAGGGAGATATGGAACATGCTCAGTGACCTCCACACAACTCATTCACTCTTTTGGGTTTTCTTGGACTTCTATTTAGACAATAAAGGGGTTATCCACTATTAGGACAACCCCTTCTGAGTCTCTATGTTTCCCCCCAGTAATCCTAAGGTACTGGAACCCGTTGCAGGGGTGGCAACGCAGGTTCTTCCAGCGGAGCTCCGTTCCGTGCACCGACTGTTCTCAGTGCTGCAGGTTAGCGCTCCTAATTAAGTGCACGAGTTCTGTATCTTAGCCGGATTGCGAAGGTTCTGACCTGATCAAATAGTATCATAGATAGCAATGATACAGCAATGTGAACGCACCTTTATATTCTGCTTACTTTGCCGCCAACACCTGAAGTGAAAGCAGCTGTACAAATTGGTTTCCATAATTAAGTTTCTAATATTGATCAGTAAATTGCCATTTTTCTCTTTAGTTGGAGCAGCTGTTTTTGAAAATAGGAACTGCGGCCATATTGGTTGTTACTGAATTGGTTTCACAACAACTGATAAAATAGGTTAGTGACATAATGACGACCAATCGTTAGCTTAAATAAAAATGGATATACAGTGGGGAAAAAAGTATTTAGTCAGCCACCAATTGTGCAAGTTCTCCCACTTAAAAAGATGAGAGAAGCCTGTAATTGACATCATAGGTAGACCACAACTATGAGAGTCAAAATGAGAAAACAAATCCAGAAAATCACCTTGTCTGATTTGGCAACATTTATTTTGCAAGTTATGGTGGAAAATAAGTATTCGGTCATTAACAAAAGTTCATCTCAATATTTTGATATATATCCTTTGTTTGCAATGACAGAGGTCAAACGTTTTCTGTAAGTCTTCACAAGGTTGGCACACACTGTTGGTGGTATGTTGGCCCATTCCTCCATGCAGACCTCCTCTAAAACAGTGATGTTTTGGTCCTGTCGCTGGGCAACACGGACTTTCAAATCCCTCCAAAGGTTTTCTATGGGGTTGAGAGCTGAAGACTGGCTAGGCCACTCCAGGACCTTCATGTGCTCCTTACAAAGCCACTCCTTCATTGCCCTGGCTGTGTGCTTGGGATCATTATCATGCTGAAATACCCATCCACGTTTCATCTTCAATGCCCTTGCTGATGGAAGGTGGTTCGCACTTAAAATCTCACGATACATGGCCCCGTTCATTCTTTCATGTACACGGATCAGTTGTCCTGGTCCCTTTGCAGGGAAACAGCCCCAAAACATGATGTTGCCACCACCCCCATGCTTCACAGTAGGTATGGTGTTCTTTGGATGCAACTCAGCATTCTGTCTCCTCCAAACACGATGAGTTTTGCTTCTACCAAACAGTTTTACTTTGGTTTCATCAGACCATATGACATTCTCCCAATACTCTTCTGGATAATCCAAATGCTCTCTAGCAAACTTCAGAAGGGCCCAGACACGTACTGGCTTAAGCAGGGGGACACGTCTGGCACTGCAGGATCTGAGTCCCTGGTGGCGTAGTGTGTTACTGATGGTAGCCTTTGTTACGGTGGTCCCAGCTCTATGCAGGTCATTCACTAGGTCCCCCATGTGGTTCTGGGATTTTTTCTCACCGTTCTTGTGATCATTTTGACTCCACGGGGTGAGATCTTGTGTGGAGCCCCAGATCAAGGGAGATTATTAGAGGTCTTGTAAGTCTTCCATTTTCTTATTATTGTTCTCACAGTTGATTTCACACCAAGCTGCTTGCCTATTGCAGATTCAGTCTCCCCAGCCTGGCGCAGGGCTACAATTTTGTTTCTGGTGTCCTTCGACAGGTCTTTGGTCTTCACCATAGTGGAGTTTGGAGTGTGACTGTTTGAGGTTGTGGACAGGTGTCTTTTATACTGATAAGTTCAAACAGGTGCCATTACTACAGGTAATGAGTGGAGAACAGAGGAGCCTCTTAAAGTAAAAGTCATAGGTCTGCGCTGCAAGTAAAAATCTTCTTTATACAGAGCTGGATAGCATCAGATTATGTGGATATTACAGGAAACAAAATGAGAATTCATGATTCCAACAGAACGTAACAGACAGGTGAGCTGGAATAACCATGCCGCGTGCAGCTCCCTGATTAATGTCTCGTTAGGTATAGAAGGGGGTATCCAAATGAATATGATCTGAGCTGTAATTGAGGGCAGCTATGCAATGTACAGAGCCATGCTGTTTCCAGGTCTGATCACATCGAGCCGGTGTGTTGGATGCAACTTTAGTGTGAGCTCAGTGCACCTTCCCACCTACTTGTTTTGCACCCATCTTTCCTCCCCCTCTTCGTTGATTGACAGCTCTAGTTTTACAGGACCCAGAGGAGGGTTAAAATAAATAGGTAGGTGCCCTGACCTGCTCGGTGTACCCTTGGCGTGTCCTTGGTGCGACCAGTCATTTTGTACTCACGGACTCCCTATAAAAGGAGTATTCTCTGTTCTAAGGAACTCATGACCTATTCACAACTGTGAGATTGCTGTAGGTCATCAACTACCTCACCGGTGAGCTTGGCAATCTGCGTGCATCATTCAGTGATGACCTTATGCATGTGACCCTTGCAGTCAATCTTCAGCATCAGCAGGCCTGTGCCTCACCTGGCAGCACTTCCACTGAGGATCATGATGGACAGTAGCGATCATATGTGCTTGAATCGGCACGTTATTGCTACAGAAAATAAGTACAGACTGGCACAGAGACCAGTGGACTGGTAAGACTCAGCAGCACCCCTTGAGCTATATACAAGTGCTTCTCACAAAATAAGAATATAAAAAAGTTAATTTCAGTTCTTCAATACAAAAAGTGAAACTCGTATAGAGTCATTACAGAGTGATCTATTTGACGTGTTTCCTTCTGTTAATGTTGATGATTATGGCTTACAGCCAATGAAAACCCAAAAGTCATTATCTCAGTAAATCAGAATACTTTATAACACCAGCTTGAAAAATGATTTTACAATACTAAATGAAATGTATGTTCAGTTAATGCACTCAATACTTGGTCGGGGCTCCTTTTGCATCAATTACTGCATCAATGCGGCATGGCGGCTAACAGCCTGTGGCACTGCTGAGGTGTTATGAAAGCCCAGGTTGCTTTGCTGGCAGCGTTCAGCTCATCTGCATTGTTGGGTCTGTTGTCGCTCATCTTCCTCTTGACAATACCCCATAGATTCTCTATGGAGATAAGATCAGGCGAGTTTGCTGGCCAATCAAGCACAGTGATACTGTTTGTAAACCAGGTATTGGAAAGAAAAAAGAAGTTCCAGCGCCAGGAATGGAAAATTAAAAATCCATTTTATTTTGTGCCATTGCATATTAAAATTCCAGCAGGTACAGCATATCTGTCGGATGACTACAGAACAACGCGTTTCGACGCCTCAGGTCTTAATCATGATCATCCGACAGATATGCTGTACCTGCTGGAATTTTAATATGCAATGGCACAATAAAATGGATTTTTAATTTTCCATTCCTGGCGCTGGAACTTCTTTTTTCTTTCCTAATATTGATTGACTGCCTAGTCAAATCCGTGCACAGGATTTGGATCCTACCAGCAAGGCAGTGCGGTGAGCTGGATTAATTTCTCTCTTTTTTTTTTTTTTTAAACCAGGTATTAGTACTTTTGGCAGCGTGGACAGGTGCCAAGTCCTGCTGTAGAATTAAATTTCCATCTCCAAAAAGCTTGTCGGCAGAGAGAAGCATGAAGGACCCTAAAATTTCCTGGTAGACGGCTGCGCTGACTTTGGTCTTGAGAAAACACAGTGGACCTACACCAGCACATGACATGGCTTCCCAAACCATCAATGATTGTGGAAACTTCACACTAGACCTCAAGCAGCTTGGATTGTCTGTCTCTCCACTCTTCCTCTAGACTCTGGGACCTTCATTTCCAAACAAAGTGCAAAATTTACTTTCACCTTAAAACACCACTTTGGACCACTGAGCAACAGTCCAGTTCCTTTTCTTCTTGGCCCAGGTAAGATGCTTCTGGCGTTGTGTATTGGTCATTAGTGGTTTGATACAAGGAATGCGACACTTGTAGCCCATGTCCTGGATGCGTCTGTGTGTGCTGGCTCTTGAAGCAATGACTCCAGCAGCAGTCCCCTCTCCTTGTGAATCTCCCTCATATTTTTGAATGGCCTTTTCTTAATCCTTTCAAGGCTACGATTATCCCGCATGCTTGTGCACCTTTTTCTACCACATTTTTTCCTTCAACTAAACTTTCCATTAATATGCTTGGATACAGCACTCTGTGAACAGCTACCTTCTTTAGCAATGACCTTTTGTGGCTTACGCTCCTTGTAGAGTGTGTCAATGACTGCCTTCTGGACATCTTTCAAGTCAGCAGTCTTCCCCATGATTGTGGAGCCTACTGAAACGGACTAAGGGACCTTTTTAAATGCTTAGGAAGAACCTTTTCATGTGTTTTGTTAATTATTCTAATTTACTGAGATAAGGACTTTTGGGTTTTCATTGGCTGTAAGCCATAATAATCGACATTAACAGAAATAAACACATGAAATAGATCACTCTGCTTGTAATGACTCTATAGAATATACGAGTTTCAATTTTTATATTGAAGAACGGAAATAAATTAACTTTTTGATGATATTCTATTTTGATGAGAAGCACTTGTATTACGAAACAGCTGGGAGTGGTGCTTTAAAGGGAACCTGTCACCTATTTTTGTCGCTATAAGATGTGTACACTGCCTTTCAGGGCTTATCTACAGCATTCTATAATGCTTCAACAGAGAGGGGAGTGGTCTGTGAGGACCACAAATACGACGAGAAAGTCCATCAATATTATAAAAATATATAAATCTTTATTTGACAAGTATGCAGAAATAGACGGTGACAGTGAGTACAACCATTAGGCACCAAAGTGCCATAAAAACACCAGGACGCCTGAACCCATATTATTGCATGATGTCCCTATAAATGTGGTCAGTGACCAACAAGTAACCACAATGGTATCCATTAGCAGGTATAGCACCCATATCCGCTGGCCATAATGTCTCATCTAATGCTAACATGAGAAATGCCTAATGAATGATCGTGCATAATGGGCCAAAATGAGGCCAATAATCATACCTGTAAGGGTCCTATACAGGGGCGTAAGGGTCAGCACATCCGCTGGATACCATTGTGGTTACTTGTTGGTCACTGACCACATGTATGGGGACATCATGCAATAATATGGGTTCAGGTGTCCTGGTGTTTTTATGGCACTTTGGTGCCTAATGGTTGTGCTCACTGTCACCGTCTATTTCTGCATACTTGTCAAATAAAGATTTATATATTTTTATAATATCGATGGACTTTTTCGCCGTATTTGTGTCCTGGTGTTTTTATGGCACTTTGGTGCCTAATGTTTGTGCTCACTGTCACCGTCTATTTCTGCATACTTGTCAAATAAAGATTTATATATTTTTATAATATCGATGGACTTTTTCGCCGTATTTGTGTCCTGGTGTTTTTATGGCACTTTGGTGCCTAATGTTTGTGCTCACTGTCACCGTCTATTTCTGCATACTTGTCAAATAAAGATTTATATATTTTTATAATATCGATGGACTTTTTCGCCGTATTTGTGTCCTGGTGTTTTTATGGCACTTTGGTGCCTAATGTTTGTGCTCACTGTCACCGTCTATTTCTGCATACTTGTCAAATAAAGATTTATATATTTTTATAATATCGATGGACTTTTTCGCCGTATTTGTGTCCTGGTGTTTTTATGGCACTTTGGTGCCTAATGGTTGTGCTCACTGTCACCGTCTATTTCTGCATACTTGTCAAATAAAGATTTATATATTTTTATAATATCGATGGACTTTTTCGCCGTATTTGTGGTCCTCACAGACCACTCCCCTCTCTGTTGACACATTTTAAGAGACTAGTCCATATTTAGTCCTTTATTTGCAGCAACCATTATTTGCTTCATTATGAATTTTGTTTCCATAGTTACTTGGTTAGTATTGCTGCTCTTTATTATTGGCTTGTGTTAGCATTCTATAATGTTGTAGATAAGCCCCCAGCCTGACTTAGGAGACAAGAAAAATAACTTATTTTACTCACCGGGGGGGGGGGGGACTGGCGGTCCGATGCAGTCCAGGGCGCAGACGCTGGGCCTCTCTGACCTTTCCCGGCGCCTGCGTACTGCAGTACTTTACTCTGCTCAACGGGGCAGAGAAGTACGCCTGCGCAGGAGCGCGATGCCAGGGAGACATGATGCAACAGATGCAAGAAGATGGGAGGCGCCGGACCCAGACCTGCAACATCCAGCAAACCGGACCACCCCTCTCGGGTGAGTAGGTGAGTATAATAAAACTTATTTTTCTTATCTTTCAGGTCAGATCGGGGGCTTATCTCCAGCATTATAGAATGTTGTAGATAAGCACTGAAAGGCAGTGGCCGCATCTTATAGCAGCCAAAACAGGTGACAGGTTCCCTTTAAAGTACAGGTAAAACCCTGCAAATTGGTGCATGTTGAACAGATATTGCAGGGGTTATTTTCTTTAAGTCTACAGAATGAGCAGAGACTTACCACAGGATCTGCAGGGTGGAAAACATTAAACAAACGATTACAAATAGCTCTAGGTAAAATATGATCTTGAGTTCCGCGATTTCCTGGACGAATTCCACGTAATGCTAAAAATACTGCCAGGGGCGAACCCATGCAGAAAAAGTTCTCCACCTACAAGGGTAAAAGCAGGCAAATGGTCAAAGTATAATTGTGCTATGGGTAAACTGCATTGACCACTCTCCACAAAAAAAAAAAAAAATCACAACTGTTAATAGCCGTAGCTAACCTCATTTCCAGAAATCTACTTGCCTTGAATTTTAAAACAGGGGTATTGGAACTCTTAAGTCCATTTAGTCTGTCTTCCAGTTCTTTTAGCCTGCAAAGAACAATATAATTATATTTTCACTTTTTATGCAAACATCTCTATTATGTAAGTAGTAAACCGGGGAGAACAGACAGTAATTTTAGCAGTCTTCTGTTGTAATGTCAGCCTGAATTATGGCATGTGGATAATGTCGCCTCACGCCCACAGAAACCGAGACAATCTGCTGACCATGGCAAACTTACTAACAGATAGCAGCTTTGGAGCTGCGGCCAGAGATGTTTAACCCCTTCACGACCTTGTGATTTTCCATTTTTCCCCCTTTCTTCCCAGAGCCATAACTTTTTTATTTTTCCATCAAAATGGCCATATGGGGGCTTGTTTTTTGCAGGACAAGTTGTTTTTTTGAACAACACCATTGATTTTTCCATATAGTATCCTGGAAAACAGGAAAACAAAATCCAAGTGTGGTGAAATTGCAAAAAAAGAGCAATTCCACAATTGTTGTTTTGTTATTTACCATTTTCACTAAATGCTAAAACCGACCTGTCATTATGATTCTCCAGGTCATTACAAGGTTGCAGATACCAAACATATATAGGATTTTTTTAAATTTAAATTGTAAAAAAAAATGCACAGTTTGAAGAAAAAAAAATGGCGCCATCTCCCGAAACCCATAGCGTCTCCATTCTTTGGGGCTGAGTGAGGGCTTATTTTTTGCGCACCGAATTAACGTTTTTAGTGATACCATTTTTGGGGTAGATACGATGTTTTGACTGCCTGTTATTTCATTTTATTGCAATGTTGTAGCGACCAAAAAAAAACGTAATTCTGGCGTTTTGATTTTGTTTCTCGTTACACCATTTGCCAATCGGATTACTTGTTTTTATATTTTATATACTGGTCTAATAGGTTGCTTGCACATATGCAAAAGGAAAGGGGTCCTCAGACTCATCTTGCTAGTCATTTGTTGCTCCATCCAGTTGGAAACTCAAGGGAGAGTTAGTTGTAAGACTTTATCGGGTTAACTTCTATTGGAGTTATGGAAAGAGCTGAACAGCCCGACAACATAACCCGCAAGATAATCTGTCATTTTGCTCCACAATAGAGTCTAACAAATGCTAATATTTGTGTCCCATCTCGTAGCATCCAACCATCACCTCTGACATTCACTTAAGTCACTGAGCTAAGCCATGATACTACGTACCGTTGCTTGGTCAAGCAAAGCTCCCGAAGTAGATGTTGTTCTTCATAACTAATCCACTGGTCCTCAGTCTCCTCCTTATCCAGCTGTTCATAAACATGGACTGGATTCCACCCAGTCATGATATCGAAGGTAATCACACACCCCAGGGAGTGGGACACAATAGACACTTTGCCTCCTCTTTCTTCAAACTCTGGGTTTCGGGAGCAGAACAAGTTGTAGAGACGGTTCAGTTCTTGCAGTAATCCTTTCACTAACTGATAAAGGAAAATTAAGCTTCTTATTGCTAATGAACTCTGCAAAACCACAATTTATAATTTAAGACATAGGTACGATAAGGTAGGCAATTTGATACTTTAACAGTCAGAAGAATGCAAACATCTATTAGTGGCAGTCTGTATTCTGCTCATGTTACTACTAAAACCATAAAGCAACTTTACAGTGTAACAAACTTCTTATAAAGGGGGTATATAATTCAGCCCTTATCTCCATCACCCAATGCCAGTTTAGTTGTTGTGGACATGTGTCTGTGAGTGTGGAGGAGGCCAGTTATACAACTGACGACTATCTTAAGTGTGCAACCAGCATGGAAGCGCCAGCCAAAAAAGTGGGTGTGGGTGACGGACACATTTTAACAGCCTTACAAGGTCTCTGTGACTCAGCGAGGCTTTTTCCAGCAAATTCTGGCACATGATGCCTAAAGCTCAATAATTGATGAGTTACAAGGTTGAGCAGGTGACACCGATACTCTTTAATAAGAAATTGCATTGTTTTTGTCCAACTAGCAGAACAAGAGCAAACATACACTGACATAAGCTTTCTGGTCCACTTATTATACCGGCTATGTAATGAATGTCAGCATTGTTGTAGAAAATTAGAACATGGGAAATAAAACCACCCAGTCGGCACCTTCTCTGTGTCATGTCCTAGCATGCCATGAACCGTGGTGACATTACAGATACATGACTGGCACTACGGACAGTGGGCATGAGGGAAGCACAGACTTTTTATTATACATTGCCCTGCTAATTCGGTTTTGGAAACTCGATCCCATAAGGACTTTCTTTTTGGCTTTGTCAATTAAGTGGGGGCCTTTGAATATGTTTGGTTTACTGGCACATGGCAGTGCATATACATGTGTTGTGCCAAGATTGTATGTCATAGACACGACTTATGGAAACTGGAAAAAGGATGACTAGTGAAACAGGGATTTTTGTCGTACTCACCGTAAAATCCTTTTCTCCAAGACGCTCATTGGGGGACAGGACTGTGGGTGTATGCTACTGCCACCAGGAGGCGAACACTAAGTGAATGAAAGACAGGTTAGCTCCTCCGCAGTATACACCCTCGTCCTAGTTGCCAGCGAGACCAGTTCGGTGCAAAAGCAGTAGAGAACAAAAAAAATAGACAACATCAACCTTAATGCAGGTATCATGTCTAGAAAACCCACTTACTATCATAAATACATATTAAACAACATAAGGAGCCAATTGGCTAATGGGGGGTGCTGTGTCCCCCAATGAGCATCTCGGAGAAAAGGATTTTACGGTGAGTACCACAAAAATCCCTGTTTCTCCTTCACCTCGTTGGGGGACACAGGACTGTGGGACGTCCTAAAGCAGTACCTGGGTGGGAAGTCGACTCACCGGTCCAAGCTTTATGCACCTCCTGTCTACAGGTGCACCACCGCTGCTTGGAGAATCCTTCAACCCAGGCTCGAGTCTGCTGAAGCCCGAGTATGGATACTGTAATGCATAGAGAATGTATGCAAACTGGACCAGGTTGCCGCCTTGCAGACCTGTTCTGCTGATGCCGAAGAGCCGCCCACCGCCCGAGTGGAGTGTGCTCTTATCCCTGCCGGAACAGGTGCGCCTCTGATACGGTAAGACTCCTGAACAGTCAAACGAATCCACCTGGCTATGGTTGATCTTCAGGCAGCGAGTCCCTTCCTGTGACCCTCAGGGAGCACGAACAGAGTGTCTGTCAGACGAAAGGATGCCGTCCGTGACACGTACCTCCTGAGGGCACTCACCAGGTCCAAAGTATGAAGAGCCTTTTCCACACGGTGTACGGGTGCTGGGCAAAAAGAGTGTAAGTCAGTGTCCTCATTAATGTGAAATGAGGAAACGACCTTTGGCAGAATAGGGGGAGCAGGCCTGAGAACCACCTTATCCTTGTGAAAAATCAGGAACGGAGCTCGGCAAGATAGAACCGCCACCGCAGAGAACCCGCCTGATTGATGTTATAGCTACGAGGAATACCACATTCCAGGAAAGGTATGTCAAAGAGACATCCTGTAGTTGCTCAAATGGAGATTCCTGCAGAACACTTAGGACCAGGTTAAGGTCCCAGGCTTCCAGAGGAGCCCTATAGGGAGGTACCAAGTGGGAGACCCCCTGGATAAAGGCCTTTACCTGCAGATTGGTAGCGATCCTGCGCTGGAACAGGACAGATAAGGCAGATATCTGTCTTCTGAGGGAACTTGGAGCTAGCCCCGAATCTAGGCCAGTCTGGGGGAAAACTAAGATGTTGGTAATGGAGAAACTCAGCAGGGAATAACTGCGGTCTTTACACCATGCGAAGAAAACCTTCCAGGTGTAGTGGTAGATACATGCTGAGGCGGGCTTCCGGGCGCTAACCATTGTAGCGACCACATTCTGGGAGAAACCAGCCTGGGTCAGAATCCAAGATTCAAAGGCCACATCATAAAACAGAGGGCCCCCAGAGTCCTAGTGACAGATCGGGCCCTGGGAGAGCAGTTCTGGGCGCTCTGGCAACCGCCAGGGGATGTCGGAGAGTAGCTGAACTAGGTCTGGGTACCACGCCCGACGAGGCCAATCTGGGGCAATCAGAATTACTGGGACCCTCTCTGCCTTGACCTGCCTGATGACCCTCGGAAGTAGTGGCAGCGTGGGAAATAGGTACGGGAGGCGAAACTGGTTCCATGGTAGAACCAACGCGTCCACGGCAATTGCTTGTGGGTCCGGGGATCAAGCGACAAACGTGGGCACTTTGGCATTTACCCTGGAGGCCATCAGGTCCACATCCAGCGTTACCCAACGTTGGCAAATCTGCAGGAAGACTTAGGGGTGTAGTGACCATTCCCCGGATGCAAGACCCTGCTGGCTGAGGAAGTCTGCTGCCCATTTTTCTACGCCTGGGATGTGGACTGCTGAGATCACCGAGTGGTTTCTCTCGGCCCAGCGGAGGACGTGCTCCACCTCGTGCATGGCCGCTCTGCTGCGGGTGCCCCCCTGATGATTTATGTAAGCCACGGCCGTGGCATTGTCCGATTGAATCCGGATGGGGCGGCTCGTTAGAAGATGATGGAAATGCTGCAAAGCCAGCCGGATTGCTCGTATCTCTAGAAGGTTGATCGGGAGGCATGATTCCCGTGGTGCCCAATGTCCCTGAGCTGTATGGTGGCAAAAAACCGCTCCCCAGTCGAGGAGACTGGAGTCGATTGTGACCAACAGCCAATGGTCCGGGGGAAAAGGCTTCCCCTGAGGAAGGGAGGAACTCATAGTCCACCACCTGAGTGCCTGTCTGACCTGCGCGTACAACCGGCACCGATGGTCGAGAGTAAAAGGTTTCTTGTCCTAAGATGCCAAGAGGGTGTGTTGCAGGGGACGAAGATGGAGTTGGGCAAATGGAACTGCTTCCATTGCTGCCACCATTTTCCCTAAGACCCTCATGCAAAAATGAATGGTACGAGGGACTGGTTGGCGAAGTGCCTCGACTCCCTGCTGGAGGGCTAGGGCCTTGTCCTGAGGGAGAATTACCAACCCTCGGGAGGTGTCGAAAATCATCCCTAAAAAGGAAATCCTCTGAGTTGGAACAGGGGATGATTTCTTCAGGTTGACCAACCATCCTAAGCGGGAAAGAGTATCCAGCGTGATGTTGACGCTCTCCTCGCATGCTCAAAATGACGGGCCCTTGACCAAGAGGTCGTCTAAGTAAGGCAAGACGACTATGCCTCGGGAGTGCAGGATGGCCATGACGACCGCCATGACCTTTGTGAACACTCTGGGCGTGGTGGCTAGCCTGAAGGGCAGAGCTGCGAACTGGAAATGTAGGCCGTTGATAGCGAAGCGCAAAAATCTTTGATGCGGTGGGAAAATCGTAGTTACTTACCGATAACGGTATTTCTCTGATCCCATGACGGCACCACGGAGAGAGGGATCCGCCCTCAGGGACAGGAAACCTGCAGATGAAAAAGGCAGTACCTCTCTCCCACATCAGTTGGTTTACAGAGTGTTACACAGAACTTCCAGCTGCAACTCAAATGGTTATAAAAATCCAAAATCAAACTAAGCTTAATAGAGGCACCGCATGGTAATAAGGCAAATTAACTCACTCTAATGTGCACACCTGTGTGTAAAAGGGAGGGGATGTACGGGTGCAGTTATGGGATCAGAAAAATACCGTTATCGGTAAGTAACTACGATTTTCTCTTTCCCCCATGACGGCACCACGGAGAGAATTACAAAAATTGTACATCTAGGGAGGGACCACAGCCTCCAGAATCCTTTTCTCAAAGGTGAGATCTGAAGAGAAGGTCAAGTCTAGACGGTAGTGTTTGAAAAATGTAGAGGGGGGGGGGGGGAAGACCAAGTGGCAGCTCTACATATCTGGTCTAATGAAGAGTCGGCTTTCTCCGCCCAGGATGATGCCACTGCCCTGGTTTAATGGGCCCTTATGTCCTCTGGGATGGCCGCCCTGCAAGAGGAGTAGGATAGGGTGATGGCCTTTCTTATCCATCTTGCCAGTGTGGCCTTCGATGCTTTTTGACCCTTCCGTGGACCCTGAAAACAGACAAACAGAGCCGTATCCTTTCTAAACTGCCTTGTGGTTAACAAGTATTGGACCAGTCACCTTTTTACATCTAAAGTATGCAGTACCTCTTCTGTTTTGTTCTTGGGATTGGGACAGAAGGTGGGTAAGGAGATCTCCTGGTCCTATGAAACTGTGATGGAACCTTGGGGAGATAGGCCGGGTCGGTTTTGAGAATTACCCTATCCTCCAGTACTTGGGTGAAGGGTGAGTGGGCAGATAAAGCTTGCATATCACTAATGCGAAGGGCCGAAGTTAAGGCTACGAGGAGGGAGGTCTTAAGGGACAATATTTTTAGGGGAGCTTCCTCTAGGGGTTCTAAGGGAGAGTTGGTCAGTGCGTTTAACACTAGGTTTAGATCCCGGGGGGGTGGTGCGTAGAGAGATCGGCCTGGATCTACGTGAGGCTCTCATGAATCTCCTAACCCACCGATTTCTGGCTAAGTCATGTTTATACAAAGCTCCTAAGGCTGCCACCTGTACTTTCAAGGTGCTGGTAGGTAACCCCTTTTCCAGCCCCCTCTGTAGGAATTCCAGAATTTTGTTTATTGGGATTTCTCCCGTTGGGTCAGAACCTGATACTGACATGAATTTTTTACATACTTTCCCATATGCCTTAGTGGTTACTGGCTTCTTACTTTGTAGTAGCGTGGTTACCAAGTTTGACGAGAAGCCCCTATTGCTTAGGAGTTCCCTCTCAAAAGCCAAGCTGTCATGTGTAAGTTTTTTATATGGGGGTGATACACTGGTCCCTGGGATAGAAGGTCTGGAGTTTATGGTGGAACCCAGGGGTCTGTAACGGACATTCTTCTCAGCCAGGGGAACCATATTCTGAGGCCAGAAGGGCGCTATTACCACTACCGTCGCTTTGTCCCCCTGTATTTTCCTCAGTACTAAGGGGATGAGAGATATTGGTGGGAAAGCGTAAGCCAGATGATAATCCCAGGGTATCGTGAAGGCATCTAGAGCTACTGGGCCCCCCCTGGGGAGCGATCAAGCAGAAGGTTTCTAATTTCCGGTTCTGAATGTTCGCAAATAAGTATTTCTGGCCGGCCCCAGAGTTTCACAATCTGGTCAAAGACTAACTGACTTAGTTCCCACTCTCCCTGTTTTAGACGTGTTTGGCTTAGGAAGTCCGCTGTTCGGTTTTCTGAACCTTTTATGTGGAGGATTGTCAGGGATTCTAGATTGTGTTCTGCTAGGTGAAAGATGGATTTGGTTACCTCCATCAGCGCTCGAGATCTGGTGCCCCCCTGGTGGTTTAGATATGCTACCACTACCCGGTTGTCTGAGAACACCCTTATGTGTTGTGAGCGAAGTGAATCCAAAAAAATGTATGACTGCTAGCTTTACTGCCAGCAACTCCTTCATGTTTGAGGAAGCTGACTCTCTTCCCACAGTCCAGGGCTCTTGCGCCACCTGGCTGCCTAGATGTTCACCCCACCCCCAGGGACTTGCGTCCGTAGTTAGGATCTTTGTCGTTGGTAACGCCCAAGGAACCCCCTTGGTGAGATTGGCTGCATCTGTCCACTATGTTAAGGAGTGTATTGCGTTTGGTGAGATGTCTAATTGCATGTCTAAATTCCCGTGTAGGGAAGCTTCTGCGTCTAATATTTCCCACTGTAAGTCTCGAGTGTGGCTGTACTGCTGGCATGCAGGCTGTTATCGACCCCAATAGAGACATTGCTTTTCTCATGGTAGTGACTGGGGAAGCTATCATTTGTGACACCATTAGTGTCATCTTGTGACTATTCGTCTGCGGAAGATAACATTTTTGTTCGGTTGAGTCCAGTATTATCCCCAAGTACTCCTGTACCTGACTTGGTACAAGTCTGGATTTGGGCAAATTCAGCATCCATCCTAGACTCAGTAGAGATCTCATGATCATGTCCAATTGTTATCTGCAGTGGTGGAAGGTGACGCCTACTACTAAGAGATCGTCCAGGTATATCAGGATGTTTTGCTCTCTTATGTGGGCCATTACTTCTGACATTATCTTTGTAAATACTCTTGGAGCAATAGCCCAAAGGGGAGAGCTCTGAACTGATAATGTTTTATCTCCCCCTGGATCGTCACCGCCACCCTGAGGTATTTCCTGTGGTCTTTGTGAATAGGCACATGGTCTCAAGTCTAATACCGCCATGAAGCACAATGGGGGAAGCATTTTTACACAAGATTTCATTGTCTCCATTTTGAAATGCTGAACTTCCAGGAACTTGTTCAGTCTTTTTAGATTTATGATCGGCCTGTATGTTCCGTCTGGCTTTCTGCAAAGGAAGAGAGGGAGTAAAAGCCTTTGCCTCTGTCCTGGTAGGGGACTTCTTGTAATACGTCCTTCTCCCTTAGATTCGCGATTTCTTGTTGCAGAGCCAGCTGCTCGTGTGATGTCTTTTGGGGCGTTATCACGAAAGAATTGTTTAGGAGGGTATTGAATTTTAGCCTCAGACCTTCGGAATCCACGAACTCGCGAATATTTTTTCCCAGGCCTGGAGGAAGTAGGACAATCTTCCCCCGACCCGGGGAGCACCTTCATTGTGGCTTTTTGCTGTCGGGGGGTTTGTTAAACATAAAGCCTTTGTTTTTATTTCTTTTATCCTCCCATCATCCTTTGTTTCCTTTTGGGGGTCTTCGTTGCATAAATCTTCTGTTCTGAAAAGGCCGTTTGTATGACTGACTAGGGAACCCAGGAAAGGATTTTTTCTTGTCCCCTGCCTTGTCCAAGATGTCGTCTAGCATTGGCCCAAATAAAAATTCCCCCTCACACGGGATTGCGCACAATTTGGTTTTAGTCTGCAGGTCTCCCGGCCAGCATTTCAGCCATAAGGCACGTCTCGCGGCATATGAGGAGGCTGCCCTAGCTGCCAACCTAGTCGAGTCTACGGACGCATCCGCCAGGAAAGCTGCTGCTCCCTTCATTACAGACACTGATCTTTACATTGTTTCTCTTGGGAATTTTTCCTTTCTTTGGGAATCTAAGTGATCCAGCCAGACCATTAGGGCGCGTGCCATGCATGTGGCTGCTATGGCTGGCTTTAGACCACCTCCTGCCGCCTCCCAAGCATTTTTTAAAAAAGTTTCTGCTTTTTTATCCATTGGGTCCTTCAGGGTGCCCATGTCTTCGAAGGGCAGGGCAAATTTTTTAGAAGCTTTTGCCACAGCTAAGTCTAATTTAGGTGCTTTACTCCATAGGGAGCAGGCCGGGTCGTGGAAGGGGTATTTTCTCTTGGGTGTTAGGAGCACTTTCTTGTCTGGCTTTTTCCATTCTCGTTTAATTATGGAGTGGATTTTCTTGTTGACCGGAAAAGCCCTCCCTTTTTTTTGTTCTAGCCCACTGAACATTAAATCTTGGGCAGTTTTCTTAGGGCGTTCATCTACCACCCCCATAGTTGTCCTCACGGCTTTTACCAGGGCGTCCGTTTCTTCAATAGGGAAGCAGCTGCGTTCCCCTTCTGAGGATGATGAAGAGGACTGGGAGGATGATGAATTACTTGAGTCAGATAGTTCACTTCCTGATTCACTAACACTGGACTCTGGCTCTAACGCCCTTAAGGGTGTCTTCGACCTGGGTCCTTATCAGTGTTTTGAGGTCTGAAGCAAACCTCGGGGATTCGTCCTGAATTGTCTGTTCTATGCACGTAGGGGGTAGCTCCTCCGTGCATATAGCACATACCGTGTGCTTGGATTTGGCTGTGCATTTACGCCCCTGAAAGAAATTAACAATCGCACATTAGCGATCGGGCTTTCACGGAGATCACTCACCCTCCTTGTGGAACGAGAGATACCATCTCGGGTGTAGGGATTATTTCCACCGCTGAATCCACTTCTGGCTGTGACGCTGTGGTGGAGCTTTGGCTGCGCCGGGATCCTGCATGACCGTTGCTGCTGCGCTGCTGGAAAGGGACGCGTGGCGCTGTGAATGCTGGCGCTGTTCTTGCTTTTGCCGCTGCCCCTGCTTCGGGGACCGCCGCGTCTCCTCTTTTTGTGGCTTTTCGCTCATGGTGATCGCACCTCTCCCCTTTAGTGGGGTTTTAAATATGGGTTTTTTTTTTTTTTTCCTTCCCTGCAGCGCGACTCCGCCTCCCCTTCCCAGTGGCGCTCTGCGTCCTCACCCGGAAGTGGCTGCCCGCGCATACGCACTTCCCGGCAGTGCCCTGCGCCTCCCTTTCTCAAGGGAGCTGCATTCGCGCGCGTCCCCGATGCCGGCGTCCTGCTGCAGAGGCCCTGTATACCGCGGCTCCCGGTGGCCGCCGCCACCCTTCACTGGCCGCTCCGAGGCCCCGCTAGGCGCCTGCAGAGGGCCCGTATACCGTGGCTCCCAGTGGCCGCTGCCACCCTTCACTGGCCGTTCCGAGGCCCAGCACTCGGCGGGGGGACTCTCCTTTAGTGACCGTCGCCACTATTCTTGGAGGAGGCAGCACCCCTTTTTTTTTGGGGATCGGCAGACTTCTTCCTTCTTGACTGCCTCTCCCCACTCACCCTCAAGGCCCGCCGACCCCGGTGGTGCTGCTCCGGGTGAAGCCAGCACATGGCCTCGACCCAGCCGAGGCAGGGAGCCCCACTGCCTGTTTCCGCACTGGTTTGGTCCCCGGCATCCCACGTCGATCTGCAGGTACGTGCTGTAGGTTCCCTGTCAGGGACAGGAAACCAACTGATGTGGTAGAGAGGTACCGCCTTTTTCATCTGTAGATTTCCTGTCCCTGAGGGCGGATCCCTCTCTCCGTGGTGCCGTCATGGGGGAAAGAGAAAATGGGGATGTGCAGGTAGGCGTCTTGAATGTCGATAGTCTCCCCCCGTCCTATGGCAGATATGACCGAGCGGAGAGACTCCATCCGGAAATATCTGATCCTGACAAATCTGTTCAGGAGCTTCAGGTCCAGGATGGGCCTGACAGTTCCGTCCTTTTTGGGAACCATGAACAGGTTGGAATAGAAGCCCTGAAATCTTTCGTTTTCCGGTACGGGAACAACAACCCCGTTGTGCTGGAGCAATTCGATGACCTTGAATAAAGCCCTTGCCCGGGTGTCTATTTTGGGAGAACAAGAAAGAAAAAACTGTCTTGGGGGGGGGGCTTGAAAAACTTGAACCCCGAGGACACCAGCTGTCTTACCCATGTGTCGTGTACAACAGTGAGCCAGATGTGGCGAAACCAGAGTAGGCGGCTGCCTACCCTGATGGTGTCGCCTGGACATTGCCTCGAGTCATTTGGCTGAAGATCTTTGGGATCTAAGTCCCCTTGATCTGGGCTGATGGGTTCACATCCAACCCAACAGGTTGGCTCTATATGAGATTTGACGTTCTCTGTCCTGGTTGGGATGACCTAAAGCGGCGGGGTTGCAAAAAGACCGAAAACGTGTCTGAAGCTGGTGACGAAAAGGCTGTTTAACCCTTTGCTGAGGGAGAAAACTGCTCTCCCCCCCCCCCTGTGGAGTCAGAGATGAGCTGATCTAACTTCTCACCGAATAGGCGGCCGCTCTGATAAGGTAAAGAAGTTAAGGATTTCTTGAGGGTTGAGTCTGCCCGCCATTGTCCTCAACCACAGAGCCCTCCTAATGGAAATTGAATTTGCGGCAGCGAGTGCCACGCAGTTAGCCGCATCTAAAGATGCATTGATTAAGTAGTCTCCGGCCAAAGCAATCTGATTTGCGATCTCTGACATCTCTGATGGTAGGTCCATACCCTGAAAGGCTGTTTAAGGATTCTGACCAAGAAACATGGACTTGGCTACCCAAGTTGCCGCGAACGAGGGAGAGAGTGCTGAACCTGACGCCTCAAACACTGAGCGAGCCAGGCTCTCTATGAGACGGTCAGTGGGGTCTTTGATAGAGGAACCATTAGGTATGGATAACAGTGTCTTAGAGGCCAAGCGCGACACGGGTGGGTCTACCGCCGGGGAGTCCGCCCACTTTTTAAGGAGATCAGGAGCAAACGGGTATCATGCCTCAAGCACCTTTTGGCCTGAGAAACGCTTGTCTGGCCGTTGCACTGTGTCCTCAAACTCTGGGTGAGTGCAAAACACTCTAAGGCCGCTTGACTCGCTTAAAAGCCACCATGTGGCCTGAGGCCAAGGTGGATTCATCGTCAATCCCCAGGGTCTGGCTGACGGCCTCGATGAGGCTGTCAACTGTTTCCTGGTAACCCGGTGTCTCCAAGTCAAGGGGCTCGTCCGAGTCGTAATCCGAGCTTTGATTGTTAATGACCACTGGCGTAGGTGAGCGAGAGGCAGAATTCATGGATGCCGAGGCACCAGACGGATCGGGAGATGCTGTGTGGGTTTGTTTCCCCTGCATCTGCCTAGAGAGAGAACGGCCCCTGCAGGCCGGAGGCTCCTGTGAGGCGGAGGATCCCTCCAAAACAGGCGAGCCGTTGTCCCTGCCCTTGTCTGGGGCTCGAAGGGACTCGATTGCTCTTGTAAGTGACGCCATAGACTGCAACAAAAATAGAGCCCATTCCAGGGGGACTAGGCACACTGGGCTGAGTCGCAGGGGAGGGCTCCTGGGCACGTTCGGAATCGCAGGCTTCACATATTTGTTTGCTTTGTGCCTGTGGGAAAGCGGCAAATAAGACCGTGTGTGCGTCTTAGTCTTTCTGGACACGGTGGCCCTGCTAGGTGATATGTCTGCGGGGGGGGATAAGCAAAGCCCTGGAAAAACAGGGACGGGCCCTGCCAACAAACGGGGGGTGTCCCTTCTCCTTTGGGGGTAGCACTTACCCCAGTCCTGTGTCCCCTTAGGCGTCCAGGCTGCCGAACAGCTGCTCTCTTTTCAAAAAAGTGCGCCTCTACGTGTGGGCAGGTCCGCCGGATGAAGGTGCGACCGCCGGTGACGTCATAGAGGTGGGGCTTGTCCGCGGCCTAGCGCCGGCTGAAGCCAGGGACTAAATTTCCGGCGCGCGCCCGAGGCCATGGGCTCGCCGGAAGTAGACGCGTCGCGAGAGGCGGGACTTCCGCCAGGGCCTATTGCCGGCTGAAAGCCGATGACTAAATTTTTGGCGCCCACCCAGGTATGGGATCGCCGGAAGCGGGGGCCTGGGCCAGGTATGGCGCTGCCGACCACCACAAGCTCTGGGAGTGTGGCCAGAAAGAGGGGCCACCAGCCTATGCCGCCTGCCATGCGGACCTCCAGGAGCCCTCCCAGCCCACCTCCTTCTGCGCCTCACCCCTGGATGCACTGACAGCCTCAGGTTAAGGGGAGAAAAGGGACTGCATAAACACAAGGACAGTGCAGACACCCTAACTTCACCTTCCCTCCAAGGGATGAGGAGAGGGACTGTCCTCCTCCTTCCACCACCGCAGTCCTTGCATCGGTGGTGCAGTGGGGGCCGCATGGACTGTACCTGTGCCTCTGTACAGCCTAGGGTTTCTCTACCTCAGGGTGGTCAGGGCTGAGTCCGGCATCATGTCCCACGTTGCAGGAGAAGATACGTGGAGGCGACACTCCACATGCTCGCCCGTTGATGGTTTGGGGAGATCGGACCCTTTCAATAGGGCCCATCGCCCCTGTCTCATCTTCATGGAAAAGAAAAATAAAAGTCTGGGAAAAGACATGTGCCTCCTACGGACACTAAGTATGAACTGGTCTTGCCGGCAACTAGGCCGAGGGTGTATACTGCGGAGGAGGAGCTAACCTTTTTTTCATTCACTTAGTGTCAGCCTCCTGTCGGCAGTAGAGTAGCATACACCCGCAGTCCAGTGTCCCCCAATGAGGTGAAGGAGAAATTTAGATAGAACAGCCATCTGAGCGACTGAAAGTTGCTCAGATGGCTGTTCTGGTCGCAAAGTGTTTAAGAGCATTTTCCATTTTTAGGTAAGTGGACGCCAAACACTCTAAAACAGATAAAATAACAAACAGAGCAGGTTGCTCACCCTTCTTACGTTCCAGCACTGGTTCCCAGATCTTGACATCACGTTGAACCGCGCACATCAGACCTAAAGTTCAGTGGCTGGCTACAGCAGCTGCGAGCCGGCACTGGAGAACCTGCTCCCTTTGTTATTTTACAACACTTGGGGTTCACTTTCCTAAAGCCATTTAAAAGATTTCTCCGTAGTAACTGAGAAAATAAGTTGGTTGGTGAACACGCTTTTTAGTTTTGTCATGACTACGTGTCACTTACCTCATCTCTGTAGAGAGGGCTGGTATAGTACATAATGTCCATTGCGCTGCTGTTTAGCATGTCCCGAATGCCACGCACCTTATCTGGAGTAATAGTATCTACTGTATCTGCAAAAAAGGAATAATAGCTACCGATAAATACAATAACAGACAATACTACTAAATAACTAGCATCGATATATAGATCACATGCACTTTGCTCTCTTGGATCCTCTGAATACAGTAGCTTCATATATTACTGTGTCTAATAAGAAGACAGAATTGCAGCGTTGAGCAACAATTGGTTCTTTATTGTAACTGTTGGCATATAGGATCCAATCATCGCTGTGTTTGATGCAGTCACACAATGGAAATTTAGCAGCTATCTGCAGAGTAGGCCATACATTTTTTTTATTTGGGGGGGAGGCTCTATGATCAGTTGAATATTGAGGTGTATTATCATGGCATGACAGCGGTGAGCATAACTTTGAATAAAGAGGGGGTTGGGCATGTGACATTGAAGGAAGCGGCATAATCCATGGCAGAATACCCCTTATTTCAACCTCCTCTCAATGCAGCAAAGGAATGGTTAAAAATGAAAAGCTTCAGACTCCCCCGCATTCTACTGATACATTAAGGTGCCAGCCACGGGTGGTGGGTTGGTGGTTTTGGTTTGGGGGGCATGATTATCACCTATCCACATGTCCATAGTGCAACACTGTGACTGGAAATTAAACAATAAAAAGTGAAATCTGAGGTAAGGACCCAGGCCTCATTCCTGTCTGTACTGGTCTGAGGACCATTAGAAATATCAGATGAAAAGTGTATTAATGATTAAATACAATGTTTTGTATTTGTTTCCTGTTTGCTCTGGGGTTGCTATGGTAGCATGAACAGAAACAATTGATGTCACCGAGACAACTACAGTGCAAGCACGAATGTGAATCATTATATGACTGCAGTAATTTCCATGTCAGTTAATAGGATAACATCAGGTTTACCTCCGTCCAGAGCAAGCTTGGATCGCCATTCCACAGGAAGGAACTCAACATGCTCTGACGTCTGATTGGAAAAGTGCTTCTCTTCAATCTTTCTTGCAGTTTCTCTCATCCTATAATTACACACATATAAAAAAATAAAATAAGCCTTTAGATGGAGGAAGACTAAAAAATATTTTTATATTTTTATCACCCAATTTTAATACAGGCGATTTTTGACAACCGGACAAGTACTTCACCAGTCACTATTATTCACTGGGCGAATTAATCTGCAAGGTTTGCCTTTCACTTGTTGATTCTCCGTGTAATCTATATACTTGCATACATGAGCATAGGCAAAAAGTGATGACCTAGACAACAATTAGCTCATCTCTAGTCAAGACTATATTAGTTTGGCAAGAGTGAGATTTTAACTAGAATATAAAATCAGAAGAAAAAAAATACTTACATGGCGGTATTTTTGATAATTCTTCCTTGATCCATCTTCTGTCCAATACCATGAACGACAAAAACTATGTGGGTTGTGTCGACAGGCTTATCCTCGTATGTAGCTTCTTCAACATAACCTCTATGGAGCCTGGTCCCACTGCTTGAAGCTGCAACGATACCAGACACATAAAAGCCAATACATTGTGTACAAGAACCTGTAAGGGTGACTTTATATGTTGACAGCTAAAAAAATATCCAATCATCTGAATAGCGTTTTTTCTGTAGCATGAGCATGGATTTCTGAAAGCGCAACTCTGCTACACAGGACAGTCACGTGCAACAAACCTGCCACGTGTGAATAGTTTCATTAGAACATGGGCTTACGTTCAGGGATTTTCCTGCATTGCAGTGCCCTAAGTAGCCCACTATACAGAGGCATGCAATACAAATCTATTTTAATGGATGGAGATGCATTGCGGACCCTACCAGAGTGGGGACTTGGGATCAGGTGTACAGGTAAAAACAAGAAGTGTATGTGCTTCAAGTCATTCTCCGCACTGGTGGTGTTACAGAGGTCAGATTGGCCATAACGAAATGGCATATGCTAGTAATATGGCATGCATTTCTGCCATTTAACCCATGGAAAAATCAGCTCAGCCTGACTAGGATCACCCTATGCTTGTTAAAGTAGTTGTAAGATTGATGACTCAAGTATTCAGTATCCGATTGGTAGGGGACAAAAATCCGTTAACCCAAACCATCATCTGCTTACAGGTCCTGTGAAATACACAGGGTACAGAATAGGAATCCCACAGTGCCACATTGCATTAGGAGCAGAGTTGCAGTACACAGTATGGAGCTGTGATGGACATGAAAACATCTGATAGGTAGAGGTGATGAATGTCAAATTCCCATCAAACTAATTGATAACCTATCGCAGGGACATGTTATCAAAACCCAAGTCCTGGACCTCTCCCTCAGTCATTAGATGATCTTACCCTTGGAGAATCCCAACTTTTGGGTAACAGTCCTTGCTATTTTAGAAGTAGTTGCATCGCTGTAGAGATAGACTTCATCCACGCTATGCCAATCCACGTGGCTGCGGCTTAACTTCAGACTGTGGACAGCTGTAAAACGTAAGAATTACAGTCATGTCTCTCAAACACTGGCGTCCGATAACATACTGACAGGTTTATAGCCACTCAAAATATGGAACTGTGACTGTACAGTACAATGAGCAACTATTAAATATCATATGACGCAATTTGACTCAGAATTGATAATCTTACAGGTTTCCATCCAAGAAATCAAGTTACAGTTTGTAAATAGCCAAAAATCTACAGTATTCCTGCCTATGAGCTTAAGATATCTGTAGAATATACAAACGTCTGCTTTGTCCAGTATGTGCATCCGATAGACCACAAATGTGCAACCTGTGGTGAAACTACAACTCTCAGCATGTAAAATCCTGGCCTTCATCAAAATTGTAACTATCCAAACATGTAAAATAATTTCTATTAATAACTAAAGATTAAAAAAAAAAAAATCTCTGAAGATCCAGCCTCCATGAGAAAAGTCTCTTTTGCAAAATTACTATTAGTCACTAACAAGCATATTAAAGGCTTATGACTGTCTCCAGATCTACAATATGAGTTTCTAAATGACTAGTGTGCCCTCAGACATGGCCGATAGCATCGGATTGGCTGCAAGTAACAAACGGTAAAGGACGGAGGTTTAGGGTGACTGCAATTACAGTCAGTCTGTTGAGCAAAAAGCGGTGATTATTCATTAAAAACGGAAAAAGGAGATCAAACTGAAACAAAACTGGAAAAACAAGCTGGGTCTGGTTAATAGATCCCAATAGAAGCAAAATGAGTGCACTCTAATTATACAGATTTTGGGGATCAGAGTATTGAAGCCCTTTTGTTACAATAGATCAGACCCGCGGGGGGTGTATGGGGTCCATTGTAAGAAGGTCTTCAATGTTTGCTTTGCACCATCTAACAAGTTGCAGCTATTCTGGGTATGGCAGTTACCCTAATCACTTCAATATGACAACACTACAATCCCTAACACCGCCAACTACTAACTGTGTGTGCAGATAGAGCAATTAAACGACCATTTGGATTCCATCCCCCCAAAAAAAATCCTTTTCAGAAAGTTAAAGGGAGATTTCCATTTGCTAAAGCTATGACATTACATTATCATGAGTAGGGTTTTGAACTATGGGTACCTTCTGTCTGACCCGAGAATGAGGGGGGAGCAGAATTCAATCAGTGCTGTGTTCCCTACATTGTTCTTAGCCACACACTCCCAATCACAACCGTTGAGGATGGCTGTAGCTCCCAGTGTCATCACGTGGCCATGAGTGCCAGAAGCAGGGAAGGCCGCGGGGCTCAACTAGCACTGCACCGTTTTCATTCTCAAAATCAGTGGGGGGCTCAGATTTGTCGTACACCCGCCGATTATAAAAAAATGGAATATCCTAGTGATACGCAATCACGTTATAAGATAAATGCCCCTTTACCAGATATCCATAATATGCATTTAGTTACAGGCTGAGCAACATCATAGCCACATTGCTGGATACCTGTAATCATAGACAATCAATTATCAAATTTAAGTCTTAAAGGGGTTGTCACATTTCCTTAAATGGGTAAAATGGCAAAGTGATTGTAAAAACAAACATTGCGAATTTACTTCTTATTTAAAAAAAAAAATCCTCTCCGTTCTACGGACAGCTCAATGCTTTGGCTACCGGCCACCTATGAAGTCTTAAGAGAGGGCAGTTTTAAAAGCAAGAAGCGCACACTGCTCCCCGCCTCTGGGCTTTAGGGCCGCTGACTCCGACACTGGCTGGATATGTCCAGCTTGAGCGTCCCCATGCTCCAGCGTGACCATGTCCCTTGTCCCAACTGTCAATCCTCAGTAGCACTCTACCCAGGCAGAAGAGCGGTGCGCTCCTGAAACAACCTAAGAAAACCCCTTTAAGTAATTACTGGGATGGTGATAATCAATAGGCTGCAAAAAAAAAAAGAAAAAGCGGTGGAAATTGAGCATTGTTGGCTGCAAAATTAGAAATCTTGCATCTATTTAGCCCAGGTAGTAACCTGGGGCATGTGGTTAAAATGCAACACAAGAAAAGACGTTAAAAACTACAAAAAAATCTATATGGATCTTGTTACGGTTTGCCCAAAAACTACCTTAACCACATCAGCAAAAAGCACGAGAGGCGACATCTATGCTACTCTAGTGAGAGCGTCTAAGGCCAGAGAGCCTTCTACTAGGCAGAGCTCGATTACCGTACCTTCGTAACGCTTTCTTTTAGCGCATGGGGCATCTGTGCTCTCGTTATATCCTCTCCAATTGAACGGGAAAGGGAGGGAGAAGGGAGCAAGGTGGTAGATAACTAGCAAAGTGAAGACAGGGAACTTTACTTTGGTTTTCAGTGGAAAACTTCTCACTATCACAGTGTTAAAAACGGTAAAAAGAGCAAAGCAGTAATGATAGCATGCACGGCAAAATTTTATTACAATTTTTTTTTTTACTTTTAATATTCCTTTTGTCGTGCAAAGTCTCTATAAAGTGCGCCTATATCTGACACCGACCTATTATACGGGTTAGTTTTCTCCTCATCTGTTTTTTTTTTTTTAACTATTGGGGCACTGGTTATTAACAGGGGGCGCTCTGCATGTTAGATTACTTACAATCCATACGGTTTTCCCTGTGGCAATGTTGCTGATGGAGTTTCTTGTGTGATTATTGATTACTTGCTACAATTGTGGTGTCTAATCAATAACGAGTAATGAAAACACATAGCAAGTCTCCATCTGTTGTGATGGATGGAACAAGTTGTTGTTCTAGCAAATGCACAAATCGTGCATCCGAGGAGAATCGCTCTTATGTGTCTGACTACTATTAAAAACTAAAAAGCCGGAGTCTCACAGTGTCAGTCCAGGTGCCACAGGTCATAGAATCATAGAATGGTAGAGTTGGAAGGGACCTCCTGGTCCAACCCCCTGCTCAAAGCAGGATTCGCCAAATCATCCCAGACAGATGTCTGTCCAGCCTCTGTTTGAAGACTTCCATTGAAGGAGAACTCACCACTTCTCGTGGCAGCCTGTTCCACTCATTGATCACCCTAACTGTCAAAAAGTTTTTCCTAATATCTAATCTGTGTCTCCTCCCATTCAGTTTCATCCCATTGCTTCTAGTCTTTCCTTGCGCAAATGAGAATAAAGATGATCCTTCTACAATGTGACAGCCCTTGAGATATTTGTAGACAGCTATTAAGTCTTCTCTTCTGCAAGCTAAACATTCCCAAATCCTGCAACCTTTCCTCATAAGACAGGGTTTGCAGACCGGTCACTTTTGGTAAGCCGATACTTAGGCCTTGACCAAGAATGAAAGACTTTTAGCTAAGCTAAGCACTTTGTCGCTTAAATTCGCAACCCCATCATTGATCAGTTCTATTTGGGCCTTAATGACATTATTCATTTTTCTTACATTTTTGAGTCTTCAAAAGGATAAGTGCATGCTTGATCACACCAAGTAAGACTCTTGTATTCAGTGTGGATCCCAGTTATTAGATGCAACAATCCTGACATTAATCTTCTGACGATTATGGATAATAAATAATAGTAAATTTACCACTCCAATATATCAGTAATCAATCAATAGTAATCAATGGCTTATAGCGAAGTAATGAAGACTTTGCATGACAAGAGGACATACTGGCTTCCATGTTAACAGGAATTAGTTTGTGGATACAAAACCAGAGGAGCACAATGATCCCCAAGAACAAAATCATAATACCCCAACTATCAGATAATTACATATTGACATCACATCGGAAAAATCATAGGCAAATTAAGAAATACATTGATTCCGATCACGGCAGAGGAAACACTGTTTTGGAAGTAGAACAAACCTTATGGCTCACAAGCGGTTGCAAAACTTAAGTCCCAGCCTGCCCTGAAGGCTGAAGACCGAGAGTGGTCGTTTCTACACAGCTGGAGAGTCACAGGATGGAAATTACTGATTTAATGCATAAAACATGCGATTAGTGAAAGGTTGACATTATTGCTTCAAACACAAAAAAAAAAATGTAAAAAGGATTTTCTGGCTCTGCACACTTCATCAACAGGGAATTCTTGATACCGACCAGGGAAAGGCATTAATAGGACTGGTCCTATTAATTTTCTCTATTTACCTCCAGATGTACAAGTGATTAGTGTGCCAGATCCCACCTTTAAAGGGAATATATCACCACAGAAAATGCTATGTACCTCCAGCTATAGGGTTAATCTTCAGGTTAATAGCATTACAATGCTGTCCATCCACATTACAGAAAGCGAGGCTACCGGGAGAAAATGCACGATTTCCTTCCAGGAGCCGCAGACTTTCAGTCATGGGGTCTTGCACGGAGTGGCTACAGCCAGCGCTAACAGCACCAATGACTACACTGTGAGGAGGCTGTAAGCATGGTCCGACACTTTGACAGCAGGCTCTGCAGCGCATCTGTGCACAGTGAGCAATCAAAGTGCCGGGGAGCGTTTACAGCCGCGGATCACAATATAGTTAACGGTGACTGTAGCTGCTCTGTGCCCCCATGACTGAAAGCTGGCAAGTCCCGGGAGCAGAAAAGTAAATTTTCTCCCAGTACCCGTTTCCGAGGTGACAGTTTTCCTTTAAGTTTTAAATAACAAACACTCTCACCGTCCTTGTGGTCCACGGGCTTCGCCACTTCCAGGTCGAAGTTGTCGTGCATCTGTTGACCCCTAAAGCAAGCAAGATGTTCCTGTTCAATCAAGTTGCTCTCGTCTTCATCGAGAGGTTGCCATGTGCCATCAATGAACCATTGCCCTCGCATCACAGGGATTTTATCGCTCTCTGCAAGAAAAATCAACAGCTAGGATATGGAATCTAGAAAAACTGGATGTGACTTTTATATACATAGCAACTAAACAGTGAAATGTCTCTAATTGGGGACCTAGGATGATAGGGGAGGGTCCCACATCTAGCAAGAATAGGGTCATGTATGTCACCACTGGGGATTTAACATTCACTACTCTATTCCTGGCAGAGCACAAGTTATTAGAACTGGAAGACAAGATGGAAAAAAAAAAAATTCTATTTATATATTATGTGTCATCTAAAAGGGGTAAAAATGGCCTGGTCCTGTATGGGTTAAAAGTCCAACTAACCAAATACAGTAGGTTTTACACAGACACTCTTATACCGGATTCTGATCAGCTGACTAAAAGCGACTTACAAATGCAAGGACACAAACAAATAAGATGAATGTGAAGTCATTTGAATTTCAAATCCCCAAAAAAAATCCCATGAAAACGTAGATCAATTTCCAGTGCAACCTCAGATCTCGTGTTCTCCAGTGTACCTTTTCAATTACATTGAAATCCTACACTGGCTGATAATGCATGCCTTAAAGGGTTATTTGCAAAAAAAGAAATATAAAGTATCCTGTACACGTGGCATAGGAAATAACTGGGGGTGCAACAGCTACTACTCCAGCAATACTGAAATCAGGGCTTTGCAGCTCCAATCACATCACAATGGGCGCTAAATCAAGATCTCAGGACCACTGGGAGTCCCAGTGATTAGAAAGTTCTCTCCCATCTTATAGGTAGGGGGATAACTTTTCTCTGGGATGGGGGTGTGAATGATGGGGGTGTGAATAACAGTGTAAAGCTAAAAGGAGAGAAAAACAAAACACTCACAGGAGCACTGATTATTTCAGGAGAGAAAGATGAGCGTAGGAAACAATCTACTGACATTACAGTGAACATTTGTATGAGGCAAAGAGACACAGATGAAAATGGTCGCAGCAGGGTACACAGGTAGATAGGCCATAGTCAAGAATTACCATTAAATGCAAAGAATCAGATCTTTGGTGCTAAAATATCAATGCAATAAGACGGGAGCTACACACAAAGTCAAATGTAATAGGAATAGCCATGTGAAAAGTTATGACATGTCTCATTACAAAACCCACATCACAACTGTACCCATAGAAACAGCTAGGAAAGTGCTATAACTAATCCCATGAAAAGCCTCATTGTGGTCTCCCATGATGAGCCTTGCAAGAAATGTACTGAGGACTAAGGTCATGGGCACCTTTGTGGACTTTTTATTCAAAACGCATGCGTTGTTTGCTAAAAAGTGTTTTTGCAATAGGGTTTTGTTACAAGTTTTACTCATTTTACCTTCTGCATCCTGCATTTATCACATACTTTTGACAATGTATGAAACCATTGGATAGTTCAGAAAAATAAGCATGATCATTGTACTGTGAAGAGATTTGTGGCTGATATAGTGCATGGACGGGTTTGTGCAGGTAAAGGCATAATGAGGAAGGTTTCTGCTAGACAAATTCATTGGATTAAGATAGCAGCTGCTAAAATACTATTACAAAGGAACAAACAGATATCTGAATCTGCTTGTGCCTCTGGAGTCGGGTGAACCTCAAGGTGTAGGATCTTCCACATTGACAGTGCTCAAGTAGAGCCAGTTGCAGTGAGCCCAGACAAAGAAGAATTTTAAAACCAGTCTTGCTTACTGAGGAGTGCTGTGCAACCCTAGATGGACCAAATGAATGTGTAGTGGATGTCCACCTTGTCCCAAACAATGCTGCAATGCCAGCAAGGATATGGCAGTCTTGTTTTGAGCCGGAATCATGGGAAGAGATCTAGTAGGCCCCCTATACGTGTGAAAATGATCCTGGCAAACTATATAGAGTTTCTGGCTGACCGCCTTCTTCTAAGACACAAAGATTAACCGTGCCATCCGTAGCAAAATCTTCATGCTGACAATGCCTCATTCTCATGCTGAAAGTAACCTGAGAGTCATTGGCTGTTATGGATATTAAAGGGAGAGAAAGGGTGACTACCATCCTCCACTGACCACAACTCTATTGAGAACCTTTGAAGTATCCTCAAGAAAAAGCTCTATGAGGGTGGGAGGCAGATCACATCAAAACACCATCTCTGGGAGGCGATTCTCACATCTGGCAAAAAAATTCAAGCAGAAACTCTCCAAAAACTCACAAGTTCAAGGGATGCAAGAATTGGGAAATACATGCTTCTATTTAAACATGGCCTGTTAGGATGTTTTTGATTGAAAATGCTTTTGATTTCAGTAAATGTGACCTCTTAATGTTGCAAATTCAACAAATGACCATTTTCAATACTTTACAATCTATAAAATGTTTGTAATCTCTGTTGTACAGAATAATTGGATGCATTTTAAGTTATCATTGGGTGTTTTATCCAATGAACTGCGATTTATCCTCTAATGGTTGATGATCAGAACATTATATTAACTCATTTGCATCAACCATTTAGAAAAATCAGAGAAAAATAGCATTTGCATAATAGTTTAGAACACTGTGTAATTAATTCAGCAGTGATACATAGAGGTTGAAGGAGGCAAACGATCCACAATTTTTTTTGAAACACACCGGTAAAAATGTCTAGTCATGACATCGACCATTTCAGTATCTGAGAAAAAGGGAACGAAGGATGATCGGTAGGTTTTAAATGACTGCAGACTATTAGGACATGAGACTATGGACAGTACATTTGTTTGGCCATGGCCCAAGGAGTAAAAAGTGAATTCTAGGTAGACTGTGTGAATAAATTGAAAGGACTCGGATGCGAAGTCCTATATATAAGGAATGACATTAGTTAAAGGATATGAGGCTAAAGAGATAAAGCTTAGGGATAAAGCAGCTCAGGGAACCGCCAGAGCAGGGGAAGGACTAAACCCGTTGATCTGCGGCTGCTGTGGTATGCCATCCTCAGCCTGTGTGTCACCGCTTATCACTAAAACGATCAAACGATCATTCCTTCCATGATATCGGGTGATAGAGGCAGAAGAAACATCCGTAGCACATACAGTTGGAAAATAAATATTTCATACACTGCCAATTACGCAAGTTTTCCCACCTACAAAGAATGGAGGTCTGTAGTTTTTATTGTAGGTAAACTACAACTATAAGAAACAGAATCTTTATTTTTATATAGCGCTAACATATTCCGCAGCGCTTTACAGTTTTGCACACATTATCATCACTGTCCCCGATGGGGCTCACAATCTAAATTCCCTATCAGTATGTCTTTGGAATGTGGGAGGAAACCGGAGTACCTGGAGGAAACCCACGCAAACACAGGGAGAACATACAAACTCCTTGCAGATGTTGTCCTTGGTGGGATTCGAACCCAGGACTCCAGCGCTGCAAGGCTGCAGTGCTATCCACTGAGCCAATTAAATATTTGCATTTATTGCATGAAATAAGTATTTGATGCAATAGAAAAACAGAACTTAATATTTTGCCCAGAAACCTTTGTTTGCAGTTACAGAGGTCAGACGTTTCCTGTAGTTCTTGGCCAGGTTTGCACACACTGCAGCAGGGATTTTGGCCCCCTTCTCCATACAATGTGATTTTCTGGTTTTTATTTTTAGATTCTGTCTCTCACAGTTGAAGTGTACCTGCCAGGGCTGTGGCGTTGGTGTCCATTTTGGTGGAGTCAGAGTTTAAGTAGGTATAAAATAGACCGACTCCTAAAATACAACAAGTGAGGGTGATAAAGGAGAGGTACCTCCAATCACCAAGAAAACTCCCTACTCACCAATCAGTATAGATTCAGCATCCAGAGAAGATTACAGAATAATATAACACTTAATGTTGTTAGAATAATAAACATATAAAATGTCGGGGTGGGGAGGGGGCAATAAGACGCTCATATACCATAAACTCAAGTACCATATATACTCGTGTATAAGCCGAGATTTTCAGCCCATTTTCTGGGGCTGAAAGTCCCCCTCTCCGCTTATACACAAGTCATATACCTGGGGGTTGGCGGGGGAGGGGGAGCGGGGGTGTCAGAGATCATACTTACCACCCCTGGCACAGTCTCTCTTCAGCGGTCATGTGGTACCGCTCATTAAACTCATGAATATGCACATATTCATGAGTGTAATGAGTGGTACCACGTGACCGCTGAATGCAGATCGTGGAGAAGCGGAGCTGCAGAGAGGGGGTAAGTATAGCGATATTCACCTGTCCGGGGTCCATTGCTGCTCACCGCTGTCTGCTGCGTCCTCTGTCTGTGACATCTAGGCAGCAGGGGGCGCAGTGTAGTGGTTACTGCGCGCTGCGCCCTCTGCTGGCTGAACAGTCACTGACACAGGAAGCGGCAGACAGCGGTGAGCAACGATGGACCGCGGACAGTTGAATATCTCAGATGCCGGGTCCTGAGCAGGAGAGGCGAGTATGGCATTTTTTTTTTTTTTTTGCAGCATATGGGGGCATAATATATGGAGCATCTTATGGGGGCATATTCTATGGATCAGCATATGGGGGCATATTCTATGGAGCATATTCTATGAGGCAGCATATGGGGGCATAATCTATGGAGCATCTTATGGGGGCATAATCTATGGAGCATCTTATGGGGGCATAATCTATGGAGCATCTTATGGGGGCATAATCTATGGAGCATCTTATGGGGGCATAATCTATGGAGCATCTTATGGGGGCATAATCTATGGAGCATCTTATGGGGCATATTATTCTATGGAGCATCTTGTGGGGGGCATTATTAACCTTTGTGCAGCATTATATGGGTTGTATTTTGTACGGAGCATCTTATGGGGCCATCATAAACTGTATGGAGCATTATATGGGGCTCCTGATTCAATATGGCTATTCAAAAACATTTAACCTACTGATGTCTCAATTAATTTTACTTTTATTGGTATCCATTTTAATTTTTGAAATTTACCAGTAGCTGCTGCATTTTCCACCCTAGGCTTATACGCGAGTCACTAAGTTTTCCCAGTTGCGGGGTGGGGGGTGCGGGGGGGATCTCGGCTTATACACGAGTATATACGGTATTATTAAACATAGTAAACCCGAACAAGTCTGACAGATCACATATACACTGTCTTCAAATACTATAAAAATGTGGTGGAGCGGACATCGGTTCAGCTTGCACTAAAGATACTAGTAGACTCAAATGAGCCCAAATAAAAAAGTGAGAAATGGGATGAAAATAGTATGTCCCCATTAGGGATGCTGCATCTCAGACCACATATCAGTGGTTCAAATTATTACCGTAATTAGAAACACAAAACAGAACCACCGTTCGCATTATCCACCAGTAATGATTCAGGAACTAATAAGATCACCGCACTTATATCCTGCACATCTCAAGTATCAATTTAAATGTGTTTAGGTGAAGCAGAGGCTAACTTATAAGAATCACATAAATAGAACACGCTTCACATATATATCCCCAGTGGTGGACCTAGAAGGCATTCAGTTTTTCTATTTAAGGTGACATTAATATTACTTTTTTACTTTAGTTCACCCCTATTCTTGTGAAGCCAACAGTGGTTCGGCTCACTTATATATGTGTGGGCAGCACTGCAGCCTTACAGCGCTGGGGTCCTGGGTTCAAATCCCAACAAGGACAACATCTGCAAGGAGTTTGCATGTTCTCTCCGTGTTTGCGTGGGTTTCATCCGGGTTCTCCGTTTTCCCCCCACATTCCAAAGACATACCTATAGGGAATTTAGATTGTGAGCCCCGTGTATGTAAAGTGCTGCGGCATATGTTGGCGCTATATAAAGAGATTATTATTATTATATATCAGGTCCAGATATAAATCTATTTTGAATACTCATTAAATTAGAACTAAAACATAGAAAGACAGTCTGAAACTGTCTCACCCAGGTTTGATCCAAAGGGAATTCTCAATACACCAGACATATGTCCTACCTCTCAGCCAGGTAGGAGGTCCTAGATGTCCCTCAAATATCTGAGTTAAGGCCCTTTTACATTTAGCGATGCACCAGCGATCCGACCCGGTCAGGATCGCTGGTGTATCGCTAAATGATCGCTAGTGAGCTTTCACACAGAAATATCTCACAGCGATGCAGCAGCGACGCAGCGCACGATACTCACCTTTCACACACAGCGATCCTGACATCCTCCCGCCCGCCTCCACGCGTCGCTCGTCGTCACAGCAGGAAGCGCCCGACGAGAAATGGAGCCGGACATTCTCGTGCGATCAGCGATGGACAGCGGGGGAGCCGGTCGTTGGTAAGTATCACACATAGCGATATCGCTATAACGTCACAAAACCAGTGACGTTTTAGCGATATTGCTAGCGATATCGCTTAGTGTAAAACCCCCCTTTAGCCCTAAACCCCATAGCTCCTGCCCTGAACAAGGGCAGCCCACAGCTGGCCCTGGTAGTGAAGTGGCTCTCAACACCATGTGCCTCCCGACGTGTTTTCCCCATTCAGGGTTCTTCAGGGAAGATGCTTGCACACTAGATTCTACATAGACATAATTCATAGACTTGCTATTGATGGATCATGCTCTATTGATACAGCTCCTAAAATATATAATTTGGTTCAGTGCCAGGATGTGCTGTAAATGTTTTCATAATAATTTTGGAAAGTTATGAAATGTCCTATAAAGATCTGTTTTATTCCTAATCTGAGTGAGGATCTGGGATTTTAGTTGAGATGAATCTGTGCTGCACTTTATGTACATGCTCAGTAGTGACCAGTGCTGTGGAGTCGGAAGTCAGGGAAATTGAGGAGTCGGAGTCAGTGGTTTGGCTTACCAACTCCACAGTCCTGGCACCTGCGATAAAAATGACAGACCTCGCCATTCTTTGTAGGTGGGAAAACTTGTAAATTCAGCAGTGTATCATATACTTATTTTCCCCACTGTAGAGGAATCAGAGGTAGTGGTCACACCCAGGACCGATCACCCCAAAACACTAGTATCAGACGTTACATGGTTAGGGAGGGAAATTGTCAGACTTTGCATTGGGGTCCAGAAGCTTCAAGTTCCACCTCAGGCACCATGATGGGTGCTTTATTAGGCATCTATGGGTATGAAAGAGCTAACACTCAACTACATCAGCTGGCTTAGCCTTAAAGGGATGTAGCATCATCTTTCTTCAGGGGAACACAGATCCAATGCCTCCATCTTGCTGTGGGTCAATGCAGTCCAGATGTTTGCTTGGTCCAAGAATTTAGCATTCTCCCATGCTGCAATCACAGCTTAGCTTCTGCAGAATGGGAGAAGCACAAGGGAAATAAAAGGTGGCTGGATGCAGCAACCAACCCTTTAAAGACACTTTTTCAGGCTCATGCAGATGAGCGTAAAAAACCAACGTGTGCCATTAGATTTTTAATCTAAGACTAAGAGTATTGTGGTTCAAGCTATTTCTTCCTTCATATAATTATAATCTTTATTTTTATATAGCGCTAACATATTCCGCAGCGCTTTACAGTTTGCACACATTATCATCACTGTCCTCGATGGGGGCTCACAGTTTAAATTCCCTATCATCTTATACCAGCGACACTAATTGCAATTGATTTTTACTTTCATATTTATACCTATTTAATATGAGACGACCCCTGTATTTAGACTGACTTGTGGAAAAGGTCATGTTACAATTGTGCAAAGTAGCAAAAGAAATTAAACATTTATACAACTTTTTTTTTTATACACATATAAAATAACCCTAAGATAAATGTTTATTTTCCTGTATGTGTAATGAGCCTTGCACTCTGACCCATATCACACAGATGGCGCTGCGTATGTTCCACGTCCCTAGAGTATAAGTGGTAATTATGGAGACTGAGTTGCACACACACATAATCAGAGCAGAGGGGGCAATTTACTAATAGTCACTGGGGTCACTTACAGATACACAAGGAACAATACAGATAATCTTCACTGGAGATCCCCTGCCTATAGTGGATTTCGAGCACGAGTAAAAGTAATGTCTCCTTGTTTTTCAGGTGTGGGTGCACAACATGTTGTAACAGGATCTAATGCAGCTAGTTCCAAACAACGGTGGTGTCGCCCACAGTGACCAGACATCATGCATGTAGAAAATGTTCAAGATATGCCCTTTAGCCACAGATGCCAGTCTTCCCTTGGTTCAGGGAGGTATAATTGGGAGATGGCAACAAATTTGCAACCTGTGCCATTTGTCTGTCTGTTTTCTGGAGTCTGGGATTTCTCCTGGAGGGAATCATCTTAAGGGGCATCACACATAGTGATATCGCTAGCGCGTCACCGATTTTGTGACGAAGCAGCGATATTGCTATATGTGACACTTACCTCCGACCGGCTCCCCTCGCTGGCTATCGCTGATCGCGCGAGAATGTCCTGGGCCGTTTCTCGTCGGCGGCTTCCTGCTGGCACCGACGAGCGACGCATGGACGCGGGCGGGAGGACGTCATCGCCGCGTCTGACAAGTAAGTAACGACCGCTGCTACGTCGCTGGTGAGATCTGCCTGTTTGGCAGCTCACTAGCGACCATTTAAAGATGCACCAGCGATCCTGACCGGGTCATATCGTTGTCGGGATCGCTAAATGTAACGGGACCCTTACTCCCACATTGGTGTTATTAATAAAGTGTGAGACAGAGGAAAGAAACTTATGGGTATTAAGGGTTTCACCAAATACATGTCAATTTGGGTGAAGTATCAAAGTTAAAGGGTTTTTCTGTTTCGGAGCAAAAAAGGGATCTGGTCGATAGTTTGTAAATAATTGTCCTATGTCCTTAAAAGTTTTCAACAGCTCCAAAAGGAATTTAATTTGTTTAATAACACTTTTTACTAATACCTACAAATCCAACATGCTCTTTCAGCTAAATCGGTTCTGATGGTTCTTAGCATACAACATCATCCTTTAATACAGACCTGGGCAAAGTGCGGCCTGCGGGCCACATTCAGCCCTCTGGCTGTCTCATTCCGGCCCATGGCCCTAAACAGCCCTGGGGCTGGAAATCAGAGGTCCGCGGGCTTCACCGTGCCTGCCCGCTCGCTGTCTCCATCTGCACTAACTGCACTGGTGGAGGAGGGGTCTCCGGCCACTTCCTCCAATAATCAGCGTGTGAAACAGCTGACGCGATGACATCATTTCATCGAGTCATCTGTGTACTGCAAAGAGTCAGCGCACTGGAGGCAGAGAGGGAAGCAGAGCGCCGGGGAATGGGACCGAGGTATGTGGTGGTCTTTTTTTTTTTTCTCATATGTATGGAATGTTTGGGTGGGCATGTGGAGGCTATGGGCATGACGTGTAGCGCATGGGGAGGCTATGGGGGCGATATGTTGTGCAAGGGGAGGCTGTGTGGGGCCTCAGGCAGTATATACAGGGAGGCTGTGTGGGGCCTCAGGCAGTATATACAGGGAGGCTGTGTGGGGCCTCAGGCAGTATATACAGGGAGGCTGTGTGGGGCCTCAGGCAGTATATACAGGGAGGCTGTGTGGGGCCTCAGGCAGTATATACAGGGAGGCTGTGTGGGGCCTCAGGCAGTATATACAGGGAGGCTGTGTGGGGCCTCAGGCAGTATATACAGGGAGGCTGTGTGGGGCCTCAGGCAGTATATACAGGGAGGCTGTGTGGGGCCTCAGGCAGTATATATAAAGAGGGTGTGGGGCCTCAGGCAGTATATATAAAGAGGGTGTGTGGGGCCTTAGGCAGTATATATAAAGAGGGTGTGTGGGGCCTTAGGCAGTATATATAAAGAGGGTGTGTGGGGCCTTAGGCAGTATATATAAAGAGGGTGTGTGGGGCCACAGGCAGTATATATAAAGAGGGTGTGTGGGGCCACAGGCAGTATATATAAAGAGGGTGTGTGGGGCCACAGGCAGTATATATAAAGAGGGTGTGTGGGGCCACAGGCAGTATATATAAAGAGGGTGTGTGGGGCCACAGGCAGTATATATAAAGAGGGTGTGTGGGGCCACAGGCAGTATATATAAAGAGGGTGTGTGGGGCCTTAGGCAGTATATATAAAGAGGGTGTGTGGGGCCACAGGCAGTATATATAAAGAGGGTGTGTGGGGCCACAGGCAGTATATATAAAGAGGGTGTGTGGGGCCACAGGCAGTATATATAAAGAGGGTGTGTGGGGCCACAGGCAGTATATATAAAGAGGGTGTGTGGGGCCACAGGCAGTATATATAGGGAGGGTGTGTGGGGCGACATGCAGTATATATAGGAAGGGTGTGTGGGGTGACATGCAGTGTATATAAGGAGGCTGTGTGGGGCCTCAGGCAGTATAGGGAGGCTGTGTGGGGCCTCAGGCAGTGTATATAGGGAGGCTGTGTAGGGCCTCATGCAGTGGTGTATATAGGGAGGCTGTGGGGGGGGGGGCTCATGCAGTGGATATAGGGAGGCCTCATGCAGTGTATATAGGGAGGCTGTGTGGGGCTCATGCTGTATTTATAGAGAGGCAGTGTGGCGCTCATGCTGTATATGGGGGAGGCTGTGTGGGGCTCATGCTGTATACGGGGGGAGGCTGTGTGGGGCTCATGCTGTATACGGGGGGAGGCTGTGTGGGGCTCATGCTGTATACGGGGGGAGGCTGTGTGGGGCTCATGCTGTATACGGGGGGAGGCTGTGTGGGGCTCATGCTGTATACGGGGGGAGGCTGTGTGGGGCTCATGCTGTATACGGGGGGAGGCTGTGTGGGGCTCATGCTGTATACGGGGGGAGGCTGTGTGGGGCTCATGCTGTATACGGGGGGGAGGCTGTGTGGGGCTCATGCTGTATACGGGGGGAGGCTGTGTGGGGCTCATGCTGTATACGGGGGGAGGCTGTGTGGGGCTCATGCTGTATACGGGGGGAGGCTGTGTGGGGCTCATGCTGTATACGGGGGGAGGCTGTGTGGGGCTCATGCTGTATACGGGGGGAGGCTGTGTGGGGCTCATGCTGTATACGGGGGGAGGCTGTGTGGGGCTCATGCTGTATACGGGGGGAGGCTGTGTGGGGCTCATGCTGTATACGGGGGGAGGCTGTGTGGGGCTCATGCTGTATACGGGGGGAGGCTGTGTGGGGCTCATGCTGTATACGGGGGGAGGCTGTGTGGGGCTCATGCTGTATACGGGGGGAGGCTGTGTGGGGCTCATGCTGTATACGGGGGGAGGCTGTGTGGGGCTCATGCTGTATACGGGGGGAGGCTGTGTGGGGCTCATGCTGTATACGGGGGGAGGCTGTGTGGGGCTCATGCTGTATACGGGGGGAGGCTGTGTGGGGCTCATGCTGTATACGGGGGGAGGCTGTGTGGGGCTCATGCTGTATACGGGGGGAGGCTGTGTGGGGCTCATGCTGTATACGGGGGGAGGCTGTGTGGGGCTCATGCTGTATACGGGGGGGAGGCTGTGTGGGGCTCATGCTGTATACGGGGGGGAGGCTGTGTGGGGCTCATGCTGTATACGGGGGGAGGCTGTGTGGGGCTCATGCTGTATACGGGGGAAGGCTGTGTGGGGCTCATGCTGTATACGGGGGAAGGCTGTGTGGGGCTCATGCTGTATACGGGGGAAGGCTGTGTGGGGCTCATGCTGTATACGGGGGAAGGCTGTGTGGGGCTCATGCTGTATACGGGGGAAGGCTGTGTGGGGCTCATGCTGTATACGGGGGAAGGCTGTGTGGGGCTCATGCTGTATACGGGGGAAGGCTGTGTGGGGCTCATGCTGTATACGGGGGAAGGCTGTGTGGGGCTCATGCTGTATACGGGGGAAGGCTGTGTGGGGCTCATGCTGTATACGGGGGAAGGCTGTGTGGGGCTCATGCTGTATACGGGGGAAGGCTGTGTGGGGCTCATGCTGTATACGGGGGAAGGCTGTGTGGGGCTCATGCTGTATACGGGGGATGGCTGTGTGGGGCTCATGCTGTATACGGGGGGAGGCTGTGTGGGGCTCATGCTGTATACGGGGGGAGGCTGTGTGGGGCTCATGCTGTATACGGGGGGAGGCTGTGTGGGGCTCATGCTGTATACGGGGGGAGGCTGTGTGGGGCTCATGCTGTATACGGGGGGAGGCTGTGTGGGGCTCATGCTGTATACGGGGGGAGGCTGTGTGGGGCTCATGCTGTATACGGGGGGAGGCTGTGTGGGGCTCATGCTGTATACGGGGGGAGGCTGTGTGGGGCTCATGCTGTATACGGGGGGAGGCTGTGTGGGGCTCATGCTGTATACGGGGGGAGGCTGTGTGGGGCTCATGCTGTATACGGGGGGAGGCTGTGTGGGGCTCATGCTGTATACGGGGGGAGGCTGTGTGGGGCTCATGCTGTATACGGGGGGAGGCTGTGTGGGGCTCATGCTGTATACGGGGGGAGGCTGTGTGGGGCTCATGCTGTATACGGGGGGAGGCTGTGTGGGGCTCATGCTGTATACGGGGGGAGGCTGTGTGGGGCTCATGCTGTATACGGGGGAGGCTGTGTGGGGCTCATGCTGTATACGGGGGGAGGCTGTGTGGGGCTCATGCTGTATACGGGGGGAGGCTGTGTGGGGCTCATGCTGTATACGGGGGGAGGCTGTGTGGGGCTCATGCTGTATACGGGGGGAGGCTGTGTGGGGCTCATGCTGTATACGGGGGGAGGCTGTGTGGGGCTCATGCTGTATACGGGGGGAGGCTGTGTGGGGCTCATGCTGTATACGGGGGGAGGCTGTGTGGGGCTCATGCTGTATACGGGGGAGGCTGTGTGGGGCTCATGCTGTATACGGGGGAGGCTGTGTGGGGCTCATGCTGTATACGGGGGGAGGCTGTGTGGGGCTCATGCTGTATACGGGGGGAGGCTGTGTGGGGCTCATGCTGTATACGGGGGGAGGCTGTGTGGGGCTCATGCTCTATACGGGGGGAGGCTGTGTGGGGCTCATGCTCTATACGGGGGGAGGCTGTGTGGGGCTCATGCTGTATACGGGGGGAGGCTGTGTGGGGCTCATGCTGTATACGGGGGGAGGCTGTGTGGGGCTCATGCTGTATACGGGGGGAGGCTGTGTGGGGCTCATGCTGTATACGGGGGGAGGCTGTGTGGGGCTCATGCTGTATACGGGGGGAGGCTGTGTGGGGCTCATGCTGTATACGGGGGGAGGCTGTGTGGGGCTCATGCTGTATACGGGGGGAGGCTGTGTGGGGCTCATGCTGTATACGGGGGGAGGCTGTGTGGGGCTCATGCTGTATACGGGGGGAGGCTGTGTGGGGCTCATGCTCTATACGGGGGGAGGCTGTGTGGGGCTCATGCTCTATACGGGGGGAGGCTGTGTGGGGCTCATGCTGTATACGGGGGGAGGCTGTGTGGGGCTCATGCTGTATACGGGGGGAGGCTGTGTGGGGCTCATGCTGTATACGGGGGGAGGCTGTGTGGGGCTCATGCTGTATACGGGGGGAGGCTGTGTGGGGCTCATGCTGTATACGGGGGGAGGCTGTGTGGGGCTCATGCTGTATACGGGGGGAGGCTGTGTGGGGCTCATGCTGTATACGGGGGGAGGCTGTGTGGGGCTCATGCTGTATACGGGGGGAGGCTGTGTGGGGCTCATGCTGTATACGGGGGGAGGCTGTGTGGGGCTCATGCTGTATACGGGGGGAGGCTGTGTGGGGCTCATGCTGTATACGGGGGGAGGCTGTGTGGGGCTCATGCTGTATACGGGGGGAGGCTGTGTGGGGCTCATGCTGTATACGGGGGGAGGCTGTGTGGGGCTCATGCTGTATACGGGGGGAGGCTGTGTGGGGCTCATGCTGTATACGGGGGGAGGCTGTGTGGGGCTCATGCTGTATACGGGGGGAGGCTGTGTGGGGCTCATGCTGTATACGGGGGGGAGGCTGTGTGGGGCTCATGCTGTATACGGGGGGAGGCTGTGTGGGGCTCATGCTGTATACGGGGGGAGGCTGTGTGGGGCTCATGCTGTATACGGGGGGAGGCTGTGTGGGGCTCATGCTGTATACGGGGGGAGGCTGTGTGGGGCTCATGCTGTATACGGGGGGAGGCTGTGTGGGGCTCATGCTGTATACGGGGGGAGGCTGTGTGGGGCTCATGCTGTATACGGGGGGAGGCTGTGTGGGGCTCATGCTGTATACGGGGGGAGGCTGTGTGGGGCTCATGCTGTATACGGGGGAGGCTGTGTGGGGCTCATGCTGTATACGGGGGGGAGGCTGTGTGGGGCTCATGCTGTATACGGGGGAAGGCTGTGTGGGGCTCATGCTGTATACGGGGGAAGGCTGTGTGGGGCTCATGCTGTATACGGGGGAAGGCTGTGTGGGGCTCATGCTGTATACGGGGGAAGGCTGTGTGGGGCTCATGCTGTATACGGGGGATGGCTGTGTGGGGCTCATGCTGTATACGGGGGGAGGCTGTGTGGGGCTCATGCTGTATACGGGGGGAGGCTGTGTGGGGCTCATGCTGTATACGGGGGGAGGCTGTGTGGGGCTCATGCTGTATACGGGGGGAGGCTGTGTGGGGCTCATGCTGTATACGGGGGGAGGCTGTGTGGGGCTCATGCTGTATACGGGGGGAGGCTGTGTGGGGCTCATGCTGTATACGGGGGGAGGCTGTGTGGGGCTCATGCTGTATACGGGGGGAGGCTGTGTGGGGCTCATGCTGTATACGGGGGGAGGCTGTGTGGGGCTCATGCTGTATACGGGGGGAGGCTGTGTGGGGCTCATGCTGTATACGGGGGGAGGCTGTGTGGGGCTCATGCTGTATACGGGGGGAGGCTGTGTGGGGCTCATGCTGTATACGGGGGGAGGCTGTGTGGGGCTCATGCTGTATACGGGGGGAGGCTGTGTGGGGCTCATGCTGTATACGGGGGAGGCTGTGTGGGGCTCATGCTGTATACGGGGGGAGGCTGTGTGGGGCTCATGCTGTATACGGGGGGAGGCTGTGTGGGGCTCATGCTGTATACGGGGGGAGGCTGTGTGGGGCTCATGCTGTATACGGGGGGAGGCTGTGTGGGGCTCATGCTGTATACGGGGGGAGGCTGTGTGGGGCTCATGCTGTATACGGGGGGAGGCTGTGTGGGGCTCATGCTGTATACGGGGGGAGGCTGTGTGGGGCTCATGCTGTATACGGGGGGAGGCTGTGTGGGGCTCATGCTGTATACGGGGGGAGGCTGTGTGGGGCTCATGCTGTATACGGGGGGAGGCTGTGTGGGGCTCATGCTGTATACGGGGGGAGGCTGTGTGGGGCTCATGCTGTATACGGGGGGAGGCTGTGTGGGGCTCATGCTGTATACGGGGGGAGGCTGTGTGGGGCTCATGCTGTATACGGGGGGAGGCTGTGTGGGGCTCATGCTGTATACGAGGGGAGGCTGTGTGGGGCTCATGTTGTATATAGGGAGGATGTGTGGGGCTCATGCTGTATATAGGGAGGATGTGTGGGGCTTATGCTGTATATAGGGAGGATGTGTGGGGCTCATGCAGTTTATAAATAGGGAGGATGTGTGGGGCTCATGCTGTATATATAGGGAGGCTGTGTGGGGCTCCTGCAGTATATATAGGGAGGCTGTGTTCGGGTTCAAATGCTATATAGCGGAATGTCAGGATACTTAATTCTCCTCAATATTAAGTGATACAATTAATATTATCAATAATATAATAATTATAATATATTGATATTAATATTGAGTAGAATTAATTGCAGCCTATAGGTTCGGCCTTCCAGAACAGTCTCGGTCTCTCATGTGGCCCCTCGGGAAAATGAATTGTCCATCCCTGCTTAGATACTATTGCTTCTACAAGTCATACAAAGTGTTTAATTTTTACCATATATAAGGGCCAATTTGATAATCACCCCTTAACAGTTATAGCTAAATGGGAGGCGGATGTAGACCCTACATCGATGGAGCAACGGAGAGAGATTCTAGAAGCTGTTCTAAAATTATCTCCCTGAGAGGCCCAAAAGCTTTCATTATATTTAATTCATATAAAAAACTGCCAAACTTTTTACACAAGACAGGGCATTTTGCATCATGGCGATATCCTAAATGTGGGCTTGATGAGGCACATTTGATGCACATGATGTGGGAAAGTAGACAGACCCATTTTGGAATGAGGTCATCTCCTTGACAAAAAAGGTGTATGGAGTGAAATTGTTAACAGATCCTGGTATATGTATACTGGGAATGTTTGAAGACGGAATGGATCCCGAATTACCCCTATTTATGGGTATCTCTCAAATCTTATTTCAAGCACATAAACTTGTTGCATTTAACTGGTTAGACACATAACTTTCACCTATGGGAGAGCTACAACGAAGGATAAATAATATAATCTGGTTGGAAAGGAGTCTATCATAAACTAACTTTATTTTCAAATCTGAAAAGATATACTCCAGGGCTGCCCACAAATCTTCTAATTAGAGATAGCATTGTAAATATTCCTCTTTTTTCCTTCTCCCCCCTTCTACGAATTTTAAAGTCTGTTATTCTAGAACTACTCTGAAAATGAAAAAATAGTCCTGTCTGGGATTATTGGGATTTGGGTTTAGGGTGGGCTAGGGAATTCAAGTCGAGTTATTTTATTTGTTTTATAATAGGGAATTATGTAATTTAAGTTATTTGAAAGATTGAAAATTTGTATTTGGAGTTTTTAAATAAAAAGGAATTGATTTAAAAAAAAAAAAAACAATAACCCAAAGGTGCCATATCAATTATTGTAATAAGTGGGAGGGTAGGCAACTTTTTCTATGGCAGCCATCTCAAGCTACAGGAGCTGATCATTTGATGGTTTCAACATCCAGCCTTCCATGGGTCTGTGAAGCTAGGACAACCCCATTATTGACATTGTTTTCTCACTACAAGTCACTGAATTGCAAGGGAACACCACAGAAATGATACTGCCATACAGTAGAGGCCATGTTACAGCTGTGCGGTCATCTGAGCTGAGGGAAGATAGAGCTGGTCCTACCCATCATTTCTTAGATCTGTTACTCGTCAAGCAGCAGGTCACATAAGAGCTGGCACAAGTTGTCAACATGCACGATACCCCAAGAGAAGCTCATGACCCCATCAAGGAGAAGTGAAGACTGCTGAAGGGAGCAAAGCACCAAGAACAGAAAATTTAAAATAAAAATAAATAAATCACATAACAGTGCAACATTGTTTCCAGACCTGAAGTTAACAACAACTGGAAAAATATCTCTAGATACAAATTTATAGATCGGATGAGTGGTATCTGATGTTTTATCAACATAGATCAGTGCTGATCAGCAGTAATGAGTGAACGATCCGAGCATGCTCGGGTGCTAACCGAGTGGCTTTGACATGCTATAATAATCTGTTTGAGTCACCGCGCCTCTCACGTCATTACGAGGCCTCCACTATGCCAAGAATACAGTATGATCCCGCAAAGTACTCACAATACAGACAGGGCTCCCAATTAGTGAGGATGTGGGGGTGGATACGGTGCATACACTGGATGTGGGGGTGGATACGGTGCATACACTGGATGTGGGGGTGGATACGGTGCATACACTGGATGTGGGGGTGGTTACGGTGCATACACTGGATGTGGGGGTGGTTACGGTGCATACACTGGATGTGGGGGTGGTTACGGTGCATACACTGGATGTGGGGGTGGTTACGGTGCATACACTGGATGTGGGGGTGGTTACGGTGCATACACTGGATGTGGGGGTGGTTACGGTGCATACACTGGATGTGGGGGTGGTTACGGTGCATACACTGGATGTGGGGGTGGTTACGGTGCATACACTGGATGTGAGGGTGGTTACGGTGCATACACTGGATGTGTGTGTGGGGGTTACGGTGCATACACTGGATGTGTGTGTGGGGGTTACGGTGCATACACTGGATGTGGGGGTGGTTACGGTGCATACACTGGATGTGGGGGGTGGTTACGGTGCATACACTGGATGTGTGTGGGGGGGGTTACGGTGCATACACTGGATGTGGGGGTGGTTACGGTGCATACACTGGATGTGGGGGGGTTACGGTGCATACACTGGATGTGGGGGTGGTTACGATGCATACACTGGATGTGTGTGGGGGGGGTTAAGGTGCATACACTGGATGTGTGTGGGGGTGGATACGGTGCATACACTGGATGTGTGTGGGGGTGGATACGGTGCATACACTGGATGTGGGGGTGGATACGGTGCATACACTGGATGTGGGGGTGGATACGGTGCATACACTGGATGTGGGGGTGGTTACGGTGCATACACTGGATGTGGGGGTGGTTACGGTGCATACACTGGATGTGGGGGTGGTTACGGTGCATACACTGGATGTGGGGGTGGTTACGGTGCATACACTGGATGTGGGGGTGGTTACGGTGCATACACTGGATGTGGGGGTGGTTACGGTGCATACACTGGATGTGGGGGTGGTTACGGTGCATACACTGGATGTGGGGGTGGTTACGGTGCATACACTGGATGTGGGGGGTGGTTACGGTGCATACACTGGATGTGGGGGGTGGTTACGGTGCATACACTGGATGTGGGGGGTGGTTACGGTGCATACACTGGATGTGGGGGGTGGTTACGGTGCATACACTGGATGTGGGGGGTGGTTACGGTGCATACACTGGATGTGGGGGGTGGTTGCGGTGCATACACTGGATGTGGGGGGTGGTTACGGTGCATACACTGGATGTGGGGGGTGGTTACGGTGCATACACTGGATGTGGGGGGTGGTTACGGTGCATACACTGGATGTGGGGGGTGGTTACGGTGCATACACTGGATGTGTGTGGGGGGGTTACGGTGCATACACTGGATGTGGGGGTGGTTACGGTGCATACACTGGATGTGTGTGGGGGGGTTACGGTGCATACACTGGATGTGGGGGTGGTTACGGTGCATACACTGGATGTGGGGGGGTTACGGTGCATACACTGGATGTGGGGGTGGTTACGGTGCATACACTGGATGTGGGGGTGGTTACGGTGCATACACTGGATGTGTGTGGGGGGGTTACGGTGCATACACTGGATGTGGGGGGGTTACGGTGCATACACTGGATGTGGGGGTGGTTACGGTGCATACACTGGATGTGGGGGTGGTTACGGTGCATACACTGGATGTGGGGGTGGTTACGGTGCATACACTGGATGTGTGTGGGGGTGGATACGGTGCATACACTGGATGTGGGGGTGGTTACGGTGCATACACTGGATGTGGGGGTGGATACGGTGCATACACTGGATGTGGGGGTGGATACGGTGCATACACTGGATGTGGGGGTGGATACGGTGCATACACTGGATGTGGGGGTGGATACGGTGCATACACTGGATGTGGGGGTGGATACGGTGCATACACTGGATGTGGGGGTGGATACGGTGCATACACTGGATGTGGGGGTGGATACGGTGCATACACTGGATGTGGGGGTGGATACGGTGCATACACTGGATGTGGGGGTGGATACGGTGCATACACTGGATGTGGGGGTGGATACGGTGCATACACTGGATGTGGGGGTGGATACGGTGCATACACTGGATGTGGGGGTGGATACGGTGCATACACTGGATGTGGGGGTGGATACGGTGCATACACTGGATGTGGGGGTGGTTACGGTGCATACACTGGATGTGGGGGTGGTTACGGTGCATACACTGGATGTGGGGGTGGTTACGGTGCATACACTGGATGTGTGTGGGGGGGTTACGGTGCATACACTGGATGTGTGTGGGGGTGGATACGGTGCATACACTGGATGTGGGGGTGGACAGGGTGCATACACTGGATGTGGGGGTGGACAGGGTGCATACACTGGATGTGGGGGTGGACAGGGTGCATACACTGGATGTGGGGGTGGACAGGGTGCATACACTGGATGTGGGGGTGGACAGGGTGCATACACTGGATGTGGGGGTGGACAGGGTGCATACACTGGATGTGGGGGTGGACAGGGTGCATACACTGGATGTGGGGGTGGACAGGGTGCATACACTGGATGTGGGGGTGGACAGGGTGCATACACTGGATGTGGGGGTGGACAGGGTGCATACACTGGATGTGGGGGTGGACAGGGTGCATACACTGGATGTGGGGGTGGACAGGGTGCATACACTGGATGTGGGGGTGGACAGGGTGCATACACTGGATGTGGGGGTGGACAGGGTGCATACACTGGATGTGGGGGTGGACAGGGTGCATACACTGGATGTGGGGGTGGACAGGGTGCATACACTGGATGTGGGGGTGGACAGGGTGCATACACTGGATGTGGGGGTGGACAGGGTGCATACACTGGATGTGGGGGTGGACAGGGTGCATACACTGGATGTGGGGGTGGACAGGGTGCATACACTGGATGTGGGGGTGGACAGGGTGCATACACTGGATGTGGGGGTGGACAGGGTGCATACACTGGATGTGGGGGTGGACAGGGTGCATACACTGGATGTGGGGGTGGACAGGGTGCATACACTGGATGTGGGGGTGGACAGGGTGCATACACTGGATGTGGGGGTGGACAGGGTGCATACACTGGATGTGGGGGTGGACAGGGTGCATACACTGGATGTGGGGGTGGACAGGGTGCATACACTGGATGTGGGGGTGGACAGGGTGCATACACTGGATGTGGGGGTGGACAGGGTGCATACACTGGATGTGGGGGTGGACAGGGTGCATACACTGGATGTGGGGGTGGACAGGGTGCATACACTGGATGTGGGGGTGGACAGGGTGCATACACTGGATGTGGGGGTGGTTACGGTGCATACACTGGATGTGGGGGTGGTTACGGTGCATACACTGGATGTGGGGGTGGTTACGGTGCATACACTGGATGTGGGGGTGGTTACGGTGCATACACTGGATGTGGGGGTGGTTACGGTGCATACACTGGATGTGGGGGTGGTTACGGTGCATACACTGGATGTGGGGGTGGTTACGGTGCATACACTGGATGTGGGGGTGGTTACGGTGCATACACTGGATGTGGGGGTGGTTACGGTGCATACACTGGATGTGGGGGTGGTTACGGTGCATACACTGGATGTGGGGGTGGTTACGGTGCATACACTGGATGTGGGGGTGGTTACGGTGCATACACTGGATGTGGGGGTGGTTACGGTGCATACACTGGATGTGGGGGTGGTTACGGTGCATACACTGGATGTGGGGGTGGTTACGGTGCATACACTGGATGTGGGGGGTGGTTACGGTGCATACACTGGATGTGTGTGGGGGTGGATACGGTGCATACACTGGATGTGTGTGGGGGTGGATACGGTGCATACACTGGATGTGTGTGGGGGTGGATACGGTGCATACACTGGATGTGTGTGGGGGTGGATACGGTGCATACACTGGATGTGTGTGGGGGTGGATACGGTGCATACACTGGATGTGTGTGGGGGTGGATACGGTGCATACACTGGATGTGTGTGGGGGTGGATACGGTGCATACACTGGATGTGTGTGGGGGTGGATACGGTGCATACACTGGATGTGTGTGGGGGTGGATACGGTGCATACACTGGATGTGTGTGGGGGTGGATACGGTGCATACACTGGATGTGTGTGGGGGTGGATACGGTGCATACACTGGATGTGTGTGGGGGTGGATACGGTGCATACACTGGATGTGTGTGGGGGTGGATACGGTGCATACACTGGATGTGTGTGGGGGTGGATACGGTGCATACACTGGATGTGTGTGGGGGTGGATACGGTGCATACACTGGATGTGTGTGGGGGTGGATACGGTGCATACACTGGATGTGTGTGGGGGTGGATACGGTGCATACACTGGATGTGTGTGGGGGTGGATACGGTGCATACACTGGATGTGTGTGGGGGTGGATACGGTGCATACACTGGATGTGTGTGGGGGTGGATACGGTGCATACACTGGATGTGTGTGGGGGTGGATACGGTGCATACACTGGATGTGTGTGGGGGTGGATACGGTGCATACACTGGATGTGGGGGGTGGTTACGGTGCATACACTGGATGTGGGGGGTGGTTACGGTGCATACACTGGATGTGGGGGGTGGTTACGGTGCATACACTGGATGTGTGTGGGGGGGTTACGGTGCATACACTGGATGTGGGGGTGGTTACGGTGCATACACTGGATGTGTGTGGGGGGTTACGGTGCATACACTGGATGTGGGGGGTGGTTACGGTGCATACACTGGATGTGGGGGTGGTTACGGTGCATACACTGGATGTGGGGGGGTTACGGTGCATACACTGGATGTGGGGGTGGTTACGGTGCATACACTGGATGTGGGGGGGTTACGGTGCATACACTGGATGTGGGGGTGGTTACGGTGCATACACTGGATGTGGGGGTGGTTACGGTGCATACACTGGATGTGGGGGGGTTACGGTGCATACACTGGATGTGGGGGTGGTTACGGTGCATACACTGGATGTGTGTGGGGGTGGTTACGGTGCATACACTGGATGTGTGTGGGGGTGGTTACGGTGCATACACTGGATGTGGGGGGTGGTTACGGTGCATACACTGGATGTGTGTGGGGGGGTTACGGTGCATACACTGGATGTGGGGGTGGTTACGGTGCATACACTGGATGTGTGTGGGGGGTTACGGTGCATACACTGGATGTGGGGGTGGTTACGGTGCATACACTGGATGTGGGGGTGGTTACGGTGCATACACTGGATGTGTGTGGGGGGTTACGGTGCATACACTGGATGTGGGGGTGGTTACGGTGCATACACTGGATGTGTGTGGCGGTGGATACGGTGCATACACTGGATGTGTGTGGGGGTGGATACGGTGCATACACTGGATGTGTGTGGGGGTGGATACGGTGCATACACTGGATGTGTGTGGGGGTGGATACGGTGCATACACTGGATGTGTGTGGGGGTGGATACGGTGCATACACTGGATGTGTGTGGGGGTGGATACGGTGCATACACTGGATGTGTGTGGGGGTGGATACGGTGCATACACTGGATGTGTGTGGGGGTGGATACGGTGCATACACTGGATGTGTGTGGGGGTGGATACGGTGCATACACTGGATGTGTGTGGGGGTGGATACGGTGCATACACTGGATGTGTGTGGGGGTGGATACGGTGCATACACTGGATGTGTGTGGGGGTGGATACGGTGCATACACTGGATGTGTGTGGGGGTGGATACGGTGCATACACTGGATGTGTGTGGGGGTGGATACGGTGCATACACTGGATGTGTGTGGGGGTGGATACGGTGCATACACTGGATGTGTGTGGGGGTGGATACGGTGCATACACTGGATGTGTGTGGGGGTGGATACGGTGCATACACTGGATGTGTGTGGGGGTGGATACGGTGCATACACTGGATGTGTGTGGGGGTGGATACGGTGCATACACTGGATGTGTGTGGGGGTGGATACGGTGCATACACTGGATGTGGGGGTGGATACGGTGCATACACTGGATGTGGGGGTGGATACGGTGCATACACTGGATGTGGGGGTGGATACGGTGCATACACTGGATGTGGGGGTGGATACGGTGCATACACTGGATGTGGGGGTGGATACGGTGCATACACTGGATGTGGGGGTGGATACGGTGCATACACTGGATGTGGGGGTGGATACGGTGCATACACTGGATGTGGGGGTGGATACGGTGCATACACTGGATGTGGGGGTGGATACGGTGCATACACTGGATGTGGGGGTGGATACGGTGCATACACTGGATGTGGGGGTGGATACGGTGCATACACTGGATGTGGGGGTGGATACGGTGCATACACTGGATGTGGGGGTGGATACGGTGCATACACTGGATGTGGGGGTGGATACGGTGCATACACTGGATGTGGGGGTGGATACGGTGCATACACTGGATGTGGGGGTGGATACGGTGCATACACTGGATGTGGGGGTGGATACGGTGCATACACTGGATGTGGGGGTGGATACGGTGCATACACTGGATGTGGGGGTGGATACGGTGCATACACTGGATGTGGGGGTGGATACGGTGCATACACTGGATGTGGGGGTGGATACGGTGCATACACTGGATGTGGGGGTGGATACGGTGCATACACTGGATGTGGGGGTGGATACGGTGCATACACTGGATGTGGGGGTGGATACGGTGCATACACTGGATGTGGGGGTGGATACGGTGCATACACTGGATGTGGGGGTGGATACGGTGCATACACTGGATGTGGGGGTGGATACGGTGCATACACTGGATGTGGGGGTGGATACGGTGCATACACTGGATGTGGGGGTGGATACGGTGCATACACTGGATGTGGGGGTGGATACGGTGCATACACTGGATGTGGGGGTGGATACGGTGCATACACTGGATGTGGGGGTGGATACGGTGCATACACTGGATGTGGGGGTGGATACGGTGCATACACTGGATGTGGGGGTGGATACGGTGCATACACTGGATGTGGGGGTGGATACGGTGCATACACTGGATGTGGGGGTGGATACGGTGCATACCCTGGATGTGGGGGTGGTTACGGTGCATACACTGGATGTGTGTGGGGGTGGACACGGTGCATACACTGGATGTGTGTGTGGGGGTTACGGTGCATACACTGGATGTGGGGGTGGTTACGGTGCATACACTGGATGTGGGGGGGGTTACGGTGCATACACTGGATGTGGGGGGGGTTACGGTGCATACACTGGATGTGGGGGGGTTACGGTGCATACACTGGATGTGGGGGGTGGTTACGGTGCATACACTGGATGTGTGGGGGGGTTATGGTGTATACACTGGATGTGTGGGGGGGTTATGGTGTATACACTGGATGTGGGGGTGGTAGTCACTTACGGTTCCAGTACACGGGGTAGCACTCCCCCTCGGTGACGTCCACCTCGTACAGGCCGCTCCGCACACACACCGGCTCGATCTTGCCCACGTCCCCGATGGTGATGAGGTCCAGGTCGGTGGTCCCTGGCGCACCCCCTGCCTCCTCCGCAGTGGCTTCCCCCTCCGGGGCGGCGCTCAGCTCCAGCAGGCGGCGGTAGGCCAGCTCGATGCGCAGGGAGTCGTACCCGATGAACGGCTTCCAGCTCTTCTTCTCCTCCCGGTAGAACCAGCGCACCTCCTCCGCGCCCAGCTCCGTCACTACCTCATAGCGGTGCCGGGAGCTGCTGGAGCGCGTCCGACGCCGGCCCGGGACCTGCAGCCGCTCCTCCCCCTCCTCACCCTCCGAGGGGGACCCGGCCAGCCCCGGCACCGGGGGGAAATCATGGCCGGTCAGGTGCAGCTCCAGGCCCCGGGACATGGGAGAACGGCAGCGCCGGCGGGAGGAGGGACACCGGCGGTTCTGCCCTTCCTCTTCCCCAGCCTCCCCGTCCTCCTCTTCTTCTTCCTCCCAGTCACACTCGCCGTTCTCCTCCGGTGACCGAAGCCCGGAGAGACTCATACCGGCGACGTCCAGCTTCTGTCAGTGCTCATGAAGTCTCTCGGGCGCCGGCATCGAGGCCGCACCGTCCGCTGAAACCGTTAGCTGAGCTCCGCCGCCCCCTCAGGAGCGCGGCTTCTCCCTCACACACCGGCTGCCGGGCGCGCCCCCGCTGCTTCCACCATCTCCTCTGACGTGCGCGTCCCCGCCTGCTGGCTGTCACGTGTTCACCACAGGTCAGGTGACTGAAAAGATGCTGCGGCTGCCAAAAAAAAAAGAATCATCGTATTCATTCATCCCGCGCGGGTTTTGAAGCTGATTCAGATCCACCCTGAAAAAATATTCAAAGGGCTTGTTCACACGCAGCTTTTTGTGACTTTTTCCATACAGGAATTTTTTTTTTTTATAGCAGCAGTAAAATAAATGAGATTACTAAAATCTTATTCACACAGCTCATTTAGTGTCGTTGCTTTTTTTTATTATCTGTGTTGCATTTTTTTTTCAAAGTTTTTTTGTAACGTATTCGCTCAAATGCATAAAACATACAAATAGTGCATCAAATCTGCAGGTAACCTCTTTCACACTTCCGTTTTTTACAATCAGTCACAATCCGCCAGGTTTTGAAAAAAACGGATCCTCAATTTTCTTTTGAGGATCCGTTTTTTCCCCATTGACTTCCATTATTGGCGGATTGTGACGGATTGCTGTCCGTTGCATCCGTTTTTTTTGCGGATCCGCCAAAAGTTGCTGTCCGTCACCATCCTCAAAGATTTCAAAACGGAGCTTGCAACGTTTTTTTCTCTGGCGGATCCTCCAGACACTCATTTAACCCAAAATTCTTTCTGGGTGCCGGACAAAAAAAAACTCTCTCTCTCTCATTCTCTCTCTCTCATTCTCTCTCTCTCTCTCATTCTCTCTCTCTCTCATTCTCTCTCTCTCTCCTTTTCCAGGCTGCGATTTCTTCATTTGTCGGATCCGTCAAAAAACGGACAGGTGCCATCCTTTGTCATCAGTAATAAAACGGATCCGCCATCCATCCTTTTGGCGGATTTTGACTGATGCAAAAAACTGAAGTGTGAAAGAGGCCTAACGTGCAGCTTTCTCCCACCGGCACTGTGCTTTCCATGCAGAAAAACACTGCAAAAAAGAAAAGTCCTCTCCCTGTTCCAAGCACCTGGAAGCGAGCGCGGAGGTCGGCTCACAGCCCAACACTGTGCAGGACGCTTGGCATTTGCACAGAACACCAGGATTGGCAAGTTCGCCGCTGGCGCCCTGTGCTCTTCACAGATGAAAGCAGGTTCACACTGAGAACATGTGACAGACGTGACAGAGACTGGAGACGCCGTGGAGAGTGATCTGCTGCCTGCAACATCCTTCAGCATGACCGGATTGGCAGTGGGTCAGTAATGGTGTGGGGTGGCATTTCTTTGGAGGGCCGCACAGCCCTCCATGTGCTCGCCAGAGGTAGCCTGACTGCCATTAGGTACCGATATGAAACCCCTTGTGAGACCATATGCTGGTACGGTTGGCCCTGGGTTCCTCCTAATGCAGGACAATGCCAGACCTCATGTGGCTGAAGTGTGACAGCAATTCCTGCAAGATGAAGGCATAGAAGCCATGGACTAACCCGCCCGTTCCCCAGACCTGAATCCGATTGAGCACATCTGGGACATCATGTCTCGCTCCATCCACCAACGTCACGTTGCACCACAGACTGTCCAGGAGTTGGCAGATGCTTTAGTCCAGGTCTGGGAGGAGATCCCTCAGGAGACCATCCGCCTCAGGAGCATGCCCAGGAGTTGTAGGGAGGTCATACAGGCACGTGGAGGCCACACACACTACTGAGCATCATTTCCTTTTCTTAAAGCATTTCCACTGAAGTTGGATCAGCCTGTAATTTGATTTTCCACTTTGATTTCGAGTATCCTTCCAAATCCAGACCTCCATGCAGGGCCGTATTTTCCACTAGGCACCCGCGGGCACGTGCCTAGGGCGGGACGATGCGGTGGGGCAACACCTGGGCAAAGGTTTTTTTTTTTTTTAAATGGAAGTCCGGGTCGGATCCTCCCCTCCGCTCCCCTCCCCTCTCCTCTCCTCCCCTCTTGAAGACATCATACTCGGCTCCAGCGGTGCCTGCGGCTCCGAAGTTCTCCGGCATTCTTCCTGTATCACACAGGCTGTGTGTGTGAGCGGTCATGTGATACTGCTGCAGCACGGTGGCTCAGTGGACAGCACTGCAGCCTTGCAGCGCTGGAGTCCTGGGTTCGAATCCCACCACGGACAACATCTGCAAGGAGTTTGTATGTTCTCCCCGTGTTTGCGTGGGTTTCCTCTGGTTTCCTCCCACATTCCAAAGACATACTGATAGGGAATTTAGATTGTGAGTCCCATTGGGGACAGTGATGATAACATGTGCAAACTGTAAAGCATTGTGGAATATGTTAGTGCTATATAAAGATTATTATTATAGTGGTTTGAAAAAACCACTATATTGTAATTATTATTACCGCTCATTACAGGTATGAATATGGACGCCACTCCTCTCTCACGTGACCACTCACACAACACAGCCTGTGTGATACAGGAAGAATGCCACTGCCAGCGCCTGGAGCTGTAAACATGCATACAGGGAGGGGGAGATGAGTATGAGCCGGGGGATGAGAATGAGTGGGGGGGAGGTGAATATGAGTGTGGGGGGATGGGAGATGAGTATGAGCCGGGGGATGAGAATGAGTTGGGGGGGAGGTGAATATGAGTGTGGGGGGATGGGAGATGAGTATGAGTGGGGGGCGGGGATGTGTATGAGCCCAGCAGGGAGGGAGGGGGGAGATGGCTGCACTGGGCAAACGGCTTCACTAGGGAAACGGCTGCACTATGGAGAAAGGCTACTTTCACATCAGCGATTTTTGCCAAAGTGTCTGCATTAGTCGTACTCATCAATGGGGGAGGCAGCACTAAAAGTGCCTAGGGCAGCATAAACTCTAAATACGGCCCTGCCTCCATGGGAGATTAATTTTTATTTACATTGATCATTTTTATGTTTTCTTGTTCCCAACGCATGCCACTATGTAATGAATAAAGATTTTCAGCTGCGATATTTCATTCAGTGATATCTACAATGTGGTATCTTAGTGTTCCCTTTATATTTTTTTTAAGCAGTGTATATACTGTATATATAGCCACACAGACATACATGTAAATTCATTACATAGTCTCCTTTATTATGTATATTGCCATCCCTTATTATACAGTGCCCTCTCTTGTTATGTACAGCACTGTCCTTTACATATTGGACTATATAGAGCCCTGTTTTTAATTACATACCGTCCTGTCTTGTTACCTGTATAATGCAATGATGGCTGATGGAGCATGGGAAAGCTTCTTTTCTAATGGAGGAGCTGATGGACTGGTCGTCTGCCACCAGCTGCTCCATCAGCAGTCATTTCATATCTAAAAAGAGAGGGGACTATGTAATAAAAGAGGGCGCTGTGAATTGCCCTCTCCATCACCTCCATCATGGCATTCTCCCCATCACCCCCATCATAGCCTTCTCCTCATCACTACTCCCATCATTGCCTTCTCCATCACCCCCATCATGGCCTTCTCCCCATCACCCCCATCATGGCCTTCCCTCTCCCCATCATGGCCTTCTCTCCATCACCTCCATCATGGCCTTCCTTCTCCCCATCCTGGCCTTCCTTCTCCCCATCACCCCCATCATGGCCTTCCCTCTCCCCATCATGGCCTTCTCTCCATCACCTCCATCATTGCCCTCTCCATCACCCTCATCATGGCCTTCTCCCATCACCCCCATCATTGCCCTCTCCTCCACCTACACACACACACAGACACCCACAGCGACATTCACCTGTCGGCACATTCCCCCGCAGCGCTACACATGCACACACACCCACACACACCACCACTCATCTCTACACACACACAACACACATACATTTTCTCTTGTAGGCAGCGGAGCTGCAGGGATCGCTTCCTGCCCGCCGCACATGAGGGCAATCTGGCCAGGAGCCCCCCAGGGCCTTGGGGGTAGATACACAGGCCAGATTGCCCTCATTATTAGCCGCCCTGCAGGGGCCCCCCTCCAACTCTGGGCCCCGGTGCAGCCGCATAGACTGCACATGCGCTATGTCCGCCCAAGCCCTTTAGGCAGTGTTCACACAAGATTTTTTTTCACAGTGTTTTTTCAAATGAAAGAAATAAAATGACAAGCACCACTGCTGCACCTACTTCTACAATGCACCTCTAAATGAATGGATGAAAGCTGTAGGAGCATATACCCTGACCCTAGGGTGCTCAACCAGAAATTAACAGCACTCTATGTCCACAAAAAAAGAAAAGAGGTGGCATACACTGGTAAAAATCCAATGTTTGTTGTGAGGCTAAAACATGTTCAGCATGACAAGGGGGAGTTAAGTGTGAGGACCACAGCTGTTTCGGGCTCCTACGGGTCAATGATGACCCGTAGAAGTGCAGGAGCGAGCGTGAAACGGCTGTCGTCCTCACACTCCACTCCCCCTCGTCCGGCTGAACATGCTTTAGCCTCACACTAAACATTTACCGGTAAGTGCCAACCCTTTTCGTTTTTTGTAAATTTATCAGTCTATTGGCTTCTTGATTGCAGCTCCTCGGTCTCCAACGGTGGCACTGACAACAGCGGCACGTGTAGTCTCTGAGTCGCCCGGCGTAGACGAACTTCCGGTTTCCTATGCGGGCGAGGGGTCTTTGCTGGGTCAGCTGGGCCCCCGGTCCAATGGCTTCTACACAGTGTGCTCTGTTCGTTGTGAGATACCGCCGGAGAAAGGCTCTGCTTCACGGTGTATGCGGGTAAGGTGGGTTACAAACATCTATACAGTCCTAAGCTCTCTCCTTGCGGCATGTGCGCTGTATTCACGGTCACAAAGTGCACGGCACCTTGATCTCTGCCAGCTACTGGGCACGCCGCACTTTTCCTCTCTATGTTGTGCGCTGCCTGCTCGCGCCAAGCACTGACAACCACTGGCGCACTGCTTCTCTCTGGTAGTCACTGGCACCCTGCACATGTCTCTCCCCCTCTGGTCCTCGCTGCTGGTGGCGGGCGATGGCAGATGCTGGCTTGCACGATGCTGGCACTCCCCGGACTAAGCACTTTTCTTCCTGGCTGCTGCTACTGCTGGACCCACAGCTCTCCTCAGCACAGCAGTCCCTGTCCTTCTGGTCTGCTGCAGCCCGGCTCTGCTCTGTGTGCACGGCTCTGCCCTGCACAGCTCTGCTCTGCTCCAAGGAGATCCTTCTGCGAGCGACGGGTGCTCCCTCTACGCAGCCTGTCAAAGCGCCGATACTCGGTGGTGAGGGAAGGGGAACCAGGGCGCGCCACTCACCGCTCTGCGTGTTGCAGTCTGTCGGCGCCAAACTGTCCTCCAGTGCTTGCTTTCTGCTCTTATCCCCCCACTGCTGTGCTCGCTTTTCTCCTCTCACCCTCAGCCCCCTTCTCACAGCAGGAAGCTATGTCTCGCTAGGGCTTCCCCCAGGCAGCAGGGGAAGGTCCGCCTCGCTAAAGCTTACCCTTGGGAACAGAGGATGCAGCCTCTCTAGATCCAGACCTGGCACACAGGTACCTGCTGTCTCTTCAGGCTCCTTATACTCGGATAACGTGTTGTCATGCTCAGGTGTCATCTGAGTATCTCTGTTGTGTTCGAATAATGTGTTATCACTCTCGGGTGTTATCTGCGTGTCTCCGGTTAGCTTGGATAACGTGATATCATGCTCAGGTGTTATCTGAGTATCTCTGTCATGCTGGGATAACATGTTATCATCCTCGGGTGTTATCCGAGTATCTTCGGCGTGATCGGATAATGTGTTATCATTCTCAGGTGTTATCTTAGTATCTCCGGCGTGCTCGTGTAAGGGGGTGGTGCTGTTACGGACAGTAAGAGACACACTGCCACTTTAAGAGACAGCACCCCCTTGTTTGGTGTGATGGAATGCTCTGCACCCCCTGCTTTATGAACTGCCGAAGACTGAAGAGGGGAGGAGTTGAGCCTGTGATAGAGAGAAGGGAGCTGCTGCTGAGAACGGGTGTGCATGTAGCTGTGAAAAAGGTCTCACAGCCTGGGATGTATTTGTGCCGCCCCTGAGGCTCGGTCGCCACAGAGGTACTGCACCTTCTCCTAAGTTGTAGTGCCCCACCAACTAGGTAAGTTGGGAACTCCTTTCCACACTCCAACACCTGCACCCACACACAGGATAGTTCAGCAATGGACAAGATTGCGGCTCCATGCTTAGAGGGTAGCAGAGCACCTTTCGTGGGTCCTTGCTTCGTAACACGAGATGTGCTGGGAGGTGGGTGGAGTTAGATATAAAAGAGTGGGAAGGTTTAGAATTGGAGTTCAGATCAGTTCAGTTCAGTCCAGTCTGGAGGAGAGCAGGCTGACGGGAGGTCAGCCTGAGGGGAGCTCAAGGCGGAGGAAGACAGTCAGTCAGGTGAGGCTGAGGACTGGTCTTAGTGGAACAAGCTCCCCAGAAGGGAGATAGAAGGGAGAGTGCTGCAGCTGTCTCTGTGATCTGAGTCAGCTGGCACTAGGAAAGGAACAGAAGGAGAGAGACGTAGAACTGCAACCTAAGCTTCCATAAGAGAGAGAAGGAACAGCGCGGAACGAAGGAGTAGGAGAACAGAGAGGAGTTGTGGGTTGGAAGAGGAACCCTGCCTTTAGGTTCTCAGCGCAAGGCCGGGGCCCGGTCCCCGAGGTTGTATGGACACTTATGGTTCTGCAGCAGACACCGGTGGAGTAGTTGGCAGTAAATGCACTACTCCCATCCAAGACTTTGGACACAACAGCAACACGGATAGAGAGCCGGGATCCAGGAGGTTCCTGATCAGGCTACAGCTGTCTGTCATACAAGTAGAGTTGTTAGGAACATCTGACAGGAGGAACTTCAGAGTAACCATGGTACTGGAGCTCTTCACACTAAAAGGCGCAATAGAGGAGTCGTTCAGGACAGGTACATGTTGGCGGAGTATTGGAGAGGAGAAGCCTAACTTGCCCGGGAGGTTGATTGAGTCTCTGCCCCGGAGGACACGGCATGGAAGCGGGCACCAGTGGTACCAAGAACTGTGAGTAAAGCGTTGAAACTGCAAGCCCTGGTGTCCTCCATTCCTTCTTGCGTCCGCCAGCACTGCTACATTCCCTGCGCCGGACACTACACCATCAAGGTGTCCCCACATCTACACTGCCCTGGGACAACAGCCCTGCCTGTGGAGGGCTATACCACCATTGCTGCATCCCACCATCTGTCCCAGAGGATCTGTCTGCAGCGTCGGCTTAACATCTCCCTTGCCGAACACCACAGGTGGCGTCATGAACTATTCAATTCCATTAACCACACACCACCATTGACACTGGGCACCCTGGGCCACGGACCGGGTCACAGCTGCCGTGATACTTTCCCCCTGACACCGGCCCAGTACCGAGTACCCCACTGCCCTGGGACTGGAGGGCGACCCATATTGGACTTATGAAATTGAAGAGACCCTTCGGGTGTAGCAAAGATGGCTGTCCTGTGCTAATTTGAGAAGCCAGGAAGAGACCAAGAAAGGGATTTACAATTTCCAGGAGCACCTCCAGGACCCTGAAGCAAGGAGAAGACCACGTTTCACGGATATGCCAGACAATCGTGCGCACCACCGTACAGGATTGCTGGGGGCACCGGGACTGGACCTCAGTCCCCAACACTACAGTGAGTTTGTTCCCATTTGTGCACAAGTCAGGGCCTAGTGTAGGCTTCAACAGACAGAACATGGCAGCCGTGTGGCCTGTTTAGTAGAGGCCAGGGAGGTTATACGTAGAGTAGCATCATTCTTTGTACATTGCTTGGATTTGCCTGTGTGAAATATATTGATCCTGTAATAGTTGGAGCTCTGTGCTATTTGATGGCCCAGCTAAAGAATACAAACTCTTGTAAATTATCTTTTGCTACTGCATACCCCTGTTTGCACCTTCCTTATCCACTTCATTCCTTGCCTTCCAATAAATTTATCCTTTGTTGTTTGCACCTCATCTTGTGTACCGTAGTCTCCCTGCACCGTGGTGGTTCCTTGGTCATCGTTTCACTCGAATAACATGTTATCATGCTTGGGTGTTATCCAAGTATCTCTGGTGTGCTTGGATAACGTGTTATTATGCTCGGGTGTTATTTGTGTGTCTTCGGCGTGCTCGAATAACGTGTTAACATGCTTGGGTGTTATCGAGTATCTTCGGTTTGCTGGTATATTATGTTCCTGTCCCCGAGGCTGCATGATTTTTGGCTGTTAGGACGACACAACACCTGTGGAGATTGCCTGTTTGTTAGATAATCCCCGCAAGTGTTGTGTCCATGTAACAGAACTTTTAGCTGCAGGACAACAACATAATATCCAAGCACGCCCAAGATACTCGGATAACACAATAACGTTATCCGCACTCATTCGCTCATCACTAAAGGCGATGTTTGGAGCAAACACAGAAAAAATGCCTGGGGAGACAAAAAAATAAAAAATAACCAGACATGATGTTGTAATTACTCATATTTTTTGCCAAGATTGAGGAAATATAATTGTTACCAACAGGGTCTGAAATTACCACAGCTGTTGGAAAACTACTACTCTCAATATACTCTGACAGCCTTCAGTTATTTAACCCTTTAGTGACAGGGCCAAATTTTTTAAATCTCACCAATATCACTTTGTGTGTTAATAACTCTCGAACACTTCAACAAACCCCAGTGATTTTGAGATTTTTTTTTCATGGCACATTATAGTTTATGATGATAGTAAATTTAGGTCGATATGTTTTGTTTATTTATAAAAAATATCAGAAATTTGATAAAAATGTAAAAAAAAATTAGCAATTTTCAAACTTTATATGATTATCCCTTTAAGGGCTCATACCCACTATTGAGAGACTTGCCGCCAGCACTGGGACCGGAGCGTGCGGGCTGCATAGAAATACATGTAGCCGCACGCTCCGGTCCCAGTGCCGGCAGCTGTGCCAGGATTTCATGCGAGAGACTTGCACGAGAATCGTGCTAGTCTCTTGCAGGTGAGTATGAGCCCTAATCCAGATAGTCATACCACAGAAAAACATTAATAAACAACATTTCCCTCATGCCTGCTTTACATCAGCACCATTTGCAAAATGTTTTATTTTGTTAGCATTTTAGGAAGTTTAAAAATGTAGCAGTAATTTTTCATTTTTTCAAGGAAATTTACAAAATTTATTTTTTTGAGGGACTTATCCAGGTTTGAAGTGACTTTGAGGGTGTTATATTTTGGAAACCCCCAAAAGTGATACCATTTTGCAAACAGCATGCCTCCACATATTGAAAACTTCTGTCTGGCAGTCTATTAACCCTTCAGGTGATTTTCAAGAATTAATGCAAAGTGACATGACAGAAATGGAAAAGTGTATTTTTACCACCGAAATGTATCAAACTTAGGCCTGTTTCATACCTCCGTCATCGGCGGTCAGTTGAAATCCGCCAAAGGTTGAAACCAGCGGATTCGTGACGGACGGATGTCAGCGGAGCACGTAGGATGAAGGATCCGTGGGAGAAGTGATGCGGCCAAATTTAAAGCGACCGCGGCGGTCGCAAATTGCATGTAGATCGCGGGAGCTGGAGTAGCGTGATATCACGGGAACTGGAGTAGCGCGATATCGCGGAAGCTGGAATCGCGATATTGCGGGAGCTGGAATAACCGGGAGCTGGAGTAGCGCGATATCGCGGGAGCTGGAGTAGCGCGATATCGCGGGAGCTGGAATAGCTCGGAGCTGGAGGAGCGCGATATCGTGGGAGCAGGAGTAGCACGATATCACGGGAGCTGGAATAGCTGGGAGCTGGAGGAGCGCGATGATGGGTGAGGAGAGAGAGAGAATTTTAGCGGCTCCCGAAGCGGCATTTATGGGTTAATGCTGAAATTAGTGGACCGTCAAAGCGAAAAAAGTTGCAGGGTCCGTTTCATCCGCCCGGGAGCCGCTAAAATCTTGGCGGATCCGTAAAAAAACGGGTGGGACGGACGACTGTCAGTCAACATCCGCCAATAATGTAAGTCTATGGGGGAAAAAAACGGATCCGCCCCTTTTTTGGCGGATGTGTGAAACAGGCCTTATGAAAAGAACACTGTAGCCAGCTGACTCTAAGACCGCTATTTGGCCATGAACTGCCATTGCAAATATCAGGACCACACGATCATGATACCAGGGTGCTGATGGGGATAAAGCGGAAGCCGATGTAGGGGAGTGAAGTAAGACGTCCCCTTTAAGGTCTTCTCCCTTTAAGAAGTCCTAATGTATATATGTCATTATTCTCGGTACTGCTACACCTATACAGTAGTGTATTACCATTGTTTGCTTTATTGGTACTGCAACATCATATATGTGTTACCATGCTGTAAAGATTGTAATATATTGTGTTGTATAAAGTTCTGCATATCTATGTATAGATTAGTGTAAGCTGGTGCATCCTTTGGGGTCATTAGAGGAGGGCACTATTAGTATAGAGTTCCTAGATATGGGTAATTGTAGTTCTGTTGTGGGTCACTAGATGGGGGCATGCTAGTGGGCCTTGTAGGTACAGTTAGGTCCATATATATTTGGACAGAGACAACATTTTTCTAATTTTGTTTCTAGACATTACCACAATGAATTTTAAACAAAACAATTCAGATGCAGTTGAAGTTCAGACTTTCAGCTTTCATTTGAGGGTATCCACATTCAAATTGGATGAAGGGTTTAGGAGTTTCAGCTCCTTAACATGTGCTACCCTGTTTTTAAAGGGACCAAAAGTAATTGGACAATTGACTCCATGGCTATTTCATGGACAGGTGTGGGCAATCCCTTCGTTATGTCATTCTCAATTAAACAGATAAAAGGCCTGGAGTTGATTTGAGGTGTGGTGCTTGCATTTGGAAGGTTTTGCTGTGAAGGAAACAAGCGGTCAAAGGAGCTCTCCATGCAGGTGGAACAAGCCATCCTTAAGCTGCAAAAACAGAAAAAACCCATCCGAGACATTGCTACCACGTTAGGAGTGGCAAAATATACAGTTTGGTTCATCCTGAGAAAGAAAGAAAGCACTGGTGAACTCATCAATGCAAAAAGACCTGGGCGCCCACGGAAGACAACAGTGGTGGATGATCGCGGAATAATCTCCATGGTGAAGAGAAACCCCTTCATAACAGCCAACCAAGTGAACAACACTCACCAGGAGGTAGGCATATCAATATCCAAATCTACCATAAAGAGAAGACTGCATGAAAGTAAGGGTACCGTTACACCTAGCGACTCACCAGCGATACCGACCAGCGATATGACGCGGTCAGGATCGCTGGTGAATCGCTGGGTGGTCGCTAGTGAGCTGCCACTCAGGCAGATCTCACCAGCGACATCGCAGGGGACGGGGATCGCTACTTACCTGTCAGACGCGGCGATCCTGCGTCCTCCCGCCCGGCTCCACGCGTCGCTCGTCGTCACAGCAGGAAGCGCCGCAGGAAGTGGACGATGAGGAATGGTCTAGCAGCTTCTCGCGCGATCAGCGATGAGCAGCGGGGGAGCCGGTCGGAGGTAAGTATCACATGCAGCGATATCGCTAGTAATATCGCTGTAACGTCACAAAATCGGTGACTTTACAGCGATATTGCTAGCGATATCGCAGTGTGTAACGGGGGCTTAAATACAGAGGGTTCACTGCACTGTGCAAGCCACTCATAAGCATCAAGAATCAAAAGGCTAGACTGGACTTTGCTAAAAAAACATCTAAAAAAGACAGCACAATTCTGGAAGAACATTCTTTGGACAGATGAAACCAAGATCAACCTCTACCAGATTGATGGAAAGAGAAAAGTATGGCAAAGGCGTGGTATAGCTCATGATCCAAAGCATACCACATCATCTGTAAAACACGGCGGAGGCAGTGTGATGGCTTGGACATGCATGGCTGCCAGTGGCACTGGGTCACTAGTGTTTATTGATGATGTGACACAGGACAGAAGCAGCCGAATGAATTCTGAGGTATTCAGAGCCATACTGTGTGCTCAGTTCCAGCCAAATGCAGCCAAACTGATTCGTCGTCATTTCATACTACAGATGGACAATGACCCAAAACATAAAGCCAAAGCAACCCAGGAGTTTATTAAAGCAAAGAAGTGGAATATTCTTGAATGGCCAAGTCAGTCACCTGATCTCAACCCACTTGTTAAAGAATAAACTTCAGACAGAAAGGCCCACAAACAAACAGCAACTGAAAACCACCGCAGTGAAGGCCTGGCAGAGCATCAAAAAGGAGGAAACACAGCGTCTTGTGATGTCCATGAGTTCAAGACTTCAGGCAGTCATTGCCAACAAAGGGTTTTCAGCCAAGTACTAGAAATTAACATTTTATTTACAATTATTTAATCTGTCCAATTACTTTTGGTCCCTTTAAAAACAGGGTGGCACACGTTAAGGAGCTGAAACTCCCAAACCCTTCATCCAATTTTAATGTAATAATGTCTAGAACCAAAATTAGAAAAATGTTGTCTCTGTCCAAATATATATGGACCTAACTGTATATCTTGTAGGAAGTTCATAGATGATTAATTGTAGGAGGAGCTGCTATGGGTTATGTAAGGGTTGGCGATAGGAGCAGGTCAGAAGGGTGAGGACGCCTGAAGTGTCCATAAGGGCTGTGGGCTCAGGATGAAATAGCAGCTACAAAATGTTCTGTTGGAAGAAAAGTGCACGGGCACAGTCAGACAGGTGTTGGATGAGACTTAAGAACCCCGGGATTTACGGTGTTCCACGACAGCATGGAAACGAGAGAATTACGTGGTCCAAGAGTCATGCAGGGTGCAGAATATTCACAATGTGACAGATCTTAAATAGGGCTGAAGCTTGTAAGTCTGGGGCGAAACGGATGAATTGGATCCCCTATGTCTTGAGGTCCTGCAGAAGTGATGCTGCGGTACCGCCTAGAGTGCTACTACCCCGTAATGTGCGTGAGGACAAAGAAAGCAGGAAATTGAAAGAGCAGGAGGAATGCTGTGTGGACTGTAATGTAACTGATGTGCCCAGGATCGTTGAAGAGAAAAGTAAAATCGTTTGTTTAGCATCTGAACTGGTATCTGTGTCCATTCTTTCCACCCTATGCACTGAAACTGAGTGTACAGGAGTTATGCAACACCGCTGTGGAATCCGTGACGGTGAACAGGAACCCCAAACAGGTACTCCGGTAGAAGTTGACAATTTTCCAGTGAGAGGAGGCCAGGACACCAAGGCTCTGATGTCCTCGGCCATGACTACCTTCCTGCCCCCTTCTTACACCCCCACACTCTGTTAATTTACATGATGTAGTCTCTATTGACAGCAGCATCTAAGGGGTTAAACAGATATAGACAGTGCAAACACTGATCGTTGCTGATACAGCAAGTTGTCAGCTATAGTGGACAGCCGACAGCTGCTAGATTGTCATCTGTGTGGGCATGCTAGTCTCTTATATCTCAGGTCGGTAAAAAGACGTATTGATGGTCATTAAGGGGTTTGAATTAAAAAAAAAAACTCAACAAAGTCCCAGAGTGCCATGGCAGCCCTCATATATGCTTTTGCTGTCAAGGTATGCTGGGAAATGTCGTTTTTTTTTTTAATTAAAAAAAATAGCTGAAGAGTCAAATATCAGAAAATTCCGCACAAAATTAATTCTTAGCTCATCTTTGCATCCTAAATATTTACACACCTGGCTGACCCCAATTCCATTAGAAAATAATGGGTGAAGTAAAAATCATCTGAAGGGAACTGTTTTCGACTCTTGGTGCGGGAAATGGGTGACAAAATGGTGGCTGAGAACAGCTGTGATGTCAAATTAGGTCTACAGCTGCAAAAAATAAATAATTTAGCAATATTTTAAGGTAAATTATTAGTGAGATGGGAATATATTTTTAATATATTATGGGTCGTCATTGGGATGTTGTGAGGTGGCAGGTGAGAATTCAGTAAAAAAATAAAAGGAGACTGACTAAAATGACTTAGAAAATGGAGAATCCGCGTGTTCAAAACTCATGTTAATAGTCCAGTCGCGGCCCCTCTGCATCTCAAATATCTGCGCCCTTGGATACCCCCAAATTCATTACAACTCCCCCCCCAAAAAAAAAAAAAAAAAACTCAGCAGGGTCATAGAATAACATATCTCACAGCTTTGCAGCCTTAAAATTAATTTTCCTCCTACTGAAGCCCTAGACTCCCTATCATTGCACCCATAAAGTGTGACCCAAACAAAAGTGCCCCCAAAAACAGTATGATACCCCCACAGAGAATTCCTCCACCCACACAGTATGATGACCCTACTGTATCCCACTTCACCTCCCCTGGCAAAGTATGGTGACCCTAACACAGAATGATACCACAACTGTAACCCCCACACAGCTATCTATGCAGTATAATGGCCCCCACACAAATCTTCACACTGTATAATTGCTTACATACAGTATAATGGACTTCACATAGCACTCCATAAAGTATAAAGGCTCCCAAATAACCCTCCAAATATTATAATGACCCCCACTTAACTCTCCAAACATTATAATGGCCCCCACACAGCCTCCATTTATTATAATAGCCCCCAAATAGCCATCCATATAGTTTTATTGACCCAATAGTCCTCCATATAGTATACGGCACACCATAATCCTTCATATCGTTTAACTCCTTAACACCTGGGCCGTTTTACGTTTTTGTGTTTTCGTTTTTTGCTCCCCTGCTTCCCAGAGCCATAACTTTTTTATTTTTTGGTCAAAATGGCCATGTGAGGGCTTTTTTTAAATTTTTTTTTTAACTCTTGGCATGCTTCAATAGTCTCCATGGGCGACTAGAAGCTGCCATAATCCGATCTGCTCTGCTACATACAGGCGATGATCAGATCGCCTATATGTAGTAGATTGCTCACTTGCAATGAGCGCCGACCACCGGGCGGCACTCATAGCAATCCGGCAGTGAGAACCATAGAGGTTTGCTGGAGACCTCTGGTTGTCATGCCAACATGTGATCTCTTGATGGGGTCACCAATGGGCAGGATTTTCGGCGCGCTTGCCAGAAGCGTGAGTTAAATGCTGCTGTCAGAAATTGACAAATTTAGTTAACAGCTACGGGTAGATCGCGATTCTGGAACTGTTGGGGCTGTCACCATTGTTGCTGGGGGAAAGCTTTCTGACCTGGACATACGTTTGCACTAGACTGTAGGGGGCGTGTCGGGGATAAAAGGGACAGTGCGCGGGAAAGCGGGGGACTTGGCAGGAAGACAGAGTGCGCAGCAGGGAAGGTTGGTTCACTCTCCTGCTAGCGGCGCGATACCTCAGTTCCGCGCTGTATTTCCACGGCCTATGCATGCACTGACTGTGAGCAGACAGTAGCTTTGAGTCCGCTCACCTCTGACACCGAGCAGCCTTCTCTCACCGTTCCGCTGATTGCTGCTGGTGTGGGGAGGAGGACTCCCAGACAGTGACTGGGCCGGAACCCAGGGGACCGCCATCAGGGTTCCTGAAGGAACAACACTGGGGGGACAACAAAGGGAGACACACGACTTAAGGTGTCAGGGCAACAGGGGGTGGGGCAAAGACAAAAGGAGGAGGGGGCGCGCTCGGTTGGCAGTTGGCAGAGAGTGCAGGAGGGGAGAAGTCGAGTGACTTAGAGAGAGACGGGGTGACGAGCGGTGTGTGTAAGAGACACCGTCAGGAGTCTGTGGGGAGAAACCTACGCACTCACCGACAAGAGAGACGTGAGAGACTTTTACCGGAGGCCGCTCCCCGCCCACGGTCGCACACACCCACGCCCGCTGTCCCCCGCCCTTTTGAGACAGGTCCGTTACCTCAAGTCGCCGCTGCGACGACACGTAAAATGGCTACAGCGGCCTGGACACTGCCCCCCGTCTCCTTCCACAGCTGCGGCCCTGCCATCACCGGCCTCAGTGGACGCCACCTCGCCATAGGCGGCAATAGAGGCCCACGTCCCGTCTACAAGGGGACCCTGAGCAGAGGCCGGCCGAACGTCATTTGGGAAACTGCGTCATCACTGCGCTGTGAGACGAGAGCCGGTAAAAGACGTCCTGAAAGCCCACCAGCACAGATTCTTCAGGGCCTGATGTGCCCCACCAGCACAGATTCTTCAGGGCCTGTTGTGACCCACCAGCACAGAGTCTTCAGGGCCTGTTGTGCCCCACCAGCACAGAGTCTTCAGGGCCTGTTGTACCCCACCAACACAGAGTCTTCAGGGCCTGTTGTGCCCAACCAGCACAGATTCTTCACAGTCTGTTGTACAAACAGATGCCTGCTTCCGTGCCGTGTCCTCTGGTTTAGGGACTCAGTTAACCTCCAGGCCAGATGGAATATTCCCTTCCAACACTCTGCCAACATATGTGCCTTTTCGGAACGTCTCCTCTTATAGCGCCTTTGAGTGAAGTACTCCTAGTACTGAGTTACACTGGAGTTCCTCCTGTCAGATGTTCCTATGAACTCTACTTGTACGGCAGACAGCTGTAGCCTGCTTCTGGGACTCCTTGCTACTAAGTCCCGGCTCACTAATATGTTGCTGTTGTGCCCCCAAGTCTTGTGTGGGAATAAAGTGGTCACTACTTCTATTCCTCCGGTGTCTGCTGCAGGACTATTAGTATCCATACAACCTCAGGGACCGGACCCCGGCCTTGCGCTTAGAACTTGAAAGGGGTTCTCTTCTAACCCTGGTCCTTGTTCTTTTATTCTCCTCACGTTCCGTGCTAATCCTTCTTCCCAATGGAGAATCAAGCTTCCTTTCTCTGTCGCTTTCCTGTGCCAGCAGACCCAGATCACTGTGGCCTGCTGCAGCACTTCCTTCTTCCATCCCTCTCCCGGGGATCTTCTGTCTCACATTTTGTCCTTCTACATCCTCACTCACTGACTGAGTGTAAGACTGACTGACTGACTCAACTCTTCCCGCTCTTTTGGTGTGAAATAAACTCCACCCACCTCCCAGCACGTTTCGTGTTCCAAGCAGGGAGCCAACAAGGGGTGCTTTGCTATACTCCAAGCAGGGAGCCGCCGAAGGTGCTTTGCTACACTACTTTGTGGTGTGGGTTGCAGGTGTTGGAGTGTGGTCAGGTGTTTCCACCTTACCTGGATGGTGGGGCACCACACCTCAGGAGGAGGTGCAGTACCTCTGTGGCGACTGAGCCTCAGGGGCGCCACAAGTGAACTATAGGAAATAAGGACCCATAGTTTGGCCATACATGGCCTTCGACACCCGGACTGGGCTAGCCGGGTTTGTCACATTGAATATAAGAAAAGTATTGTTTATTTTGTTGAGTCCCTGTGAGGACAGAATGTTGTTACACCTTTTACTTGTTCAGCAAAGCCCCAGCGGCTCCAAGTTATAAAAGTTGATTTCACAAGTCATACCCTGTCTCGTGTCTCGTCAATGCATCCTGAGAATCTGCTCAACCCTACACTTGGCGTAGTAGGCAGGATGTAGTCTCCGAGCACGGACAGTGGTGCCCCCGATCAGGGTGGAGCTGTCAACTCTACAAATATTGAGGGTCCCCGCTCCAGCATTTCATTGGGGGCCATGCTGAACAACCTGCCTAGATTTTCCGGCTCCAATACTATGCTATGGAGCTGGACAGAGCGGTTGCGGGGGCTCTTTCGGATGCACCCAATGACCCCTGATCTGGAAGCCGAAGTGGCACTCATGGCACTAGACGGGGAGGTGTGGAGGTCAGTGATGTTGAAACCTCCGGGGCACCGCAACACTTTTGAAAGAGTGTTACAGATAGTAGAACAGACCCATGGGGACCCTACTAATGTGGGAGAGTTAAGAACCCATTTGTTTAGTCGGATGCAGGCAGAGGGGGAGATGATCACTCAGTACATGAATGTCCTCCAAGAATTGCATACGGCTATTGAATGAAAGTACGGGGTAGGGGTAGGACCTGTTGACATTACCCTACGTGACCTACTGGTGACTGGTTTGCGAGATCCATTAATAAAGCAGGCATAGCGGGAGCAGATCAGTAGTCCAGTCAAAATCCGAAAAAAAAATCCTTTACCCTGAACAAATTCCAAGAAAGCGTTTTATTGTTTTTTTTGGTAGTATTACATGTAGGGAAAAACATACTAAAAGTTTACCAAGATAGGGTTACCACAAAGGGTCCAAATGTGACGTCAAGGAATATGGCCGCCAAAGCTGTAAAATGTTAAATGCGACTCGCCTTTTAGTGTCTATCATATTTCTTTTACAATTACTACTATTATTATATTTATTATTTAACGATTTATCTTCTTTTACAGGGCTGAGAATGATGGAAAGTCAAGAAACTTGCCCCTTATGCAGCCATGAAGTAGAAGATGACGGAGAAAGAGTGGTGATTGGTGCGAAAGGAGCTGAAGGGATCAATAAAGCCAGTATTGAGAGGGGCGTTAGCACTGTGGTAGCTGCTGGAACAGTGGTGCACAAGAGATGTCGTATGAACTACATAAACAAGAAGCAAATAGACTTGCATAAGAAAGCTACTTCCGTTCATCGTTCACCTGCCAAGAGAGGTACACGGGTGTCTACTGGATCCTATGATAGCACGACGCAGTGTTTGTTCTGTGGACATGAAGTGGTGAAGACAAGATCTAGTAGTGATTTCGATGACTATAGCTTTGTTAAAACGGATGGCTTTGTAAGGTCCATCTTGTCACATTGCAAACAGCGTAATGATGACTGGGCAATCACCAATCAAGGGAGAATCGCGTACTTTGGGAAGGACTTACATGCTGCAGACTGTCTGCATCATCGTTCATGTGACATTAACTTTCGGACAAATTACGGAATTCCTATGCGTCATGGTGGTGGATCTACTGCAAAGAAACCGCGGAAGGTAGGGAGGCCGATGAACATGGACCAAGAGCAAGCGTTCTTGAGAATGTGTGCATTTCTCGAGGACAACGATGAAGTACAACTGACTGTCACAGATCTTGCAAAGAAAATGATGGAGTATCTTGTAGAAGGAGAGAGTGCTGCCTATAGTAATAAATGACTGAGGTATAGGCTGGAGGAGAGGTATGGCGATTCGCTATTCATAGCAGAGTGTGAAGGGTTGACTAACATTGTAATGTTCGGTGAAAAGACCAGAATAATCCAGAGGGACTATTTCCGTAGTCAGGAAACGGATGAAGAAGCCTAGAAGAGAGCCATCATAGAGACTGCGGCCAAACTAATCAAGAGAGATATCAAGTCTAAGATCCCATCTTCAACCGATGAATATCCGAAGACTTCTTCGCTTGAATGTCAGTCTGCCTTAGATTATCTCCCCCTGAGTTTGCTTTGCTTGCTTGAAACCCTCTTCGGTGGAAAGGACATTCACAGGAAGGTCGCAAGCATTGGACAATCAGTTGTTCAGGCTGTACGTCCCAGGGCTGTAGTAGCTCCATTGCAGCTTGGGTTAGCAGTCCAGCTCCATCATCATTTCAGGTCTTGATTTCTTGTAGACAGTCTCTCAGCCATGGGATTTTGTCCATCATATTGGGAAGTTCAGCGATTCGAGGAAAACGCTGCCGCTTCTGTTGGCCAGGATGTACTCGGTGGTACCATAGACAGACTGGATACAGCACTGCTGTTCGCTGCGGACAACGTCGATCATAATATCATCACGTTAGATGGGAAGGGGACTTTCCAAGGCATGGGGATGGTAGCTACTGTGACTCCAGGAAGGAAGGTCAGCCGCACTGTTCTCAGACGGAAGACTGCGGACTTGAAGATAGTTGAACAAAGCAGAGTTGATGTAAGGGAATACCGTTTCACAAAACACACTTGCCGAAACATAAAATTCAAGCCCTTGCCACTTCTCGACGCCATTGACCATCGTGTTGATGTATTGTGGGAGATGTCTTTACGCTTCAAACAACCTGCACTGAGCTGGAATGGAATGATGCACATGCTACATAAAGACTGTGATCATCCGGGGTCGTCTTCGGTAATCTTCCTGTCCATCATTGACATGTATTCCGGAGACAAGTCATGCATCTTCTTTACTCTTGAGTATCGATGCAACCTTGCTGACAAACACCGATCCACTGCAGTTGTTACATTCGATCAGCCACTCTACTGGAAACCGTCAGAAATCAAACACGAGGTGCCTGAAGACAACCCGGTTCGAGATGTTGTCCTGATGCTCGGGAGCTTCCACACATTGATGAATCTTATGGGTGCCATAGGAACGTTGATGGATGGGAGTGGAATCAAAGAGATCTTGGGAACAATTTACGGTGACAATGCTGTGCAACACATCATGACTGGAAAGACAGTTCAGCGTGCAGTTCGTGGCCATCTCCTCCTTGATCAGTGTCTTACTCAGCAAGTGCAGACAAAGTACTTTGCGACCATCCCGGTTTTGCAGACCTGTTGCAAGAACTTGAGCAGTTGTATGCTCGGACACTGACAGGGGAGAGTGACTTGAATTTGGTCATCACCTCTACCTGCCTTAGTGAAAATGTCCACCTCTTGTCCACCAAAAGAAACGAATTATCTCCTCACTCTCGCACCAGTAAACTATGGCTGAATTACCAACAGATGGTTGGAATTGCAAGGGAGCTTATCGAGGCCGATCGTACAGGATCCTGGCTGATGCACCTTCATGCTGTAGCCGAATGTTTGCCCATTCTTGCAGCTGCTGGGCATGGGAACTATGTGAAGGCCGCCTACTTTTTACATCCAGTCTATGACCACTCTGGAAGATGATATGCCATCAGTCTTCCATAGATTTATGAATGGCTTGCATGTTGTAAGGCGGACTGATCAGTACTGGGTAGGCCTGGATTGCGACCTAGTCATCGAGCAAGCTCTGATGCGCTCCCTAAAAGCTGCAGGAGGACTCACCAGAGGAAGTGGAATGTCCGAACATCAGAGGGCCTTGTGGACTCTGTCTGTGCCAGTGTCCTTTTCCTACAGTGATGCAATTCAGGGTTTCACTCGCAAGAGTTTTGTCACCAGTGAACAACACAAGGAGGCAAGAACGTCAAGGACGAGAAGATATCGTGAAGACCTGGAGAAAATTGCAGATAAACTCGAGACCTTTTCACCTTTCTCTGATGAAGTGTCTCTTCGCAACATTATCACCGGTGTCAATGCAAATAAGGATGTGAATGTCCATAACCTGTTCACCATTGGCAGAGAAATAGTGGCAACAATGGAGGGTCAATCACTGTTTTCAGTTAAGTACAAGCGGTCAATGAAAGCCAAGACCCTGGCATCCAGTGAGGCTATTGACGTTGCTAAGGACAAAACATTAGACCTCGCTCTTTTGTTCCAAAGGTTTCTTGTGGTGTCTCAAACTGCTGATCTTTCCCTTGATGAGGTGATGGCCTATGAACTTTCACCATACCCACCATCCCTCTTTGAGGCAAAACATCTCTTACGCAAACCAAACAAAGCACAACTGATGGCTGCTATAAAAGAACAGAGTTCAGATGGCGCAGTACTCAAGGATGTACCAGAAGTGGAACATTATGTTCTTGACGGAGGTTCTCTTCTCCATTGACTGAAGTGGTCAGAAGGAAAGACATATTGTTCAGTCGCTGAAGACTATGCATCTTTCACACTAAAGCACTATGGTAAGGCTACGATAGTATTTGATGGTTACATTGGAGGACCAATCACTAAGGACATTACCCATCAGCGATGGCGCAAAAAACGAACAAGTAACAAAGTGAACATTGCTGAAGGACTGAAATTTGTCAGGAAAAAGGAGGATTTCCTTTCGAATGTGGAGAACAAACAGTCTCTTTTCAATCTCGTTTCACAGCGCATGAATGACAGAGGTTGCCACGTAATACAATCAGAGGGAGATGCAGATGTGGAGATTGTTAAGGCAGCAGTGTCAATGTCATCCAACAAAAGTACTAGTCTCATTGGCGAAGATACAGATCTTTTGGTGTTGTTACTTCATCACGCGTTAACCAGTGATGGCAACAAGCTTAATTTCTACTCGGATAAAGGGAGTCCTGCAACAGTATACGACATTAAGGTTATGAAGAAGTTCCTGGGAAACCATGTCTGCAGCAGTCTTCTGTTCCTTCATGCATTCATGGGATGCGATACCACTTCCGCGGTTTTTGGAATCGGAAAAAAACTTGGTCTACACAAGGTTTTGAAGGGAAACTCGGTCTTAAATAGCTGTGCTAAAATCTTTTCCACACCTAACAAAAACAGAGCTGAGATTGAAGATGCTGGGTGTAAAGCGATGGTGGCATTGTTCGGGGGCAAACTTGGAGACAATCTGTCTGCAATGAGGTATTCTACTCTCTGCAAAAAAGTTGGTTCAGCCAAAATCTTTGTTACACCTGAACGACTGCCACCGACCTCCTCTGCAACGAAGTATTATGCCCTTCGGAGTTACCTCCAAGTGATGCTTTGGATGGACAATGGTGAGGCCATGGACACTACTGAATGGGGATGGGAATTGCAGAACAACAGTCTAGTTCCAGTGATGATGGATACTTCACCCACGCCAGAAACACTTCTGAAAATAATTCACTGCAATTGTTCTCGTGGTTGTAGTACACTTCGGTGCACTTGCAAAAGACACGGACTTACCTGTTCACGGGTATGCGGACCATGTCAAGAAGGGCATTGTGGCAATATGAGTGAGGAAGCAGTGTCTGATGATGAAAATAGTGACTATTGACCTGACACGCTTATTCAGTGATGAAGTAGGTCTTAAAATGCACTGTGTATTATTTTTTGTCCGCGGCGTGGGAGATACCCACCCCGGCGGCCATTAAAATAAAGGGCTCCGGGCTGGGGGGATGCCGCTCGGAGCCAAAAACCACAACTAGGGGTGGTAGAAGTCCCGAAGATTTGGTAGCAAAGTGTCCGGTGGTATGGGCAGAAGTGGAGGGTCGGGCCATCCGGTGTCTGGTGGACACGGGGTCACAAGTAACCACCATGCCCGCAACGTACTTTCAACAAAACTTCCCGGAGGCAGCAAGACCTCAGTGGGGGCCCATGATTAGACTAATAGCCGCCAACCAACTGCCGGTCCCGGTTGCTGGGGTAGTGTGGGTGCAGGTGACGTTGTGCGGTAAATCCCTTGGTCGCAGAGGGGTGGTGCTAACTCAAGGAGAAGCTGATCAACGGCACCCTGTCACCCTAGACATGAATATTTTACAAGAGTTCGGCAACTTACTACTAAATGATCCCACACAGAAGATTCTGAAGCAGTGGGGTTCTCGCACAGCTCAGGGACAGGTATTCCAGCAGCTGGTGCGAGGTGCGCGGGTGCATCAGGACTGCCAGGAGGGCGAGGCTCTGGGCAAGGTCATCGCGTCAGCAGCTCCCCTGCTTGTGCTACCTCCTGGACAGACTGTGGTGGCCCTGCCAATTCGAGCCCCGATACCTTTGGAGGGTGTGGAGGTGCAGGTGGAGCCGTGTCACCCGGAGCGCTTACCTCCTGGCATACTGGTGGCCCGTTCCCTGGCTACGGTGCAAAAAGGAACCATCCTGGTACGCTGCATTAACCTTGAAGACCGAGACACTGTTCTGAAAGTATGGACTGAACTGGCCAAACTAGTAAGGCCTTTAGAAGAAGTGCTGCCAGCTCCTGCGGTTCAATTGCAAGTACACCCCGAGGATCCTTGGGAAGTAACAATTCGAACCTTACAGGCCAGCGAAGTCTCAGCACAGGAAAAGGGTCGAAATATTTTGGAGCAGATGCAGGCCGAGCTTTCTGGGTTTACTGCAGCCCAACTCTCACAGATAAAAACATTGCTTGGACAGTACCATGAAGTATTTGCTAGTCATGAGGACGATTTTGGGTGTACCACCGCCATCACTCATGAAATCTCCACAGCGGGAGCGGCCCCTATCCGGGAACGATATCGACAGATTTCGCCACAACTCTATCAAGAGGTAAAAGCTTTGCTGGCCCAGATGCTGCGAAAAGGGGTGATACGGGAAAGTCAAATCCCCTGGGTGGCTCCAATCGTGTTGGTCCGGAAGAAAGATGGTACACTATGATTCTGTGTGGATTATCGTAAACTGAATGCTTGCACTATTAAAGACTCATACCCACTGCCCCGCATAGAAGAATCCCTGTCCGCCTTGGGGAAGGCAACATATTTTTCGACCCTGGACTTGGCCAGTGGGTACTGGCAGGTGCCCATGTCAGAAGAAGATAGAGCCAAGACGGCATTCATATTGCCCATGGGACTGTTTGAGTTTAATCGAATGCTGTTTGGGCTGGCCAACGCCCCCGGGACCTTTCAGCGATTGATGGAGCGGTGTCTGGGAGATCTCAATTTTGAGGCCACGTTGATCTACCTCGACGACATCATCGTCTATGCCGCCACCTTCGAGGACCACCTAAAGCGGTTGGGGCAGGTACTCGGCCGGTTGCAAAAGTACAGGTTGAAGGTGAAGCCTCAGAAATGCCACCTATTTCGCTCCCAGATTGAGTATATGGGTCATGTCGTTTCGGCAGAGGGTGTGAGGCCATCCCGGGAGAAGGTTGCTGCTATCCAGGAATGGCCTACCCCCGAGACGGTAAAAGATGTCCGGGCTTTTCTTGGGTTAGCCGGATATTACCGTCGTTTTGTAAAGAATTTTGCATGTCAAGCTCGAGCCCTGCACGACCTGCTGAAGCGGGCTCCCGCTGAGGCCAATGGGCTAAGAATCCAGTGGCAACACCCTCAGGAAGAGGCCTTCCGAGACCTCAAGGCTGTGCTCTCGGATGCCCCAGTGTTGGCCTATGCAGATTTCTCACAACCGTTCATCTTGCACACTGACGGGAGTCTTCACGGGCTGGGGGCTGTGTTGTCACAGGTTCAAGATGGCCGGGAGAGGGTGATCGCATATGGAAGCCGCTCACTCCATGACTCCGAGCCTAACCCTGATAATTACAGCTCCTTCAAGCTCGAGCTCCTTGCAGTGGTGTGGGCCATGACGGAGAGATTCGCAGAGTACCTAACGGGCTCCAAGGTGGTGGTGCAAACTGACAACAACCAGCTGGCTCATTTGGAAAACGCCAAATTGGGGGCTCTGGAACAGCGATGGGTGGCCCGGATGGCGAAGTACAATTATAAGATTATCTACAAAAGAGGGGCAGAGAATGTCCATGCAGACGCCCTCGCCAGGATTCGACATACAACTCCAGGACAGAATCGAGACGAAGAATTAGAAGGAGAGAAAATACCGTTCGCTCTCACTGCTGCCGTGCTCACAACTGACAATAAAAAATATCTTCCTCCGAGACCCCAAGGGGCATGTTAGAACAATCCCGGGATAAGTGGATACAACAACAACAAGAAGAGGTTGGCCTTCTCAGGACGTGGGTCGCCGCTGGGCAATTACCCACTGACTCTCAACGACAAAGTTTGACTCAAGACCTGTTGCTGATGTTGCGACAATGGGAGAGATTGGTTATCCGAAATGGACTATTGTACCGTAAAATAACATCACAAACAACCTCAACTCAATGACGGCTTAGTAGGTGGTTACGCCAGGAGCCCAACTTCACGTACTGGCTCGGGAGGCTCATGAATAAGGGGCCCACCTCGGAACAAAAAGACCTTGCAATGGCTGCAACAGAAAGCTTACCACCCGCGCTTGCCGGCTGTTGTGGACGAAATTTGCCGGACCTGCCGCTTATGCGAATTGGCCAAACCACCCGCTCAGCGAGCCGCAACACAGACTATTGTGACCTCGGCGCCCCTTGAGCTCCTGACGGTGGATTACCTGACCATTGGGCCCGCATTTCAGGGATACGAACACTGTCTCGTTATGGTAGACCAGTTCACCAAGTTCGCTGTGGTCACCCCCACTCGGGATCAGACCGCAGAGTTAGCTGCCTCCACAATTTTTAGAAACTTTATACAAGTATACGGCTGTCCTTAACGAATACATTCTGATCAAGGAGCATGTTTATTGGGAAAAGTTATGGAAGAACTACATCACCTCTATGGAATTGACAAATCCCGGACCACACCATATCACCCGCAAGGAAATGGGGCTTGTGAACGATTTATTTGGACATTGATTCAGATGTTGCGCACTCTGGAGAGTGACAAGAAGGCCCGTTGGCCCGAATACGTTTCTGAATTAGTATGGGTCTATAACAATCGGGTACATCGAGTTACTGGCTATACCCCCTACTCCCTGTTGTTTGGACGAGAGGGTAAAGGGATCACAGAGGTGGAGTTGGACCCCAAAGAACCTCAGCCCTGGACAGGAGTGTCGTCTTGGGTCCGAAATCATCGCCATCGGCTGCAAACTCTTCACCGAATTGTACACACCAAGCTTCGAGGCTGGGAGCACCCAGGGAAAAATGCAACCCCACCTCCTCACCTCCAAAGCGGGGACTGTGTGCTTGTACTAGATCAACGCCCCCAGAACAAGCTAGAGCCGCGTTGGGAAGAGAGTCCTTATCAGGTCTTACGCCGTATCCATCCGGAAGGACCTGTGTACGAAATACGACCCGAGGAGGATGAAACACTGCCCACTCGTATCGTGCATCGTAATATGTTACGCCCGTGTATTTCCACCGACCCGAAGCAACTGGAGCCTGCCCCGTCGACATCTGAACCATCATCAATATGTTGAGACCCGGACGACGACGAAGATTTTCCTTCAGAACCCAGAGACCCTCCACTCAGTAATGAACCAGCTGACACAATTAGCCTGCCTGCACCAATCAGCCCACCAATCTCCACCACCCCAGAAGACTCCACCCCAGTTGAACTGAGACGCTACGAGTGGTCAACAGCTAGCAAACCCCCTGAACGATATGAACAAGATCAGTTCATATGGGAACGAACATTGAAACCCCTACAGACCGATCTCAATAGACTAAGGCCCTCGCCCGAGGACTGGCGAGCTTACAGGTTGGGGGAATGTGGAGAGGAGGACTCCCAGACTGTGACTGGGCCGGAACCCAGGGGACCGCCGTCAGGGTTCCAGAAGGAACAACACTGGGGGGACAATAAAGGCAGACACACGACTTAAGGTGTCAGGGCAACAGGGGGCGGGACGAAGACAAAAGGAGGAGGGGGCGCGCTCAGTTGGCAGTTGGCAGAGAGTGTGACAGGAGGGGAGAAGCCGAGTGACTTAGAGAGAGACGGGGTGACAAGCGGTGTGTGTAAGAGACACCGTCAGGAGTCTGTGGGGAGAAAGCTACGCACTCACCGACAAGAGAGACGTGAGAGACTTTTACCGGAGGCCGCTCCCCACCCACGGTCGCACACAGCCACGCCCGCTGTCCCCCGCCCTTTTGAGACAGGTCCGTTACCTCAAGTCGCCGCTGCGACGACACGTAAAATGGCTACAGCGGCCTGAACACTGCCCCCGTCTCCTTCCACAGCTGCGGCCCTGCCATCACCGGCCTCAGTGGACGCCACCTCGCCATAGGCAGCAATAGAGGCCCACGTCCCGTCTACAAGGGGACCCTGAGCAGAGGCCGGCCGAACGTCGTTTGGGAAACTGCGTCATCACTGCGCTGTGAGACGAGAGCCGGTAAAAGACGTCCTGAAAGCCCACCAGCACAGATTCTTCAGGGCCTGTTGTGCCCCACCAGCACAGATTCTTCAGGGCCTGTTGTTCCCCACTAGCACAGAGTCTTCAGGGCCTGTTGTGCCCCACCAGCACAGAGTCTTCAGGGCCTGTTGTGCCCCACCAGCACAGAGTCTTCAGGGTCTGTTGTGCCCCTGGGTCGCCCATCACACCCAGGGCAGTGGGGTACTCGGTACCGGGCCGGTGTCAGGGGGAATGTGTGTCACAGCAGCGGTGACCCGGTCCGTGGCCCTGGGCGCCCAATATCAATGGCGGTGATGTTAATGGTGTAATAGTTTATATGGATAGTTCGTGACGCCACCCGTGGTGTTTGGCAAGTAAGATGTTGAGCCAACGCTGCATGCAGATCCACTGGGACTGATGGTGTGGTGCAGCAAAGATGGTGTAGCTCCCCACAGGTGGAGCTGTAGTCCCAGGGCAGTGTAGGTGCAATGAATGAGGAGAGGCACAGAATGGTATAGATGCTGGTACCCAGGTGTAGCGGTGCTGGAATAACTGGAGGACACCAGAGTATGCAGTTCCAAAGATTTACTCACTGTTTGCAGTTCACACAAATGCCTGCCTCCACACTGTGTTCTTCAGGTCAGGGCCCCAGTCAACCTCCAGGTAGGATAGGATTCTCCCCTCTACACTCTGCCAATATGTATCTTACTGAACGACTCCTCCAATGCGCCTTTAGGTGCCAAGCACTGCAGTACTTAGTTACCCTGGAATGCCTCTCTCTAGGTGTTCCTAGTCTCTACTTGTATGACAGACAGCTGTAGCCTGCTTCGGGGACTCCTCTCTGTGTCTCGGCTCACTATCCAGTTGCTGTTGTGTCCCAAGTCTATGATGGGAGTAAGGCGTTAGGGGCTCACTACTCCTCCGGTGTCTGTTGCCGGACATAAAGATCCAATCAACCTCGGGGACCGGGCCCCGGCCTTTGCGCTCTGGACTGGAAGGGTTCTCTCTCTTTCTCAACCTGCTTCCCACCGTCCTTCTATTCTCCTTCGTTCCGATCTGTTCTATCTCTCTTATGGAATCTGTAGTCTCCAGTCTATGTCTCTTTCTCCTTCTCTTCCTTCCCGTGCCAGCTTGCTCAGATCACTGAAGCTGCACAGCACTCCTTCCTCCATCCCTCTTCCAGGGATCCTCACTCCTGTCTGAGTGACTTCCTACTCCACTGATCTTCTGTCAGACTGACCTTCTCTGGGACTCACCCCAGACTGACCTGAAATCCTACACCTTCCCTCTCTTTTATAGCTAACTCCACCCGCCTCCCCAGCACCTCTCATGTTACGAAGCCAGGGACCACAAAAGGCTCCCTATGACCTTTCCAGCATAAAGCATGGATGGGTCCCTGCTGAACTATCCTGTGTGTGGGGTGCAGGTGTTGGAATGTGAAAGGGAGTTCCCACCCTACCTGGATGGTGGGGTACCACACCTTAGGAGAAGGTGCAATACCTCTGTGGCGACTGAAGCCTCAGGGGCGCCACATATTTATCTCTATGTAGCTACATAGTGGGCCCCAAAAATTATTTTCTCTGGTGGGCCCAAGGTGATCCAGTCTGACGCTGCTCTGGCGTGATCCTGAAGACAATTGAGAAGCTGGCTTCTGATGAATGCGGCGTACCCAGGCTCTCCTAAGTGTGGTCCTGCGTTCCCGGGTTGATGAACATGCAATGTCACAGTCTGTGGAATCACCATAGCATGGCTCAGTTTATCGGTGGCAGCGGGGGTGAAACTACCCAGCTCTGTTATGAATGGGTCACTGAGGAGGAAAAAATAAACAACAAGCTAAGTCTCAGAAAATCAGAGAAGTTGGTAACTATGCAGATTGCAGATCCCTGATCTTAACCGTACAACTAGCAGCAGTGGTGGAGCGTTCCTACGTTGGTCCTAGACGCCTCGTGACAACCGGAGAGCTACATAAGCCTAAAGCAGGAAAAGAGGAAAACTAACTGCCCCAGAGCAGACCACAAAGGAAAGACAGCCCCCCACATGTATTGACGGTGAAACAAGATGAAATTACAAACAAAGGCAGGAAAATAGGCTGAGCAAACGATGGGGCCCGGCTAACTAAACAGGACAGGAAAGGAAAGACACTGTCTGCAATCTGCCAAAAAAACCTACAAAAATATTGTCCAACACTTCTGATAACAAAATTAACCCTGAAGTCACTAGACTTCTACACCTATATCAGCACTCTGAAATATTCTGAGACAGAGCAAAAAGAGGCCAATCCAATAAGGGACAAAAAGCAGCTTGGCAAATACTGATACATAGGAGTGGAAATTCAGCATAGCCCCAGCAGGGGCAGGCTGACCACGCAAGAAACTGAACTGACCAACAAGCGCAAGTGTGAACAATAGCAAAAAAACAAACTTAACTTGAGACTGGAAGAGAGCTGAAGTCCAGGACCTGAGAAGCAGACTGAATCACCAGCACTAGGATAGGGCATCGGCTGTCTTTTATCCAGTCTGATAGTCCAGAGATCCAATCGTTATCTTCCTCATCAGGTGGCAGATCACTACCACTTAAACCAATCTCACTACCTCCTGTCACCACCAGAGGGAGAACGGGAGGGGAACGCTCAACTGGTGGAGCCGAAAATGAGTTCATAACAGTACCCGCCCCTTGAGGAGGGGTCACCGAACCCTCATCCATGCCACCAGGCCGATCAGGATGGTCCCGGTGAATAGCACGAACCAATTTATTGGCATGAATATCAGAGGCAGAGACCCAAGAATTATCCTCCTGGCCATAACCCTTCCATTTGACCAAATACTGGAGTCTCCGTCTAACCAAACGAGAATCCAATATTTTCACTACCTCATATTCCACATTGCCTTTAACCAATACAGGATCAGGAGGTGCCGCCACAGGAACTACTGGCTCAACAAACCTCTTCAACAGTGACTTGTGAAATACGTTATGGATTTTGAACGTAACTGGAAGAGCCAATCGAAAAGAAACAGGATTAAGAATCTCCAAAATCTTATAAGGTCCAATAAATCTTAGCTTAAATTTTGGAGATGCAACCTTCATGGGAATATTCTTAGACGACAACCAAACCATATCACCCATTTTAAACCGAGGACCAATGGTCCTACGCCGGTTGGAAAACCGCTGGGCCTTTTCCTGAGAGAGTGACAACTTATCCACCACTTGGTCCTATATCTGCTGCATTCTCACAACCACAGTGTCCACACCTGGGCAGGACGAAGATTCCACTTGCCCTGAAGAGAATCGAGGATGAAACCCAAAATTACAGAAAAAGGGTGACATCAGAGTGGCAGAACTAGCTATATTGTTCAGCACAAATTCGGCCAAGGGCAAACATGAGACCCAATCATCCTGATCAGCAGATATAAAACATCTTAAATAAGACTCCAGGGTCTGGTTTGTTCTCTCAGTCTGCCCATTGGTCTGGGGATGAAACGCGGAGGAGAAGGATAACTGAATTCCCAGATTGGAACAAAAGGCTTTCCAGAATCTGGAAACAAACTGGACCCCTCTATCGGACACAATGTTCTCAGGAATCCCGTGTAACCGAACCACCTGTTGTAAAAACAAGGGCACCAACTCAGCGGAAGATGGCAACTTTGGAAGTGGTACAAGATGGACCATCTTCGAAAATCTATCACAAATCACCCAGATAACAGTCATTCTCTGAGAGACAGGAAGATCAGAAATAAAATCCATTGAGATATGGGTCCATGGCCTCTTGGGCACCGGCAGGGGCATCAGCAACCCAATAGAACGAGAACCGGGTTTAGACCGAGAACAAGTCCCACAGGACTGTACAAAATTCCTGACATCACGAGATAAGGCAGGCCACCAAAACGACAGACTCTGGTGCCAAAAATACCCGAATGACCAGCCAATGCGGAGCAATGGACTTCAGACATCACTCTCTTTCTCCACTGGTCAGGAACATACAATCTTCCCATAGGGCAACGCTCAGGTTTATCCTCCTGAAATTCCTTCAGGGCGCATCTCAAATCGGGCGAAATGGCAGAAAGAACTACCCCCTCACCTAGGATAGTAGTAGGCTCGGTCACATTAAGAGAATCAGCAAAGAAACTCCTAGAAAGGGCGTCTGCCTTAACATTCTTAGTGCCCGGAAGAAAAGAGACCACAAAATTAAAACGCGTGAAAAACAAGGCCCATCTAGCCTGTCTAGGATTCAAGAGTTTGGCCGACTCCAGATAAATCAGATTCTTGTGATCAGTGAGGACCACAAATTGATGTCTAGCTCCATCCAACCAATGTCTCCACTCCTCAAATGCCCATTTCATGGCCAACAATTCCCGATTCCCCACGTCATAGTTGCGTTCAGATGGGGAGAACTTTCGAGAAAAGAAGGCACAGGGATTCATCTTAGAAGTCACAGGGTCTTTTTGGGACAAATCAGCTCCTGCACCAATCTCAGAAGCGTCGACCTCCACTTGAAATGGAAGTGAGACATCAGGTTGCCGTAAAACTGGAGCTGAAGTAAATCTCCGCTTAAGCTCCTGAAATGCTGAGACAGCCTCAGGAGACCAATTCAACACATCAGCTCCCTTCTTGGTCAGATCAGTCAGTGGTTTGACAATACTAGAAAAATTACCTATAAATTTACGATAGAAATTAGAAAAACCCAAAAACTTCTGGAGAGCCTTCAAAGAAGTAGACTGAACCCAATCATAAATGGCCTGTACCTTGGCCGGGTCCATTTCAATAGTCGATAGAGACAAGATAAATCCCAAAAATGAAATCCTCTGTACACCATAGAGGCACTTCGATCCCTTAACAAACAGGGAATTTGCCCTCAAAATCCGGAACACAGTCCGGACATGTTCCACATGGGAATTCCAATCACTAGAAAAGATCAAAATATCATCCAGATAGATGATCAATAACTTATCCACAAAGTCTCGGAAAATATCATTCATAAAGGACTGGAAGACAGAAGGGGCATTAGAGAGCCCAAAAGGCATCACCAGGTGCTCAAAATGTCCCTCCTAAGTATTAAACGCCGTCTTCCATTCATCCCCGTGCTTGATGCGAATAAGATTATACGCCCCCCTGAGGTCAAGCTTAGTAAACCAGCAGGCACTCTTAACTCTGGAGAATAAATCAGACATCAGAGGTAACGGGTACTGATATTTAACCGTCATCTTGTTAAGGGAACGATAATCAATACACGGTCTTAATGAACCGTCTTTCTTGGCCACAAAAAAAAAACCAGCGCCTAAAGGTGACGAGGATGGTCTAATATGACCCTTCTCCAACGACTCCTTAACCCCTTCACCACCAAGGGTGGTTTGCACGTTAACTCCCGGGCCAATTTTTACAATTCTGACCACTGTCCCTTTATGAGGTAATAACTCTGAAACGTTTCCATGGATCCCGGTGATTCTGACATTGTTTTCTCGTGACATATTGTACTTCATGTTAGTGGTAAAATTTCATTCATATAACTTGCGTTTATTTGTGAGAAAAACGGAAATTTGGCGAAAATTTTGAAAATTCCACAATTTTCCAAATTTGAATTTTTCTGCCCTTAAATCACAGAGATATGGCACACAAAAAAGTTAATAAGTAACATTTGCCACATGTTTACTTTACATCAGCACAATTTTGGAACCAAAATTTTTATTTGTTAGTAAGATATGAGGGTTAAAAGTTGACCAGCGATCTCTCATTTTTGCAACACCATTTTATTTTTACGGACCACATCACATTTGAAGCCACATTGAGGGGTCTATATGATAGAAAATACCCAAAAGTGACACCATTCTAAAAACTGCACCCCTTAAGGTGCTTAAAACCACATTCAAGGAGTTTATTAACCCTTCAGGTGCGTCACAGGAATTTTTTGAATATTTAAAAAAAATTAACATTTAACTTTTTTTCACAAAAAAAATTACTTCAGGTTCAATTTTTTTTATTTTACCAAGTGTAACAGGAGAAATTGAACTGCAAAAATTATTGTGCAATTTGTCCTGAGCACGCTGATACCTGATATGTGGGGGGAACCACTGTTTCGGCGCATGGCAGAGCTCAGAAGGGAAGGAGCGCCGTTTGACTTTTTCAATGCAAAATTGGCTGGAATTCTGATTGGATGCCATGTCGCGTTTGGAGAGCCCCTGATGTACCTAAACAGTGGAAACCCCCCACAAGTGACCCCATTTTTGAAACTAGACCCCCTAAGGAACTTATCTAGATATGTGGTGAGAACTTTGAACCCACAAGGGCTTCACAGAAGTTTATAATGTACAGCGGTACAATTAAAAAATCATATTTTTTCCACAAAATGATCTTTTCACCCCCAATTTTTATTTTCCCAAGGGTAACAGGACCCTAAAAGTTATTGTGCAATTTGTACTGAGTACGCTGATACCCCATATGTGGGTGTAAATGACTATTTGGGCACATGGCAGAGCTCGGAAGGCAAGCAGCGCCATTTGACTTTTTTGGCTGGAATTGAGATCGGACACCATGTCGCGTTTGGAAAGCCCCTGATGTACCAAAACAGTGGAAACCCCCCACAAATGACCCCATTTTGGAAACTAGGAACTTATCTAGATGTGTGGTGAGAACTTTGAACCCCCAAGTGCTTCACAGAAGTTTATAACGCCCAGGCGTGAAAATAACAAAAATTTTTTTTTCCACAAAAATGATATTTTTGCCCCCAAATTTTTATTTTCCTAAGGGCAACAGGAGAAATAGGACCCCAAAAGTTGTTTTGCAAATTGTCCTGAGTAGGCTGGTACCCCATATGAGGGGGTAAAACACTGTTTGGGTGCATGGCAGAGCTTGGAAGGGAAGGAGCACCATTTGACTTTTTCAACGCAGAATTGGCTGGAATTGAGATCAGACGCCATGTTGTGTTTGGAGAGCACCTGATGTGTGCAATTAGTGGAAACCCCCAATTCTAACCCTAACCCTAACCCTAGCCCTAACCCTAACCCTAACCCTAACCCTAGCCCTATCCCTAACCCTAGCCCTAACCCTAATGGGAAAATGGAAATAAATAAATTTTTTTAATTTTATTATTTTTCCCTAACTAAGGGGGTGATAACGGGGGGTTTGATTTACTATTTATGGCGGTTTTTATGTTTGGCAGCTGTCGCACGCTAAAAGACGCTTTTTATTATAAAAATAGTTTTTGCATCACCACACATTGATAGCTTTAATTTTTCCATATTTTGACCCACCGAGTCATGTGAGGTCTTATTTTTTGCGGGACGAGTTGATGCTTTTATTGGTATCATGTTCAGGCATGTGACATTTTTTGATCGCTTTTTATTTCACTTTTTGGGATGCAGAATTTACAAAAACCAGCGTTTCATGAATTTCTTTTGGGTGGTGCGTTTACGTCGTTCCGGGTGCAGTAAAATTTATAAGGCGGTTTTATTCTTCGGGTCAGTATGGTTACAGGTTTTTTTTATGTTTTGGCGCTTTTATGCAATGAAAACAATTTTATATAAAAAATAATTATTTTTGCATCACTTTATTCTGCGAGCTATAACTTTTTTATTTTTTCGCTGATGATGCTGTATGGTGGCTCGTTTTTTGCGGGACAAGATGACGTTTTCAGCGGTACCATGGATATTTATATGCGTCTTTTTGATCGCGCGTTATTGCACTTTTTGTTCGGCGGTATGATAATAAATCATTATTTTTTGCTTCGTTTTTTATTTTTATTTTTTAAGGGGTTCGCTTAAGGGGTTAACTATTGGGACAGTTTTATAGGGCGGGTCGTTACGGACGCGGCGATACCAAATATGTGTACTTTTATTGTTTGTTTTTTTTTTTATTTCCAAAAAATGAATTTATTGGGGAATATTTTTTTTTTTTTAATTTATTTAGCGATTTTTTAAAAATTATTTTTACACTTTTTTTTAATTTTTTTTTTACTTTATTACAATGTCCCAGGGGGGACATAACTGTCCTGTGACAGATCGCTGATCTGTCACATCACAGATCACTGTGACAGATCAGCGATCTGTCACAGGCACTGCACAGGCTTCCTCATGCCTGCGCTTTGCAGGCACTGAGGAAGCCAGCTTCCTGCAGGCCCCCGGAGGTCCCTGTCGCCATATTGGATCCGGGGACCTGCAGGAAAGGAGCCCCCCACAGCAGCGCTGCACATTGCGCTGCCGTGGGGGGCTCAGGGAAGCACGGAGGGAGCCCCCTCCCTGACGATGCTTCCCTTTAACCCCCGGTACACCGCGATCGTGTTTGATCGCGGTGTGTAAGGGGTTAACGTGTCGGGGGCGGTCCGTGACCGCCCCTGACACATTGTGCCGGGTGTCAGCTATGATAATTAGCTGACACTCGGCCGCGATCAGCGGCGCTCACCACGTGGGTGCCGCTGATCGCGATGACGTAATATTCCGTCCATGGTAATTAGGTCCATGGTCACATGGACGGAATATTACGTCAATTGTAGGTAAGGGGTTAATATAGGATCGCATAGCATCATGTTCGGGTACAGATAAGTTGAATAGCCGACCCTTGGGAAATTTACACCCAGGCATCAACTCAATTGCACAGTCATAACTCCTATGAGTAGTCAAAGACGCAGACTTACTCTCACTAAAATCATCAGAGAAATCAGCCAGATAATCAGGAATATCATGAGACTGAGGAGAGGTGGAGAAAACAGGAGCGTCCCTAAGAACACACTGACAACCCCAACTCACCACAGACACAGATTTCCAATCCTAACTGGGTTATGAGTTTGCAACCAGGGGAACCCCCAGAACAATTGTATCATGCAAATTATGCAGCACTAAAAATTTACACTTTTCTTGGTGGTCTGGGGCAACTCGCATTATCACCTGGGTCCAAAACTGAGGTTTATTCTCCGCAAAAGGAGTGGCATCAATACCCCTCAAAGGAATAGGCATCTGCAGAGGCGTCATGGAAAAACCACAACGTTTAGCAAAGTCCAAATCCATCAGATTCAGAGCTGCTCCTGAATCCACAAAAGCCTTAGTGGAAAATGTGGACAAGGAGCAGATCAGAGTAATTGCCAAAAGGAACTTAGGTTGTACACTGCCCACAGCAAATGTGTGTACAAAACATTTCTCTCGTTTAGGGCAGACAGAAATAGTATGAGAGGCGTCTCCACAGAAAAAACACAGCTTATTACGCCTTCTAAACTCCCGACGTTGCGCCCCAGACAAAACCCCATCACATTACATAGGTTCAGACATTTGTTCAAAAGGTGGCAGCGCCTCCCGTGTAATTTTACGTTCACGTAAACGCCGATCAACTTGAATGGCTAATGACATAGAGCCATCCAGTCCAGAGGGAACAGGAAATCCCACCATCATATCTTTTACGGTCTCTGACAAACCTTTCCGAAAGAGAGCTGCCAATGCACTATCATTCCATGTAGTAAGGACCGCCCACTTTCAGAATTTTTGACAGTACAACTCTGCAGGATCCTGACACTGGTTTAATGCCAACAGGGTTCTCTCAGCTTGATCAACGGCATTAGGTTCATCATACAACAACCCCAAGGCCTGAAAAAATGCATCCACATTAGTCAGAATAGGATTTTCAGGTGTCAGACAAAAAGCCCAATCTTGGGAATCGCCGCGCAGCAAGGTGATAACAATTTTAACCTGCTGCACAGAGCTCCCCGATGAGCTAGGCGTCAAAGCAAGAAATAATTTACAATTATTCTTAAAATTCAGAAATTCAGACCGATCCCCAGAAAACACATCAGGAGTAGGAATCTTGGGTTCAGCAGCATGTGACTGAATAAGGTAGGTGGAAATTCCCTGTACTTCAGCAGCAAGCTGCTCCACACGATCAGACAGTTGCTTAATCTCCATGAGGAAAAAAAAATACTCCTACGGCCCCAGAGAAAAAGAGGAAAAAATACATAAAAAAAAAAACCTCACACTTTTCCTTTTTTTTTCTTTTCTCCTTAACAATTCCTTCCTGCTTTTGAGTACCCTAGAATCTGCGGTATGGCTGGTGATTCTGTTATGAATGGGTAACCGAGGAGGAAAAAATAAACAACAAGCTAAGTCTCAGAAAATCAGAGAAATTGGTAACTATGCAGATTGCAGATCCCAGAACTTAACCGCACAACTAGCAGCAGTCGTGGAGCGTCCCTACGTTGGTCCTAGACGCCTCGTGACAACCGGAGAGCTACATAAGCCTAAAGCAGGAAAAGAGGAAAACTAACTGCCCCAGAGCAGACCACAAAGGAAAGACAGCCCCCCACATGTATTGACAGTGAAACAAGATGAAATTACAAACAAAGGCAGGAAAATAGGCTGAGCAAACGATGGGGCCCGGCTAACTAAACAGGACAGGAAAGGAAAGACACTGTCTGCAATCTGCCAAAAAAACCTACAAAAATATTGTCCAACACTTCTGATAACAAAATTAACCCTGAAGTCACTAGACTTCTACACCTATATCAGCACTCTGAAATATTCTGAGACAGAGCAAAAAGAGGCCAATCCAATAAGGGACAAAAAGCAGCTTGGCAAATACTGATACATAGGAGTGGAAATTCAGCATAGTCCCAGCAGGGGCAGGCTGACCACACAAGAAACTGAACTGACCAACAAGCGCAAGTGTGAACAATAGCAAAAAAAACAAACTTAACTTGAGAAGACTGGAAGAGAGCTGAAGTCCAGGACCTGAGAAGCAGACTGAATCACCAGCACTAGGATAGGGCGTCAGCTGTCTTATATCCAGTCTGATACTCCAGAGATCCAATCGTTATCTTCCTCATCAGGTGGCAGATCACTACCACTTAAACCAACCTCACTAGCTCCTGTCACCACCAGAGGGAGAATGGGAGGGGAACTCTCCACTGGTGGAGCCAAAAATGAGTTCATAACATGGCTCTGTGTGAGGCACCAGGTTAGTTTTAGGCAGTGAGCCCACGGCAATCAGCGGGACGGTGAGAGGAGGCTGCTCGGTGTCAGGGGTGAGCGGACTCACAGCTACTGTCTGCTCACAGTCTGTGCGTGCATAGGCCCAGGAAATACAGCACGGAACTGAGGTATCACGTCGCTGACAGGAGAGTGAACCAACCTTCCCTGCTGCGCACTCTGTCTTCCTGCCAAGTCCCCCACTTTCTCGCGCACCGACCCTTTTATCCCTGACATACCCCTACAGTCCAGTGCAAATGTTTGTCTAAGTCAGAAAGCTTTCCCACCAGCAACAATGGTTACCGCTCTGACAGTTCCGGAACCGGCGCAAGAGAGGTACCACCAGCCCTGTCCATCTGTCCACCTGTCCTACACTCCTCTCTTTTTGCTCGCCATTCCACGGGTGAGTGCTCCTGTAAAATGCGTGGGAAGTCTTCTGTACTCTGGACAAGTCATTGTCAAATAAATTGATCCTGATTGTATCGGTTGGGGCGTATTCCGGCTGTTGTTCGTTCGGAGCGAGGTAAGTCAGAACAAGTAGCCGAGTCACATTGAGTGGTCGAATCAGGTTGTATAGGTTAGAATGGAAATGCGACAATAAAAAATATCTTCCCCCGAGACCCCAAGGGGCATGCTAGAACAATCCCGGGATAAGTGGATACAACAACAACAAGAAGACGAAAAGGTTGGCCTTCTCAGGACGTAGGTCGCCGCTGGGCAATTTCCCACTGACTCTCAACGACAAAGTTTGACTCAAGACCTGTTGCTGATGTTGCGACGATGGGAGAGATTGGTTATCCGAAAGGGACTATTGTACCGTAAAATAACATCACAAACATCCTCAATGACGACTTGGCAGGTAGTTACGCCAGGAGCCCAACTTCACGTACTGGCTCGGGAGACTCATGAAAAAGGGGCCCACTTCGGAACAAAAAAGACCTTGCAATGGCTGCAACAGAAAGCTTACCACCCGCGCTTGCCGGCTGTTGTGGACGAAATTTGCCGGACCTGCCGCTTATGCGAATTGGCCAAACCACTCGCTCAGCGAACCGCAACACAGACTATTGTGACCTCAGCGCCCCTTGAGCTCCTGACGGTGGATTACCTGACCATTGGGCCCGCATTTCAGGGATACGAACACTGCCTCGTTATGGTAGACCAGTTCACCAAGTTCGCTGTGGTCACCCCCACTCGGGATCAGACCGCAGAGTTAGCTGCCTCCACAATTTTTAGAAACTTTATACAAGTATACGGCTGTCCTTAACGAATACATTCTGATCAAGGAGCATGTTTTTTGGGAAAAGTTATGGAAGAACTACATCACCTCTATGGAATTGACAAATCCCGGACCACACCATATCACCCGCAAGGAAATGGGGCTTGTGAACGATTTAATCGGACATTGATTCAGATGTTGCGCACTCTGGAGAGTGACAAGAAGGCCCGTTGGCCCGAATACGTTTCTGAATTGGTATGGGTCTATAACAATCAGGTACATCGAGTTACTGGCTATATCCCCTACTCCCTGTTGTTTGGACGAGAGGGTAAAGGGATCACGGAGGTGGAGTTGCACCCCAAAGAACCTCAGCCCTGGACCGGAGTGTCGTCTTGGGTCCGAAATCATCGCCATCGGCTGCAAACTCTTCACCGAATTGTACACACCAAGCTTCGAGACTGGGAGCACCCAGGGAAAAATGCAACCCCACCTCCTCACCTCCAAAGCGGGGACCGTGTGCTTGTACTAGATCAATGCCCCCAGAACAAGCTAGAGCCGCGTTGGGAAGAGAGTCCTTATCAGGTCTTACACCGTATCCATCCGGAAGGACCTGTGTACAAGAAACGACCCGCGGAGGATGAAACACTGCCCACTCGTATTGTGCATCGTAATATGTTACGCCCGTGTATTTCCACCGACCCAAAGCAACTGGAGCCTGCCCCGTCGACATCTGAACCATCATCCATATGTTGGGACCCGGACGACGACGAAGATTTTCCTTCAGAACCCAGAGGCCCTCCACTCAGTAATGAACCAGCTGACACAATTAGCCCGCCTGCACCAATCAGCCCACCAATCTCCACCACCCCAGAAGACTCCACCCCAGTTGAACTGAGACGCTCCGAGTGGTCAACAGCCAGCAAACCCCCTGAACGATATGAACAAGATCAGTTCATATGGCAACGAACATTGAAACCCCTACAGACCGATCTCAATAGACTAAGGCCCTTGCCCGAGGGGAATGTGGGGAGGAGGATTCCCAGACAGTGACTGGGCCGGAACCCAGGGGACCGCCATCAGGGTTCCTGAAGGAACAACACTGGGGGGACAACAAAGGGAGACACACGACTAAAGGTGTCGGGGCAACAGGGGGTGGGGCGAAGACAAAAGGAGGAGGGGGCGCGCTCACTTGGCAGTAGGCAGAGAGTGTGACAGGAGGGAAGAAGCTGAGTGACTTAGAGAGAGACGGGGTGACGAGCAGTGTGTGTAAGAGACACCGTCAGGAGTCTGTAGGGAGAAAGCTACGCACTCACCGACAAGAGAGACGTGAGAGACTTTTACCGGAGGTCGCTCCCCGCCCACGGTCGCACACAGCCACGCCCGCTGTCCCCCGCCCTTTTGAGACAGGTCCGTTACCTCAAGTCGCCGCTGCGACGACACGTAAAATGGCTACAGCGGCCTGGACACTGCCCCCCATCTCCTTGCACAGCTGCGGCCCGGCCATCACCGGCCTCAGTGGACGCCACCTCGCCATAGGCAGCAATAGAGGCCCATGTCCCGTCTACAAGGGGACCCTGAGCAGAGGCCGGCCGAACGTCGTTTGGGAAACTGCGTCATCACTGCGCTGTGAGACGAGAGCTGGTAAAAGACATCCTGAAAGCCCACCAGCACAGATTCTTCAGGGCCTGTTGTGCCCCACCAGCACAGATTCTTCAGGGCCTGTTGTGCCCCACCAGCACAGATTCTTCAGGGCCTGTTGTTCCCCACCAGCACAGAGTCTTCAGGGCCTGTTGTGCCCCACCAGCACAGAGTCTTCAGGGCCTGTTGTGCCCCTGGGTCGCCCCTCACACCCAGGGCAGTGAGGTTCTCGGTACCGGGCCGGTGTCAGGGGGAATGTGTCACAGCAACGGTGACCCGGTCCGTGGCCCTGGGCGCCCAATATCAATGGCGGTGATGTTAATGGTGTAATAGTTTATTTGGATAGTTCGTGACGCCACCCGTGGTGTTTGGCAAGTAAGATGTTGAGCCAACGCTGCATGCAGATCCACTGGGACTGATGGTGTGGTGCAGCAATGATGGTGTAGCTCCCCACAGGTGGAGCTGTAGTCCCAGGGCAGTGTAGATGCAATGGATGAGGAGAGGCGCAGAATGGTATAGATGCTGGTACCCAGGTGTAGCGGTGCTGGAATAACTGGAGGACAAAAGAGTATGCGGTTCCAAAGCTTTACTCACAGTTTGCAGTTCGCACAAATTCCTGCCTACGCACTGTGTTCTTCAAATGCCTACTTGTTCTTCAGGTCAGGGCCCCAGCCAACCTCCAGGCAGGATAGGATTCTCCCCTCCACACTCCGCCAATATGTATCTTACTGAACGACTCCTCCAATGCGCCTTTAGGTGCGAAGCACTGCAGTACTTAGTTACCCTGGAATGCCTCTCTCTAGGTGTTCCTAGTCTCTACTTGTATGACAGACAGCTGTAGCCTGCTTCGGGGACTCCTCTTTGCGTCCCGACTCACTATCCAGTTGCAGTTGTGTCCCAAGTCTATGATGGGAGTAAGGCATTAGGGGCTCACTACTCCTCCGGCCTTTGCGCTCTGGACTGGAAGGGTTCTCTCTCTTTCTCAACCTGCTTCCCACCGTCCTTCTATTCTCCTTCATTCCGATATGTTCTATCTCTCTTATGGAATCTGTAATTTCCAGTCTATGTCTCTTTCTCCTTCTCTTCCTTCCCGAGCCCGCTGGCTCAGATCACATAGATACCCATGATCAATGGCTAAATGCGTCTCCAGCTCCCTCCCTCACGCATTTAGCCATTGATCACGGGTATCTATGATCTAATTACATTTCCTATGCACTTTATTTGAGTTTTTATACTCTTTGTCTGTTCATTATATGCACTTTGTTGCGGATGGAACTTTTATGATCACTATATTTACTTATGGCTTATGTGTTCACTATGTAACTACCTTCTTACATTATGACATTTTATGGTATTGTATCATGTCCTATTTGTCTGGTTTTTCTTTTATTGTGTAATTAATAAAATTTTTTTTAAGTCTTTATAATCTGGACTTTAATTTGGTTTATTCATTAGTTGAGAAGGTTTCAATTGGGAAGCAGGTAACGGGCATGCTGTCACCATAGGGATGAACGTGCTGAAAGAGTTCAGGAGCCTCCTCATCCATGAGTCCTCAGGTAATGCCTCGAAGCAGTGGAGCCCAGACACTCCCCAAAGGAGAGTATTTCAAAAGTTAATCCGAGTGGCTCAAGCTCAAGAGTCCTTCAGTGACGGAGGGGCATTGGGAAAGGTGATTTTACCACCCTCTGCTAAATTCGACTTGCCACCGGGATAGACCGGCCCATGCGAGCTTGTACTCCTCTGGAAGGAGGTGAGATACAGATTGAGTCAGCTACTGTGGAACACTTGCCTCCAATGCTCCTTGTGGTGCGAACGTTAGCCATTGTACACGGCCTCAGAAATGTAATTTGTTTTGCACTCAAATTGAATATCTGGGTCATGTTGTTTCTGCTGAGGGAGTGAAACCATCTTGAGAGAAAATTGCTGCAGTGCAGGATTGGCTTAGGCTACTTTCACACATCAGTTTTTTGCCGTCAGGCAGGATCCGGCTGTTTTTAGAAAAAACGGATCCGGCATAAATTTTGGAGAACTGTAGAAACGGATCCGTTTTTCTGCTGGATCCGTCTAGCAGGTTATATCTGTTTCCTGGGGGCTGGCCAATTGGATCTGAGCATGCGCAGAGTTAAAAAAACGGATCCGGTGGCTGGATCCGTCTTTTTCTGGATCCGGCGCCCATAGACTTTCATTGTGGCAAAAAGCCGGAAGCGTCGGATCCGGCGCTTCCGGCTTTTTCGCCGGAGACAAAAAACGTTACAGTAGCCGTTTTTTCCAGACGCCGGAATGAGACAAGTAGCTGGATCCGGCAAAAAACGGATGAAACGCAATGCCATCCGGCGCGATCCGGCACTAATGCAAGTCAATGGGGAAAAACTGGATCCGGCATTGCATTTCGCTGGATCCGGTTTTACAAAAAAAAGCCGGATCGCGCCTGACGGCAAAAAACTGATGTGTGAAAGAGGCCTTACCCTGACAACTGTGAAAGACGTCAGAGCGTTCCTGCGTCTGACCGGATATTATCGGCGCTTCGTGAAAAACTTTACCAGGCATAGTGAATCCACTAGTAGAACTTCTAAAGGGAGTACCCTCAGGCGCCAAGACCCGGACTATCCAATGGGGAGACTGTCAGGAAAAGGCATTTCAAGCTCTGAAGAAGGCGTTGACTGAAGCACCTGTGTTGGCTTGTGCGTACTTCTCTCATTCATTCAATCATTCATTCATTCTCCATACCGACGGAAGCTTGCATGGACTTGGGGCTGTGTTGTCGCAGATGCATGACGGGAGATAGAGGGTGATTGCGTATATGCGAGTCGGTCCCTTCATGATTCCGAACAAAAACCTGACAACTACATTTCCTTCAAGCTAGAGCTGCTGGCGGTGGTGTGGGCTATGACGGAGAAGTTCGCGGAATACCTATCCGGGTCTGAAGTACTGGTGCGAACTGATAACAACCCTTTAGCCCATCTGCAGAATGCGAGACTTGGAACTCTGGAACAATGGTGGGTGGCAAGGATGGCAAAGTTTCAATACAAAATCACCTACAAGAGAGGTGCCGAAAATGCTCATGCTGACACCTTACCCAGAGTGACACATAGAGAACCTGGGCACAAACGAGAAGAAGAATTAGAAGATGAAGAGATTCCCAAATTTCGAGACTGTCAAGATGGTGACAGCTACGCAGGAGTAGATGCAAGTGTTGACCCAAGAGGGCCTCTTGAGGCGGTCCCACGATGAGTGGGTACAGTTACAACAAGAAGATGGAGAACTTGTGCAACTGAGGCAGTGGGTAGTATCAAAACAACTTCCTAGCCAACGAGATGCCCTGTTTCCAGAGACATTGTGGATTCTTCGAATATGGGAAAGACTTTAGGTGAGAAATGGACTGCTATATTGGAAGCTCCAACTTCAACGGGAGCAAGTTGTCACGTGACAGGTGGTGTTTCCAGAGATGCTGTTATCCAAGGTGGCCACAGAGGCACATGAAAGAGGAGCGCACTTTGGCCAAGAAAAGACCTTTCAGTGGTTACAAAGACTAGTATGTCACCCTCGGCTGAAGGTCGTACTGTAGTGGTAGAGACCTGTAGGCTCTGCAGAAATTGTGAACTGGCAAAACCACCAGAGAGCTCCCACACAAACCACTGTGACTTCCACTCCCCTGGAGGTGCTAATGATAGACTATCTGACTATTGGGCCCATCAAGGCTAAGAGCATTGTCTGGTTATGACAGACCACTTTACGAAGTTCGCGGTCGTGACTTCAACACGTGATCAGATGGCTGAATGTGGTACACACGCCATCTGTAAGAATTTCATTCAAGTGTACGGTTTTCCAAAGCGAATCCACTCTGATTAGGGGGCCTCTTTTCTGGGGAAAGTAATGGAGGAGTTACACCGGCTATACCAGATTGAGAAGTCTCGCTCCACGCCATATCATCCTCAGGAAAATGAGGCCTATGAACGGTTTAACGGCACTCTAATTCAGATGCTGAGAACACTGGAGGAAGATCGGAAGGCCCAATTGCCCGAGTATATAGCTGAGTTAGTGTGGGTATACAACAATAGAATACATCGAACCACTGGTTATACTCTGTATACCTTGCTATTTGGCCGTTCAGGAAAGTAGATCACCGAGCTGGAGCTGGATTCAGAGGAGGACTACCCACGGACAGGGGTGTCCACCTGGGTCCGAGAACATCGTCATCGTCTCCATACTTTGCATCGCCTGGTGCAGACCCAATTTCAGGAATTGGAACATGCCGAAAAAAACTCCTCTGCGGAGGGACAGATCTCCAGGTTGGTGACCGTGTACTAGTTCAAGAAAAACGTCCTCAAGATAAACTAGAAAACAGGTGGCAGAGAAACCTGTATCGGGTGAAACGGCAAATTAATGCCGAAGGGCCTGTCTACGAGATTCAGCCTGAAGGGGGAGAGAACTCTGCTACTTGTAATGTTCATCAGAATATGCTGCGGCTCTGTCTGTCAAGAGACCCTGATCAAGTAACGGAGGTGCAAGATGCCCCCGAGGTACCTTCGCCAAACCAAGAAGAATAAGAAGAAGGTCCTGGACAGCCATCCAAGAATCTATGGGACGGACAGGTACCTGAAATTCCCCAGGAGTCTGTCCCGGTGGAAGCAGACGCATTTCCATCCTAACCTATACAACCTGATTCGACCACTCAATGTGACTCGGCTACTTGTTCCGACTTACGGCGCTCCGAACGAACAACAGCCGGAATACGTCCCAACCGATACAATCAGGACCAATTTATTTGGCAAAGACTTGTCCAGAGTACAGAAGACTTCCCACGCGTTTTACAGGAGCACTCACCCATGGAATGGCGAGCAAAAGGAGAGGAGGAGTGTAGGAAGATGGACAGGGCTGGTGGTACCTCTCTTGCGCCGGTTCTGGAACTGTCAGAGCGATAACCATTGTTGCTGGGGGGAAAGCTTTCTGACTTAGACAAACATTTGCACTGGACAGTAGGGGTGTGTCAGGGATAAAAGGGACGGTGCGCGAGAAAGTGGGGGACTTGGCAAGAAGACAGATTGCGCAGCAGGGAAGGTTGGTTCACTCTCCTGTCAGCGACGTGATACCTCAGTTCCATGCTGTATTTCCTGGGCCTATGCACGCACTGACTGTGAGCAGACAGTAGCTGTGAGTCCGCTCACCCCTGACACCGAGCAGCCTCCTCTCACCGTCCCCATTGTCGTATCTAGGGGGGGGCAGCCGGGGCAGTTGCCCCGGGCGCAGCCAGCAGGGGGGCGCAGTCGGGCCGCCTAATGCAGCGGTCCGCAGTGTCCTCCCTGGCGGCTGCGTTCTGCCGCCCCCCCGGCCTGAGAGTCGGCGGTTCTCTGTGTCAGCTGTCAAGCTGACAGCCGGCGCAGAGAAGGAGGCTGTGCCGGCTCCCAGGGAGCAATTGTACTGGCGTCTATACAGACCCCCGTACAATTGAAGCTCTGACCGCCGAGCCAGAGCGACGTCAGCATCGTGATCAGGTCATGTGATCACGCTGCTGACGTCACTCCCCGGCGCCCAAAGCAAACGCTGGTGGTAAGTGTGCTCCACTATGTGGAGCTGAAGAACCACCGAAGATGGGAGATGAGGGGGAGTTAATGAGTGGAGATGGGGGGGATTTGTAGAGGGGATGGCGGTTAATGTGTGGGGATGGGGGTTAATGAGTGGGGATGGGGGTTAATGAGTGGGGATGCCATGGGGTTAATGTGTGGGGGGATTTGGAGAGGAGATGGGGGTTATTTAATGTGATGGGGTTAATGAGTGGGGATTGGGTTAATGTGTGCGGGGGTTAATGAATGGGGATGGGGATTAATGTGTGGGGGCGTTAATGAGTGGGGATGGGGGTTAATGAATGGGGATGGGGGTTAATGTGTGGGGGTATTTGGAGTGCAGATGTTTATTTAATGTGTGGGGGTATTTGGAGTGCTGATGGGGGTTAATGAGTGGGGATTGGGTTAATGTGTGGGGGGATTTGGAGAGGAGATGGGGGTTATTTAATGTGATGGGGTTAATGAGTGGGGATTGGGTTAATGTGTGCGGGGGTTAATGAATAGGGATGGGGATTAATGTGTGGGGGCGTTAATGAGTGGGGATGGGGGTTAATGAATGGGGATGGGGGTTAATGTGTGGGGGTATTTGGAGTGCAGATGGTTATTTAATGTGTGGGGGGATTTGGAGTGGTGATTGGGTTAATGTGTGCGGGGGTTAATGAATGGGGATGGGGGTTAATGTATGGGGGCGTTAATGAGTGGGGTTGGGGTTAATGTGTGGGGGTATTTGGAGTGCTGATGGGGGTTAATGAGTGGGGTTGGGGTTAATGTGTGGGGCTATTTGGAGTGCTGATGGGGGTTAATGAGTGGGGTTGGGGTTAATGTGTGGGGGGATTTGGAGTGGGGATGGGGGGTTATTTAATGTGTGGGGGGGATTTGGAATGGGGATGGGGGGTTATTTAATGTGTGTGGGGGATTTGGAGTGGGGATGGGGGGTACTTAATGTATGTGGGGGATTGGGGATGGGGGGATTTAATGTGTGGGGAGATTTGAGGACACAAAATAAAGAGTATGTATGAGGAAACAGTATGGGGGATTGGTGCAGACAGTATGGGGAGCGAATGGGTTAATGTATGTGGATGGACACAGTATGGGGAGTCGGGGATATGTGTGAGCAGACAGTATAGAGAGTGAGGGGGTAAATATATGAGGAGACAGTATAGTTAACAGGTGGGATGCTAGAGGGGAATAGTGTGAGGCGACAGTATATTGCAGACATTTTTATTTAGGAGCATTATAATGACACTTCTATCTTTAAGGGCTTCGTGTGGAGATTTGCTGCAGAAGACCGGAGAAGATGGATGTCTACAGAGACGAGATGTGGATGAGAAAACTCATCATGGGGTCTAGAAGAAAAGGTGACTGACTGCAGAGACGACGTCATCTATAAGGTACTTGGATGTAAATGTTATTTGTGACGCTGACTAATTCTCATGTTTTTATTTGTTAGGAACATTAAAGGGGATGTCAGGTTTGTGCTGAGTCTGCAGACATTCTATGTGACTGCAGACGTCTGAATTCTCACAGTGCTCACTGAACGCTGTTAGGATTCTCTCATGCCGGTAATTTACATACATGCGGTCACATGCTGACTAGACATGTGTGGCCTCACTCAATGAAAATGAACGCAGCGAGGCCGGGCACGTCTAGTCGGAATGTGGCCAGAAGTATATAAATCACATACTTGTGCTGACATGACTGTACATCGGCAAGGGAGAATCCTAAAAGTGTGCAGGGGGGGGGGCTGGGGGGCGCCGAACCAAATTCTTGCCCCGGGTGCCAGAAAGCCTAGATACGACTCTGACCGTCCCACTGATTGCCGCGGGCTCACGGCCTAAAACTAACCTGGTGCCTCACACAGAGCCGGGTAGTTTCACCCCCACTGCCACCGATAAACTGAGCCATGCTATGGTGATTCCACAGACTGTGACACCGCATGTTCATCAACCCGGGAATGCAGGACCACACTTAGGAGAGCCTGGATACGCCGCATTCATCAGAAGCCAGCTTCTCAATTGTCTTCAGGATCATGCCAGAGCAGCGTCGGACTGGAACACCTTGGGCCCACCAGAGAAAATCATTTTTGGGGCCCACTATGTAGCTACATAGAGATAAATATGTGGCGCCCCTGAGGCTTTAGTCGCCACAGAGGTACCGTACCTTCTCCTAAGGTGTGGTGCCCCACCATCCAGGTAGGGTGGGAACTCCCTTTCACATTCCAACACCTGCACCCCACACACAGGATAGTTCAGCAGGGACCCATCCATGCTTTATGCTGGAAAGGTCATAGGGTGCCTTTTGTGGTCCCTGGCTTCGTAACATGAGAGGTGCTGGGGAGGTGGGTGAAGTTAGATATAAAAGAGAGGGAAGGTGTAGGATTTCGGGTCAGTCTGACAGAGGGTCAGAGAGAAAGGAAGTCACTCAGACAGGAGTGAGGATCCCTGGAAGAGGGATGGAGGAAGGAGTGCTGCAGCTGCCCCAGTGAGCTGGGCCAGCTGGCACGGGAAGGAAGAGAAAGAGACGTAGACTGGAGACTACAGATTCCATAAGAGAGATAGAAAAGATCGTAACGAAGGAGAATAGAAGGACGGTGGGAAGCAGGTTGAGAAAGAGAGAGAACCCTTCCAGTCCAGAGCGCAAAGGCCGGGGCCCGGTCCCCGAGGTTGATTGGATCTTTATGTCCAGCAACAGACACCGGAGAAGTAGTGAGCCCCTAACGCCTTACTCCCATCATAGACTTGGGACACAACAGCAACTGGATAGTGAGCTGGGAGGTAGAGAGGAGTCCCCGAAGCAGGCTACAGCTGTCTGTCATACAAGTAGAGACTAGGAACACCTAGAGAGAGGCATTCCAGGGTAACTAAGTACTGCAGTGCTTCGCACCTAAAGGCGCATTGGAGGAGTCGTTCAGTAAGGTACATATTGGCGGAGTGTGGAGGGTAGAATCCTATCCTGCCTGGAGGTTGGCTGGGGCCCTGACCTGAAGAACACAGTGTGGAGGCAGGCATTTGTGTGAACTGCAAACAGTGAGTAAAGCTTTGGAACCGCATACTCTGGTGTCCTCCAGTTATTCCAGCACCGCTACACCTGGGTACCAGCCTCTATACCTTTCTGCGCCCCTCCTCATCCATTGCACCTACACTGCCCTTCGGACTACAGCTCCACCTGTGGGGAGCTACACCATCTTTGCTGCACCACACCATCAGTCCCAGCGAATCTGCATGCAGCGTTGGCTCAACATCTTACTTGCCAAACACCACGGGTGGCGTCACGAACTATCCATATAAACTTTAACACCATTAACATCACCGCCATTGATATTGGGCGCCCAGGGCCATGGACCGGGTCACCGCTGCTGTGACACACATTCCCTCTGACACCGGCTCGGTACCAAGTACCCCACTGCCCTGGGTGTGAGGGGCGACCCAGATACAAGACCACCAAATGTAAGGTAAAACACGCTAATATCCGGGTATGATATAAGGTAGTACAAATCTTAATTATGTAGCAGGAGTTGGGGTAGCCTCCCTCATAGAATATAAAGAAGCCACCTCATATAGTATAATGCAGCCTCCTCATAGAATATAATGTAGCCCCCCTCATAGAATATAATGCAGCCAACTCATAGAATATAATGCAGTCATCTCATAGAATGTAATGCTGCCCCCCTCAGAGGGTATAATGCTGCCCCCCTCATAGGGTATCCTGCACCCCCTTGTAGGGAAGGTGACCTGACGGACGGACGGACTAGTCAGAGTGAAGAAAGATAGGTTTGCACAGTGTAGGTAGGAGACAGTGATTACAGTGGGGAAACAACTAGAAAAGTGTAGTGGACGTGCAGTACCTTGGGATGACCATTAGATGGCAGGGTGGAGTGTGAGCAAAGGACTTTACAGCAGCTTAGGGCTTTAGAAACCGTTGGTCATGGGGGGCGTGGTGACAGTTAGAGTGACAGTTTCAAGGAACCGGGGGAGTTATAAATACTGAGGGAGGGTTCCAGAAAGTTCCAGTCCCCAGGGGGAGCCCAGGTGACAGGAGGACTTCGCCAGTCTGTGTGCCCTGAGGAGAATCCGACCAAGGGGACTGAGGAGAGGAAACGTCAGGGGGTGGTCCTGACAGAAAGATACCGCAGAAGAGACGAGGCAGTGAGTGCCATATACCGTATTTGACACGACGACTGACCAGTGAAAGCGCTGTTGGTTATTGGGCCTAGGGCGGCCACAGTGGTGGACCTGTCAGGAGCGTCGAACAAGTGAAGGAGGGACAGTACGCATATGTACGTCCCTATTGTAAAAGTACGGTGTGTAAACGGCTCTGGAAACGGAGGGCCGATAAGTGAAGAAACGTGCGGTGTGCTGCGGAGGCCGTCAGGCGGACGGCAAGTAAAGAAATAAACTTGGACCTGTTGCACCCAGAATCTGCCTCATCGTGTCTCTGTTATCATCTCTGCGCGGTACAAAAGTAGGACCACCCCCCTATCACCCCCCCAGCTCGGCACCCCACCACCGACTCTACATTTGGCGTAGTCGGCAGGATCGCCGCCGCTAATACGCTATCTTCTGCGGCAGGCCTGCAACTGAAGGACTGAGGAAAACTTGGACTGCTCTATTTCGGATTATAAACACCTGTGGACTAAAAATTACTGACCTGTGGATTACAAATTGGGACGCTGTGTCGGATCTGTGTTGCTTGCAGAGGATCCAAGGCAGTAGCTGATTCTGCCCAAGATGGCGGTATTACTTCAGCGCAGAGGAGAGGTCCGGGTGTTTGCAGTTGTTCAGAATGGACTGGGACCCCCTCCAACGTACCCCAAAAGGAAGCAATATATGCCCGGAGACCGACGTTTCCATATATTGGACCCTGGCAGATGGATGGAAAGGTCTGCCAACGCCCCACCCAGCAGGAGGAGTGGCACAGAAGAAAAACTTGGCTGCGGCTGTCTGACGCCATTCGAGTGCTGCCCAACGGACGGTATGAGATGCTGCGGGTGTCGGGGCATCGGCCGCCTAGAGTGGCAATGGCGGCGAGAGATGGAGCTGCACCAGAAGTCATCTTCAGATTTACGGGCAGGCAGCGGGATGCTGAGCCGGGGAGCGGAGCCTGAGGGGAGTCAGCGAGAACGGCTGCTACCAATACCAGCAGAGGACTTCTCAGCGGAGCCCCCGAGTCCGGAGGGAAGGCCCGCAGGACAGTGGAGCAAGGAACGGAGGCTGCGGGTGAAGCCACGTATTGATGTGATGGAGGCCGCAGCGCCGGGGAAGGTGAGAGTACCCCCGGCACCACCAGTGCCTCCGCCAGCGGCCCTCATCATTCCGCCGCAGCACGCTGCCCCCTGCGCACCGGAAGGCCTGGGTACATCGGGCCCAGTGGTGTATGCAGAGTTGTGCGAGGCCCCTGCTCAAGTCCCTGAGGTACCCCGCCTGGAGCCGCCAGTGCGGAAGTCATCCAAAGAAGACGCTGCTGCGTTCCCCCTGCTGATAGCAGCTGCGTCGTTGGAACCGGCCGTTACTCCGGCTCCAATGGAAGTAGTGGATGCGGCCTGTCCTGAGGCCGCGGTTATGCCGCTGCTGAAGTCGACTGCGGCCGACTTAGTGGGCCTTGTGATTCCAGCCTCCAAGGACCCGGTTGTCCCAATTTGCCACCTGGCCCCAGCGGCTGTTGAGCCGCAGGAATCATCGGCCGCCTCTGATCCACGTCCTTCCTCGGTTAAGTCCCGCCCACCGGACTCCAGGGCTCATGCCGGACCCTCTGTTTGGGTCGCAGGAGTTATAGAGAAGAAGAGGGCCAGGGGGCAGGAAGTCTGGAACCTGCTCCATGAGAGGGGAGAGGCTGGCATGGCGGCTGCACGACCCCCGGGACGGCTCGTTTATACTATCTTGCAGAAAGGGACACTTCTTGCATCCTGGGAGCTCCACGGTTGTGGGGTCCCATACTACTGACCACCGAAAGGAGGATTGAACTGTCAGGAGTTCGTTGCACCGTTGTGCAGGTCAAAAGGACAGTTCGCGGTCAGCTTTTAAAAAAAAAAAAGGAAATGTTTATCTGTGATTTTTATGTCTGTTTTTCTATGTTCCTCTTACAGGATAGTTTGTGTTTACTTGTTAGACTGACAGAGCGGGGATACTTAGAAGAGAGGGAGTGTCCATGTCCAAGGAAGGGGGGAGAAAGAAGACATGCAATGTTATGTTGTTATATGTTGGTTTTAAAATGAGCAAAAGAAAACGGAAAAAAAAAAAATTATAAAAAATGGGGTACTTGTGCTATTATAAAGTTGTATGATGTATAATATGCAAAGTAAAATGCAACAGGTCCGGGTAAGGAAAGGTCTGCGGGACCAAAGGAAAGTGTGAGATCCGGTAGGGATCTAAGAGTTGAGGTCTGGGAGACCGGGACGCCGACCATGACATGTAATTGAAAGAAGGAAAATGAATGGGAAGATGTGAGAAAGACAGCCGTCCTAGGTCAGGTCCCCCGACACCACGGACACCCCTGAAGAAGGAAAGGCGGGCGCCGGCAATGATCTGGCAGGTGAGTGGCCTCGATCATGGCGTACCGGATAGTGAAAGGTAACAGTAGGGGAGAGTAGGGGAAAGATACACGCCGTAGAGAGAATACGGGTGTACCTTGCCCAATTTAAAAGACGTCATGTGGCGTGCGCGCTGGTGAGTAGCAGTAGGCTGCTCAGAGCATAGTGCTCCCAGTGTGGTTCGGCCCCCGCAGATAGTGGGTTTGGCTCAACTTCTGGTCCGACAACAGAATGTAGGTGTAGATTCAGAACGACGAAGGCAGGGATGACGATTGTCGAGGACGACAATGGAAAAAGGAAGGGGGAGTGTAGGGAAGGTGACCTGACGGACGGACGGACTAGTCAGAGTGAAGAAAGATAGGTTTGCACAGTGTAGGTAGGAGACAGTGATTACAGTGGGGAAACAACTAGAAAAGTGTAGTGGACGTGCAGTACCTTGGGATGACCATTAGATGGCAGGGTGGAGTGTGAGCAAAGGACTTTACAGCAGCTTAGGGCTTTAGAAACCGTTGGTCATGGGGGGCGTGGTGACAGTTAGAGTGACAGTTTCAAGGAACCGGGGGAGTTATAAATACTGAGGGAGGGTTCCAGAAAGTTCCAGTCCCCAGGGGGAGCCCAGGTGACAGGAGGACTTCGCCAGTCTGTGTGCCCTGAGGAGAATCCGACCAAGGGGACTGAGGAGAGGAAACGTCAGGGGGTGGTCCTGACAGAAAGATACCGCAGAAGAGACGAGGCAGTGAGTGCCATATACCGTATTTGACACGACGACTGACCAGTGAAAGCGCTGTTGGTTATTGGGCCTAGGGCGGCCACAGTGGTGGACCTGTCAGGAGCGTCGAACAAGTGAAGGAGGGACAGTACGCATATGTACGTCCCTATTGTAAAAGTACGGTGTGTAAACGGCTCTGGAAACGGAGGGCCGATAAGTGAAGAAACGTGCGGTGTGCTGCGGAGGCCGTCAGGCGGACGGCAAGTAAAGAAATAAACTTGGACCTGTTGCACCCAGAATCTGCCTCATCGTGTCTCTGTTATCATCTCTGCGCGGTACAAAAGTAGGACCACCCCCCTATCACCCCCCCAGCTCGGCACCCCACCACCGACTCTACACCCTCAAAGGGTATAATGCTGCCCCCTCATAGGGTATAATGCTGCCCCCTCATAGGGTATAATGCTGCCTCCTCATAGGGTATAATGCTGCCCCCTCATAGGGTATAATGCACCCCTCATAGAATATAATGCTGCTCCCCTCATAGGGTATAATGCAGCCCCTCATAGGGTATAATTCTGCCCCCCCTCATAGGGTATAACGCACCCCCTCATAGAATATAATGCTGACCCCTCACAGGTTATAATGCACCTCCTCATAGGGTATAATGATATAGGTATAGAAAGATAGATAGATAGATACAGTAGATAGATAGATCGATCTATGGATAGATAGATAGATATATAGATAATAGATAGAGATAGTCTATCTATATCCATCTATCTCTATATCTATCAATCTCTATATCTATCTATCTCTATATCTACAGTATCTCTACATCTATCTATCTATCTCTCTATCTCTCTATCTATCTCTATATCTATCTATGTCTATACCTATCTATCTCTATATCTAAAATAGAGATAGATAGATAGATAGCTATAGAGAGATAGATAGATAGAGAGATTAGTAGATATAGAGCGATAGATAGATATAGAGATAGAGATAGATAGATAAAAAAAAGAGGGCAGCAATACCAAAATTATACAATTGGTGCAAAACCTATTCAGCAGTGTCCAAACAGCCGAGTTAATAAAATAAAAAAAATAGGCAGCACTCCAAATTAAATGTGAAAAAGTGGATACTTTACTGATCCTCAGGTGGCGACGTTTCAACGGTGACCTGTCTTTATCAAGATAGATAGATAGATAGCTATACAGAGAGATAGATAGATATAGAGATAGATAGATATAGAGATAGATAGATAGATAGATAGATAGATAGGGGTCCACGGTGCAGAAGGTGTTACACTGCTGCTAGGTAATGGCAGACGCCCAATGTGGCGGTATAACGCACGTGGGTTGAACGTCACCCGGAGTGCGGTGGGTGGTCTCTGTTTCTTCACAGAGGCGCCGAGGCATTAAATACAAAGGCCAAGCCTGTTGACGTCACAGGACTCGGTGGAATGCACGCACGGTATATGGTCACATATGGTCCTAGGGCCCCCTCCCCCCTGAGCCGTCCAATCCACCAAATAAAGTTTTTTGCCACGTCCGAAGACAAGTCTGATGTCCCGGCAGATGACTCGGAAAACCGGGACATGTGGACAGGTTTGAGAAGGGACACGTGGAAGGCGTCAGAGATGGCCAAGTGTGGTGGAAGGGCCAGACGATAGACCACCGAGCTGATCCACTTGAGGATTTTGAAGGGACCAATTTATCGCGGCGCGAACTTGGTGAACTCGACCCGCACCCTGATATTTCGGGCAGAGAGCCACACTAAGTCGCCAGAGGCAAAAGTTGGAGCTGGGCGCCGATGTGTGTCGGCGGGCGCCTTCATTCTCTCCTTAGGGACTAGAATGACATGTCGGGTGCGATCCAAACGGTCGCGAACCTCCATTGTTCAGTCTGCCACCGGCAAGGGATACAGTAACCCAGCCGGCCTCTGCTTAGAGGACCTGTTCCGAGCACAAGAGGCGCATGCCTGAATGTATTCTTTAGTGTCCCGTGCCCTGTGCAGCCACCAATAAGTCCTTGCCAGGAGTTCTGTGGTCCGCTTGTAGCCAAATTGACCACCCACCCTGGACGCTTGTGCCCACGTGACAATCTTTGGCCGCAGGTGAGGAGGGACAAAGGTCTTGCCTAGCGGCACTGACTCGAGAGCGACTTGAGACACGGTCCTCAGATTCCCAGTGGGGGGTGCGGAAAGATCCGCGGGCACCTCCGCAGAGGCTACTTGGACGCTGCCCCCCATGCACCTTCCCATACAGCCCTTGCTCCATCCCAGTATTCTCCCCGAGGACCACTCTATATGAGGGGAATGGCAACGGAGCTAGGGAACCATGAGGAGCACCTGGTCGATGCCTTCTGGCATAATGAGCAGGGACAGCGTCTCATGGTGAGATGGTGGAATTGAGAGCCTAAGGGGTGCTGTCTGGTGGGTAATCTGGGATGATAAGGTCGAACCGTTGACCACCCTGATGGGCACGGGGTGAGGAAGTGGCACCAACAGAATAGCGTGCTATTGGGCGAAGGCCGAGGACATAAAGTTCCCTTCTGCCCCGGAGTCAACCGTGACCTGTACCTCCCAGGAGGAAGCACCGCTATCTAATGTCCCTCGGAATGCCAGTTTGGGGGAGAAGGTCTCCATAGCAAATAGACCCCCACCAATTACCACTGGACGCGATCGTTTTTTCGACTGCTGCGGACACCTGTTAGCCAGGTGACCAGACTGTCGAGACTGGTAACAGCGTGTGGAGCTTTGTGCCGGACGCGGCTTGGGACCGGTGTGGGACACCTCCATGGGCTCTGGAGGTTAACTCTCTGGCTCAGGTGGTTTAAGAGGTTCAGAGAGGTTGGGAGCCAAGCTAACCTTCTGTCTGGATTGAGCACGCTCCAGCCTGCGCGCTGAAAAACAGAGATCAATGCGGGTGGAGATGGCAATCAGCTCTTCCAGACTTACAGGAACCTCTTTGGTGGATAGAGCATCCTTAACATGCTCCGCCAAACCTCTCCAGAACACAGGGACAAGGGTTTTATCAGGCCACTCCAGCTCGGAAGCCAGTGTCCGGAAACGGACAGCGTACTGGCTGGCCGACAGGGATCCCTGTGTCAGTGCAAGTAACTGGAGAGAGGTGTCATGACCCGAGGCCCCAAAAAGACCTGCTTTAGTGACTTTAGAAACTGAGCAGCGCTCAGAACCACAGTGTTATCACGCTCCCATAGAGGCGTGGCCCATTCCAACGCCCTGCCCGACAGGAGGGAGACGATAAACCCCACCTTAGCCCACTCTGTAGGGAATCACGCGGCCAGTACTCGAGCTGGATAGAGCACTGGCTCACAAAATCCCTACAGGTGGCGCTGTCACCAGAAAATTTATCGGGCAACGGGAGGCGGGAAATTGTCGGCGTAGGCGTGGACATGGACGCACGAGAGACAGTTTCTGTGACTGTCTGGGCAGCGACCGCAGCAGCATTCGCAGCCAAGGTGGAGCTATCGAAGGCCGCCAACCTGCCCTAAAGCTGCCGAATGTACCGCTGTAGCTGCTGCTGGTCTGCCATTACAAGCCAGACCCTGGCGCTAGTATAATGTTAGGGACGGCGGAACGCACTAAATAATAAATAATAATTTCGTCGCCCGGGGTCCACCTTGCAGAAGGTGTTACACTGCTGCTAGGTAATGGCAGACGCCCAATATGGTGGTATAATGCACGCGGGTTGAACGTCACCCGGAGTGTGCTGGGCGATCTCTGTTTCTTCACAGAGGCGCCGAGGCGTTAAATACAAAGGCCGAGCCTGTTGACGTCACAGGACTCAGTGGAATGCACGCACGGTATATGGTCGCAGGACTTGGGCCCAAGACACGGGGTCCGCGTCCATCTAGACCTACCGTGCGTGCTGCGTCGCAACCGCGGACGCCAAGAAATACTGCTGACTGCAGCGCGGCGACAGACACTGCCGCTAAACGACAATGCCCGGTAGCTGGCACACTGTCGGACGCTAGCACTGTGGAGGATCTGCACTGTGGCCTGTAGCTTGCCACTGACTGGCGCTGACTCTATCACTAGTTCCCTATCCACACACGTAATTTTTTTTCTCTCAATGGAGATAAAGCAATTGTCTGATCGTGTGGAGCAGCTCGCTGTGGAAGTGCGGGGAATTTCCGCCTACCTTGCTCGTTCGCATGCTGTTGAACCAAAGATCCCTACACCTGATGTATTTTTTGGGGATCGATCTAAATTTTTGAGTTTCAAAAATAATTGTACATTATTTTTTGCCTTGAAGCCTAACTCGTCAGGGAGCTCCGTGCAGCAGGTTAAAATTGTCATCTCTTTGCTGCGTGGCGATCCCCAGGATTGGGCGTTTTCTTTGAAACCAGATGATCCTATTCTGACTAATGTGAACGCATTCTTTCAAGCTTTGGGGTTGTTGTATGACGAACCTAATGCTATTGATCAGGCTGAAAAGACCCTGTTGGCATTGAACCAGGGTCGAGATTCTGCAGAGTTGTACTGTCAAAAGTTCCGAAAGTGGGCGGTCCTTACTACCTGGAATGATAATGCCTTGGCTGCTCTCTTTCGGAAGGGTTTGTCAGAAGCCGTAAAAGATACTATGGTGGGATTTCCTGTTCCCTCTGGTCTGGACGATTCTATGTCATTAGCCATTCAGGTTGATCGGCGTTTACGTGAACGCAGGATTGCATGAGAGGTGTTGCCACCGGTTGAACAGACGTCTGAACCTATGCAATGTGATAGAGTTTTGTCTAAGGCGCAACGTCAGGAGTTCAGAAGGCGTAATAAGCTGTGTTTTTTCTGTGGAGATGCCTCGCATATTATTTCTGTTTGTCCTAAACGAGAGAAACGCTTTGCACACACGTTTTCTGTTGGTGGTGTTCAACCTAAGTTTCTTCTGGCAATTACTCTGATCTGCTCCCTGTCCACATTTTCCGCCAAGGCTTTTGTGGATTCGGGAGCAGCGCTAAACCTAATGGACTTGGATTTTGCTAAACGTTGTGGATTTCCGATGACACCTCTGCAGACGCCTATCCCTTTGAGGGGGATTGATGCTACTCCTTTGGCTAAAAATAAACCTCAGTTTTGGACCCAGGTGGTCATGCGGGTCACCCCAGACGATCAAGAAAATTGCAGATTTTTGGTGTTGCATGGTCTGCATGATGCCGTTGTTCTGGGGTTTCCCTGGTTGCAAATTCATAATCCAGTTTTGGACTGGAAATCTGTGTCTGTGGTGAGTTGGGGTTGTCGGTGTGCCTTTATTGAGGCTCCGGTTTTTTCCACCTCTCCTCAGTTGCATGATGTTCCTGACTATTTGGCGGACTTTTATTATGTATTTAGTGAGAATGAGTCTGCGTCCTTGCCTCCTCATAGGAGTTATGACTGTGCAATTGAACTAAGCCCGGGGTGTAAATTTCCCAAGGGTCGGCTCTTCAATTTATCTGTACCCAAGCACGAGGCTATGCGGTCCTATATTAAGGAGGCGTTGGAGAAGGGTCATATTAGACCATCCTCTTCCCCTTAGGTGCCGGTTTTTTTTTTGTGGCCAAAAAGGATGGTTCTTTAAGGCCTTGTATTGATTATCGTGCCCTCAATAAAATTACTATTCAATATCAGTATCCGTTACCCCTGATTTCGGATCTATTCTCTAGAGTTAGAGGTGCTTGCTGGTTTACCAAGCTTGACCTTAGGGGGGCGTATAATCTTATCCGCATTAAGCAGGGGGATGAATGGAAGACGGCGTTTAATACTCCGGAGGGACATTTTGAGTACCTGGTGATGCCTTTTGGGCTCACTAATGCCCCTTCTGTCTTCCAGTGCTTCATGAACGATATTTTCCGAGACTTTGTCGATAAATTTTTGATTATCTATCTGGATGATATTTTGATCTTCTCCAAGGATTGGGATTCTCATGTGGAACATATTCGGACTGTGTTCCGGATCTTGAGGGAGAATTCCCTGTATGTCAAAGGATCGAAATGCCTTTTTGGAGTACAGAGGATTTCATTTTTGGGATTTATTTTGTCTCCGTCAACTATTGAAATGGACCCGGCCAAGGTACAGGCCATTTATGATTGGGTTCAGCCCACTTCTTTGAAGGCCCTCCCGAAGTTTTTGGGTTTTGCTAATTTTTATCGGAAATTTATTGCAAAATTTTCTAGTATTGCCAAGCCATTGACTGATCTGACTAAGAAGGGTGCTGATGTGTTGAATTGGTCTCCGGAGGCTGTTGCTTCCTTTCAGGAGCTGAAGCGAAGATTTACCTCCGCCCCGGTTTTGCGGCAACCTGATGTCTCACTCCCGTTCCAGCTAGAGGTGGATGCTTCTGAGATTGGTGCAGGAGCTGTTTTGTCCCAAAAGGATCCTGTAACATCTAAAATGAATCCCTGTGCTTTCTTTTCCCGAAAGTTCTCTCCATCTGAACGTAACTATGATGTGGGGAATCGGGAACTGTTGGCCATGAAATGGGCATTTGAGGAGTGGAGACATTGGTTGGAGGGAGCTAAACATCAAGTTGTGGTCTTCACTGACCACAAGAATTTGATTTACCTAGAGTCGGCTAAACGCTTGAACCCTAGACAGGCTAGGTGGGCCTTGTTTTTTACACGTTTTGATTTTGTGGTCTCTTTTCTTCCTGGAACTAAGAATGTCAAGGCAGACGCCCTCTCTAGGAGTTTCTTTGCTGATTCTCCTGTGGTGACCAAGCCTGCTACCATCTTAGGCGAAGGGGTAGTTCTTTCTGCCATCTCGCCCGATTTGAGACTTGCTCTGCAAGAGTTCCAGGAGGACAAACCTGTGCGTTGTCCCAGTGGAAAGTTGTATGTTCCTGACCAGTGGAAGAAGAGAGTGATGTCTGAAGTTCATTGCTCTGCATTGGCTGGTCATACAGGTATTTTTGGTACTAGAGATCTGGTAAGTCGCTCTTTTTGGTGGCCCACCTTGTCTCATGAAGTCAGGAATTTTGTGCAGTCCTGTGGGACTTGCTCCCGGTCTAAATCTTGTTCTCGCTCTAGTGGGTTATTGATGCCTCTGCCGGTCCCCAGGAGGCCATGGACCCATATTTCAATGGATTTCATCTCTGATATGCCGGTCTCTCAAAGAATGACTGTTATTTGGGTGATTTGTGATAGGTTCTCTAAGATGGTTCATCTTGTACCACTCCCTAAGTTGCCATCTTCCTCTGAATTGGTGCCCCTGTTTTTGCAACAGGTGGTTCGCTTACACGGGATTCCTGAGAACATTGTATCTGACAGAGGAGTTCAGTTTGTGTCTAGATTTTGGAGGACCTTCTGTTCCAAGCTGGGAATTCAGTTGTCTTTCTCCTCTGCTTTTCACCCTCAGACCAATGGGCAGACAGAGAGAACAAACCAGACCTTGGAGTCGTATTTGAGATGTTTTATTTCCGCTGATCAGGATGATTGGGTTTCATTTTTGCCCTTGGCCGAATTTGCTTTAAATAATAGAGCTAGTTCTGCCACTTTGATGTCACCTTTTTTTTGTAACTTTGGGTTTCATCCTCGATTTTCTTCAGGGCAGGTGGAGCCTTCTGCCTGCCCAGGTGTTGACACTGTGGTGGAGAGAATGCACCACATCTGGGACCAAGTGGTGGATAAGTTATCTCTCTCCCAGGAAAAGGCCCAGCGGTTTTCCAATCGACATAGGACCATTGGTCCCCAGTTTAAGATTGGTGATATGGTGTGGTTATCATCAAAAAATATTGCTATGAAGGTGGCTTCTCCTAAGTTTAAGCCTAGATTTATTGAACCTTACAAGATTTTGGAGATTATTAATCCGGTCTCTTTTCGTTTGGCTCTTCCTGTCACATTTAAAATCCAGAATGTGTTCCATAAGTCCTTGTTGAAGAGGTTTGTTGAACCAGTTGTTCCTGGGGTGGCACCTCCAGACCCTGTATTGGTTGAAGGTAACATGGAATATGAGGTAGAGAAAATACTGGATTCCCGTCTGGCTAGACGGAGACTCCAGTATTTGGTTAAGTGGAAGGGTTATGGTCAGGAGGATAATTCCTGGGTCTCTGCCTCTGATATTCATGCCAAAAGATTGGTGCGTGCCTTTCATCGGACTCACCCTGATCACCCTGGTGGCGTGGTTGAGGGTTCGGTGACCCCTCCTCAAGGGGGAGGTACTGTTGTGAGTTCATTTTCCCCTTCGTCACTGAGGTCTGGTGAACTCCCTATTCTGGTAAAGGAAGGTAATGAGCCTGATTATCAGGCACCTGAGCCTAATGAGGATGACTGGCTGAGTGGAGTCACGGACTGGATATAAGGCTGCCGACGCCCTTCTGCCCTGCGGGTGATTTCTCTGTGGACTTCTAGGACACCAGTCTGATTCCTGCTCCTCTAAAGCTAAGTTTTCTGCTTTGCCTGTTAGCATTGGTGTTTTGTTTTTGTTTTCCTTGCTTTTCTGGATTCTGCCATTCCCTGCTGGGGTGAGCTGAATCTCCTTTTGCCGGTTGCTCTGTCTTCAGAATATTCCTGAGTACTGACATAGCTTTTTTGAAGCCTAGCGTCTTCAGGGCCTTTTTCACTGTCAGTCTGTTGGCTCTTATTTTCATAGGGTTTTTCACGGATTGCAGACAGCAGCCTTCCTGTCCTTTCCTATCTAGTTAGCTTGGGCCCCGTCTTTGCTCAGTCTATCTTTCTGTCTGTGTTTGTGTTTTCATCTTGCTTCACCGTCATTATATGTTGGGGGCTGCCTATTGCTTTGGGGTCTGCTCTGGGGCAGTTTGGATTTCCCCTTTCTTTCTTTAGGCCTATTTAATTCTCCGGCTGTGATCGAGGGGTCTAGTGCATCGTAGGAACCCCCCACGGCTACTGTTAGTTGTTGTGGATAGGATCAGGGGTCTGCAATCCGATAGCTGCCAACCTCTCTGGTTTTCTGGACTTAGCTAGCATTTCTGTTTTTGCCTCCTCCGGTGACTCAATCATAACAGAGGGGAATCTTAATGAGTCATTTGCAAGTCCATGCATTCATCATTATTCACACAGTAGCAACTAGAGTCTATACTAGCGCATGGCCGAGCGGCCATGCGAACCTTTTATAGCCAGGACCTTCTGGAAGCTTCCAGATCCCTGAGATGGACCAATCAGGTCTGGAGAAAGACCTGTGCATGTGACTCCCGATCTCCAATGGGAGATCGTCTCGTGAGCATGCTCAGTGTAGCGACAGAAGAACTTAGCCTCTGGAGCGGTTTGCTGCTGAGCAGCCTGCATTGCTATTGCTGGCCCAAAGGTGGCAGCAACAGCCAGACCCACAGAGCAGGTCTGGGCAGAGCATCAGCAACGACGTGGCTGCTGAGCAAGCTCCTCTGAGGTCGATGGAGAATGGGAGATCGCAGAATGTGAGGCTCTGGATTCCTGCTGTGCCGCTGCAGAAACCCAACGCCTAACAGATAGATAGATATAGAGACAGATAGATAGATAGCTATAGAGACAGATAGAGAGATAGCTATAGAGATAGAGAGATAGATAGATATAGAGATAGATAGATGGATAGATAGATATAGAGAGATAGATAGATAGATATAGAGATAGATAGATACAGTAGATAGAATAGATATATAGGGATAGATATAGAGAGAGATAGATAGCTATAGAGAGAGATAGATAGATAACTAGATAGATGGCTATAGAGATAGATAGATATAGAGTTAGGCCGGAGTCACACTACAGCGAGATCCGGCCGAGTCTCGCAGGTTAAAACCAAGCTCTGGCACCAGGACTCCGGAGCGTGCAGCTCCATGTATTGCTGTGCGGCTGCACACTCCGCTCCTGAGTGCCGGCGCCAGAGCTTGGTTTTAACCTGCGAGACTCGGCCGTATCTCGCTGTGTGTGATCCCAGCCTTAGATAGATATAGCGTTAGATAGAGATAGATATAGTGTGACGTTCTGGAGTGGATAACGCCCGAGAGTGGACCCTCTGGGTCGCGGAACCGGAGCCCCTGGGTCGAGCGCGCTAGGTGATGACCGACCCCTATACAGGGACCGTTAGTGGAAGGATCGCAGAGGACAGAACCGCGACAGCCGGTACCGAGAGGGACGGCTCAAAGGACTAAGTTGGCCCTAGGACGAACAGGGTAACCGGAAAGAAAATATAGAGTACCTGAGCGGGGTAGCGGGTGAGGAGGAAGCAAGGCAGCAACTACTAGTAGGGACAGCAGGAGTGGCCTCCGGAGAAGAAGGAGTGCAAACGTGGAGACCCCAGCGGGAGATATAAGGACAGACTGGTAAGGGACAGGAGAGCCAGGAGGCAGGAAACGGAACAGGTAGTCAGAATACCAGAAGACCGGCTATGGGAGCGAGGAGAGGAATATGAGGCAGGACGAGGCGGAGGCAGACTGGGGAGAACAGGAAGGTAGTCAAACCAGAGGAATTATAGAGTAGCTATAGCGGCCTGCATAACGAGTGAGTATCACACAATCATCAGGCGTCCTCTCTACAGAGAGGACGCTTGAAATACCTTAGGGCCAGGAAGTGATCAGCCGCCACCGCCCCTAGTGACGCCCACCGCCAGCAGAAGAGGCAGAACGGGCGCGCGCCCGCGGCCTAAGGACATCGCGCAGGGAAGCAGCAGAGCGGGAGACCGGGTGAGAGGACACGCAGACAGAGGCGCGCGGGCGGGAGAAGGCAGCGGCGGGTGCTGCCGCAGGCGAGATAACGGTGGGCACCGCCGCCGATGTTACATATAGAGATAGATAGAGCGATATAGAGATAGATAGCTATAGAGATAGATAGAGATAAATATATAGATATAATGTAGAGATAGATATAGAGATAGCTATAGAGATAGATAGATACAGAGATAGATAGATGGATAGATATAGTTAGATATAGAGATAGACAGATAGATATAGACAGATAGATATAGAGATGGATAGACAGATAGATGGATAGATATAGAGATAGATAGATCTATGGATAGATATAGATAGATCTATGGATAGATACAGAGATAGATAGATAGATAGACAGAGAGATAGAGAAAGAAAAATAGATATAGAGATAGACAGAGAGAGATAGATATATAAAAAAAACAAAACACAATACTCAACTCCTCGCTCCCACACTGATTCCGGCAGCGGGCTTCAGGGTCAGGAGCTGCCCCATCTGCCAGACACACAGCGGGTGTGCGATGAAGTGACGTCATCGTGCACCGGCAGTGAGTCAGCAAAGGGGACTGATGGGAGAGAGAGCGTCATCTGACGCTCTCTCCCATTAAAAATGAGGGCGGCGCCGGCCCTGATTTACAGCTGCATAACGGCTTAAGGCTCTTTCACACTTCAGTTTTTTGCCATCAGTCAAAATCCGCCAAAATTTGAAAATGGCGGATCCGCAAAAAATGTGTAAAAACGGATGCAAGCTGATGGAACGGATCCGTTTTTTTAAGGATCCGCTATAACGATTTTAGTGCGGATCCTTAACAAAACGGATCAGTTCCATCAGCTTGCATCCGTTTTCCACATCCGTTGGATCCGTTTTCTTGCGGATCCGTTTTTCCACACCTCCAAAATGGGATGCTCCCAAATATGATTCGCTCTTGGAAAATGCTCTCAAATGTGATTGGATACTGGAAACTAGGGAGAAATATATCTAGGGTGTTGTGATACAATTTCTTTGAAAGGTTTTAGAGCTAGTGGCAGCGATGGAAGGAGTTAGTGCGAGTCTGGAAGGAGTTATTGCGAGTATTGACAGCTTCTGTGTGGAATTGGATCTTCACTTGAATCGGTTGGCAATTATTGCTCTCGAGAGGGAGAAAAGAAGATTGCGAATCCTGCGTATGAGGAGACGGCGCCAGTGGATTCATCCCATTAATGCGCCATTAATGTTCACCCGTGGCGTTTTTTCCACATTGTACCTGGAATTGAGGGATAATCCGGACAAGTTCTTCAACTACGTGCGCATGAGGCTGGAATTCTTTGAGATATTGGTGGATCGTGTTGGAGAACAAATCCGGAGAAGGGACACCTACATGCGGTTTTCTATATCACCGGCGGAGCGTTTGATGGTGACCCTTCGGTAAGTTATCTACCTTTTAAAATGTTTCAGATTCTGCAGGATTTTATTGTTATGTTATGGCTTGTAGTTTGTATTAATTTTACTTTTTTTCCATTTTTTTAACAGATTCCTGGCAACTGGAGAATCCTTCACCTCCCTCCATTTCCAGTTCCGGATTGGGATTTCAACTATTGCTGGAATTGTACAACAGACTTGCCGGGCATTGTGGGATTCTCTACAGGAGGAATACATCCCAGAGCCAACACAGGAGAGGTGGCTGGAGATTGCCGACAAGTTTCAACAAATCTGCCAGTTTCCAAACTGCATCGGTGCCGTGGATGGCAAGCATATCAGGATTGTGAAACCTATGGGATCTGGTTCACAGTTTTACAACTATAAGAAATACTTTTCTATTGTGCTTATGGCCATTTCAGATGCAAACTACAAATTCATTGCCGTGGACATCGGTGCATACGGTCGTTCTAATGACTCTCAGGTATTCAAGATTTCCACCATGGGCCGTCGCTTGTATGGAGACAATTTTGACTGCCCACCTCCAAGACCACTCCCTGGAACTACAGGCCCACCAATGCCTTTTGTGTGCGTTGGCGACGATGCTTTTCAGCTTTCTAAACACCTACTCAAACCATATGGTAGTCGTGGATTAACACACCAGAAAAGAATCTATAACTAACGGTTAACCAGAGCGCGCAGAGTGGTGGAGTGCGCGTTTGGAATTTTAACTGCCAAATGGAGAGTCCTGTTAACGGCCATGAAAATGAAAACAGAGACTGTGGATGAGGTGGTGAAGGCCTGTGTAATCCTGCACAATTTTGTCCTTTCAAAGGAACCAGTTTCCATCGATGAAAATCTGTCTGAAACCACCTTGTGGGATTATGAGCAGCAAACTTTTCGGAGTACTGGCTCAGTGGCAAGAATCAGGGACACCTTTGCAGACTATTTTGTGACACCAGAGGGACAAGTGGACTGGCAAGATGACATGATATAATTTTCTATACCAATTGTGAGTAACTTTTTTTTTTTTTTTTTTAACTGAAATTTTACCAAGTGTTTGGTTTTCCCAAGCATTGTTACCATTTGATTTGGTTTACCAATTTTTTTTTTTTTTTTAAGTTTTACACTTTGCAGTGTTACCAATTGTTGGGTACCAAGCATAAAGTTTTACCAGTGTTACCAAGTGTTGGGTACCAAGCGTAAAATGTTGACACTTTGAAATTTTACCAAGTGTTGTGTACCAAGCGTTTCACACTTTGAAATGTTCACATGTGTTGTGTACTAAATGTTGTGCTACCAAGTGTTTTTTTGTACCTTGTACACCACCGGTGTACTGTGAAATATTGTTGTGTGTTGTGTTACCAAGTGTTGTGTTTACCTTTTACACCACTGGTGTAATTTGAATATTTCAAAAGAAAGAAGCAAAAAAGAAACAACACAATAAAGTTTTTTGAAAAAAAAAACCAGTTTATTTCTGAATTTTTTTTTTTTGGTATATATTACCTTTTTTGTAGCTTTTTTTTTGGTATATATTACCTTTTTTGTAACTTTTTTTTGGTATATATTACTTTTGTAACTTTTTTTTTTCTTGGTATATATTACCATTTTTGTAACTTTTTTTTGGTATATATTACTTTTTGTAACTTTTTTTGGTATATATTACCTTTTTTGTAACTTTTTTTTTCTTGGTATATATTACCATTTTTGTAACTTTTTTTTGGTATATATTACTTTTTGTAACTTTTTTTGGTATATATTACCTTTTTTGTAACTTTTTTTTTCTTGGTATATATTACCATTTTTGTAACTTTTTTTTGGTATATATTACCTTTTTTGTAGCTTTTTTTTGGTATATATTACCTTTTTTGTAACTTTTTTTTGGTATATATTACTTTTTGTAACTTTTTTTTTCTTGGTATATATTACCTTTTTTGTAACTTTTTTTTGGTATATATTACTTTTTGTAACTTTTTTTTTCTTGGTACATATTACCATTTTTGTAACTTTTTTTTTTTGGATAACAAAACATTTTGGATAACAAAACATCACAGAGTGTGATAATGTTGGGTGGAGATAGTATTGGAGGGGTTAACAGGGTCGATCACATCAAGGGGGGGGGTAGAGGACTGGGGAGGGAGTTGGTGAGGACCAGAAGTGGAAGGGGGGTTTAACACATGTGGTTGGGATGGGAGTGGATGGACAGACGAGGTTTGTGGGTACATTGAAGGTGTATGTGGGGGTGGGTATGGTGAGGGCATTGGGGTATAATGCAATGGGGAAGGAAGGTACTGGGAAGAATGGAATGGGGAACTAGAGAAAGGAGAGGGAGTGGTAGGAGGAGGGACAGCTGTATGATGGATGGTGGTGGAAGGATGGACGGGGGAAGGATGGACTGTGGAAGGATAGACAGGGGAAGGATGGACAGAGGGAGGATGGACAGGGGGAGGATGGACAGGGGGAGGATGGACAGGGGGAGGATGAGATGCTTCAGCAAGCACTTCCACTAGAGCATTCTGACAGGCTTGCATCACATGCATCTGCTGGTGAGTACTTAAACCTTCCATTTGCCGGACAACAGATTGAAAAAAGGTATGTCTCGGTGTCTGGTTTGATTCTAAATTCATCTGTTCCATGTATCTTCTGATTCCATGATACTTTGATTGATCATGGTCAACCCAGAAGATAACCGTTCTCCATAAGTGTGGAAACCGTGCTGGACAGATGAGTTTAGACTCAAACAGTCAGACAAGGTCATCCTTTCCTGACTCCTCAGACGCTGCCGGCCAGAACCAAAAGTTGGTTGAGATGTTGCGGCAGTGTCTGAGGGGTGGGGAACAGGGAACAAGTCGTCACCAGCAGCTTCATGTGATGAAGTCTGCCCTGCTGCTCCAGTGCTGGTGGAGGGGATAGAGGGATGAGACAAGAGGGTAGGTAGAGAGGGGTCGGATACCTCGATGTGGACACCGGGGGCGGTCTCACTAGGGATCACTCCAGAGGGACGCAACTCTGATGCAGACTCCCGAGTGCTGCAGATGGTGCTAAAAAAAAAAGGAGAAAAAATGTATATTAAAAATATTGATATTTAATTTAAGTCTGCTGAAAAAAAATTTGGTTAAACATTTCTACTACAAAAATGGTTTGGGGAATATTTACCTTCTGCACACCATTGTTGATAGCAGGAACGCCAGGGCTTTGTAGTTTTTGTACTGGGGTTGTCGGCGTCCTCCCGATCCACTCGGGGTCTGCATCTCTTTGTTGTAGTCCCTCTTGAAGCGATCCCGGAGCGACCGCCACCGTATGATAACCCTGTCACCTGTGAAGCAAAAAAAAAAAAAAAAAAGAAAGGGGTTTAGTATTCGACACTTCACATGCTGGAATATAAGTTACTGAAGTTGTAATACTTACGCACAAATATCCTGTCCCTCGCATTGAGTTCCTCCCAGTTCTCAGTAACTGAAGAACAGACCTCATCCCTGAGCCGTCGGGTGGTTGGTTGGTCGGCGTGTAGACGGTTTGCCATGTTCCACAGCGGCTCCCGGTTTTCCACCTCACGGATGAGTTCGTCAGTATCAATAATGATCCCCTCATCCATAAATCTCCGGGGAGCACGCTGTGAAACCTGTGAAGATAAAAAACAAAACAAAAAAAAAAAATTACATTCTATTTAAACACATGATGTTCATTTAAACAATGATCCAAATAGGGTTACTTACCTTTTGCCGACCAACAGATGCATCACCTTGACGACCCTGGGATGTCCTGGGAGTCACTCTAGTGCGGGCACCGGATTCTGAAGACTGTGGTAAACAAAAAAAAAAAAAAATTTGTTTGGATGGATTCGTAGTTATTGTGTGTGCACTGTGATGAATGTTTGTGTTGGGTGTAGCATTATGTATCTGTGTATGTGCTAAACTTACACTCTGCGCACCCCCTCCTTGCGTCTCTCCACCCTGCACGCCTCCTCCTGCAAGCTCCTCTGAATCATCTTCCTGTTAAAACATAATACTTGGATAGTGTTTTTAACCAAAAAAAAAAAAATTATTTTAAATAAAAAAAAAATTTTTTTTTACCTCAGCTCGCTGATGATGTGAGGCGGAGCTTTCAGGAGAAGACATTATGGTTTGGGGCAGCTGCGTTGGCAGCTGCGGTGCTTCCTGAAGTGATCTGCAAGTATAAAGACACTTGTTAAGCTACTATACAAAGGATCATAATAAGCTTTCAGGCCTTTATACTTACAAGGAAAATAAAGGTTGGCTGGCCGTCTCTGCTGCGGCCTGTCCGACCATCTCTGCTGCGGCCTGTCCGACAGTCTCCGCTGCGGCCTGCCTCACCGTCTCCGCTGCGGCCTGGCTGGTGGTGCTTGCTGAAGTGATCTGCAAGTATAAAGACAATTGTTAAGCTACTATACAAAGGATCATAATAAGCTTTCAGGCCTTTATACTTACAGGGAAACTAATTGTTGCCTGTACTCTGCCGCGGCCTGGGTGTTCGTCTCTGCTGCGCTCTCACCGTTCCTCTCTGCTGCGCTCTCTTTGAACATCCCTTCTGCGGTCTGGCTGGCCGTGTCTGCTGCTTTTTTGGTGCCTCTTCATTATTAAGTGATCTGCAAGTATTAAGAAAATGATTAAGTGTTTGCATGTCTACATTTCCTTATCTCTCACCGAGTGTAACCACAGTGATTGAAGGTGTGTAATATTTTGTGTAAACCCACTTTTTTTGGCATGTGAATTCCCTGAAAAAGTGTCACAAAGTGTAACCAGTGATTGAAGGTGTGTAATTGCTGTGTATACCAGTGTTTGCATTCCCTCAAACTCTCACCGAGAGTGTAACCAGTGATTGAAGGTGTCACCAAGTGTAACCAGTGATTGAAGGTGTGTAATTGCTGTGTATACCAGTGTTTGCATTCCCTCAAACTCTCACCGAGAGTGTAACCAGTGATTGAAGGTGTGTGATTGAAGGTGTGTAATTGCTGTGTATACCAGTGTTTGCATTCCCTCAAACTCTCACCGAGAGTAACCAGTGATTGAAGGTGTTTAATTTGTGTATACCCACACTGTTTGCATGTTTTTGAATTCCCTGAAAAACTCAGCTGTGTATACCCAGATTATTTTCATGTTGCAATCTCTCACTTTTAACCACACTTGTATACCAAAAATTTAATGTACCTTTATGGTAACTTAATTTTACCTTTTTTTTTAAATGATACAAAGGAGATTTTTTCAAAAGTTTATTAAATTTTTTTTTTTTATTATTTTTTTTTCCAACAAATAGGAGCTACTCTGCTCTTTATTTTAAATACCACGATAAATGGAAAATAAAAAAACACCAATTTAACACCAATTTACAACAGATACATTAATAACACAAGTGCAAATCTGAAAATAAAATAAAAAAACCCACACAAACATGCATAACACACAGCCAGGCCCCACACACACACACACACACACACACACACACACACACACACACACACACACACACACACACACACACACACACACACACAGTCTTGCAGGTGGAAGATTTGCAGCTGAGTTTGATAGTCAGGCCGGTGTTTGATGTCTGGTTCGGTGTCTTCAGTGTGGCTGTTGCCAGATGTCTGGGCCCAATTACACCACATACAACACCAGTTAGGTCGGTTTCACATTTGCACTTTATAGCGCAGCGATGACCTGCACACTGCCGCCGCTAATCACCGCCCCATCCGGTCATCACCGCCTACTAGCACACATGGACGCTTGGGATCTGCGCACCCTATGTTTAGTATGGGGTGCGCAGATGGTGCGCTGGCAGGATTTTACTGTGTGCTGCACACTTTTGAAGGTGTGCCATACGCGACAAAATGCAACATGCTGCATTTGGCGCACAAGGGCACACCATCAAAAGTGCACAGCACACTGTAAAATCCTGCCAGCGCACCATCTGCGCACCCCATACTAAACATAGGGTGCGCAGATCCCAAGCGTACATGTGCGCTAGTAGGCGGTGAAGACCGGATGGGACGGGGATTAGCGGTGGCCGTGTGCGGGTCATCGCTGCGCTATAAAGTGCAAATATGAAACCGGCCTTACACCACACAATCACAGCATAAAAAATACAATATAATTAAAGTTGAATGAAAATAAAATGCAGTACACATGCAACAGAAAAAAAAAAAAATGGAAAAAAAAAAAAAAATGCATTACACACACACACACACACACACACACACAGGCCATACACACACACACAGGCCATACATACACACACACACAGGCTATACATACACACACACACAGGCCATACATACACACACACACACACACACACACACACGCGCTCCAGGGGTCTTGCAGGTGGTAGACTTGCAGCTGGGCAGGCAGGTTTTATAGCTCTAGTTCAATCTTCTATCAGGCTGCAGTCATATGTTGCTTGGTGTCTTCAGTGTTGCTGGTGCCGGATTGTCTGGGCCCAATTACACCACATAACATACACCACTCAATCACAGCATAAAAAATACAATATAATTACAGTTGTATGAAAATAAAATGCAGTACACAAGCAACAGAAAAAAAAAGTATGAAAAAAAAAAACCAGACATGCAACACACGCAGACCAAACACTAGCAGGCCATACACACACACACACACACACACACACACACACACACACACACACACACACACACACACACACACACACACACACACACACACACACAGAAATGTCATAAATAGGTACAGTATACTCACACTTGTAGGTGAGCTGGTACTGGCAGGCTTGGTGGGTGTCCTCTGGCAGAGGCTTGGTGGGTGTCCGTCTGGCAGGCTTGGTGGGTGTCCGTCTGGCAGGCTTGGTGGGTGTCCGTCTGGCAGGCTTGGTGGGTGTCCGTCTGGCAGGCTTGGTGGGTGTCCGTCTGGCAGGCTTGGTGGGTGTCCGTCTGGCAGGCTTGGTGTGTGTCCGTCTGGCAGGCTTGGTGGGTGTCCGTCTGGCAGGCTTGGTGGGTGTCCGTCTGGCAGGCTTGGTGGGTGTCCTCTGGCAGGCTTGCCGGCTGACACTGAATGTCTGGGCCCAATTAGCCCACCTTATATAGTTTTGGGACTGTCTGGAAAAGTATCTTTTTTCTGGGCATGCTCAGTGCGATTTTGCGGATCCTGCCGGCGGATTCCGCAAAATCGCGGATCCCGGCGGATCCGCCGCCCATAGGCGCCCATTCTACCGCATGGTGGGTTACGGCGGATCCACCATTTTGACGGCGAAAAAAAACGTTACAAGCTCCGTCCCCCTCAGACAGAATCCGCACAGAATTTTGCGGATCCGCCGAATATCGGACGCAACGGACGACCATCCGTCAAAATCTGCCACTAATGTATCCCAATGGGGAAAATGGCGGATCCGCAACAAGAAAAAAGCGGATCCGCCATTTTCAAATTTTGGCGGATTTTGACTGATGGCAAAAAACTGAAGTGTGAAAGAGGCCTTACTGGGCTGGGGGGCGGGGCACCTGGGGAAGTGGAGACCGTGAAATGATATTCACTGCTTCCCACACCCTTGTGGGCGTGGGAAGCAGTGAATATTCATTTCTCTTTAGCAGCAGGGACAGGGGCTCTTGTCACCCGCTGCTACTCCGTTGGCACAGGGCCCCCATAGCAGCTGCGTGGTGTGCAGCTATTAATGACACACCACTGGCTGGGGGGCCCTGGAGCAGCGGTGGCCCTAGGCAACTGCTGGCCCTGTATGCCAGCAGGTGCCAGGACCCACCGGAGAATCCTCTGGTTCTCCGGTGGGCCAGTCCGACGCTGCGCCAGAGACTTTACGCGTTACCTATGTGAACGCCGCCGTGGGATTACAAGCCTTCACAGCCAGGACACCAGCAGACTGGTAAGTTTACCTGTTTCATGAACCATTGTTCTTATATAGACATACTATTCACGGTTACTCTCTATTAACCCATTACCTCCCTGCGTGGAGTATTCCCTATAATAAACCCGTTAACTCTTGTTCTGCCTCCTGCTCATCACTGCATCCTCCGTTTCCTGCTATCTCACACCCGCACCAAACAGAGGGAGTCTGACATCAGTGTACTATTACGCCCGATGTCGGAAAGGGGTTAATGCACTGCCCATAGTCCTCCAAATATTATAATGTGTCACGCTTGCTGGTGGCGTACGTGGTTCATGGACTCACTGTGTCATGGGGCTGGGCTTGCCTAGCAGGGGCATAACTAAGCGGTTACCTGGTGTTCACAGGATCTCCTGATGGTGAAGTCAGGCATGAGCTGCATGTAGCCGCCAGGTAGCAGTCCTAGGCAGTGTCCGATTCTGCAGCTGCTGATTCCAGTGGTCGGGTCCGCTGGATGAGTACACGGGAGCGGGGTCACCGACGGGAAGGATTAAAAGACTTACAGACAGTACGAACAACGTGGGGATAAGTTCTCATTCAGACCCACAGGTCTTGGGCAACGGTTCAGGTACTGCCGACTCAGTTACAGGGTTCAGTTAGCACCGAAGCGGCTTCAGGGACACATAGAAACTACACAGGACTACAGGAACAGTACAGGATAGGGAAATAACTATTTTAAATTAACGACAAGCGGCCTGGCAACATACAGTTGTACACAAACTACCTCTAATAAACTATAAAGGTTGTTCAGGCACATCCCTATTGGAAAGGGTGCATTTTACACAAGATGCCTTCCAGCTATTGGCTGGAGGCATCTTTGCAGGTGTGCGCTGCGCACACACTAGGCACACTGCAGGAAGTCAGTACGGTGCGCAGAGAAGAAGGAAGGGAAGGAGCGCATAGAGGCTGCCGCGGTCGGTGCAGTGAGCATGTTGGCGTCCCCGCATGGAAAGAGCAGGTGCGCTGACAATGGACATTACATAATGCACTCACCATAGTCCTCCTTGTATTAACCCCTTTACACCCAAGGGTGGTTTGCACGTTCATGACCGGGCCAATTTTTACAATTCGGACCACTGACCCTTTATGAGGTAATAACTCTGAAATGCTTCCATGGATCCCACTGATTCTGACACTGTTTTCTCGAGACATATGGTACTTCATGTTAGTGGTAAAATTTCATTCATATAACTTGCGTTTATTTGTGAAAAAAACAGAAATTTGGTGAAAATTTTGAAAATTTTCCAACTTTGAATTTTTATGCCCTTAAATCACAGAGATATGGCACACAAAAAACTTAATAATTAACATTTCACATATGTTTACTTTACATAAGCGCAATTTTGGAACCAAAATTTTTTTTTGTTAGGAAGTTATAAGGGTTTAAAGTTGACCAGCGATTTCTCATTTTTGTAACACCATTTTATTTTTACGGACCACATCACATTTGAAGTCACTTTGAGGGGTCTATATGATAGAAAATACCCAAAAGTGACACCATTCTAAAAACTGCACCCCTTAAGGTGCTCAAAACCACATTCAAGAAGTTTATTAACCCTTCAAGTGCGTCACAGGAATTTTTTGAATGTTTAAAAAAATAAACGTTTAACTTTTTTTCACAAAAAAATTACTTGAGGTCCAATTTTTTTTATTTTACCAAGGGTAACAGGAGAAATTGGACACAAAAGTTATTGTGCAATTTGTCCTGAGTACGCTGATACCTGATATAAGGGGGAACCACTGTTTCGGCACATGGCAGAGCTCAGAAGGGAAGGAGCGCCGTTTGACTTTTTCAGTGCAAAATTGGCTGGAATTCAGATCGGACGCCATGTCACGTTTGGAGAGCCCCTGATGTGTATAAACATGGAAACACCCACAAGTGACCCCATTTTGGAAACTAGACCTCCAAAGAACTTATCTAGATACGGTATGTGGTGAGAACTTTGAACCCACAAGGGCTTCACAGAAGTTTATAACGTACAGCCGTACAATTAAAAAATCATATTTTTTCCACAAAAATGATCTTTTCACCCCCAATTTTTATTTTCCCAAGGGTAACAAGGAGCCTAAAAGTTATTGTGCAATTTGTCCTGAGTACGCCGATACCCCACATGTGGGGGCAAACCACTATTTGGGCGCATGGCAGAGCTCGGAAGGGAAGCAGCGCCATTTGACTTTTTTGGCAGGAATTGGGATTGGACGCCTTGCCGTGTTTGGAAAGCCCCTGATGTACCTAAACAGTGCAAACCCCCCACAAATGACACCATATTGGAAACTAGACCCCCCAAGGGACTTATCTAGATGTGTGGTGAGCACTTTGAAACCCCAAGGGCGTCACAGAAGTTTATAACGTACAGCCGTACAATTAAAAAATCATATTTTTTCCACAAACATGATCTTTTAGTCACCATTTTTTTTATTTTCCCAAGGGTAACAGGAGAAATTGGACTCCAAACGTTGTTGTCCAATTTGTCCTGAGTACGCTGATCCCCCATATGTGGGAGAAAACTACTGTATGGGCACACATCGGGGCTCGGAAGGGAAGTAGTGACGTTTTGGAATGCAAACTTTGATGGAATGGTCTGCGGGTGTCAAGTTGCTTTTGGAGAGCCCCTGATGTACTTAAACAGTGGAAACCCAGGCGTGAAAATAAAAAAATCATTTTTTCCACAAACATGATCTTTTAGTCCCCAATTTTTTTATTTTCCCAAGGGTAACAGGAGAAATTAGACCCCAAAAGTTGTTGTCCAGTTTGTCCTGAGTACGGAAGGGAAGTAGTGACGTTTTGGAATGCAGACTTTGATGGAATGGTCTGCGGGTGTCATGTTGCCTTTGGAGAGCCCCTGATGTACCTAAACAGTGGATACCCCCCACAAGTGACCCCATTTTGGAAACTAGACCCCCCACGGAACTTATCTATATGTGTGGTGAGCACTTTGAACCCCCAAGTGCTTCACAGAAGTTTATAACGCCCGGGCGTGAAAATAAAAAAATCATTTTTTTCCACAAAAATGATATTTTTGCCCCCAATTTTTTATTTTCCTAAGGGTAACAGGAGAAATTGGACCCCAAAAGTTGTTTTGCAATTTGTCCTGAGTAGGCTGATACCCCATATGTAGGGGTAAACCACTCTTTGGGCGCATGGCAGAGCTTAGAAGGGAAGGAGCACCATTTGACTTTTTCAATGCAGAATTGGCTGGAATTGAGATGAGACGCTATGTTGCGTTTGGAGAGCCCCTGATGTGCCCAAACAGTGGAAACCCCCAATTCTAACTCCAACCCTAACCCCAACAAATCCCTAACCCTAATCTCAGCCCTAACCCTAATGGGAAAATGGAAATAAATACATTTTTTAAATTTTATTATTTTTCCCTAACTAAGGGGGTGATAAAGGGGGGTTTGATTTACTATTTATAGCGGGTTTATATGTTTGGCAGCTGTCATACGCTAAAAGACGCTTTTTATTGTAAAAATAGTTTTTGCATCACCACATATTGAGAGCTATAATTTTTCCGTATTTTGACCCACCAAGTCATGTGAGGTCTTATTTTTTGCGTGACGAGTTGACGTTTTTATTGGTACCATTTTCGGGCATGTGACGTTTTTTGAACGCTTTTTATTCCGATTTTTGGGACGCAGAATGAACAAAAACCAGCGTTTCATGAATTTCTTTTGGGGGGGTGCGTTTACACCGTTCCGCGTGCGGTAAAATTGATAAAGCGGTTTTATTCTTCAGCTCATCACCACATTTTTCCATATTATGACCCACAGAGTCATGTGAGGTCTTATTTTTTGCGGGACGAGTTGATGTTTTTATTGGTACCATTTTCGGGCACGTGACATTTTTTGATCACTTTTTATTCCGATTTTTGGGACGCAGAATGAACAAAAACCAGCATTTCAAAAATTTCTTTTGGTGGGTGTGTTTACACCGTTCCGCGTGCGGTAAAATTGATAAGGCGGTTTTATCTTCGGGTCAGTACGATTACAGCGATACCTCATTTATGTCTTTTTTTTATGTTTTCTCGCTTTTATGCAATGAAAACAATTTTATATAAAAAATAATTATTTTTGCATCGCTTTATTCTGCGAGCTATAACTTTTATTTTTTCGCTGATGACGCTGTGTCATGGCTCGTTTTTTGCGGGACAAGATGACATTTTCAGCGGTACCATGGTTATTTATATCCGTCTTTTTGATCGCGTGTTATTTCACTTTTTGTTCACGGTATGATAATAAAGCATTTTTTGCTTTGTTTTTTATTTTTTAAGGGGTTTGCTAAAGGGGTTAACTAATGGGACAGTTTTATAGGGTGGATCATTATGGACGCGGCGATACTAATACTTTATTTCCAAAAAATGAATTTATTGCTGAATATTTTTTTTTTATTTATTTAGAGATTTTTTTTATAAATTATTTTTACACTTTTTTTTTTTTTTAACTTTATTACACTGTCCCAGGGGGGACATCACTGTCATGTGTGAGATCGCTGATCTGACACATCACATATCGCTGTGACAGATCAGGCACTGCTGCAGGCTTCCTCATGCCTGCGCTCTGCAGGTAGTGAGGAAGCCGGCTCCCTCCAGGCCCCCGAAGGTCCCCGCCGCCATATTGGATCCGGGGACCTGCAGGGAAGGAGGCCCCCAGAGCAGCGCAGCACATCACGCTGCGTTGGGCGTCTCAGGGAAGCACGGAGGGAGCCCCCTCCCTGCTGATGCTTCCCTAAACCCCCGGTACACTGCGATCGTGTTTGATCGCAGTGTGCCAGGGGTTAACATGTCAGGGGCGGTCCGTGACCACCCCTGACACATGGTGCCGGGTATCAGCTGTGATAATCAGGCAACACCTGGCCGTGATCAGCGGCGCTCACTCCGTGAACGCTGCTGATCGCTGTGACGTACTATCCCATCCATGGGCATAGGGGCCCGGGTCCCATGGACGGGATAGTACGTCAGATGTCAGGAAGGGGATAAAATGCACTACCCATAGTTCTCCATACAGTATAATGCACCCCCCTAGTCTTCCATACAGTATAACACACTCACCATAGTTTTCCATATAGTAAAATGTACTGCTGATAGTCCTCCATACAGAATAAGGCACTTCTCAGTCCTTCATATAGTATAAGGCACTCCCCACCGTCCATATAGCATAATTCACTCCCCATAGTCCTCCATACAGTATAATGCATTCCCCCACAGTCCTCCATATAGTATACTGCACCCCATAGTCCTCCCTATAGTATAATGCACTCCCCATAGTTCTCCATATAGTATAACGCATCTCCCTCAGTCCTCCATATAGTATAATGCACTCCATGGTCCACCATACAGTATAATGCACTCCCCATAATTCTCCATACAGTATAATGCATTCCCCATAGTCCTTTGTACAGTATAATGCACTCCCCATAGTCCTTCATACAGGATAATGCACTCCCCATAGTTCTCCGTACAGTATACTGCAGTCCCCATTGTCCTCAGTACAGTATACTGCAGTCCCCATTGTCCCTCATACAGAATACTGCAGTCCCCATTGTCCTCCTTACAGTATACTGCAGTCCCCATTGTCCTTCGTACAGTATACAGCAGTCGCTGTTGTCCTTCGTACAGTATACTGCAGTCCCCGTTGTCCTCCATACAGTATACTGCAGTCCCTGTTGTCCTCCATACAGTATACGGCTCTCCTCGTTGTCCTCCATATAGCATAAAGCACTACCCATAGTCCTCCGTATAGTAGACTGCATTCCACATAGTCCTACATACAGTACAATGCACCCTCCATAGTCCTCTATACAATATTATGGCCACCACAATGTACTTGCTGATTAAAAAACATAAATTACTCACCGCTCCTCCTCGTTCCCCTACTGCTCCGTTCTCTGCAGTGAGCACTGTGAAGGGGCGCACATCTCAGGGCAGAGGGTGTCATGTAGTGCGCTGAGATGTCAGATATCGAAGAAGAATGATGAAGAAGGAAGCGTCAGTTGATGCTCCCTCTTTCATCATTGCTTTAAACTTTATCAGCAACTTGTGATGGCGGTGGGGAGGTGGAGGTGACGCCGAGTCTTGCAATTGGTTATATTACTGTGTGAGTATAAGTATGGGAGAGTAGACGCCTACAGTCCTTGCTATACACTATCACTCCCTAATGTAGGATTAATTCAGATAAGTAGCAATAGAATTAAATATATGTTTATACCTACATCATTACAATTCATAGCATAGCACAGTGGATTTGGAAATCAATATTTATCAAATATAAATAAGTTATGTTATGGTATTAGTCTGCCCTCAGTGAGTGAGTGTATTATAAGTTGGTGGGCTTTCTGAGTTCTCTAGGTCCTCATTCAGTGATATCTCATCCCCTAAAGCAGCCTACTAAAATGTTCTCCCGACAATGCCACAAACCAAAATACTTTTTATGTAATGTGCTTTCTATATGATAGAATTTCGGCTCAATTCACCCTTTACAGCTTTTTTTAATTCACTTTTTTTTTTCTTGTGGTATTTGTTGATGTTATTTGCCCCAACTTTTTGAAAATGGCACACTTGATTCATGAATTTTTCCACAAAATAAAAAAATGCTCTTTAATTTTTGTCTGCAACTTTTTTTGGGACTTTTTAAGGTCAGAAAATTGCAAACTTATGTGCTCCCCTAAAATGTCTCAAAATTTACACAAAAGAATTCGGACGTGCAGAAAATGACTTCAGGGTGGGACTTGAGTACATATGTACAAAAAAGTGTAGTATTTTTTAAATTTTTTTAAAGCTGTAATACATGAAGTAGTCAAACGCATTTGGAAACCACAATCACTGCCCACAATGACCAGTATAAAAAAACCCAGGAATATACTGTATAAAAATTTAGAATTTCAAAAAGGTGCAAATTAAAAGAATAAGGCACAAAAGAAAAACTAGCCCCCCAAAAATAGACAAAAGTACGCAAATGTAATAACGAATAGGGCCCTTTAATTTTTGCATGCATGATTTTTGGAGAGAAAAAAAATAACAAAACCCTAGTACAGTTGTGTGAAATGCATTTTGTGTTGCTTGATTCATGTGACCAGCATTGAATGGCGGTTGTATAGGGTTGAGGACTCATTTTCTAATGAATTATTTATCTCTGTTGCCCCATAGATGCCTGTGGTCCTTTGGAAGCATTATGCTTTCTTTCCAGACCTAAGTACGCTCAGTCGTCATGGCAGTGGGAGATCACTACAGTACAGCTGACATATGTGTCTGCAAAGAACCTTTAATTTATGGTCTAATGAAGTCACTGTAGGATCAATACACAAGAGCTTCCTGGAGCAGAAATAATTTACCAGGAGGAGGATTTGTTATGGCTGATAACCACTGCTCTAAAGCCGCTCATGAGATTGGATCCCAGCACTGACTGGTTCTGGGTGATGTGGGCTTATTGTGTGCCCTGTGTGAGCCACGTACATTATATGGTGAATTACAACACCTTCAGTGACGGGTGTAATACAATAGTGAAATAGCTTGTCACACTGTGCAACAGAAACCACAAGCACTAAGCGGAGGAGGACATGACTTTGGGAGCGGTGGACCTGCAGTTTTGTTTGTATAGCGGTGTAGACTTAAGGCTGTGTGCCCACGTTGCGTTTATTTAAGCGTTTCCGCGGCGCTTTTTGACGCGCGATTCTGCAGTGGAAATGCTTAAGAAAAGCATCCAATGTAATCTTAATGTAATCCGCACATGTTGTGCTAATTGTGCGATTTTTACTGCTGTGGAATCGCTTAGCAGTAAGAAAATCGCAGAATGTTCATTAATTTGCGGAATCGTTGTAAAAAATTGCGGGGAATTCCGCTGACGTCACTGAGGCTGCAGGGAGTCCCCGCAATTTTTTACAATGAATTAACCCCTTAAATTAACACCTACAACTCCAACATTTTACACAAAATCCCTCATCTAATTACTAGTGATAGACCTAAAAAAAAACCATGAAACAAAATGGTTAACTATATGTAAACCATGTGTCATTTCATGTCGGGTAGGGAAATGAATTTACAGAAACCGGCAAATGTTACAGTGGCTATTCTGCTATGAAGAACTGCATGAAATATGTGTCTATATCTATGTGTCTACATCTATTCTTTCCTTTGTGTTTGAAAACCTGTCATAGGGCTCCATTAGATGTCCATTTTGCAAGTCTGCGAGAAAATCTTGGCAGATGGATGTCAAACGGATGCTTTCATACGAATAAAATCGGTTCTACGCTGGAAAATCGGATCACAGACGGAGCCATGATGAAGAAACCTGTGCGATTTCGGACCGTTAAAATCGGACCGATTTTTTAATCGTTGTGTGTGACTCCAGCCTTCTATGCAAAATTGGCTGGAATTCAGATCGGACGCCATGTCACGTTTGGAGAGCCCCTGATGTACCTAAACAGTGGAAACCCCCCACACGTGACCCCATTTTGGAAACTAGACCCCACAAGAAACTTATCTAGTTATGTGGTGAGAACTTTGAACGCACAAGGGCTTCACAGAAGTTTATAACGTACAGCGGTACAATTAAAAAAGTAATTTTTTCCAAAAAAAGGTTTTTTCACCCCCAATTTTTATTTTCCCAAGGGTAACAGGCTCCTAAAAGTTATTGTGCAATTTGTCCTGAGTGCGCTGATGCCCCAAATGTGGGTGTAAACGACTATTTGGGCGCATGGCAGAGCTCAGAAGGGAAGCAGCGCCATTTGACTTTTTTGGCTGGAATTGAGATCGGACACCATGTCGCGATTGGAAAACCCCTGATGTACCAAAACAGTGGAACCGCCCCACAAATGACACCATTTTGGAAACTAGACCCCCCAAGGAACTTATCTAGATGTGTAGCTTCACAGAAGTTTATAACGTACAGCCGTACAATTAAAAAATCATATTTTTTCCACAAACATGATCTTTTAGTCACCAATTTTTTTATTTTCCCAAGGGTAACAGGAAAAATTGGACAACAAAAGTTTTTGTCCAATTTGTCCTGAGTATGCTGATACCCCATATGTGGGAGAAAACTACTGTATGGGCACACGTCGGGGCTCGGAAGGGAAGTAGTGACGTTTTGGAATGCAGACTTTGATGGAATGCTCTGCGGGTGTCATGTTGCCTTTGGAGAGCCCCTAATGTACCTAAACAGTGGAAACCCCCCACAAATGACACCATTTTGGAAACTAGACCCCATAAGGAACTTATCTAGATGTGTGGTGAGCACTTTGAACCCCCCAGTGCTACACAGAAGTTTATAACGACCGGGCGTGCAAATAAAAAAAATCTTATTTTTTCAACAAACATGATCATTTAGTCCCCAATTTTTTATTTTCCCAAGGGTATAAGGAGAAAATGGACCCCAAAAGTTGTTGTCCAATTTGTCCTGAGTACTCTGATACCTCATATGTGGGAGAAAACTACTGTATGGGCACACATCGGGGCTCGGAAGGGAAGTAGTGACGTTTTGGAATGCAAACTTTGATGGAATGGTTTGCGGGTGTCATGTGCGTTTGGAGAGCCCCTGATGTACCTAAACTATTGAAACTCCCCACAAGTGACCCCATTTTGGAAACTAGACCCCCCAAGGAACTTATCTAGATGTGTGGTGAGCACTTTCAACCCCCAAATGCTTCACAGAAGTTTATAACGCCCGGGCAAGAAAATAAAAAAATAATTTTTTTCCACAAAAATGATATTTTAGCCCCCAATTTTTTATTTTCCTACCACGTGAGCGCCGCTGATCGCGCTAGACGTACTATCCCGTCCATGGGCATAGGGGCCCGGGTCCCATGGACGGGATAGTGCGTCTGATGTCAGAAAGGGGTTAATTAACGTGTGTGTGTTTTTTAACCACCCCCTCCCAAAAAAAAATAAAAAATTATATATATATATATATTCATTCCAAATAAAGGCAGCACTCCATAGTAAATCTTTCAAGTGGTAGTGAGTTTATTCAGCCCACATATCAAGGCAACGTTTTGGCTCAACTGAGCCTTTCTCAAGCAGTGGGTATTACAAAAGAGTGTCCATTTATAGACCATATAACAATCTCTTAATAGTTCCAATCATTTTACATTACAAAAAATACATTTGAGGGCATACAATTTCTTTCATTATAGTCAATAGGATCCACATGTGCAAATAGTGCCAAAAGTGCTTTGTGCTTTTTACAATCTTTGTGCTTTATACTGAGCTCCATTTCCATAGTGTTTATATAATTGCTCATCATTCATATTATTCATACAATAATACAGTGTCTCATATATTTCCTTTAGCTTACATACCACCACATGGAGGACGCCATTGGGTCGCCCTCCCAGGGCTGTGGGGTACTCGGTACCGGGCCGGTCTCTCAGAGGGGAATGTTACAACAGCGGTGACCCGGTCCGTGGCCCTGGGCGCCCATGTAAAAGGGATTTAAGTGATGGAATAAAGTTTATGAGTGAATGATTCGTGACGCCACCTGGAATGGAAATTAAAAAATTCCAAGAGGTTTAAGGTCCAACATACGTCCGAATTTATTTGCTGGAAATCCTACTTATTGTGCAAGATTTACTATGGTATCTAACAAATATGCTTTGGACATTATATTGTTAAATATTGAATTTTTGCTAATGGAAATGAAGAAGTTACAATTGGCGATTGGAGATAATGAAAAGAATATTTAAAGTTTTTTAAAAAATGAGGAATGGATCCTGTTCAAAGAAAAAGTTGACAAGGATGTAACAAGGTTTAGAATGGATTTGGAAGAAATAAAAAGAAAAAATGGTGTAGAGATATGGAGGACTATGAAAGTGGACATGTTTACACTTGGCAGAAGGATAATATAAAACCAGTATGGAAGAAAAGAGGTCAATCTCAAGATGGTCAATATAATCTTGCTGGTTCTAGATGTCTTACTAATAGTGTTGAGTAGAGTTGAGCGAAACGGGTCGAAAAATTTCAAAAGTCGCCTACTTTTGGCAAAGTCGGGTTTCATGAAACGAAACCCGACCCTAGGATGAGGTCGGCCACGAGGTCGGCGACTTACGTGCCAAAGTCGCGTTTCAAAAGTTTGTTTTGCGCTCTTTTTCAGCCAATCAGGATCCACGGACACTGTGGGCAACGTGATGACATAGGCAGGGGTCACCACCATCTTTCAGAAGGGCATGCAAGTGATTGGCTTGCTTTGGTGGGCGTCACAGGGGGTATAAAAGGGCGTGCACGCCGACCGCCATCTTACTTCTGCCGATCTCAGTATAGGGAGAGGTTGCTGCTGATTCTGTAGGGAGAGCGTTAGGCAGGGAAGAAGACAAAAAAACTGCTTCTGCTGCTAGCGATTTGGCCTGCACAACACACCAGTCACCGTGTGTGCAGTGCAAGGGGAGGCTATATAGTGGTGTATCAGTGGTGTTGGTTGTTGGGCTGCCTTCTAAGGCTTCCTGACATTCCTGCATTGCTGTTTACCCACTGCTCCGCAAACTGCTTTTTTAAAAGCAATCCCAATTTTTTTTTTTTTGTCCTGCTGAGAAGAAAAAAAAACTGCTTCTGCTGCTAGCAATTTGGCCTGCACAACACACCAGTCACTGTGTGTGCAGTGCAAGGGGAGGCTATATTGTGGTGTATCAGTGGTGTTGGTTGTTGGGCTGCCTTTTAAGGCTTCCTGACAGGCTGGCATTGCTGTTTACCCACTGCTCCGCAAACTGCTTTTTTAAAAGCAATCCAATCTCCCTTATCCTCTAGTCACTTTTGTCACAGCTGTGCCATCGAGCCTGTCACATAGCGCTCAGATATTCATTGGGCCTCACACAATCCAAAAGTGTCCAGTGTCCAAAAGTGTGTGCAGAGATTCAAAATCTCCCTTATCCTCTAGTCACTTTGGTCACAGCTGTGCCATCGAGCCTGTCACATAGCGCTCAGATATTCATTGGGCCTCACACAATCCAAAAGTGTCCAGTGTCCAAAAGTGTGTGCAGAGATTCAAAATCTCCCTTATCCTCTAGTCACTTTGGTCACAGCTGTGCCATTGAGCCTGTCACATAGCGCTCAGATATTCATTGGGCCTCACACAATCCAAAAGTGTCCAGTGTCCAAAAGTGTGTGCAGAGATTCAAAATCTCCCTTATCCTCTAGTCACTTTGGTCACAGCTGTGCCATCGAGCCTGTCACATAGCGCTCAGATATTCATTGGGCCTCACACAATCCAAAAGTGTCCAGTGTCCAAAAGTGTGTGCAGAGATTCAAAATCTCCCTTATCCTCTAGTCACTTTGGTCACAGCTGTGCCATCGAGCCTGTCACATAGCGCTCAGATATTCATTGGGCCTCACACAATCCAAAAGTGTCCAGTGTCCAAAAGTGTGTGCAGAGATTCAAAATCTCCCTTATCCTCTAGTCACTTTGGTCACAGCTGTGCCATCGAGCCTTTCACATAGCGCTCAGATATTCATTGGGCCTCACACAATCCAAAAGTGTCCAGTGTCCAAAAGTGTGTGCAGAGATTCAAAATCTCCCTTATCCTCTAGTCACTTTGGTTACAGCTGTGCCATCGAGCCTGTCACATAGCGCTCAGATATTCATTGGGCCTCACACAAATCAAAAGTGTCCAGTGTCCAAAAGTGTGTGCAGAGATTCAAAATCTCCCTTATCCTCTAGTCACTTTGGTCACAGCTGTGCCATCGAGCCTGTCACATAGCGCTCAGATATTCATTGGGCCTCACACAATCCAAAAGTGTCCAGTGTCCAAAAGTGTGTGCAGAGATTCAAAATCTCCCTTATCCTCTAGTCACTTTGGTCACAGCTGTGCCATCGAGCCTGTCACATAGCGCTCAGATATTCATTGGGCCTCACACAATCCAAAAGTGTCCAGTGTCCAAAAGTGTGTGCAGAGATTCAAAATCTCCCTTATCCTCTAATCACTTTGGTCACAGCTGTGCCATCGAGCCTGTCACATAGCGCTCAGATATTCATTGGGCCTCACACAATCCAAAAGTGTCCAGTGTCCACAAGTGTCTGCAGAAATTCAAAATCTCCCCTGTCCTATAGACACCTTGTACCTTGTTTTACATTACTATATAGTTTGTTGGATTTTGTCTACATTTCTACCAAAAATGAGGAAGGCTGGTGGAAGAGGCCGTGGAATTGGGCGGGGGTTGGCAGCTGGTAATGATGGTGTTTGTGGTGGATCTGATGGTAGTGGCAAGAGCAAAATAGGACCGAATGCAGGAGGTGTTGAGCCTGCGTCATCGTCTGGCTACATAAGGCCTCGAACGCTTAGTTTTCTAGGAGTTGGCAAACCGCTTTTAAAGCCAGAGCATCAGGAAAAAGTTTTGTCTTACATTGCTGACTCAGCCTCCAGCTCTATCGCCTCCTCTTCTTCAGTTGTAAAAAGTAAAAGCACTGAGTCGTCATTGGAGGCTCATGTTCATGAACCACACCTTTCCTTGTGTCCTTCACCCCAACCAAGATTGAAGGATGACGCAGGCCATACTACTGATTACTCCATGGAGCTGTTTTCACATACCATGCCTGGATTATCAAGTGAAATGGTGAATTACCCAGACCAAGATGAATCTGACATGGAGTGCACTGATGCACAGCCGCTGATGGATGATTCTGCTGGTACATTCACTCAGAGCACTACATTGTCCTCGCAGTGTACAGAGCCAGATTCTGACCCTGATGAGACTCAGGTGCCCCTTCCCGCACACTATACCACCATACACGGTGACACAGAGGAAGGTGCACAAAGACATAGAAGAGGAGGTGATGGATGACCCAGTTGTTGACCCAGATTGGCATCCATTGGGGGAAGAGGGTGCTGCTTCCAATAGCTCAGATGAGGAGCATCCACAGCAGACATCGACATCGCAACAGCTGTTATCTGGCAGGCCCGGAGCACTCCAAAGACAGGTTCCAAACATCAAAGGAGTTGCTGGACAGTTTGTGCAGAGGGTCAAAAGATCACAGCGTGCTAGGCCGCAAAATGTCTGTCAAAGTAGGAAGAGTGCAGTGTGGCACTTTTTTGAACAAAATCCTCATGATCAGGCCAAGGTTATCTGTAAGAAGTGCGCAAAGACCTTTAGCCGAGGGAAAAATCTGAAAAATTTGAATACCAGTTGCATGCTTAGACATTTAACCAGCATGCACTTGCAAGCGTGGACACAACACCAAACCTCAAGTGCCACATGTGCAACTGATCACAACGAAGGTAGTCAGCAACGCTACATTGTTTCCCCCACTGTAAGCCCACCGGTTAGCACAGCAGCAAATGTTGAGGTGTCGTTGCAAGGCCACAGCAGTCAGGGAATCCCACTGTTATATCAACGAAAGACTGATTCTAGGCCATCAGAAAGAACACCAACTCCATCACCATCATCAACCCTCTCTCAGTCCGCCCTGTCCACCGCTACTTCCACCATATGCAGCTCTCAAGTCCAGCTCACCCTCCCATACACTATGAGTAGGTCAAGAAAGTACTCATCTCTCATCCGCGTACACTGGGTTTGAACGCCCACATTGCCAAACTAATCTCGTTTGAGATGATGCCCTTTCGGTTGGTGGAAAGCACAGCTTTCCGCGAACTCATGGCCTATGCAGTACCACGCTATGACCTACCCAGTCGCCACTTCTTCTCTCGCAAAGCCATCCCAGCCCTCCACCATCATGTGAAAGACCGCATTGTCCATGCACTCAAGCAGTCAGTGAGCGGAAAGGTGCACCTCACAACTGATGCATGGTCTAGTCGGCATGGCCAGGGCCGTTACGTGTCCATCACTGTGCACTGGGTTAATGTGGTGGATGCAGGGTCCACAGGGGACAGCGGTGGTGGGACAGTGCTGCCTAGCCCACGGTATAGGAAACAGTTGGCTGTAGGCGTTCGACCCTCCTCCTCCTCCTCCTCCAGAAGCGAAAGCTCGTCCACAGAGCGCAGTCGTACGAGCACTCCATCTGCAGCTGCCACTGTTGCACACGATGTGTCCCCCTATCGAGCAGCTAGTGGAAAGCGTCAGCAGGCTGTGTTGCAGATGATGTGTTTGGGCAACAGACACACCGCCGAGGTGCTGGCCGAGTACTTGAAGCGACAAACTGAGTCATGGCTGGGCAGTGTACATCTTGAGGCAGGCAAGGTAGTTAGTGATAACGGCCGTAATTTTGTGGCAGCCATAGCCCTTTCAAAACTCAGCCATATACCTTGCTTGGCTCACTCCTTGAACCTGGTGGTGCAGTGCTTCCTCAAAAATTATCCGGAGTTAACAGCCCTGCTCCAGAAGGTGCGAAGACTGTGCGCGCACATCCACCGGTCGCCTGTACACTCCGTTCGTATGCAGAAGCTGCAGCGATTGCTCCACCTTCCCAACCACCGCCTCATTATCGACATTGCAACAAGGTGGAACTCCACCCTGCACATGGTGGAGCGGCTGTGCGAGCAGAGGCAGGCCATAATGCATTTGTGGGAGGATACACGGCCAGGCACTTTGAGAGCAGACATGGAGTTGACAGGTGTGCAGTGGTCGAAGCTGAAAGACCTCTGTAAAGTCCTTCAGTGTTTTGAGGAATGCACACGGCTGGTAAGCGCAGACGACGCCATCCTAAGCATGAGCATCCCACTTATGCGTCTGCTCATGCAAACTTTGACGCACCTTAAGGAGCAGGCGTCTGCAGCCAATGTTGATGTGGAGGAAGAGGAGGAGGGAGTCCTTGATGACATTCAGCCATTGTCTGCTCAGGGACCTCTCCTGGACGAGGTGGAGGAAGAAGAGGAGGAGGAGGAGGATGATGGGGATGATTACTTAGGGGAGGAGGATGCATCTCGTGGGGCAAGTGAAAATGTTGGCGTGGCAAGGTCTGGTACAGGGTTTGTGCGTGACTGGAGGGATGTGGATTTGCCAGAAAGTGCTCCTCCAACCAGCACTCGCAGTGCATCATTGACACCGGGAACATTGGCCCACATGTCAGATTATGCCTTGCAGATCCTAAAAAGGGACCCACGCATTGCCAAAATGATGAACGATGACGACTACTGGTTGGCCAGCATCCTGGATCCACGCTATAAAGGCAAATTACAAAACATCATGCCACAGGAGAACCTTGACCTAATATTGGCTAATAAACAAGCAACTCTGCTAAATCGGTTGCTTGAGGCATTCCCAGCACACAGCAGCGGTGATGGTTCTCACACGAGCCGTACGGGCCGGGGGCAGCTTGGCAGAGGTGTTCGTGGTGCACACAGCAGAAGAGGCGTTGGAGACAGGGGTTTCATGACAATGTTGTGGACTGATTTTTCAAGTACCGCTCACACAACTGGTAATACTGCATCGATGGAAAGTGACAGGAGACAGCAGTTGTCAACTATGGTTACAAACTACTTTTCCTCCCATATCGATGTTCTCCCACACAGGTCATTCCCCTTTGACTATTGGGCCGCTAAACTGGACACCTGGCCTGAATTGGCACAATATGCCTTACAGGAGCTCGCTTGCCCAGCTGCAAGTGTGCTATCGGAAAGAGTCTTCAGTGCAGCTGGATCAATCCTGACAGAAAAAAGGACCCGTCTGTCAACCCAAAATGTGGATGATCTAACCTTCATTAAAATGAACCACGCATGGGTTTCCAAGGATTTTGTCCCACCTTCCTCTGATGACACATAGGGTGACAGAAAAATGGCTTGCTTTGGTCCACCTCTTCCTGGGACTTGACCTATTTCACCTTTTGCATCAGCTGAATGTCCAACATCAACATATGCCACTTTCTAAAACTCCCTAACTTTGCTGCCTCCCCCCCCCCATGGCCGGGGTCACCACCTAGCGCACGACACTGTGGGAGTGCCGTTGCCTTGGACAGGTGGGTAGGCCGACTCTTGGGCGCGGCACTGGTACAGGGTCCTTCATAGTGCAATCAAGTGTCTCTGACGGTGGTGGTGCACACCCGCCGTCAGACACACCGCCGTACTATGAGGGGCCCAGTGCCAGTACCGACGCCCACGAGTGGGCCCCCCTTGCTTGGGCAGGGCCCCAGCATTTGCAATCTTTACCTCTCCCTGCTCCTCCGCTGTGTAGTCTGGGCCGTCAAATCCATACTGTGCCTGACACCGTCTGAGCCTGCCTCCTGATGTATAGACATATATTTTGAATGTGTACGCTATCCATACATGTTATCCGGGGATACGGTACCCTTTCTAACCTTTGTGCAATCACGTGCAATCCATACTGGGCCTAACACCGTCTGAGCCTGCCTCCTGAGACATATATTTTGAATGTGTACGCTATCCATACATGTTATCCGGGGATACGGTACCCTTTCTAACCTTTGTGCAATCACGTGCAATCCATACTGGGCCTAACACCGTCTGAGCCTGCCTCCTGAGACATATATTTTGAATGTGTACGCTATCCATACATGTTATCCGGGGAAACGGTACCCTTTCTAACCTTTGTGCAATCACGTGCAATCCATACTGGGCCTAACACCGTCTGAGCCTGCCTCCTGAGACATATATTTTGAATGTGTACGCTATCCATACATGTTATCCGGGGAAACGGTACCCTTTCTAACCTTTGTGCAATCACGTGCAATCCATACTGGGCCTAACACCGTCTGAGCCTGCCTCCTGAGACATATATTTTGAATGTGTACGCTATCCATACATGTTATCCGGGGATACGGTACCCTTTCTAACCTTTGTGCAATCACGTGCAATCCATACTGGGCCTAACACCGTCTGAGCCTGCCTCCTGAGACATATATTTTGAATGTGTACGCTATCCATACATGTTATCCGGGGAAACGGTACCCTTTCTAACCTTTGTGCAATCACGTGCAATCCATACTGGGCCTAACACCGTCTGATCCTGCCTCCTGAGACATATATTTTGAATGTGTACGCTATCCATACATGTTATCCGGGGAAACTGTACCCTTTCTAACCTTTGTGCAATCACGTGCAATCCATACTGGGCCTAACACCGTCTGATCCTGCCTCCTGAGACATATATTTTGAATGTGTACGCTATCCATACATGTTATCTGGGGATACGGTACCCTTTCTCACCTTTGTGCAATCACGTGTAATCCATACTGGGCGTGAGAACGGCTGGCGAGCTATTAAGCAAGCTACAGCACCTGTGGTTTGCACACGTAAGTTTTTCATTTTTTCAGGAATGACGGTTAGGCCTAATTCCGGAACTGCGGTTGACCTGCACTTACTTGGAAATCATTGTTCGCGGGTAATAATTGTAATCATTGATCCCCATCACTAACGTTGTTCAGCGGGTTATCTGCACCTGTAAGCGACAAACGCTGGCCTTTTCAGTGTAGCGCACATGCAGCCACGGACATGTAAGGGCATGACACACCAGTTATTGGCCAATCTCATGTGCCAGAGCCTCACGTGTCCCTCTAGTAAGCCGGACTCGAACCGCGGGGCATGACGGAGTCTCGTTCGTTAACGGAATTAAGCTTGCAATGTGTGCATCTGTTCTGTAGCTGGCATGGTTGAGGTTTCCCAGGTGGAGTCGAATTTAACCGTAGGCTCCACTCCTGGTGGTGCCCTTCTGGACATTCCTTTAAGGTTCAGCTTTGCAACCATACTGCCCACGTAAAACAAACACTTTGCCTTCATGAACGCTGTTTGGAGGGTCATGACTCGTGGGAATAACGCCGCCCAATCAGTTAACCTGCTAGAGAGATCCTTTGTTGCTCCCAAGCATGACATCACACTCCCTAGGAAGAAGGTAATGCCACTGTGGCGACCGTACTCCTGGGGGCGACACAAGTGCACTGATGCCCAGCCACTGCTCGATGAATCTGCTGGTACATTGACCCAGACCACTACATTCCCCTCGCACGCTACACGACCTGAATCTGACCCTGATGAAACTCAGGTTACCCTTCCCATATACAGTTCCATCTTACACGGTGACAAAGAGGAAGCTGCAGATGAAAGTGCAGGTTCGGCCCACCCGCCATCAGACACACCACCGTACTATCAGGGGCCCTGTGCCAGTGCCGTCGCCAACGAGTGGGCCCCCCCTGCTTGCCCAGGATCACAGCACTTGCAAAGTTGAAATACTGTGCAGTGAGATGGAAGATGGGGACGACGAGGAATCCAGACAAGTACAGGGATTCCCTAGCGAGGAGACTTATTTGATTGTTTTCAATGTTGGGACAGCAATTTTTGGGGAGCACTATACTCTGGAGAATGATAGATGGGGCCCACCATACACTGGAACATTCCAAAGGTGGACATCAGACACTGGAGCAGCATTTACAGGGCCCATTATACACTAGAGCATTAGAAATGGGGCCCATTATGTTTGGAGCATTATTTGGGCCCATAAGACAGTGGAGCTTCATCCATGGGGACCAACATATACTGTAGCATTATGTGGAGCTCATCATATACTGTTTCAAACATTATATGGGACCAATGATTCTGTATGGAGAAATAGATGGGCCTCGTCATGAGATGTAAAAAGTGAGGTATTTTTCATTGTACTATACCGCTATTTCTCTGCCGTATCGGAGCATGATGAGTTGTGGTATGTGTTAAAGGGGCGCTCTTTCGCCCAGGGCACATGAAAACCTGCAGCCAGCCCTCCCCCCCACAACTTTAGCCAAATAACCCCCATTTTTCAGTGCGTAACTTGTATTATGAAGTTAATTAAGGTTGACAAGCTTAAGTAAGAAGAATTGATGCTTTTGGCATTCAAATGGGCACTGTAGGTGTGTTTCCTGTCCTCCTCTCACTGCCGACTTTTATTCCCCATTGACTTACATTGGGTTTCGTGTTTCGGGACGACCCCGACTTTTCCCTATAATCGGACGATCTTGCTCGACCCGACTTTTGGAAAAGTCGGGTTTCACGAAACGAAACGCGACCCTAAAAAACCAAAAGTCGCTCAACTCTAGTGTTGAGCTTTCCGATACCGCAAGTATCGGGTATCGGCCTATATTTGCCGTATTGGAATTCCGATACCGAGTACCGATACTTTTTTCGTATCGGATACCGGAATCGGAAGTCCAAAATGCAATGAGCCACTTTTGTGGCTCTGATTGGCTGCCGAAATGACGTCATCATGATGCGCTGTCTGTGCGCATCATGATGCGCCGTCAGTTCGGGCCTTCGGGGGGGCTGTGCCGACTGTCCGGGGGTCTGTGCCGGCCTGCCGGTGGTCTGTGCAGGCTCCGGGGGTCTGTGCCGGCCTGCCGGGGGGCTGTGCCGGCCTGCCGGTGGTCTGTGCAGGCTTCGGGGGTCTGTGCCGGCCTGCCGGGGGGGCTGTGCCGGCCTGCCGGTGGTCTGTGCAGGCTCCGGGGGGCTGTGCCGGCCTGCCGGTGGTCTGTGCAGGCTCCAGTGGTCTGTGCCGGCCTGCCGGGGGGCTGTGCCGGCCTGCCGGGGGGCTGTGCAGGCTCCGGGGGTCTGTGCAGGCATTGTCCGATGGGACTACAAGTCCCATCGGGCGATGCCTGCTACCATGACAGTGATTGACACATTAGCCAATGATGGGACAGTAGTAGTCCCATCATCCGGCTAATGTGTTGAATGTAAAAAAAAAAAAAATAAAAAAAAAAATAAAAAATTTACATGCTACATACATGCTACATACATGCTACATACATACAACATGCATACTACATACATACTACATGCAACATGCATACTACATGCATGCTACATACTACATGCATGCTACATACATGCTACATACTACATACATGCTACATACATACTACATACATAATACATATATACTACATGCATGCAACATACATACAACATATATACTACATGCATGCAACATGCATACTACATATACACTCACTGGCCACTTTATTAGGTACACCATGCTAGTAAGGGGTTGGACCCCCTTTTGCCTTCAGAACTGCCTCAATTCTTCGTGGCAGAGATTCAACAAGGTGCTGGAAGCATTCCTCAGAGATTTTGGACCATATTGACATGATGGCATCACACAGTTGGCGCAGATTTGTCGGCTGCACATCCCTGATGCGAATCTCCCGTTCCACCACATCCCAAAGATGCTCTATTGGATTGAGATCTGGTGACTGAGGAGGCCATTTGAGTACAGTAAACTCATTGTCATGTTCAAGAATCCAATCTGAGATGATTCGAGCTTTATGACATGGCGCATTATCCTGCTGAAAGTAGCCATCAGATGTTGGGTACATTGTGGTCATAAAGGGATGGACATGGTCAGCAACAATACTCAGGTAGGCTGTGGCGTTGCAACGATGCTCAATTGGTACCAAGGGGCCCAAAGAGTGCCCAGAAAAAATTCCCCACACCATGACACCACCACCACCAGCCTGAACCGTTGATACAAGGCAGGATGGATCCATGCTTTCATGTTGTTTACGCCAAATTCTGACCCTACCATCCGAATGTCGCAGCAGAAATCGAGACTCATCAGACCAGGCAACGTTTTTCCAATCTTCTACTGTCCAATTTCGATGAGCTTGTGCAAATTGTAGCCTCAGTTTCCTGTTCTTAGCTGAGAGGAGTGGTACCCAGTGTGGTCTTCTGCTGCTGTAGCCCATCTGCCTCAAAGTTCGACGCACTGTGCGTTCAGAGATGCTCTTCTGCCTACCTTGGTTGTAACGGGTGGCAATTTGAGTCACTGTTGCCTTTCTATCAGCTCGAACCAGTCTGCCCATTCTCCTCTGACCTCTGGCATCAACATGGCATTTCCGGCCACAGAACTGCCGCTCACTGGATTTTTTTTCTTTTTCGGACCATTCTCTGTAAACCCTAGAGATGGTTGTGCGTGAAAATCCCAGTAGATCAGCAGTTTCTGAAATTCTCAGACCAGCCCTTCTGGCACCAACAATCATGCCACGTTCAAAGGCACTCAAATCACCTTTCTTCCCCATACTGATGCTCGGTTTGAACTGCAGGAGATTGTCTTGACCATGTCTACATGCCTAAATGCACTGAGTTGCCGCCATGTGATTGGCTGATTAGAAATTAAGTCTTAACACACAGTTGGACAGGTGTACCTAATAAAGTGGCCAGTGAGTGTATACTATATATACTACATGTAACATACATACTACATATATACTACATGCTACATACATAATACATATATACTACATGCATGCAACATACATACAACATATATACTACATGCATGCAACATACATACAACATATACACTCACTGGCCACTTTATTAGGTACACCATGCTAGTAACGGGTTGGACCCCCTTTTGCCTTCAGAACTGCCTCAATTCTTCGTGGCAGAGATTCAACAAGGTGCTGGAAGCATTCCTCAGAGATTTTGGACCATATTGACATGATGGCATCACACAGTTGGCGCAGATTTGTCGGCTGCACATCCCTCATGCGAATCTCCTGTTCCACCACATCCCAAAGATTCTCTATTGGATTGAGATCTGGTGACTGAGGAGGCCATTTGAGTACAGTGAACTCATTGTCATGTTCAAGAAACCAATCTGAGATGATTCGAGCTTTATGACATGGCGCATTATCCTGCTGAAAGTAGCCATCAGATGCCTGTTCTTAGCTGAGAGGAGTGGTACCCAGTGTGGTCTTCTGCTGCTGTAGCCCATCTGCCTCAAAGTTCGACGCACTGTGCGTTCAGAGATGCTCTTCTGCCTACCTTGGTGTAACGGGTGGCAATTTGAGTCACTGTTGCCTTTCTATCAGCTCGAACCAGTATGCCCATTCTCCTCTGACCTCTGGCATCAACAAGGCATTTCCGGCCACAGAACTGCCGCTCACTGGATTTTTTTTCTTTTTCGGACCATTCTCTGTAAACCCTAGAGATGGTTGTGCGTGAAAATCCCAGTAGATCAGCAGTTTCTGAAATACTCAGACCAGCCCTTCTGGCACCAACAATCATGCCACGTTCAAAGGCACTCAAATCACCTTTCTTCCCCATACTGATGCTCGGTTTGAACTGCAGGAGATTGTCTTGACCATGTCTACATGCCTAAATGCACTGAGTTGCCGCCATGTGATTGGCTGATTAGAAATTAAGTCTTAACACACAGTTGGACAGGTGTACCTAATAAAGTGGCCAGTGAGTGTATACTACATGCATACTACATATATACTATATATACTACATGTAACATACATACTACATATATACTACATGCTACATACATGCAACATACACACTACATGCTACATACATGCAACATACATACTACATACATGCTACATACATACACACTACATGCAACATACATACTACATACATGCTACATACTACATACATGCTACATACATACTACATATATACCACATGCATGCAACATGCATACTACATATATACTGCATATATACAACATGCATGCAACATACATATATACTACATACAATACATACATATAGACATACAGTACATATAACAGAGTACATACTCACCGTCACTTGTCACTTTGATCCCCGAAGCCATTGTCCCCTTGAGGAATAAATATCAAAATAAAAAAACACCAATATACTTACCCCGATCCGCAGAAGTCCATGAGGGTCCCACGTCCATCTTGCGTGGAGAACAGCAGCATCAGCTGATGCTACCGTTCTCTACCAGCTCCAGGAATACAATGACGGAAGGTAGGTATCCTTCCGCACTGTATTCCTCCACCACTTTAAAAAAAAAAAGTCCCTAGTCTCACTTTATGCCATTGCTGCGTGGGAATTTCCCACGCAGCAATGGCATAAAGTGAGACTAGGGACTTTTTTTTTTTAAAGTGGTGGAGGAATACAGTGCGGAAGGATACCTACCTTCCGTCATTGTATTCCTGGAGCTGGTAGAGAACGGTAGCATCAGCTGATGCTGCTGTTCTCCACGCAAGATGGACGTGGGACCCTCATGGACTTCTGCGGATCGGGGTAAGTATATTGGTGTTTTTTTATTTTGATATTTATTCCTCAAGGGGACAATGGCTTCGGGGATCAAAGTGACAAGTGACGGTGAGTATGTACTCTGTTATATGTACTGTATGTCTATATGTATGTATTGTATGTAGTATATATGTATGTTGCATGCATGTTGTATATATGCAGTATATATGTAGTATGCATGTTGCATGCATGTGGTATATATGTAGTATGTATGTAGCATGTATGTAGTATGTAGCATGTATGTTGCATGTATGTTGCATGTAGTGTGTATGTATGTAGCATGTATGTAGTATGTATGTTGCATGTATGTAGCATGTAGTGTGTATGTTGCATGTATGTAGCATGTAGTATATATGTAGTATGTATGTTACATGTAGTATATATAGTATATATGTAGTATGCATGTTGCATGCATGTAGTATATATGTTGTATGTATGTTGCATGCATGTAGTATATATGTATTATGTATGTAGTATGTATGTAGCATGTATGTAGTATGTATGTTGCATGTATGTAGCATGTAGTATATATGTAGTATGTATGTTACATGTAGTATATATAGTATATATGTAGTATGCATGTTGGATGCATGTAGTATATATGTTGCATGCATGTAGTATATATGTATTATGTATGTAGCATGTATGTAGTATGTATGTTGCATGTATGTAGCATGTAGTATATATGTAGTAAGTATGTTACATGTAGTATATATGTAGCATGCATGTTGCATGCATGTAGTATATATGTTGTATGTATGTTGCATGCATGTAGTATATATGTATTATGTATGTAGTATGTATGTAGTATGTAGCATGTATGTAGCATGCATGTAGTATGTAGCATGTATGTAGTATGCATGTTGCATGTAGTATATGTAGTATGTATGCTACATGTAATATATATGTAGTATGCATGTTGTATGTATGTAGCATGTAAATTTTTTTTTTTTTTTTTTACATTCAACACATTAGCCGGATGATGGGACTACTACTGTCCCATCATTGGCTAATGTGTCAATCACTGTCATGGTAGCAGGCATCGCCCGATGGGACTTGTAGTCCCATCGGACGATGCCTGCACAGACCCCCGGAGCCTGCACAGCCCACCGGCAGGCCGGCACAGCTCCCCGGCAGGCCGGCACAGACCCCCGGAGCCTGCACAGACCACCGGCAGGCCGGCACAACCCCCCGGCAGGCCGGCACAGACCCCCGGAGCCTGCACAGACCACCGGCAGGCCGGCACAGCCCCCCGGCAGGCCGGCACAGACCACCGGAGCCTGCACAGACCCCCCGGCAGGCCGGCACAGCCCCCTGAAAGGCCCGTACAGACCCCAGAGAGGCTGTACAAAGCAAAAATAGGGTTTTTTTATTCCGATACCGGAAGTCCCATAGACTTGAATGGGACTTCCGGTATCGGAATCGGCGATACCCGATATTTTTTTTAGATCGGCCGATACCATCCGATACGATACTTTTAAGTATCGGACGGTATCGCTCAACACTACTTACTAATGATTTTATTCCCTACTAGCTGAAGAGCCTGGTGCTGCCCGGACATAGTAACTAACTGTGGTTAGTTATAACAAATTATAATTATCCTCCATCCCATAGTCCCGTGCCCATATACCCATCACACATCCTCCATCCCATAGGCCCGTGCCCATATACCCATCATACATATCCTCCATCCCATAGTCCCATGCCCATATACCCATCACACATCCTCCATCACATAGTCCCATGCCCATATACCCAACATACATATTTGCTATCCCATAGTCGAGTGCCCATATACCCATCATACATATCTGCCATCCCATGGTCCTGTGCCCATATACCTGTCATACATATCCTCCATCCCATAGTCCAGTGCCCATATACCCATTACACATCCTCCATCCCATAGTCCCATGCCATATACCCATCATACATATCCTTCATCCCATAGTCGAGTGCCCATATACCCATCACACATCCTCCATCCCATAGTCTCATGCCCATATACCCATAATACATATTCTCCTTCCCATAGTCCCATGCCTATATACCCATCATACATATTCTCCATCCCATAGTCCCATGCCCATATACCCATCATACATATTCGCCATCCCATAGTCGAGTGCCCATATACCAATCACACATCCTCCATCTCATAGTCCCATGCCCATATACCCATCATACATATTCTCCTTCCCATAGTCCCATGCCTATATACCCATCATACATATTCTCCATCCCATAGTCCCGTGCCCATATACCCATCATACATATCTGCCATCCCATAGCCCAGTACCCATATACCCATCACACATCCTCCATCCCATAGTCCCGTGCCCATATACCCGTCAAACATATCCTCCATCCTATAGTAAAGTGCCCATATACCCATCACACATCCTCCATCCCATAGTCCTGTTCCCATATACATATCCTCCATCCCATAGTCCAGTGCCCATATACCCATCACACATCCTCCATCCCATAGTCAACCATTATGACATCATAATGAGCGGCGGCAGGGCTTGCAACCTATGATGACATCAGCGTCGCCATGGCAACCATTGTGACATCATAATGAGGGGCGGGGCTTGATATGCACACACTGTTTCCCCATTATGCAAATAGGGGCATTATGACATAAGGGGCGGGGCTTGATGCGCACACACTTTTTCCCCCAGTATGTAGATAGGGGCAAAATTGTTTGGTGAATTGGAACGCGCAGGGTTAAAATTTCACCTCACAACATAGCTTAGGGCGCTCTCGGCGTCCAGACGTGTGACTGTGCCAAATTTTGTGGCTGTAGCTGCAACGGTGCGGATGCCTATCCCGGACATACACACATACATACACACACATATATACATACATACATACACACTTTGAGCTTTATATATTAGATAGATCTAGACAATGGAACAGGGGACCTTCCCGACGCAAAAGGAGAGGGAGCAAGCGCCACCATCGGAGTCAGAAGAAAATTAGAAAAGAACAGATTACAGCCACAGAGACAAGCTGCCCTGAAGAAAAAGGACTAGATCTTGTAGTCAACATATCCACTAAGGTATTGACTGAGCCTCAGATATCAATATTAAGTAAGGGCTTGTCATACAGCCCGTGTTCACACACTGATTGGTTTGGACTTCAATTAGACTTAGAACGTTTCTTTAGGAACATTAAGCTTAAAGAGTTGTTTTATGGTAAAAATAAAGTGAAAAAAATGAGGAAAAGTGAATTTGATTTAAACCAAGTTGATTTAAGAAAGAAGGGTGATTTTCTTCCTCCAAGTAATTCAGCTGTGATAGAAGCTTTTGAGAAAGCAGTCAGGGGTGATGTTGAAAAATTGAGAAGTTCTATGACTAGGGGTTTTAGACATCCGAATGTTACAAAGGATGAATATAAGGCATTGCAGGAACTTGTCCATGACGGCGACATAGTTATTAAACCCGCCGATAAGGGGGGGTGCGGTCGTCGTCATGGACAAGGTTAATTATTTAAATGAAATAAGGCGACAACTTTTGGATGATGAAGTGTATTTGAAAATGGATTGTGATCCAAAATTTAAAATATTGAAAGAAATAAGGGAGTGTCTACAAGAAGCCTTGGATTTTCATATAATTGATCAAGATTTATTTAATTTTTTTTCCTAGTTAAAAACCCTTGTACCCCTGTACTATATACAATTCCAAAAATCCATAAAACATTAATAAATCCCTTGGGCCGACCCATAGTATCAGCGGTCGACTCATTGTTCAGTAAAATGGGGATAGTTTTGGATAAAATATTAAATCTGATTGCAAGGAGTTGTAAATCATATATATTGGATACGACAGATTTTTTAAAAAAACTTGAAACAATTGAATTACAAGGGGAAGTGATATTGGCGTCTTTTGACGTGTCACTTTATACTTCAATAGACCACAAGCGTGGCCTTAGTTCAGTTGATGAGATGTTGAAACAAACCGGATACACTGAGGAAGGAAAAAATTTTTTATTAAATATGTTGGAAATAATTTTGACACGAAATTATTTTTTATTTGGTGATTTTTTTTATACTCAAAGACGTGGTACAGCAATGGGGGCCAATATGGCCCCCGCTTATGCAAATATTGTTATGGGGTCCTGGAGGAGAACTTCGTCTATGTGTCTCTCCACTTTCAACATACGTTGGTGTGGTGGAGATACATCGACGATGTTTTTCTCCTCTGGACTGGCACAGAGGATGAATTAAATGAGTTTCATCAGTTCTTGAATACGATTGATGAAACAATCAAATTCACTTTGGTTTCTTCAAGAACACAGTTACAGTTCCTGGATGTTTTGATAAAACAAATGGGAGGTGAACTAGTTACTACACTGTTTGTTAAGTAAACAGATAAGAATAATTTATTGGTATATGACAGCCAACACCCATGCAGTATGGTAAGATCAATACCACTCAGCCAACTATTGAGAGTGAGGAGGATTGTTAAAATGGATAATGAGGTTGATGCAGTTATGGACACCATGATTAAAAAGTTTATGAATAGGGGTTAACCTCAAAATATGTTGGAGAATGTAAAAATGAAGACTATGGAAAAAGACAGGAAAGAATTAATTGGTGGAAAATGAGATATCAGCAAGAAAAGAGGTTTAAATAGAATCCCAATAATAACTACATATAATGAGGAAAGTAAAGATATATCTGTTATAATAAAAAAACATTGGGGTATGTTAGGAAAATGCTTACTGCATATTGAGGAACTAACTGTACCACCATTATTTGCATATAAAAGGAATAAAAATATTGGAGATTTTTTGGTTAAATCAGATATTGGACCTTAGAAAAGAAACCTACAAGTGACTCTAACGGGTAACAAAAGAACAGGTTGCTACCCATGTCTGTCATGTGTGAACTGTCCACTAATGCTAAAGGGTTCCTCTGTCCAACATCATGAAACTTCTAAAACCTATAAAATAAATCAATATCTAACATGTAACTCTGATTACGTGATATAGCTTTTGGAATGCCCCTGTAAATTGTGGTATATTGGGGAAACCATGTGGGATTTTAAGACTAGAATAAACCAACATCGGTACACTATTAGAAAAAAGAAACTTGATTTGCCAGTCCCGAAACACTTTATTGAGTGTAATCCATACTGAGAGGGACTTGAGGTTTAGAATAATTGATGTGGTCCCTATACAGAGAAGGGGTGGTGATAGAGAACTCATACTTAAGAAAAAGGAACTGAAGTGGATCTATGAGCTGAATGCATTAAAACCGAAAGGGTTAAATATTAAATTTAAAATACATAGTGTTATGTGAAAGGGTTCCTCTACGTGTGTTATATTAAAGGCCTATGGATATAAAAGGAATATTTTTTTATGATTATCCCTGATTTTAATCTTTTTTATTGTTTTAGATACATCACTATTTGTAACAGTGTTGAAATTGCCCTGGTGAAGATATTAAGAACATGGAGGACGAATGGACCTATGTAAAAATCTTTTATAGAAAACGATTTTTCTGAGAAGTGACTTTTTGACTAAAAGGTTTTTTCTATGAAAGAAGTTTTTTAGAATAGTTCTGTCATGAGGTCGGCCAATCATATGCTAATTTGATGACTAATGGATCATTATAGCTGCGGGGATAACTGATATATATTGCCCTTTAGTCATTGGGGTGAATCAGGTGGCCTGATGAGGGTCATGTGGCGCACGTGAGTGACTATTTGGATAAACCGGAAGCAAACTGGCAAGGGTGTTGTCCGGGGTTCCAGGGCAAATTAATAATACTATTAAAATCCCTCCATATCTAGTAAAAGATATTAGCAGCAATATAAATTTCCTTATATGTGTATTAATATTTTTAAGGAATACCAGCGGTTAAAAGTGTTAGCAGCGATATTATGATAAAAGAAGTCAAAAGAAAATTAAGGATGATGGTGCTGCATATTCTAAGTAAAAACGCTGGATTAAATATATAGTATTGATGTAAGGCTGAGTTCACACGTGGCGTTTTTTTCGCGTTTCCGTGGCGGTTTTAACCGCGCGATTTTGCCGCGAAAAATAAGCATCCCATGCATTCCTATGGGATTCCGCAATGCTGTGCTAATGCTGCGGTTTTTACCGCGGCGGAATCGCTTCGCGGTAAAAACCGCAGCATGCTCATTAATTTGCGGAATCGCGGCGATCCCGCACCCATAGGAATGTATTGTTCCGCTTACTTTCCGCATGTGGCTGTGCACACCATGCGGAAAGTAAGCAGAACTTTTGCGGATGGTACCCACGGTCCGGAGGAGAGGAGACTGTCCTCCGGGCTTTGGGTACCATATCCCTGTAAAAAATAGAATTTAAAAATAAAAAATATTGTTATTCTTACCCTCCGACGTCCCGTGCAGCCTTCCCGCCTCTCTTCACGCTCTCGTTCCCAGTAGTCCTTTGCGAAAATGCCCGCGATGGCGTCCGTTCTCGCAGGATCACGAAGTCTCACGGTCATTCGCGCGACGTCATCGCGAATTACCGCGAGACGTCGCGATCCCGCGAGAACTGACGTCATCGCGGGCATTTTCGCAAAGGATTACTGGGAACGGATGCGCGGGACGTCGGAGGGTAAGAATAACAATATTTTTTATTTTTTTTTACATTCTATCTTTTACTATTGATGCCGCATAGGCGGCCTCAGTAGTAAAAAGTTGGTCACACTTGTCAAACACTATGTTTGACGAGTGTGACCAACCTGTCAATCAGTTCTCCAAGCGATGCTACAGATCGCTTGGAAAACACTAGCATTTTGCAAGCTAATTACGCTTGCAAAATGCTAGTTTTTCCGCGGGAAAATCGCGGGAATTTAAAATGCGATTTTCCCGCGGACTGGAATTCCGGAATTCTCGCGGTAATTTCCGCGAGAGTTCCGGTACGTGTGCACTTAGCCTAAATGAAGGACTTGTGCGTTATTTCACCTTCTGCCGCACACAATATGGCGCTTCTGAAGGGATGAATACACCAATGCGCCTGTGCAGAGAGGGAAAATGCCACACGAAGTCTTCTATTGGCTGGCTTAACATGACAGAGCTGATGACTCATAGCACATGCGCAGTAGAGCTACAGGAATGCCAGATATAGCGTTTTCAGCGTTCATGGCGTCCTCCATGTGGTGGTATGTAAGCTAAAGGGAATATATGAGACACTGTGTTATTGTATGATTAATATGAATGATGAGCAATTATATAAACACTATGGAAATGGAGCTCAGTATAAAGCTCAAAGATTGTAAAAGGCACAAAGCACTTTTGGCACTATTTGCACATGTGGATCCTATTGACTATAATGAAAGAAATTGTATGCACTCAAATGTATTTTTTGTAATGTAAAATGATTGGCACTATTAAGAGATTGTTATATGGTCTATAAATTGACACTTTTTGTAATATCCACTGCTTGAGAAAGGCTCAGTTGAGCCGAAACGTTGCCTTGATATGTGGGCTGAATAAACTCACTACCACTTGAAAGATTTACTATGGAGTGCTGCCTTTATTTGGAATGAATATTGGATATTGTGGCTGAAAACGGGACTTCTGCCAGGGGCCAGGCACCCGAAGCTAAGTACTGTGCTGTTTCCTTTTTTTCAATATATATATTATATATATATATATATATATATATATATATATATATATATATATATATACCCCATTTTTAACCCCCCTCCCCAAAATAAAAAAATACACACACACACACATATATATGTATATATATTTTTTATTTTGGGGAGGGGGGGTTAAAAATGGGGTGTACAGTATATGTGTGTATGTATATGATTTTTTATTTTTTTGATGGGGTATATATGTGTAAATATATTTATATATATATATATATATATATATATCTAATATATAAAGCTCAAGTGTGTGTATGTATGTATGTGTGTATGTGTGTGTGTGTGTGTATGTCCGGGCTTGGCATCCGCACCGTCGCAGCTACAGCCACAAAACTTGGCACAGTCACACGTCTGGACTCCGAGAGTGTCCTAGGCTATGTTGTGAGGTGATATTTTAACCCTGCGCATTCCAATTCACCAAACAATTTTGCCCCTATCTACATAACGGGGAAAAAGTGTGTGTATCAAGCCCCGCCCCTCATTATGATGTCATAATGGTTGCCATGGGATGGAGCATGTGTGATGGGTATAAGGTCACTGGACTATGGGATGGAGGATATGTATGACGGGTATATGGGCACGGGACTATGGGATGGCGGATACAGTATGTATGATGGGTATATGGGCACAGGACTGTGGGATGGAGGATATGTATGATGGGTATATGGGCATGGGACTATGAGATGAAGGATGTGTGATGGGTATATGGGCACTCGAATATGGGATGGCGAATATGTATGATGGGTATATGGGTACGGGACTATGGGATGGAGGTTAACTATAATTTGTTATAACTAACCACAGTTAGTTACTATGGCCGGGCTCTTCAGATTGTGTATATATATACACACATACACACACATATATATACCCCATTTTCAACCCCCCTCCCAAAAAAATAAAATTTACCCTACACTTAACCAAATCCCAACTCTAACCGTAATTCAAACCCCAACCGTAATCCCATCCTGAATCCTAATTTGAATTAAAAATAACAATTTAAAATTATGGTTTGGTTTGGCAATAGTGTTGGAGTTGGGATTAGGGTTGGGAATTAGGATTAGGGTTGGGATTAACGTTAGGATTGGTATTAGGGTTGGGATTAGGATTAGGGTTGGGATTAGGGTTAGGGTAATCGTAATCGTAACGGAGAGTAGGGTGAAAGAGCCGTGTTGGGGTGGTTGTGTGTGTGTGTGTACATGTGTACATGGATTCATACATATCTATATTGGTTTTGAAAGTGTGTTTCCGTGTGGATATATATGAATTTATGGGTGGAAATGTAGATATTGATATAATATTTATATTGTTGACTACACAATTATTTCAAAATAATTTATTAACTTTATTGTAGAATGAGAAATATCCGGCCGTTTGGGATCGCTCCTGCAAAGAATATAAAGGTTTTAAGCAGGATGTCTGGCCAGCTATAGTCAAGGAACTGTATCCACAGTGGCCTCATATACCTTTAGCTGAACAAAAACGCCTCAGCCGATACCATCACAAAGGGCACTGGATGTGTGGAACCTGGCAAAGGTCTTGGGGCTGGGAGCGTTCCGCCATCTCGAAGAATTTGCAGTCCAATCTGTGATGATCGCAACACCCGAGAATCCCCAGTACTGCCGTTAGCACCAACGTCAATGGCAACAAATTTGCAATGTGCATCAGCCACCGCCATCAGGACCACCGAAAAATACTTCTTATAATTAAAGAAGTGTGATCCTGATCGTGGTGGCTTCAGCACTCTCACATGTTTGCCATTGACAGCACCTATGCAGTTTGGGAAACAGACTGAAAGCCTACTGCGACCTGCAGCCAAGTCTCCTCGGTTGGGGAAGGCATCACAATGGGCTGCAACTTCTGCCAGATGACGGTACATGTGCACCTCACAATTCTAGCGATGGTGGTTTTACCAACCCTAAATTGGAGGTGCAGTGATGTGTAGCTCTCTCCTGTGGTCAAAAACCTGAAAAAAAAAATAGATAAGCAAAAAAAAGCCACGTGTAAATGGAACAGTTGAAATATAGATGTAAAACTATATGGTCTTTTTAAGACATAAGCTTCAAGCACTGAGTTAAATTTTTTTGTGGCATGGCAGTATTTTGGGCCACTGTGGCAGCAGTATGGGGGCAGTGGCTGGCAGCAGTATGGGGGCACTGGCTGGCAGCAGTATGGGGGCACTGGCTGGCAGCAGTATGGGTCCAGTGGCTGGCAGCAGTATGGGGGCACTGGCTGGCAGCAGTATGGGGGCACTGGCTGGCAGCAGTATGGGGGCACTGGCTGGCAGCAGTATGGGGCAGTGATTGCCAGCAGTATGGGGGCACTGGCTGGCAGCAGTATGGGGGCACTGGCTGGCAGCAGTAAGGGTCCAGTGGATGGCAGCAGTATGGGTCCAGTGGCTGGCAGCAGTATGGGGGCACTGGCTGGCAGCAGTATGGGGCAGTGATTGCCAGCAGTATGGGGGCACTGGCTGGCAGCAGTATGGGGGCACTGGCTGGCAGCAGTATGGGGGCACTGGCTGGCAGCAGTATGAGTCCAGTGGCTGACAGCAGTATGGGGGCAGTCGCTGGCAGAAGTATGGGGGCAGTGGCTGGCAGCAGTATGGGGGCAGTGACTGGCAGCAGTATGGGGGCAGTGTGTCTGACAGTCTTTTGAGTGCCAAATGTGTTACCAAAAACAAACAAACAAAAAATAACACTTACCGCAAGGTGATGAGCAGCCTTTCCTCAGCAGAGAAGGCTCTTCGCATGACTGTGTCCTCATAATTTAAAGCTGGAGAAAGAAGGCCGAGTAGGCGATCGAATGCTTCAATTGGGAGCCTGCAGAACTGGAGAAACTTTTCAGGATGACTGTAAAAAACAAAAACAAAAAACTAAGATTTAGCACATAGATGACAATTTGACATAACAACAAAAAAATAAACTTAACAATACATTAGGTTCACACGGCTAACAATCTACCTATTTTCCATTATATATCTTACCTCTGTGTATCCTGGTAAAGGAGATGGAAGTGGCCCTTTGCTGCCCGCTCCTGAACAATCGGGTGCACCCACATTCTTGTTCTACTCCTCCTCTTCCTCCTAGAGCGCTCCTATGAGAGAATATAGACTTTAGTCAAAAATACATCAAAATATTAAACAGATAAAAAAAATCGAATGACATTATGTTACCTGCTTGTTGTGGTGGAGGTGTAGCAGATTCAGTAATAAAGTCAGCAGCAAAATCCACAAGTTTTCTTTGCTAAGACTCCACTGGTGCTGCACGTGAGGCATTTTGAAAACAGCCAGAAAAAAAAAATGGAGAAAAGGGGTTGGAAAAGGAAATGAGCCTTTTTTTTGTCACAACTTTATTTGGGCTCAAAAACGCTTAAAAAAACGCATAGAAAAACGCATGAAAAACACGTCAAAAATCGCATTAAAAAACGCATGCGTTTTTCCTGGCAAGGGTGTGCGTTTCTGCTCAGGAAAAAACTGCTTCAAAACTGCAACGTGGGCACATAGCCTTAAGCAGGATTGATGTTGCTTTAAGAGGAAGGAGCGAAGTATGTCTGTCCTGATGTGTTAGGCTAAGTGCACACGCTGCGGATTAACCTGCGTTTTTTCCATGTGGATCTGCAGGTAAAACCGCAGGTAAAGTGACCTGTGGTTTATCTGCGGATTTGCCTGCAGTTTTCCACTGCGGTTTGACACCTGGACAATTGAATAGGTGCCAAACCGCTGCGGAATCCGCAGAAAGAATTGACATGCTGCGGATTATAAACTGCAGCAAAACCACACGGAAAAAAATGCAGTAGGCACTGCGGTTTGGAAATCACATTGGATAACATGGTACTGTACCATGTCTGCGGAACCACTGTGGTTCCACAGGGCCAAAAATCCTGCGGAACCACAGCAGAATCCGCAGCATGTGCACATACCCTTAGGCTGCGTTCACACGTCGCGTTTTTTTTGCGTTTTCGCGGCGGTTTTAAAAGTGCGATTTTGCCGCAAAAAAATAAGCATCCCATGCAATCCTATTGGATTCCGCAATGCTGTGCTAATGCTGCGTTTTTTTCCGCGGCAGAATCGCTTCACGGTAAAAAACGCAGCAAGCTCATTAATTTAGCGGGATCACGGTGATTCCACCCACATAGGAATGCATTGTTCTGCTTACTTTCCGCATGTGGCTGTGCCCACCATGCGAAAAGTAAGCAGAACATTTGCGGATGGTGCCCACAGACTGGAGGAGAGGAGACTGTCCGCCAGGCTGTGTGTACCATATCCCTGTAAAAAATAGAATTAAAATAAAAAATATTGTTATTCTCACCTTCCAGCGTCCCGCGCAGCCTTCCCGCCTCTCTCAACGCTCCCGGCATCTTCCGGTCTCAGTAATCCTTTGCGAGAATTACTGCGATGACGCCGCGGTCTCGCAGGAGCGCGACGTCTCGCGGTCATTTGCGATGACGTTGCGGGAGCGCGACGTCTCGCGGTCATTCGCGCAAAGGATTACTGGGACCGGAAGATGCCAGGAGTGTGGAGAGAGGCGGGAAGGCTGCGTGGGACGCCGGAAGGTGAGAATAACAATATTTTTTATTATTTTTTACATCCTATCTTTTACTACTGATGCTGCATAGGCGGCCTCAATAGTAAAAAGTTGGTCACACTCGTCAAATACTGTGTTTGACGAGTGTGACCAACCTGTCAATCAGTTCTCCAAGCGATGCTCCAGATCGCTTGGAAAATGCCAGCATTCTGCAAGCTAATTACGCTTGCAAAACGTTAGTTTTTCCGCGGGAAAATCGCAGGAATTTAAAATGCTATATTCCCGCAAAATGGAATTCCAGAATTCTCGCGGTAACTTCCGCGGGAATTCCGCTACGCGTGAACTTAGCCTAACTGTGAGGACCTGGGGCTTATATAGAGGAGGTAACTGTCTCTCTCCCTCTTTCTCTCTCACCAAATGAACTGGAGGAAACATGTCTGCAGTGTTAGGGATTTTAATACTGGGGTCATCACCTCATATTACAGATGATACGAGCACATTCATCTCACACATCATGTTCTAGTGTAGTATCAGCTCATACATAATATATCGGATAAATATTACCTCAGAATTCATGTATCTGCCATGTTCCCTCATGTGTCTGCAGTGTCAGGGAGTATAATACTGGGGTCATCCCCTCACGTTACAGCTGATAGGAGCCCATTCACCTCACATCATGTACTAGTGTAGTATCAGCTCCTACATTGTACATGGGATCAATATTACCTCAGAAATTCATGTAGCTGCCATGTTCCCTCATGTGTCTGCTACAACTTAAGTCACACAGATGCAGCTCCTGTGTGACATGTCTGTGACCTCCCTGCAGACATGGCTGATATACTGCTCCCAGAGGCGAAGCTAGGATTTTGGTTCAGGGGGGCGAAACTTCTGAGTGGGCCACTAACTAGGTAACTTTGATTACAACTCGGTGACGCACCCTAATAGTGGATGTAGGAGATGATTGCGCTGTTACTGAAAATAATCTCTATATAAAGACCAACATGGATATTACCGCCATATGGTCAGTGGTAGATACCAGTCCTACAAAACATATAAGTGATTACTGCACAGTTATAGTTGGTGACTTACCGCTGACGTTTTTTCTGATGGAACTGGTCACTTTTCACATCTTTTCTGGCCCAGACCGACAGTGACAACGTCTCCAGCCAGGACTCCGCTACAGAGAATACAACAAAGACACGTTTCACTTCTCATATTCCAGCCCCATCACCATCTATCCCCAACCTGCACAAACACCTCATCCTACTGATACCCCAATTCTGAGCCGCTGCTGCAGTATATGTGTCCCTATTGCTGCACCTGATACCCCAATGCTGAGCCGCTGCTGCTGTATGTGTCCCTATTACTACACCTGATACCCCAATGCTGAGCCGCTGCTGCCGTATGTGTCCCTATTACTGCACCTGATACCCCAATGCGGAACCGCTGCTGCTGTTTGTGTCTCTATTACTTCACCTATTGTGTGGTTCTGTGTGACCTCTAAATTCTAAAGCATCTGTGGCGCCCCTGAGGCTCAGTCGCCACAGAGGTACTGCACCTTCTCCTAAGGTGTAGTGCCCCACCACCTAAGTAAGTTGGGAGCTCCTTTCCACACTCCAACACTCGCACCCCACACAACAGGGTAGTTTTGCACAACCATATTGCGGCTCAGTGCTTAGAGAGTAGCAGAGCACCTCTGGTGGTTCCCTGCATGGAACACTGGATGTGCTGGGAGGTGGGTGGAGTTGAGATCCATATAAAAGATGGGGAAGGTTTAGAATTACAGGTCAGTCTGACGGGAGTTCAGGCAAGAGAAGGACAGTCAGTCAGGAGAGTCTGAGGATGGGTCTGAGGAGAAGGAGTGCTGCAGCTGCCTCAGTGATCTGAGCCAGCTGGCACGGGAAAGGAACAGAAGGAGAAAGACGTAGAACTGCAACCTAAGCTTCCATAAAAGAGAGAAGGATCAGTGCGGAACGAAGGAGTAGGAGAACAGAGAGGAGACGTGGGTTGGAAAAGGAACCCTGCCTATAGGTTCTCAGCGCAAGGCCTGTGCCCGGTCCCCAAGGTTGTATGGACACTTATGGTTCTGCAGCAGACACCGGTGGAGTAGTTGGCTGTAAATGCACTACTCCCATCTAAGACTTGGGGCACAGCAGCAACTGAATAGAGAGCCAGGACTCCAGAGAAGGGAGTCCCCAAGAGAGGCTACAGCTGTCTGCCATACGAGTAGAGTCTTAAGGAACATCTGACAGGAGTAACTCCAGAGTACCACGGTACTGGAGCTCTTCACACCTTAAGGTGCAATAGAGGAGTCGTTCAGGAAAGGTACATGTTGGCGGAGTGTTGGAGAGGAGAATCCTGACTTGCCCGGGAGGTTGATTGAGTCTCTGCCCCGGAGGACACGGCACGGAGGCAGGCACCAGTGTGTACCACGGACAGTGAGTAAAGGTTTGGAACTGCAAGCCCTGGTGTCTTCCATTCATTTGTGCGCTAACATCGTCAGCACCGCTACATCTGGGTACCAGCATTCCTCACACCGCCTGCGCCTATCTTCATCTATTGCAATTACACTGCCCTGGGGTTACAGCTTCATCTGTGGGGAGCTACACCATCTATGCTGCAACACACCATCAGCCCCAGAGGATCTGCACGCAGCGTTGGCTTAACATCTTGCTTGCCAGCACCACAGGTGGCGTCACGAACTATTCCATTAACTACATATACATTCCGCCATTGACTTGGGCGCCCAGGGCCACGGTCCGGGTCACTGCTGCTGTGACACATTCCCCTGACACCGGCCCGGTACCGAGTACCCCACAGCCCTGGGAGGGCGACCCACATCTCTCTATAATATAGTAATGCCGGGTGCAAGTGCCCTAGAAAACAGTGCCCACATTTTGTCCACTAGAATTAAATAATGCCCTCTGTGTGCCCCGTCTGACAGTCACAGTAACCTGAGTTCCCCTATAACAATAAGTGCTCACTTTACATTTAATAATGTCCTGAGTCTCCCCCCTGTACAGCTCCCCTATACACAGTATAATACCCCCTCACTGTATTCTTACTGACCCCTTAGTATCCCCCAATGATGGCTCCAACACTGTATGATGGCCGCCTCACTGTAATCTCCACATTGTATGATAGCCCCCTTACTGTAATCTCCACACTGTATGATGGCCCCCTAGATAGCCTCCATATAGTATAATACACCAGATAGTCCTCAATATAGTACAATGCAGCCCCCATAGGCAGACTTTACAGTATAATGCAGCCCCCCCATAGGCAGACTCAAAAGTATATTGCAGCCCCCATAAGAAGACTGTAATGTAAGGCAGCACCCCTCCCTATAGGCAGACTAATATAAGGCAGCACCCCCCTATAGGCAGACTGTAGTATAAGGCAGCCCCCCATCCCCTATAGGCAGACTGTAGTATAAGGCAGCACCCCCACCCTACAGGCATACTGTAGTGTAAGGCAGCACCCCATCCCCTATAGGCAGACTGTAGTATAAGGCAGCACCCCCATCCCCTATAGGCAGACTGTGGTATAAGGCAGCGCCCCCATCCCCAATAGGCAGACTGTAATATAAGGCAGCACCTCCACCCTATAGGCACACTGTAGTATAAGGCAGCACCCCCATCCCCTATAGGCATACTGTAGTATAAGGCAGCACCCCCATCCCCTATAGGCAGACTATAGTTTAAGGCAGCACCTCCACCCTATAAGCAGACTGTTGTATAAGGCAGCCTCCCCATCCCCTATAGGCAGACTATAGTATAAGGCAACACTCTCCATTCCCTATAGGCAGACTATAGTATAAGGCAGCACCCCCACCCTATAGGCAGACTGTAGTATGTCAGCCCCCCATCCCCTATAGGCAGACTGTAGTATAAGGCAGCCTCCCCATCCCCTATAGGCAGACTGTAGTATAATGCACCTGTCATGGTCACGTGTGTCAGGACGCAGATGATGCCGCAAGGCGAACCCAAAACACACGTGACCCTGGATACACCGCCTCCAGTGGGGCGCATTTAAATAATAAAAACGTGCAGGTGGATACGCCGCCTCCACCTGGTGAATTTAGGTATTACACGTTATACAATAAATAATCAAATAATAAAGGGGGAACCTGGGAAACTTTAACAATGGTGGGCCCTGCAATAGGGAAAAGGGAATTGGAGACCTCCCGAGCTCCCCTGAGCCAGTGTCCCTGCACTCCTAACGTTCCCTATGCCGGTTTCGCACCGGGCGCCGCACGCGTACCTCAACGCCCTAGCTCGCCCTGACCCTAAACCCTCACTAGGGCATAGGTCGATGCGGAAACTAATCCCACCACTGCACTAATAACACACATGAGGAAAGAGACAATACAGGGGAAACACCACTTAGCTTTGCTCTGTTGCGTGCGCTCCTAGCAACAGAGCCCTCCACCTGAGTGCATCTTCTCCTCCACCTGGATCCATCACCATAACAGGATCCTTCACCTTAGTGCAGCCTTGGAGCAGAGTCCAACACCAGTTGCAGCTGCTTAGTACCAGAGTCCCAAGGAAGTGTTCAGCTTCTGCCACGAAGTCAAGCATGCTTGAGTCCAGCTCAGCGGCCAAGTCCCACATGGTGAGTGCCACTCTCCATAGTAGCCACTCCACCAGACCATGCAGACACTTCCCGCTGACTCCATCACTGCGACCCCACCACGCCATGCCAGCCCTTCGTCCAGACACCATAGCTGCAACACGTCCCCCCTGGCTAAGCTGCGCAGGACTCCTCACCAGCTCCATCCTTCCTCCAGGCTCTCCAAAAACAGAGTGAACACAAACTCACAATATCACAGGCAGTGATTGCACACCTCTAGCACACCTTTATAGGGTGTCACACCTGATACCTAATTAAGTGCACAAAAACCCAAAGTGCAATACCACAACCACCACCGGGGACAGTCAAAACACCTTTGAACTTAACCAAAGTAAAAAAAGTTCACTTTGTGCTTTTAATACCGCCAGATCCAACACTGGATCATGACATTATCACAGGCCATACAGTTTTTTTTTCTGGTGCGCTTTGGCCATGTGGAGACCGCTGAGTTATTGCTGCCGGGCCTCACTGAGGTGAGTGGGGAGCGGCAAGGTGTTTAGAGCCGCTGCAGCAGCAGTTATCACGGTCTGGGGCCTCTGCTCAGGTAAACAGGAAATCAAAAATGGCGGCTGCGGTCTGGCAAAAGCCCCTAGAGTCGCTGCTGGGGAGTGGGACTTGCTCTCGCGCGGTGAGGTACCCAGGCAGGTGGGAGGAATGGTGCCCCACGGAGCTGCCTGGTATTCCCCGAGGTGAAGGGGTGCATCCCTGTGGTGAGCAGACTAGGTGTAGAGTCGCTGCTGGGGAGCGGGACTTGCTCTCGCACGGGGAGGTACCCAGGCAGGTGGGAGGAATGGTGCCCCACGGAGCTGCCTGGTATTCCCCGAGGTGAAGGGGTACATCCCTGTGGTGAGCAGACTAGGTGTGTAGTCGCTGCTGGGGAGCGGGACTTGCTCTTACAGGGGACGCACCCAGGCAGGTGGGAGGAATGGTGCCCCACGGAGCTGCCTGGTATTCCCCGAGGTGAAGGGGTACGTCCCTGTAGTGAGCAGATTGGTGAATAGTCCGCGGGGCTCATGCTAAATCTTCGATGCCGCCCCTCCTGGTCGTGTGGAGGCGACCAGCGAGTATATATATTTTCCTCCATATTCCTGCGGCTATGGTACTAAAACCACCTAGAGTCGCTGCTGGGGAGCAGGACTGGTTCATGCAGGCGGGCGCACCCAGGCAGGTGGGAGGAATGGTGCCCCACGGAGCTGCCTGGTATTCCCCCAGGTGAAGGGGTACGCCCCTGTGGTGAACTGACTGGTGTCATAGTCTGCGGGGTTTTACGCCAAATCTTCATACCATCGAAGAAGCCGCCCTCCTGGTCGTGTGGAGGTGACCAGCGAGAGTATATTTCCTCCATTTCCCGGTCCCCTTCTCCTCCTGGTGTGTGCAGCAGGTGTGCTGCGGGGGAGTAGGGACAAATCTCTACCCTCGCCATTAACCAACCCTAGGAGGCGCAGTCCTCATGGTGAAAGGGTTGGAGGGTGGTGTCCCTTGGTGAATAGTGGGGGTGTGAGTGTGGTGACACAGGGGGACGCCTCTGTTGTCAAGTCCAGAGTGAGTTCACCAAGTTATGACAAATGTATGTGTGCAATAAACGTTCAGGTCCGGACCTGTGTGTGAACGAGCATGTATGGGTGCCACCAAAAAACATCTTGGAAATGTGTTGTGGAGTCTGATCAGCTCTTAGCATACATACACATACATAATCTCGTTCCCCAGGTCAGCGCTGTGGAGATGAGTGGTGCCTCCAAAATGAACTTTATTGCCATTACCAGCGGTGCGTTTGTCATAAACCTGAAGTGTCAGGTAATGGTGGGGTGAACTCAGGGTCTGGGCGTCCCCGCTGTAGGTGTTTCCCTAATGAGGGGTGGTCTTGAGGGTCCAGAGGCCCCTCATTAAGGAGGGGGTACTGTCATGATCCAGTGTTGGATCTGGCGGTATTAAAAGCACAAAGTGAACTTTTTTTACTTTGGTTAAGTTCAAAGGTATTTTGACTGTCCCCGGTGGTGGTTGTGGTATTGCACTTTGGGTTTTTGTGCACTTAATTAGGTATCAGGTGTGACACCCTATAAAGGTGTGCTAGAGGTGTGCAATCACTGCCTGTGATATTGTGAGATTGTTTTCACTCTGAGTTGGAGAGCCTGGAGGAATGGAGCTGGTGAGGAGTCCTGCGCAGCTTAGCCAGGGGGGAAGAGTGTCAGCTATGGTGTCTGGACGAAGGGCTGGCATGGCGTGGTGGAGTCGCAGTGATGGTGTCAGCGGGAAGTGTCTGCATGGGCTGGTGGAGTGGCTACTATGGAGAGTGGCACTCACCATGTGGGACTTGGTTGCTGAGCTGGACTCAAGCATGCTTGACTTCGTGGCAGAAGCTGAACACTTCCTTGGGACTCTGGTACTAAGCAGCTGCAACTGGTGTTGGACTCTGCTCCAAGGCTGCACTAAGGTGAAGGATCCTGTTATGGTGATGGATCCAGGTGGAGGAGAAGATGCACTCAGGTGGAGGGCTCTGTAGCTAGGAGCGCACGCAACAGAGCAAAGCTAAGTGGTGTTTCCCCTGTATTGTCTCTTTCCTCATGTGTGTTATTAGTGCAGTGGTGGGATTAGTCTCCGCACCGACCCATTCCCTAGTGAGGGTTTAGGGTCAGGGTGAGCAAGGGCGTTAAGGTACGCGTGCGGCGACAGGTGCGGAGCCTGTTTAGGGAATGTAAGGAGTGCAGGGACACTGGCTCAGGGGAGCTTAGGAGGTCTCCATGTTCCCATTCCCTATCGCAGGGCCCACCATTGTTAAAGTTTCCCAGGTTCCCCCTTTATTATTTGATTATTTATTGTATAACGTGTAATACCTAAATTCGCCAGGTGGAGGCGGCGTATCCACCTGCACGTTTTATTATTTAAATGCGCCCCACTGGAGGCGGTGTATCCAGGGTCACGTGTGTTATGGGTCCGCCTTGCGGCATCATCTGCGTCCTGACACACGTGATCATGACAGCACCCCCATAAAAAAAAAAAATCCAATACTCACCTCTCTTGCTCCTGCGCTGCTCACTGTTCCCGCTCATCTCCTGATAGCGGGCACCGGGCAGTGAGAGGGGGATGATTGGAGAAGGAGGAATAGGAGACCGGACAGGTCCCGTGACCCAGGAAGAGGAAGCGTGATTAAGCCAGAAGCAGAGCTGAAAGTGCGTGATGCGGAAGAGGGTTTCCCGCCGTCAGGGTGAGTGCAGCAGGGTGAGCAGTGCCCTCCGTATCCAGCGCAGGAGAGCTGAGACGGGCTGCGACCAGGCTTACCGGCACGCTCCAGCGGGACTGCGACTGAGGAGAGCGCTGTGCGCCTGGATAAACGTCGGGCAGCGCTCGTACTGAGAAGTGTGGGCCGGCTACAGGACGCTGAGGCGCGTTTCCCTCTGCTGACCAGTGCGCATCAGCCCATGTTTGTTATAGGGACTCCTGCTGCTTCCCTCACTTTGTCTGCTCAGGCTTATGGACTAGGGGCTCAGCGGGTAAAACTGGAGACAGCCCTCTGCCACAAGAAGTTGAACCATTGCCAGAGGACCACATCTCAGGACTCTATGCCGGCCGTTGCTGGTACTACAACCCCCCATTGGACTGCATATCAAAGAGGACCAGCAGGAGTCATGATAAGTGTTTAAACCTCAGACATTCGCATTAAATCTTACTATTCCTTTAATTCTTGTTCACTGTTTATTAACTCCCTGCGAGGAGACTACTTTCATCTTTACTGTGAAATTAAATAATATTGTATTACCGCATTGCTCTGCAATCCCTGCATACTGCAACCCAGCACCTGCTTAAATTTGGCGTAGCTGGCAGGATGCAGTCTACGAGCGCAGAGGCAGCAGATCAAACGGCCATGGGTGCCCCGAGGGCCATCTTACCCCTGGGGGCCATGCTCAGCAATCTCCCAAAATTTACAGGGAGTAATTCACTGCTGTGGGACTGGACTGAGCGTATTAAAGGTGTAAAGAGGTAGCGGAGGACCTCGGTGCTCCCTCTCTCCTATGGCTGACCCCGTGCACTCTGTGGTTTAATGCTGTTATGTATATACTGTACCAGTATGTTAATATGTGTCAGTTGTTATATTGACCCTATGTACTGTAATGCAATGTTTCTTATATCTGTATTAACTTGTAATGTATTTCTTAGTGGAGTTTCCCTTTAACATGTATATTGCACTAGCTGAGGGACAGTAAAGAGCTAAAGGTGTGGGCTGGGCTAGCAGCAGTAAGGCAGCAGGAAGCTGCTGCTTCCAGTCAGTAGTCCGGCACGTTGGCCCTGGGCAGATGTATAGGAACAGCCGTGGCATTGCCAGCTGCACAGGAGGGAACAGAATCTGCTGCCCCGGACTATAGACTTAAGGACCGCAACACAGCCCCAGGACTTCGGAAGGGCCCCTGCTGAAGGGACTAAGGGTGTGTGCACACGCTGCGGATTCTGCTGCGGATTTTTCCGCACGGATTTTGCAAAATCCGCAGGTCAAAAAACCTGCAGTTTATCTGCGGATTAACTTGCGCTTTTCCTCTGCGGTTTGACACCTCTACAATGGAGCAGGTGTGAAACCGCTTCGGAATCCGCACTAAGAAGTGACATGCTGCGGTTTTGAAACCACAGCAAATCCGCGCGGAAAAATCTGCACTGTGACTGTGTGCACTGCGGTTTTTGTTTTCTATAGAATATAAAGGTACTGTACACCGCAGCAAAAACTGCTGTGGATCCGCAGAGCCAAAACCGCTGCGGATCCGCAGCAGAATCTGCAGCATCCAGATCCCAGCGAGTGGACTGCTGCTTGATTTTGGCTACCATGGCTATAGTGGGTGCGGCTGTGGAAGGTGTCAGGGAAAGAACAGGAAGCCAGTTTTGTATCCCTTGTGTTCATTATAGTTTTATTAAAGTTTGTTCCCTGTTGGACTGCATCTGGATCCTGGACTTTACTTGCCTAGACTGCAGTGGTTGGGGAAAGAGAAGGTAAATTGTGTGAGCTACATCCATCCTGTCTGTTTTTTATGTACAAGGGGGCCGGGGTGCTTGCTGACCGTTGGCTCAGTGGACTCTTTTTGTGGACTGTAAATTTAACTACCACCTTTTGCCATCTTGTTACAATTGGCGTAGTGCAGCAGGATGGACCCCCGCAACCTGCAGCTTTGGGAGTAATGGAAGCAATGCCCGAAGCTTGTGGCTGTGGACCTGGGACTTGAATTTTGTTGCCCGCTGTGACAGCCATGCAGGTGGCCGACAGGGACTTGGAGATGCGAACCGCTGTAAAAGATGTGAAGATGGCGGATGTTGTTGATTTAAAAATCAAAATGAGGAAATGGTTGCATTGAATTGCATTAAGGCATGTCAATGTGAAATACATGAAGCGTGAATAACGTAATGGCTTTTGAAATTTGTCAGGGTCCTGACAGCGCCGGAGTACAGCCTCCGCTAAGCAGGGACTCACCCGCACCGTAGGGACCCCTGGGGACAAGAACAGCCGGAAAATAAAGATGCACAGGATCTGAATGTAGAAGTTTAGCAAGCCGGCACAGGACCTACGGTCAGTTAACGCCAACTTGACCGCAAGAAGCTCTCTATTGCCTACATCATAATTTCTTTCAGCAGCAGAGAACTTCCTGGAAAAGAAAGCACATGGCCTGAGGTTGGTTAGAGTGGCAGACCCTTGGGATAACACTGCCCCCACCCCCACCTCGGAGGCATCCACCTCCACCACAAATGGTTTGGAAGGATCTTGCTGTACCAAGACAGGAGCAGACATAAAACATTTTTTCAGCGTCGCAAAGGCCTCTTTTGCGAGTGAGGACCAATTTCTCACATCCGCACCTTTGCATGTTAGATCCGTGAGAGGTTTGACCGCTTGCGAAAACCCCCGGATAAATTTGCGTTAATAATTGGCGAACCCCAAGAAGCGCTGAAGACCCTTAAGATCTCGGGGTTGCACCCAATCTGCAATGGCCTGCACCTTCTTGGGGTCCATGCGAAAACCCTCACCGGATACAATTAATCCCAAAAAAGACAATTCTTGCACACAGAATACACATTTCTCCAATTTGGCATACAGAAGATTTTCTCTCAGTCTTTGGAGAACAGTTCGTACATGTTCCAAATGAGAATGCTTGTCGGAGGAGTATATCAAAATATCATCTAAGTAGTTAACGACAAAACGACCAATGAGATCCGAGAATACCACGTTGATAAAATTCTGAAATATGGCGGGGGCGTTGGTAAGACCAAATGGCATGACTAAATTTTCAAACAGTCCCTCGGTCATGAGGAACGCGGTTTTCCATTCATCCCACTCTCGGACCCTTAACAAATTATATGCCCCCCAAAGATCCAGTTTAGAAAACCACTTTGCCCCTGATAGTTGGTTACACAAATTGGGAATCAACGGAAGGGGGTACGTATTCCGTACCGTAATCTGATTAAGCTCCCGAAAATCGAGACAGGGACGTAACCCGCCATCTTTTTTCGTTACAAAAAATAAACCTGACGCCACAGGTGAGACTGAAGGACGTATGTGTCCTTTGCGCAGACTTTCAGCAATGTACTCCTTCACAGCCAAGCGCTCAGGACCGGACAAATTAAACAGACGGGCTTTAGGTAAATTAGCCCCCGGGACCAGCTCAATAGCGCAGTCAAAGGGTCTATGTGGCGGTAACGTCTCGACCTCGCTTTCAGAGAATACATCTTCGAAGTCCTTCAGGCATTCCGGAATACCTTTCAGCTCGACAGATGATACAGACACAGATTTAACAGGTTCAACCAGCAGTGCGGATTTATCACATAACATTGAATCATTAAACCCCCATTGAACAATCTCCCCCATTTTCCAGTTAATAACTGGGTTATGACGTTGTAACCAGGGCATGCCCAACACCAACCCTGCAGGTATATTGTCCAGAACAAAACAACTTAGGTTTTCCACATGAGTAGCGCTCACTCTGAGCGAAAACAAGTCAGACATAAAGAGAATTCCCTCCTTAGTGAGGGGAGAGGAGTCAATGGCCATCACCTTGATCGGAACCTTGAGCCTAACTGACCCTATCTTACAGTGTGTGACCAATTGTGAGTCAATGAGGTTAATCGATGATCCGCAGTCCACGAAGGCTGTAGAGGAAAAAGAGCTACCGTCCACAAACAGTTCCACATGCAGTAACACTTTAGAAAACGAGGAAAAGGGTACCTGAGGGTCTGAGTAGTCTCCCCGATGACTACCCAGACCTAGTCGTTTCCCGCCGACCGGGTTGAAGATGGGCAATCAGGACACTCCCTTTTCCAATGTCCCGTTTTACCGCAGTAAAAGCATAACTGCTTGTCCTTCCGGCGTTTCCTCTCCGTATCCTTCAGGGAGAGGGCGCCTACATCCATGAGCTCAGGGGCAGTCTCTTTTCCACTGGGGAACAGGGGAACAATGGAGTTTCCACCTGCATCACCCCTCTGGCCGGCAGCCTGCGGTCCATCCGGGCGGCCTGGGTCATGGCGTGCTCGAGAGAGTTAGGTGGGGGATGTAACGCCAAGGCATCCTGCAGCCGCTCGGACAAGCCTCTGCGAAAGAGTCCTCGGAGTGCGGCGTCGTTCCAAGAGACCTCTGCGGCCCAGTGGCGGAATTCAGTACAAAACCACTCAGCTGAGTGTTTCCCCTGACAGACGCTCATCACCATGTCCTCTGCCAATCGCACTCGGTCAGGCTCATCATAAATGTGCCCGAGGACCTCAAAGAATGCATTCACAGACACTCTCTCAGGGGCCGTGGGAGGAAGGGAGAAAGCCCAAGCTTGTGGGGACCCTCTTAACAGAGACATAATGACCCCAACCTTCTGACTTTCGTCCCCAGAGGAACGTGGTCTCAAACTAAAAAAAAGTTTGCACCCCTCCATGAAGACCCTGAACTCCTTTTTGTTTCCAGAAAAAAAGTCAGGCAGTTTAACAGGTGGTTCTGGGGACACCAAAACAACATCACTCACCCCAGCCCCCAGAGACCCAGCAGCTAGAGCTGCCCGCACTGTCTCAGAAACCTGCTGCTGAGAACGAGCCAGAGCTTGCTCCTCCAGAGATAAACCCTGAAACATCTGACTCAGACTTTTCATCTGGTCAGCCAGAGACTGTATGGGGTCCATAATTCTCTGCATAAAAAACCCCAAAAAACTTAATGGTCAGTTATAATGTCAGGGTCCTGACAGCGTCGGCGTACAGCCTCCGCTAAGCAGGGACTCACCCGCACCGTAGGGACCCCTGGGGACAAGAACAGCCGGAAAATAAAGATGCACAGGACCTGAGTGTAGAAGTTTAGCAAGCCGGCACAGGACCAACGGTCATGTGAATGGTCATGTGACTGCAAGGGGGCGGGGCTTAGCGTCCTGCTTTTAAAGAAGGTAGAAAACCCAAAGTCGGGCAAAGCGGGGGTCATGCACAGTACAGGCAAGTGAGGTACAGGAGGGGTAAACAGACGGGAGGTCAGACAAAGCCAAAGGTCATACCCAAGATATCAGTAAAGTACCAGGGGTGAGACAGAACGGATAGTCAGGGCCAAGCAGAGATCAAAACCAAACAGACGCAGAAGGTACCAAGCAGAATCCAAAGCAATATCCAGAGAACAGACCGAGTCATACACAGAGAATCATGCAACCAGAACACAGCACTAACACACTCAGGAGTCACCACACAATGCCAAGGGCGAAAGTATAACTGACGGGGAATAGGAGCTTCCTGAGGCTATAAGAAGCCTCCCCAGAACCAATGAGAGGCCACCATAATAGGTCCCAGGTGTGCAGGTGAGAGTCTGCACTGAGGTCAGAACATTAACCCCAGCAGTTCCAGTCACCCAGCACTGGTATCATGACAAAATTTAGGAAAAACACATGGGATGCTTAGCACAAAATTTGGCCAAAAAATGTGAACCCATTCACCATAGTCAAGGTGATCTCATCAAATGGGTCTCTGACCTAACTGCCTAGTGTGAACACATACCATAACTTGGTAAAGCCTATATTTATAGGAAGGTTGGAACCAAATGTGATTAGATGTAATTAAAACCACAGCATGGTGAAGGGCGGAGTGCTCAGTCAGAAAGCTAGCATACAAATAACAGAAAACTGATGGCACATCAAGAACTAGTCTGAACAAGTGCATACTAAAAAACAGGTTACATATCAAAATGAGAAAATGGTTACACTCAATTGCATTAAGGCGAATAGCGTAATGGCTTTTGAAATGTAGGAAAAACACATGAGATGCTTAGTACAAAATTTGGCCAAAAAATGTGAGCCCATTCACCAACGTCAATGTAATCTCATCGAATGGGTCCCTGACATAACTGCATAGTGTGAACACTTACCTCTGGCTAATAACTTGGTAAAGCCTATATTTAGGCGCCGACTGCTACCAAAAAGATGGCGCTGTTGGCGTGAAAACTGGGGATGGGGCTGTCTTTCGTGGGCATCAAGGAATCATCTTGGCGCCAAAAAGAAGAAAGCCACATCCTGTTGCAAAGAAGGCCCGCCCAAAATGGATGCGGGAGAGAAAGGAGCTGCCGCCCTCCCAGCCTAACCAGGAGGAACGGGTTGAGCAGCGGAAGGTGACCCCACCCACGAATGGGTGGCACCCGAAGGAGTCAGTGTGCTTGTGAGAGGGACGCCATTGCATGTCATTCCGCGGTGGCATCTGCAGCCAGTACTGGAGGTGGTCCAAAACCCGGGCAGAGACGAGCCTACGCTTCGAGGCTTGATGTTCAGAGGAATTGGAGGACTGGCCCTTGTTCCGGAGGCCGCATCAGTCACCAATAGAGGTCAAGAACTATGAGGAGAATGAAGAACTGACGACTCCCTGACAGGAGCTCGCAGGCGTACGGAAGACTCTGGAGGCGTCCCTATGAGGCCTCATGGTGTCCGCGATTGCTGACCCTGGCGGCCGTGCTAGATAACTGCCACCGGGCTCGGTGGTGAGTCCTTACTCATCCTGCTCGGCGGTCCCGCTACTTCATTCTCACCTCCCTTACCTTCTGTGGCCCCGCCATCATCGCCGGAGGTGTCCCAACTTCCCGCTCCACCATTGGCACCGGAGGGGTCCTGGCTTCCTGCTCCGCCATCGTCTCCATTGGCGGCAGCTCCTGCATCCTCGCCAGCCTCGCCTGTTCAGGCCGACATCAGCGGCTGGAGTGTAGGGGAGCCCCGGATGTCCGCGGCTGTGGAGGATCACTGGATCCACGGAGTAATACATGAAAAGAGGCGGCGGGAGCGCCGTATCATTCAGAAGCTGCAGCGCCCCGGCGGAGGAACTGCAGCACGCCGGATGACCCTTGGTGTAGTCCGGTACCTTAACCGAAGTAAGGGCTACGGTTTCATTCAAGAGCTGGAGACCGGTGGCAAAGTTTACGTTAATGCTGGGTCCTTCATGTTTCGTGGTCCTCTCCGAGAGGGGGATTACGTGGCATTTATTAAAGAGCAAGGACCTTAGGAGCCCTATGCGGTGGCCGTCAGGATGGCCTCCGACTGGGAGACCAGCTCACCGCAGGGGACCCAGTGTGTAGAGTGGACTGTTGCCGCGGCTGCAGTTGCTCCAACTGTTCAGGAGAGAGAGGTGCCTCAGAGCAGCGAGGCAGCCGCCGATGTGACCTCGGAGCCAGAAGCTCCAGGAGCAACAGGAACACCACTGAAGGGAGTGAGGAGTTGGAGGAACAGTGAGGACTCCTCCAGTGGGTCCTCATCTCATGTGTATGTGGTGGTGCAGGGCCCGAATGCGGCCCACTACGCAAGTCAACGTGTGCAGACTAAGATGGCCAGAGAGAATGCCAGGAACTGTTTTGCATTTCTGAAGAGGGCAAGGAGCCCTGTTACAGTGCTGAAAGACGGTAGCGTCTGACATGGCCACCAATTAATGGTCCTGCTTAATTGTTTCCCTCTCCTCCCAGTTTTAACTATGATGGAATTTGGGTGCGGCTGCTACGGAACTGTGTTCCCCTGGACCCGTGGTTCGCTGAAAGGAGGGAGGGGGAAGCTGCCGGGTCTGAACGGGACCCACCAGCATTCTAGGACTGTTGAGCCATTTTAGAGGGACTATGTCCACAACATACTGTGCGATGTTCTTATGTTTTTCTTATTACTAGTATGTGGGACTGTAAGTCTTAAAGGGTCAGCCGGCCCCTGTTGAGAACATATATTTCATGGACTGCAAACTGTCTTCACATTTTCATGAACTGTAAGTTTTCGGGACCGTGTTTCTTTTTAAGCCTGACGGTCTCAGAAACAATGAGGCTCGGGTCATGTGGGCCCCTATGCAGAGAGACTGGGTCTCTTATGCTAAACAAAGTTTATGCCTATGTGGATAAGTCTGTGGAGGTTGCCATGGCCGGGGATGGCCATGTTTACAGGAGGAAGGAGTGTAAGGACTATCGACTTAAAGACCGCAACATGGCCCTAGGACTTTGGAAGGGCCCCCGCGAGTGGACTGCTGCTTGATTTCAGCTACCATGGCTGTAGTGGGTGCGGCTGTGGAAGGTGTCAGCGAAAGAGCAGGAAGCCAGTTTTGTATCCCTTGTGTTCATTATAGTTTTATTAAAGTTTGTTCCCTGTTGGACTGCATCTGGATCCTGGTCTGGACTGGATCCACGGAAAGTGTCAGGGAATAGAGCAGGAAGCCAGTGTTGTATCACTTGTGCTCATTATTGTGCTATTAAAGTTTATTCTCTGTTGGACTGCAGCTGGACTGCAGCTGGATCCTGGACTTTACTTGCCTGGACTGCAGTGGTTGGGGAAAGAAGGTAAATCGTGTGAGCTACATCTGTCCAGCCTGTTTTTTATGTACAAGGGGGCCGGGGTGCTCACAGACCTTTGGCTCATTGGACTCTTTTTGTGGACTGTAACTTTAACCCCTTACCGACATCGGGGGTACTGTATATTTACGCCGATGTCTGTATCCCTCCCTTTTATGTGGGCTCCGGCGGTGAGCCCACATCTTTCCCAGGACATGTCAGCTGTTTTGAACAGCTGATGTGCTCTCAACAACTGCGGGTGGAATCGCGATCCACCTGTGGCTATTAACTAGTTAAATGCCACTGTCAAATGATGACAGCGGCATTTAAATGGCACTTACATCCATCGGGCCAGAAATACGCACACCGGTGACCCCCGTCACATGATCGCGGGTCACCGGTGTGTCGGCATGACAACCCAAGGTCTGCTGGAGACCTCTATGGTTGTCAGTGCCAGAATGCTATGAGCCAATGGAGCTGATCTGATTAAGAGGCTTGCTACCTGATAATGAGGACGACGATTGGAGATCTAGGGTTTCAGACTTGGATTTAAGACAGCCGACTCCCTCTTTCCCTGCTGGTGATTTTCTTCCTGCCTCCTGAATTCTTAGTTTCCAGCTCAGTCCCTGCATGTTCAGCTAAGTGTTCATTTGCTATTCTGTTTACATTTGATCTGGTTTTGTCTATCTCAGTTTTGTGTGGTCAGCCAGCTCCGACTGGGGCTGTGCTGAATCACCATCCATGTGTTACTGCTTGGGCCAGTTTGTTTTTGTCCCTTATTAGATTGGCCTCTTTTTGCTCTGCTTTCAGAATATACCAGAGTGCTGATTTAGTGGGCGAAGTCGTGCGACTTCAGTATTTTTTGCATCAGACGTGTTGGACTTTTTTACAGGGTTTTTTGCGTGATTGCAGACAGTGTCTTTCCTTTCCTATCCTGTCTAGTCAGTGTGGGCCCCATCATTTGCTCAGTCTATTTTTCTGCCTGCGCTTGTGTTTTCATCTTGTCTCACCGACAATACTGTATATGTTTGGGGGCTATATTCCTTTAGGGTCTGCTCTGGGGCAGTTTAGTTTCCGTTTTCTTGCTTTAGGCTTAGTTAACTCTCCGGCTGTGCTGAGGCATCTAGGATCATCGTAGGCATGCTCCATGGCTACTGCTAGTTGTGTGGATAGGATTAGGGGTTTGCAATCCGCTTAGTTACCAACCTCTCTGGTTTTCTGTGGCTTAGCTTGGGCTTGCTCTCCTCCTCGGTGACCCAATCATAACAGACCAGATACCCTCGGGACTCCTCATTGCTCGGACATTAGCCATTGTCCACGATGGTAACGTTGTGGTGCGGTGCATCTACTTGGAAAAAAGCACACAGAGAGGGCTTGCTTAGGACATAAGTCACACAGGAAAGTGCAATGCACAGTGTCTGGATGACAGCCTATTTATAATGCCTATAATGCAAGGCGGGCTGTTCAGCACTATATATGCATAACACAGAAAACCAAGCCATCAAAAAGGAGCCAGGTTGCATCCTGCAAAAAAATGATAAAAAGTGCAATAAAAAGATGAAAAAATAATGTGTGCTTTTTTCCACTAGGCAGCTAACACCTTCATCATCACTATTTTAGTGATAGGGTGGCTGCTTTCATCAGTGGAGGGCACCTGTGCTGCTCCAGCCTTTATCGGTGGGAGCCTGCTGTGTCCTGCTATTGCATTGGTCATTTGAAAAGGTTTGGTGAGGCTACTTTTCATGATGTGTTTTTGCTAAAAAATTTTACAGGATTTTTAAGTCCTTTTTCCCTGTCTGTGAGCTTTGTCCTGCCGATATAGGGTTAATCTGCAGATTAATGTCATTAGAGTGATGTCAAGACACCTAACTAAAAAGTGCAACTACCAGTAGAAAATGAACTTTGTTCCAGCTGGGAGCCACCCAAATTCCTCCATATGACGTCCCTGGAGCAGCTTTAGTCACTGCTCACAGCATTGAGCAGTGGCTGTAAGAACACCCTACCACTTTGCTCACACTGCACAAATGCGCTGCCAAACGAGCTGTCAATCACTGTGGGGGACATGTCAGGGAGTCACAAAAACACTGAACTTTAGGAAGGCAAAGTTTCACCAGCTTAGAGATGCCCTTAACCCCTTTACCCCCAAGGGTGGTTTGCACGTTCATCATCGGGCCAATTTTTACAATTCTGACCACTGTCCCTTTATGAGGTAATAATTCTGAAACGCTTCCATGGATCCCCGTGATTCTGACAGTGTTTTCTTGTGACATATTGTACTTCATATTAGTGGTAAAATTTCATTGCTATATCTTGCATTTATTTGTGAAAAAAACGGAAATTTGGCGACAATTTTGAAAATTTCGCAATTTTCCAACTTTGAATATTTATGCCCTTAAATCACAGAGATATGGCACACAAAAAACTTAATAAGTAACATTTCACATATGTTTACTTTACATCAGCACAATTTTGGAACCAAAATTTTTTCTTGTTAGGAAGTTATAAGGGTTAAAAGTTGACCAGCGATTTCTCATTTTTGCAACATAATTTTATTTTTACGGACCACATCACGTTTGAAGTCACTTTGAGGAGTCTATATGATAAAAAATACCCAAAAGTGAAACCATTCTAAAAACTGCACCCCTCAAGGTGCTCAAAACCACATTCAAGAAGTTTATTAACCCTTCAAGTGCTTCACAGGAATTTTTTGAATGTTTAAAACAAAAATGAACATTTAACTTTTTTCACAAAAAAATTGCTTCAGGTACAATTTTTTTTATTTTACCAAGGATAACAGGAGAAATTGGACAGCAAAAGTTATTGTGCACTTTGTCCTGAGTATGCTGATACCTGATATGTGGGGGGAACCACTGTTTCGGCGCATGGCAGAGCTCAGAAGAGAAGGCACGCCGTTTGACTTTTTCAATGCAATGTCACATTTGGAGAGCCCCTGATGTGCCTAAACAGTGGAAATCCCACATAAGTGACCCCATTTTGGAAACTAGACCCCCCAAGGAACTTATCTAGATATGTGGTGAGAACTTTGAACCCACAAGGGCTTCACAGAAGTGTATAACGTACAGCCGTACAATTAAAAAATCATATTTTTTCCACAAAAATGATCTTTTCACCCCCAGTTTTTATTTTCCCAAGGGTAACAGGACCCTAAAAGTTATTGTGAAATTTGTCCTGAGTATGCTGATACCCTATATGTGGGTGTAAACGACTATTTGGGCGCATGGCAGAGCTCGGAAGGGAAGCAACGCCATTTGACTTTTATGGCTGGAATTGAGATCGGACACCATGTCGCGTTTGGAAAGCCCCTGATGTGCCAAAACAGTGGAAACCCCCCACAAATGACACCATTTTGGAAAGTAGACCCCACAAGGAACTTATCTAGATGTGTAGTGAGAACTTTGAACCTCCCAGGGCTTCACAGAAGTTTATAACGTACAGTCGTAAAATTAAAAAATCACATTTTTTCCACAAAAATGATCTTTTCACCCCAATTTTTAGTTTCCGAAGGATAACAGGACCCCAAAAGTTATTGTGCAATTTGTCCTGAGTACGCTGATACCCCACATGTGGGGGTAAACCACTATTTGGGCGCATGGCAGAGCTCGGAAGGGAAACAGCGCCATTTGACTTTTTTGGCTGGAATTGGGATCGGATGCCATGCCGCGTTTAGAAAGCCCCTGATGTGCCTAAACAGTGAAAACCCCCCACAAATGACACCATTTTGTAAACTAGATCCCCCCCAGGAACTTATCTAGATGTGTGGTGAGCACTTTGAACCCCCAAGGGCTTCACAGAAGTTTATAACGCCCGGGCGTGAAAATAAAAAAATCATATTTTGTCCACAAACATGATCTTTTAGTCCCCATTTTTTTTATTTTCCCAAGGGTAACAGGAGAAATTGGACTCCAAAAGTTGTTGTCCAATTTGTCCTGAGTACGCTGATGCCCCATATGTGGGAGAAAACTACTGTATGGGCACACATCGGGGCTCGGAAGGGAAGTAGTGACGTTTTGGAATGCAGACTTTGATGGAATGGTCTGCGGGTGTCATGTTGCCATTGGAAAGCCCCTGAAAAAAAAGTTGTTTTGCAATTTGTCCTGAGTAGGCTGATATCCTATATGTGGGGGTAAAATACTGTTTGGGTGGATGGCAGAGCTTGGAAGGGAAGGAGCACCATTTGACTTTTTCAGCGCAGAATTGGCTGGATCAGACACCATGTTGCATTTGGAGAGCACCTTATGTGCCTAAACGGTGGAAACCCCCCAATTCTATCTCCAACTCTAACCCCAACACACTCCTAACCCTAATCTCAATATGTCATAAACAAGAAAAAACGCGGACGGCAGCGCTGTTACCGTATGGTTTCTTATGTAGCACGGTATTCAGAGAACCAACCACTGGGAATCCTGGGTGCTGGACCTGGAAAAAGATAATCCTAGGAATCCACATAGAAGAAAGGCTGCACTCTTCGAGATGAGAAGATTTTCACAGGTTTATTGACATATAAATTACATGTCAGGCCAGGGGAGTGACATATCAAGTGCAGAAAAGGCTGACAACGGCCGTTTCGCGCTGTTCAAGAGCTTCAACGGGTCTAACAATCGAAGGAAGTGACGGGTTCATATAGAAATCACATCACACCAAGCCTCCTCCTTCCACAGCTGTTGTCTAAGTGACATAAGTGAGTATAAAACAATGCTGAGATGCATTAAAACAGGGCTCCCCAACTCCAGTCCTCAAGGCCCACCAACAGATCAAGTTTTCAGGATTTCCTTACTATTTCTCAGGTGATAATTGCTTCACCTGTGCAATACAAAGGAAATCCTAAAAACATGATCTGTTGGTGGGCCTTGAGGACTGGAGCTGGGGAACCCTGCATTAAAACATACAAAGAGCACAAATTCCGATCGCTGCCCTAAACTGGGCAGGAAGACTTAAATATCTAGAGAGATTAATAACAGCAATAACCATGCTAATATGAGCAAAGAACTGTTGTGTAGAAAAATATTTTTAAGAAAAATTTCTGTAAAAAAGATTCTCTCGAAAAAATCCTGATAGAGATCTTCTCGAGAGAATCTCCTCTTTTACTTCAGTCACCGGAAAACATCTATATATATACATTTTCCTCAAGGACAAAAATGTTTATCGTGACTATGAAATCTACAAATTGTGGAGGACTATAATACCACATAGAACAATTCAACTAATCAATTTAATTTCATACCCATTTTTGCAAAAGTTATATATATATATATATATATATATATGTATATTTTCTGAAACCATTCAATGTGAAAACATATATATATATATATATATATATATGTATTTCACACAGCCATTGATGATAATCACTATTGTAAAAACCACAGAATATGTAAAAGTATAGCACGATCAATATTGTCAAGCTCTTAACTATGCTATATATATTTGATCGCACCCAGTCAAATGAGCATACTATCCAATATTATCAACATACCCACCTATCAAAAAGCTAAAATATAGAGACACTGTTATATGCATATAGGTCTGTGTCATAAAAAAAATACCCAGAGTTCTATATAACGAGTATAACAAGGGGACACTCTTGAAAATGCCTGCATGTAAAGGTCATATCTGAATCAACGAAAATTCCATAAACTGCCGACATCAAAAGAAGGAAGAAACAGAAGAAGAGTGGAGGAAGAAACGCAGTATATAAAAACTGCGGCGGTAATACCACTTTCTCCCCCTGTAAGCACCGCTGATCGCTATGACGTATTATCCCGTCCATGGGCATAGGGGCCCGGGGCCCGTGGACGGGATAGTATGTCAGATATCAGGAAGGCGTTAATCTGGTTGACTGGGACAATGTCTTCAGAAATAACAATACAGATAATAAATGGGAAATAATTAAGAACATCCTAAATAGGCACTGTAAGCCGTTTATACCTTGTGGGAATAAAAGGACAAGAAATACACAATGTGGCTAAACAAAGAAGTAAGAGGGACAATTAAGAGTAAAAAGAAAGCATTTAAACTTCTAAAGCAGGATGGCACCATTGAAGCTCTAAAAAAATTAGGATCGCTACTACCAACAGGTGGCGCTATAGAGTTCAAGTCCTCTTCTTCTCTGAAGAGGCAATTTGCATAAAAAAATTATAAGGAGATAAATACTTAAACACTAATTAAAGCTGCCAAAAAGGAAACAGAGAGGCACATTGCTAAGGAGAGTAAAACTAATCCCAAACTGTTATTCAACTACAGTATATCAATAGTAAAATAATCAAAAGTGAAAGTGTAGGTCCCTTAAAAAATTGTGAGGAAAGAATGGTTGTAGATGATGAGAAAAAAAGCTAATATTTTAAACACCTTCTTCTCCATGGTAACAATATTCAAAAAGGGCTCTAAAAGTGAATCTGGAAATTATAGGCCAGTAAGACTTAACATCTATTGTTGGTAAAATATTTGAAGGGTTTCTGAGGGATGTTATTCTGGATTATACCAATGAGAATAACTGTTTAACTCCATACCTGCTCTTCTCCATGTACACCTTTGGTCTGGGACAGCTCATAGAATCTCACGGCTTTCAGTATCATCTCTACGCTGAAGACACCCAGATATACATCTCTGGACCAGATATCACCTCGCTACTAACCAGAATCCCACAATGTCTGTCTGCTATTTCATACTTCTTCTCCACTAGATTTCTAAAACTTAATATGGACAAAACAGAATTCCTCTTTCCCCCATCTCACTAAAGCCCTCCCAACGGACCTTTCCATTAAAGTAAATGGCTGCCCACTCTCCCCAGTCCCACAAGCTCGCTGCCTCGGGATAATCCTTGACACTGATCTCTCCTTCAAACCACATATCCAAGCCCTTTACACTTCCTTCCGACTTCAACTCAAAAACATTTCATGGATACGTACATTCCTCAACCAAGAATAGACAAAAACCCTAGTCCATGCCCTCATCATCTCCCGCTTGACTACTGCAACCTCTTGCTCTGTGACCTCCCCTCTAACACTCTCGTACCCCGCCAATTTAGGCTGCGTTCACACGTTCAGGTTTTTTTTGCACTTTCGCGGCGGTTTTTACCGCACAATTTTGCCGCAAAATGCAAAAAATAGCATCCCATGCAATCCAATGGGATTCCGCAATGCTATGCTAATACTGCGGATTTTCCCACGGCGGAATCGCATTGCGGAAAAATACGCAGCATGCTCATTAATTTGCGGAATCGCGGCGATTCCGCCCACATAGGAATGCATTGTTCTGCTTACTTTCCGCATGTGACTGTGCCAACCATGCAAAAAGTAAGCAGAGCATTTGCGGATGGTACCCACGGTCCGGAGGAGAGGAGACTGTCCTCCGGGCGGTGGGTACCATATCCCTGTAAAAAATAGAATTAATGGGTTGTATCGTTGTCGGGATCGCTGGTGCATCGCTAAATGTGATGGTACCCTTAGTTATAGAAAGCAGAGGGTTGTTATAAATGGTATATTCTCTAACTGGGTCGCTGTGACCAGTGGGGTACAGCAGGGGTCGGTGTTGGGACCTATTCTCTTCAAAATATTTATTAATGATCTGATAAAAGTTTACACAGTAAAATATCGATATTTGCAGATGATACAAAACTATGTAAAGCAGACTATACAAGAAAAGATAGCATTCTGCTATTGATGGATCTGGATAAGTTGGAAACTTGGGCTGAAAGGTGGCAGATGCAGTTTAACAATGATAATTGTAAGGTTATACACATGGGAAGAAGGAAACAAGATCACCATTACACACTGAATGAAAAACCACTAGGTAAATGTGACATGGAGAAGGATTTGGGGATCCTAGTTAATATTAAATTTACCTGTAGCAGCCAGTGACTGCGGCTGCCATGGTAAACAGGATCATGGGGTGCATTAAAGGAGGTCTGAATACACATGATGAGAGCATTATACTGCCTCTGTACAAATCCCTAGTTAGTCCTCACATGGAGTACTGTGTACAGTTTTGGTCACCGGTGCTCAGGAAGGATATAATGGAACTTGAGCGAGTACAAAGGAGGGCAGCAAAATTAATAAAGGGGATGGGGGAACTACAATACCCAGAGAGATTAGCAAAATTAGGATTATTTAGTCTAGAAAAAAGACGACTGAGGGGCGATCTAATAACCATGTATAAGTATATAGTGGGACAATACAAATATCTGTCCGAGGATCTGTTACCAAGGAAGGTGACGGTCACAAGGGGGAATTCTCTACGTCTGGAGGAGATAAGGTTTTTTCACCAACATAGAAGAGTATTCTTTACTGTTAGGGCAGTGAAAATCTAGAATTCCTTGCCTGAGGAGGTGGTGATGGCGCACTCAGTCGAAGGGTTCAAGAGAGGCCTGGATGTCTTCCTGGAGAGTAACAATATTGTATCTTAAGGGTCCGTTACACATAGCGATATCGCTAGCAATATCGCTGTAACGTCACTGGTTTAGTGTCGCGGCAGCGATATTGCTAGCGATATCGCTACATGTGATACTTACCTCCGACCGGCTTCCCCGCTGTCTGTCGCTGATCGCGCGAGAACATCCTGGACCATTTCTTGTTGGGCGCTTCCTGCTGGGCTTCCTGTGGCGCCGACGAGCGACGCGGGCGGAGGACGTCAGGATCGCCGCTTCTGACAGGTAAGTAGCGATCCCCGTCCCCAGCGATGTCGCTGGTGGGATCTGCCTGTGTGGCAGCTCAGTAGCGACCACTTAGCGATGCACCAGCGATCCATATCGTTGTCGGGATCGCTGGTGCATCGCTTAGTGTAGCGGTACCCTTAGGCTACTTTCACACATCAGGTTTTCGGCGTCAGGCGCGATCCGGCGTCGTGCCGGAATGCCGGATCCGGCAAATGTTTTGTAAAACCTGATGTGCCGGATCCGGTTTTCTGCCGGATCCGTCTTGTTCTTGACAGACAAAACCTTTGTTTTAAACATATTTCGCCGCAGAAAGAAATGACAGACAACCAGTGTAAACAATAATTTAACTTTTATTTAAAATATTTTTTTTGTGTAAACTGTTTTTAAAGTTAAAAAAACTTTTTTAATAAAGGTTTGAAACCAACCAAATGGGCATTTTTATTACAAAAAAAACATTATAACTCGGTGTAGTGTGGGGTGGAAATACTGCTGGAGGGGCTGCGGGACACTTCGACAATGGGAGTGTGGAGAGAGGACTGGGATCGTGGTGGGGAAGGAACAGTTAGAGGTGATGGTGTGGAAAAAGATACAGAATGGGTGGACATGTGGGAGGCAGAAGAGGTGGTGGGCGGTGGAGTGGAGGGTTGGGCAGGGACTGTAGGAGCAGATGATGTTGATGGAAAGTTGTATGGGGAAGGAGTTTGGTGCGGGGAAGGAGTTTGGTACGGGGAAGGAGTTTGGTACGGGGCAGGTTGCTGGAAGTGGGGAGATGTCTGGTACTGGGGACGTTGCTGGTACTGGGAAGGTTGCTGGTACTGGTGAGGTTGCTGGTATGTAATAGGAGGGGGAGGATGGAAAGTGGCTGGAGGGGGTGCAGATGTAATAGGAGGGGGAGGATGGAAAGTGGCTGGAGGGGGTGCAGATGTAATAGGAGGGGGAGGATGGAAAGTGGCTGGAGGGGGTGCAGGTGGAGGAACTACAGTGGTGGGAGGTGGAGGTTGGGAGGTAACCTGCTGTAGAGCACCGTGGCACGAATGCATTACATGCATCTGCTGGGTAGGAGATAGTGTTGCCATGCGCTCCACAACAGACCTGAAAAAGGTGTGGTTTGGCGAAGATCTTGCTTCTGAATGCATGGTTTGCAGAAGTGTCTTCACCTCCAGAATGCTGGAGTTGATCTGCTGAAAGCCTGCGGAGATTTGCTCTGACAAGACTTTTAGACAGTTCTGGAAAGATGCATTCAGATGCAAGAACTCTGGCGCATAACTCTTTTCCTGACCCCTCTGCCGCTGCCGCCCAGTACCCGCAGGTGTACTAGAGGTGGCAGGGGCAGAAGGGTGGGGTAAAGGGAAAGCGATCTCCTCACCAGCAGCTTCATGTAATGTAGGCGGCCACGATGCTCCTGTGCTGGTGGATGGGACAGATGGGTCGAATGTGTGGGAAGGCTGGGAAGGTGCAGATGTACCGGGGCGGTCGAAGTGTCCCTCGGTGCCGGTCTCCTCAGGGATCGCCTCAGAAGGGTCCAATCGTGCAGGCTCCCGAGTACTGCTCACCGTGCTGTGGAATAAAGAGAAAAAAAAACAATTAAAATACTGACATGGTATGGCCCTGGCTGAAAAAAAAAAGTTACATCTAACATTTTTTTCACATGTGGTGTGTAATATTTACCTTCTAGTGACCATTGTTTCCCGGAGGAACGACAGGGCTTGTGCGTACTTGTACTTGCTCCTGCGTCCTCCAGATCCACTCGGGGCCCGCATCTCTTTATTGAACTCCTTCTTGAAACGATCCCTCACAGACCGCCACCGATTCACAATTCTGTTCCCTGAAACGAGAAAGGAGTGGTTAGTATACAACATCAGTGTTTCACAAACTCCAGTCCTCATGGTCCCCAGGGGTCATGTTTTCAGGATTTCCATAGTAAATAGAAATCCTGAACACATGATCCGTGGGGACCACGAGGACTGGAGTTCGGGAAACACTGGTTTACATCAAGCAACCTGTACTGTATATACTTACGCTCTTTAATCTGGGCCCGAACATCGAGGTCCTCCCAGCGGCCCACAAGGAGCGAACAGATTTCCTCCCAGAGTCGTCGGGTAACGATAAGGTCAGCATGGCGGCGGTCAGCCATATTCCAGAGCGGCTCCCTTTCTCTGATGAGATCGATGAGGTGGTCCACATCAAGTCCTCCATCCTCACCGTCAGAGTCGGGAGCACGCTGTGAAGGCTGTTAAAGAAAAAGACAAAAATAACATAATTAGCCTCCACAAAAGAAATGAAATAAAAAGTGCAAAAAAACAAAGCAAAAATATTTATACTTACACGCTGGTGACCGCCGCGTTGCTGTCGCCGACGACCCTGGGAGGCACTGCGAGGACCTCTTGGCCGAGCACCAGACTAGAGAAGAAAACAAAAAATGTTATGTCTTTGGATGTAGGCATTTGTTTGCTGTGTGTGGTCTGCAGAACATTGTTTTCTATGTGTTGTGTGTAGTGTGATGTTGTGTTTCTGCGTTTGATGCAAAAAACTTACCAATTGTGAGCCCACTCCAGGTGTCTGTCCACCCCTTCCTTCTTCTTCTGGGAGCTCCTCTTCATCTTGTGATTCCTGTTTTGAAATAAAAGGCAATGAATAGACATATATTACAGAGATGATGGATTTTGGAAATAAAAACTTACCGTCAAACGCTGACGATGCGAGGGAGGGCTCCCAGAAGATGATGTGCTGTCTTCCTGGTGGCCACACTCCATGCCTGTGGGTGGTGTTCCAGCTGCTGCCATTGCTGCTGCTGCTGCTGCATCTATTGGGCGGCTGTTGAATAAAGAGAAACAAAGGGCCAATGAATATCTTGATATTCAATAGCCCTAGTTTGGAGGAATGGGGGATTACCGTCTCTCATCTGCTGCTGGCCTCCCCTCCTCAGCATGTTCCATTTGCTGCTCCATTTGGGGTGGTGGTGGTGCTGATGGTGCTGCAGTGGTCTCCTGCCTTCTCCTGCTGCGCTTGGTTGCTTTCTTGGGTGGCATGTTGGGTGTGGCTGTGGGTCCCACTGTCTTGCTTTTATATATGTCTTGTGGGCAGAGCTACTGAGCATGCTCAGACCAAAAAAACCGGATCCGGCCACCGCATTGCGGCGCTCATAGGCTTTCATTGTGTGAAAAAGACGGACGCGCCGGATACGGCGTGTCCGGCTTTTTCGCCGGAGACAAAAAACGTTACAGTAGCCGTTTTTTCCAGACGCCGGATCGCGACACATTGCCGGATCCGGCGAAAACCGGATGAAACGCATGGCCATCCGGCGCGATCCGGCGCAAATGCAAGTCAATGGGGGGGAAACCGGATACGGCATTGCATTTCGCCGGATCCGGTTTCTGTCAAAAGCGCCGGATCGCGCCTGACGGCGAAAACCTGATGTGTGAAAGAGGCCTTACAGTGATTAGGTTCGTTAGAAGGACGTAGATCTGGGGATTTATTCTGACAGAATATGGGCTGAACTGGATGGACAAATTTCTTTTTTTGGCCTTGTTAACCATGTTACTATGCTTACAGCTCACTGTGTAATTATCTTTTCCTTTTTTCCTCTACGTATCTGCAACAATAAATATAATTTTCTCCCGGTAGCCAACTCTAAGGCGACCAGCCAGAATTTTAAAGCTGTTAACATGCAGATCAATCCTATATCTACAAGTTAATATCGTTTGTGGTCATGTCAGGTTACCTTAACTTTTCATAGTAAAGCAACTTTGAAATTGAATATTTTAGCTTTTTAGGAAAAGGTATTTCGTTTCCCCTTAGCAAGTAAAATAGGTGACCCAGCAGTAGCCAAAAAAGAAAGTTCATAGTCCAGATTATATAGTAAATTTCTTTGCAACATACTATAAGAGTAAGACATCTTCAAGAATATGTAAATATATATTTTCCTATGTGTTTCAGACTGATCCAGGGGTAGCCCTGTAACTTCTAAATGGAGAGGCTCCATCCTTTTATCTGCGCAGGCCAGGGAATTGTCCCATACACCTTCCTTAGCACATGGATTTGCCACATAGGTCATTCTTTACTTTCCTTCGGCAAATATGCATGTAGGGAGGTATATATACAAGGCTTTACTGTGTACTTATTTTTATTATTATTATTATTATTATTATTATTATTATTATTTTTATTTTTTTTTAGGTAGAATCTCAAAAAAATGTTGTGCAGTGGTGACAAAAAAAAGTTTAGAGGTAAGTTAATTTAACAAATGTGATTGATAAGTTAAAGCTAGTATTATGCTTCCCATATAAGTGAAATGCTGGCCCACAAACTTATACCAAAAGCTGATTTCATACATTCATGTTTTACTGTCTGCTTATGGACAGTGATGTGAGGACCGTCCTCGAATTGTGAATGTCAGACTTGTGAAATCTGCCTTAACCACAGCACCTTGCCCTTTTCCTTGCCTTTTTTATTGAATGGCTGTACATAACTGTATGTGACTGTAGAGGCGTGGGGGAATCACAAGGGAGAAGATGAATCTCCAAATCTTTTGATAGCACAGCAAAACAAGAAGGATTTTGATGTAGAAATTTCTGCGACTGTCTGATTAATGTAATTGTAACTTTTTTCTCGCAGATGAATGGAACTAATTTTTAGCTGCAGAAATTTCTACAACAAAATCTACTATGTGTGAATTCATTTTTAATTCCTCTGTTTCAATCAAAACTTTTTTTAAAAAATAAGCTCCCATTTTATGAGTCGTTATTAAAAACAAAATCTTTGAATGACATTTCAGTTCCAACCACTGTGTGTCAGTATTTCCTCGCTTAAGAAACAAAACTTGCAAGCTTTTATTATCTTAATACAGAGATTTTTTGTTGTTGCAGGAAAAAGTTCATTTCTGTTTTGGCACATTTTGAGGTTCATACAAAGATTGGACCGTAATGCACAGACTGGCCAAGGGTCTCCTGACCCGAGACTGACAGCTTGTGGCCGGGGTCACACTTGCGAGAAACTCGCACGAGTCTCGCGTCTCAATACCCGGCACTGCCGCCGGCGGTTCAGACCGGAGCGCTCTGCTGCATAGAAATACATGCAGCGTATACTCCGGTCCCGAGTGCCGGCGGCAATGCCGGGTATTGAGACGCGAGGCTTGTGCGAGTTTCTCGCAAGTGTGACCCCGGCCTACGAAGCATTGCGGTCCGATCTCAGACTGAATTATACTGACGTCTGAATGCGCCCCGAGCCTGAATATACACATTGCAGATATACCAAAAGTTGATGTGCCCCTATGGCATAACTGAAATGATTATGGTGGGCTATTTCAGCTAGACTGCAGCTAATCAGTATTTTCACTGTGAACTTTTTTTGTTATGAATTTTGAATCTACTCTTCAAATTCCATATCTAAAACGCCTACAAATTCTCTGTCATGTGTATTTTTAAAGTATATGTGTTTCAATATCCATGAAAAAAAAACCCCTCTGTTTGAATATATCCCAAAGTAGTTTTACTTTTAATGACCATGAGTTTATACAGCTAAAGGGCAATTCAACAATTTAGACTGCTTTTAGCTGCAGTCTGTGTGAGAACGCTCTGCAACTCCATGTCAGAGCGCTTCATGGGAGCGAGATGTACGCCATTTGGTACAAGTTTATGGCAAATGTTCCGTTGCATAAATGCCTTGCGTAGGCGTACCGCTATATGGTCCAGCATGACAAATTCAGCACTGTTTAGTTGTGGATTGACCATAGTTTTCCCACATTGACATCTATCGGGGAAAATGTGGCAGTGAGAAAATGGAAACATTTTTTGCTTTCCGTAATGAATCCCATTATTTAGCGGATAAGTTCTATAAACTAATCTTGAATCTTTGGAGACCGGTTGCTTTCTGCTTTTAATAATTGCATGTCATATCACTTCATATTCAATGCTTCCTTCCTGGCTATTTCTTTTTCCTGATTGCCTCTATTTCCAACTGTCTTGAATTTTGCCAGACATTTTGGATGTTTCGCTTGTATTATACATTTAGATCTGTAAATCATGTTCCAAGCTTCTGACACATTTTTAAACTATTATCCTAAAAAATCAGACTTGAGTATCATTGGTGGTTTCAGGGAGGTATGATGTTGGTCGCAATGTTCTGCTATTAATCAAGTAAAATAATTATTTGTCTCCTGCTGAAAGGATATTCAGATTTGTGACAAATTAATTTATGCATAAGGTACAAATATGCTGCATGCATGGACTTTATCTGAAGGAGAGAGACTTTTAAAATTGCGTTTTTTTGTTTTTTTACTGCACTGGCTTGACACAGTACTGCTTCTCATGGGGCAGTTATCTCCTGAAATACTTTGTGTTGCTGAAATATCTTGTTCCTACGTTTGTGAGTCTTTGTCTTTCCTTTAGCCTTTGTGTATGTAAAGGGTGTACCGGGACCATGTAATACCTTACTCTCTTCCTTAGTGTTATAACAATACTGCTATGTACACAATGTATATATTTGTTATTTCTTGTACCTGTTATTAGGGAAAAGGTAGTACCCATTTCTGGCCACTAGATGGAGCAGTATAGTAGATGTAATATAGTATAGTGAAACCAGTTAGAAAGCAGTTAAACATAGGAGGGGTCAACTGCAGCAAAGAGAGGGATGACTTTCTCAAAGTAGTCAGTTGGGCCAGGGTGCCCAAATCGCCTGCACGGGCTATAGAGCCTGGAATGATAGCAGTGATCACGCAGCGTTTGTTAAGGGAAAAGCCCAGCCATCCGCAGCACCAGGCCAGAACAGCAGTGGGCCACAGTATTCCTAGAACAGAAGCTTAAGACAGAAACAGTGGCAGTATGGGGACATGGGTGGCTCCATAATGTGGCAATTTATCGCTTGGGATGATGCCCTCAGATCTGGGGTGAAACGGCTGAGGGAACCCCCAGATGCAGTGATTTTGGACTGGGAGGATGCTGCATCACTGCAGGAGACAGTACAGAAGGGCAGGTCGCTCACCATGTGGCAGCTCAGAGGCTAATATTCTCATGTCTGTGGTGAAACAGACTATGGATCATCTAACCGTAGCAGAGCTGAACAGGGAGGACGCTGAGGAACCGTACAATACGGTCTGACCCAGGTACATGCTGTGTGACAGAGAGAGAAGTGCAAGGAAAGAGGATGAAATGTACAATGTGGAACCTGTTGTTAATGCTGTGAAGAATATGAATGTGCTGCATAAAGAAACCAGTAAAGTTATTCATTTGAAAGTTGAAATGGATTGTGTCTCTATTTATGCGGAACCATCTATAGGGAGCCTTCAGCAAAGTAGAGAGGACCCTGACGGCGCAGAAGATGGTGCCACAGGTATGCAGAGCAACGGACACTATTTTCATGTCATGGGAGGCAAGGGCACAAATGCACCGGTGTCCTCGGCCATGACTACGGCCCTGGCCCTCCCTCACATGTACATCACTATGTGCAATCACCTGGGTCCAGTGGCTCAGGGGGTCTGCCACTTCAGAAGACATGAATATTATAAATGGCACATAAGTGGGTGCTTAGGAGACTGTGACCACACGTGCAAACCTATTTATTACTGGAAGGGGACACATCTCTTAGAGCAGATTGACCAATTTTATAGGGATTTTGTATGGAAGTTTCCCCCAGATTTCGGTGATGTGGAGAGCATATTTTTAAATAAATCCCCACCGGGTTGGCCAGCGGTGTCTGGCAGCAGCTTATTAATTTTTCACCACTGAGAACATATGAATACTCAGCAGAGGAGATTATGCATGTTTGTATGTGAGGTCAGGAGAAATGGATGTTGAAGGATGAAGCCAAACATTTTCTTAGGTGCCATTACGCACCTTAAAGAGGTTGTCCGTGATTAATAAAGCATGGCAGCGTCCTTTCAAAAACAGTGTTACTCCTGACCATGATCTGTGTATCCTATCATTGAATGGACCAGAGCTGAATACGACGCACAAGCCATCGTCGATGTTTTGAGCGGTTTCTGATCATGGTTTTCTAATACTGAATAACCCCTATAGAGGAGGCTTCCGTCAGAATAATGAAGAGAACTGCAGAATAAAGTTCAGGTGTTTATAATCCAAGTCCAATCTGAGTACAAGTATTTCTGCGGTATGTGTTGTGTGCGCCTACTTATGGAAACTCGTACATGGAAACCATGATTTGCTTAAACACAAACTGAGCCTCTCTTCAATATTGACCATGGAAATCAATTTGGCTTTATAATTTGAGTCAGAGGGCTGAATCCCATTACTCAGGTTGGGGCCCCCAAACATGATGGGTTTATAATGGTCACCCTGTGTGGATATGTTACTCTCAACATATAGATTGGTCAGCATGACAGAGGTTGTGATTGATACACCGGTCCCGGATGTAAACACAGTGGGATGCGGGAAGCAAGCACTGCAGCTGGCCCTGAACTCTATCATTTCATCTGAAATACATGTGCGCAGTCAGAGGACAGATTGCACGGACGCCGACCTCTTCGTGATCGTTGGCTTTGTTTGTTTTTACAAAACATTAACTGTCAAAAATGTAAGAAAAATTAGTTCCAAAATAGCAAAACATATCCATGAAATGAGTCCACCTGCTTTTTAGGAAAACAAATTTATTTTCCAGTCTTCAAGCAGCAGATTACTAACACATTGAGAAAATGCAATCTGTAATATTTTCTCTTTAGTCATTTAAAGTATTTTAGGTTACCTCTTAGCAGACCTGATGCCTATACCCCTATTCCTCAAGGACATGGACACATTGTGGAAACATTTTTTTTTATTTAAGGGGAACATGTCAGAATGATTTTACTAATCAAACTATTGATATGGCTGTATAAAGGAGAACAAAAATAATAACCGGTACCGGTCTTGTAGTAATCTGATGCCAGTGCTGAGAAATCAAGCTTTACTAGTGAATTCATCATTGGGCTCGTTTGATGGGTTTGTAACGCTTCCTTCTTTTCGTAACCATTTTTTAAGATGGTGATCAAGATTGTGGTAAATAAACTTAGAAAATGGTTCAGGAGAAGAGAGTTAAGGCTATATTCACACATCTGTTTTCTTTCCTTTACATCCATTTACATCAGAACGTTTTACTCCTATTTGCTATCCATTTTGCATCTGAATTCAACATTTACGCATCAATTTTTCATATCCTTGTTTTACTCGTTTTTCACCCTCATAGCACACTACCTCATAACTTTTTAAAGGAACCATTCACCCATCCATTTTTTTTACAGGATCCATTTGTCTGTTCCATTAGAGGAACCTGTCACCAGGTTATTCCTATATAAACTGTATCCACCACCCTTGTGCTGTCTTTACAGGAGTGCCTCTTTTTGCCTTGCATACTGTATGGATAACATAGAAGACGTTAGCCATGTGAGGAGAAATGGCGATCGCAGGGACAGAGGAGGCGCTGAGCTTGTTCCAGAGACACCTATCAGACTGCTCAGCATTGAGTAGCCTATTGTACGAGACCGTTATAAGAGGCATTTTCCTACTGCTGGGCTCTTACAGGAGTGCTATTATAGACGACTGAAAGGTGAGGAATATAGTGTATAAAAGCAAAACTTAGGTTCCCTTTAAGCACAGCTCATGTTCTATTTTCATTGGTTTTTCACAAATAAAAGTTGGCTGTTCACGCTTTTAGGGATCCATCAACAGCAGATACAAATGGAAGACATATTGTGATAGAGAAAAATTAAAAATCCATACGACATCTCCAGAGAAGGGACAGATCACCCTCACATTGAACATATGGAACTAATTATAGCTAGAGAAGAGAGAAACTAATTTAAACAAGGGAAGTGTGAGAGAGCTGACACCTCCATCTATATTTGAAGTAGGGGTCTCCTGCAGTGACCAGGTGTAACGAATGGAAGCTGAGGCAGAGATGGTGAAGTTTACATTTGTTTTTTATTTTTAAAGTCGATCTTCGGGACCACGGTCTGGGGGGTTCCGAAGGGGGAGTAACTAGTGAGCCCCGGGTACCCGTAGTAATGTCCCTCAGACAGGACCAGAATGGAATACCCGGAGGACACAGGTGCTACCTCCAGTTAGACCCCGGACACGTGGCAGCTGTCCCAGTGGGACCAAAAGGGATAACAGAAACAATAGCAGAGTCCGTAATGAGGCGGGTCCTGGATCCGGGTAGTTGGTAGATAGCAGGCTCCAGTAATCTTGTCACAGTCCTCGGACTCGGATGGCTGTTGGCGGAATGGGATGGCTTTTGCACAGATGATTGCAGATATAGCCAGGGTTATCAGGATACAGATAATCTGTGGAGACAGAAAGCATGAGAGAATGCACAGAGACTGCAAATGCAGCGCAGACAGGTTAGCAACAGAACCGGATGTAGCAATGGTTGATACTCGTTGCTCCGGCGCTCTCTATGGAGGAGAGGCCAGAAATAGCAGCCAGTGCGCTGCAATTGGATAATTACCAGATTTTGAAAAATGCATGCTGTCCCTTTAAGAAGCCAGGGGAACACGCGCGCGTGCTCTAATAGCTTTGCTTAGAGAGCTGTTGGCTGGACGCCAGGAGCTGGAGGAGGGGGAGGGTGCAGAACGCTGGGAAGCAGCATGGGACACACAGGGAGCCTGCTGCTGCACAGGGACAGCATGCAAGGCACAAGGTGAGTCGCCTGAATGGGAAGCAGCGGCAGACCGGGGAGCAGAGCCAGAATGGGGACTGGGTGTAACACCAGGTAATTACAGCAGGGAGATTTGTTGGGAAAAAGTTTGGGATTTGATTACGCACAAGCATGGAATTATGTTTCCAAGCCAAAGAACTTCTTTTGATCGAAGAATCTTTTGGAGACTCTTCCTAGCCAGTGCCAGTGATGAATATTGGGGTTTGCATCGATCCGATATTTTTGATGTCGTAGAGAAGGGACGAACACATCACATTGAGTCACAATGTGGGGAGGAGGACCCCCATATAGTGATTGGGCCGGAACCAAGGGGACCACCATCAGGGTTCCTGAAGGAATCACACCAGGGGGATGACAAAGGGAGAGACACGACTAAGGGTGTCAGGGCAGCAGGGGGCGGGGCTAGGATAAAAGGAGCAGGGGGTGCACACAGGTGTCAGTTGACAGAGAGCGGGACAACAGGCAGGAAGCCGTGTGAGACAGAGAGGACCGAGGGAGCGGACGGTGTATTCTGGAGAGACCGACAGGGGTCTGTGAAAGGAACGCTGCACACTCACCGACAAGTGACACGTGAGGGACTTTCACCGGCGGCCGCTCCCCTCATACGGTCACATACAGCCGCCCCCGCTGTTTCCCTCCCTGCTGTGACAAGCCCGCGACTTCCAGTGACCGTTACAGCGGTCAGGACACTGCCCCCCTGCCTTCTCCCCCAGTTGCGGCCCTGTCATCACCGGACCCTGGGGACGCGATCCCGCTACAGGCGGCCGTAGAGGCCCCCGTCCTGTTTGCTCAGGGACCCTGAGCAGAGGTTGGTGAACGGTTATATTTTGAGACTGCGTCATAACCCCCCGGTGAGACGAGAGCCACAAGGAGACGCCTGTTACGCCCATTGGCACAGTTTCTTCAGGGCCTGTTGCGCCCCACCGTCATCGTTTCTTCAGGGCCTGTTGCGCCCCACCGTCATCGTTTCTTCAGGGCCTGTTGCGCCCCACCGTCATCGTTTCTTCAGGGCCTGTTGCGCCCCACTGTCATTGCTTCTTCCGGGCCTGTTGCACCCCACCGTCATCGTTTCTTCAGGGCTTGTTGTGCCCCACTGGCATCGTTTCTTCAGGGCCTGTTGCGCCCCACCGGCATAGTTTCTTCAAGGGCCTGTCGAGCCTAGCTCCATCCCGGAAGATCGAGGCGTCAAGGCAGCCGCATCAGCGACCTCTACCTGGCCACGCCTGTGATCCTGACAGACCCCTGGAAGGATAAGTTTATTATAATAGATAAGGACCCCCCAGTTTGGTCATATGTGGCCTATAGCACCCGGGCCAACCAGGTTAGTCGCATTACCCATAAGAAAGTGTTGTTAGGTTTGTTGAGTCCCTGCGTGGACTGGTTGCTGTTAATACTTTTTTTGGGTTGCTCAATATAGCCCCAGCGGCTACAGTTTATAAAAGTTATTTCCACAAACCACACTCAGTCTCGTGTCTCGTCACTGCATCCTGCGAACCTGCTCTGACCCTACAACATCACTGTGAGGCTATTTTAACCCCTCCAACTTAATAACTGTCCAATGGATTATGCCATCCAGGCCATGCTTCATCTCAATATAAAGGTATAATCGCTATAAGAAACATGACGACAATATCTATAAACTGGGTCCTCCAGGGGCAAAGATAACCTGTAAGTTTGGGTGCTCATAAAATTCTGAAAGACCCAGCACATCCCACAACCAGCCCCCACATGAGCTCACCAATGGGAGGTATGTGGGTGTGACTTTGATCTAATGAAAAGCAGAAAATTGGTTTGGTCATTTCAGTCTTGGAAGGTACAGCTTGCTGTAGTTCTGTCGGTTTTCCCAAGGAATACCTCCCTCTGCTAAGCTCTGATCCATTTCCATGACATAAGACTTAGTACTTTTTTTTGGTATCCCTTTTATTTCATGTAATTGTATATACTGTATTATTTTGTTCCCATTTTGTATATTTCTTTTTTATAAATCTTGCCTGCCTTTCTGTGTTAAATATATAAAATTTAATCCCTTCATGACCTTGGGACTCTCCATTTTTGTTCCACTTCTTCTCAAAGCCATAGCTGTTTTATTTTTCTGTCAATATGGTCATGTGAAGGCTTGCTTCTTGCAGGACAAGTTGTACGTTTGAACTACATCATTGATTTTCCATATAGTATACTGGAAAACGGGAAAAAAAATTCCAAGTCAAGTGAAATTGCAAAAAAGTGCAATTCCACAATTGTTTTTGGGGTTTTTGTATTTTACATGTTCACTAAATGATGTTCAAATGTTAATAGATCAGGCGGTTCTGAGCAATACCAAATATGTTTTTTTTAAAGGTTATTTTTTATTATTGCTTCATTTTGAATGGGGCAAAAAGGGGGGAACGCCACGGACCGGCGTTCATAGGAGATCTGCAGTGACAAGCACGGGGGTCTTCTTTGGACCCCTAGCTGTCATGCCAACCCATCGGCGCCACATGATCATGTAAGGAGATAGACCGGACCGCGGGTACCTGCATGCCAGGTCCGGAACTAGAAAGGCTGCAACCTTTGTTCCCGGGAGAAGCCTGAGTGGGGCGGACCTTCCCCTGCTGCAGGAGGGAAGGAGGAGAGAGCAGCTTCCTGCTCACCGAGGAGAGCTGGGGAAGCGTGCGCAGCAGCAGGGGAATAAAAGGGAGAAGAGCGCTAAAAAGGTCAGTCTGGCGCCGGTACAGAGCAGTGCAGAGGACAGCGTGTTGAGCAGAGAACAACGTGCTCTGCTTCCCCCACCAGAAAGTACTGGATTGGCGACAGGCTGTATAGAAAGAGCCCCCGTCGCCTGCAGAGTAGAGCCAGGCAGAGCAGTGCCAGCAGAGCAGAGCTAAACCAAGTGTCATACCTGGCATGATAGTGAGTGCCACACATGCTCTGCCCAAGAATGACCTCATACTTGCGACGCACAGTGAGAGAGAGACAGATGGCTAGGACAGAGCCTTGCTACCAAGGACTTGTGTACACCGCGGAGCGAAGTCCCTTACCAGCGGTTCCCCACACTAGAACTCAGTACCGTGCTAGATACAGTACATTTGAGCATGAAAAATCTTCCTGCCTCCCAGAGACTTCGCCAAGATGTCTCGCGCCGCTATTGTTGGTACCACCGTTGGATTCACACCGGTTACAGACATTACCGAGACGTCCCGCACCGCTGTTGTCGGTGCCAGTGTTGGATCCCCGCCTGTTACCTCACTGAGACGTCATGTGCCGCTGTTGTCGGTGCCACCGTTGGAACCCTGAGGAGCTGCACCCAAGAAGACTACAGACTGATAAGTTTCACCTCTTTATTACTGAACTTTCGTTCGTCCCTGACCTATCCTGCCACTCTCCCAGTTCTGCCCCCATTCCTTATCATCACCCTCCAATCCCTCACTTCCTGCGTAGAGTACATTCCCCTGTAAATAAACCTGTTAACCCTTGTTCTGCCTGTGTCCCATCACTGCATCCCGCGTTTCTGCTTGTTACTTTTCGTGATACATGCTGCTATCCGTGATTGACATCGACATTTAACATGTTAAGTTGCAGGTGGATCGCGATTCCATCCTCAGCTGTTAGATCAAATCAGCCGTCAAGTGCCGGGAAAGATGCGGAACCCACCTCAAAGGAAAGGAGACAACCTATGACTCACCTATAAATCATAGGTCGTGAAGGGGTGAATACAGTGCCTTGTGAAAGTATTCGGACCCCTGGAACTTTTCAACCTTTACCCACATATCATGCTTCAAACATAAAGATACCAAATGTAAATTTTTGGTGAAGAATCAACAACAAGTGGGACATAATTGTGAAGTTGAATGAAATGTATTGGTTATTTTAAATTTTTGTGGAAATTCAAAAACTAAAAAGTGGGGTGTGCAATATTATTCGGCACCTTTACTTTCAGTGCAACAAACTCAATCCAGAAGTTCATTGTGGATCTCTGAATTATCCAATGTTGTCCTAAATGACTAATGATGATAAATATAATCTACCTGTGTGTAATCAAGCCTCCGTATAAATGCACCTGCTCTGTGATAGTCTCAGGGTTCTGTTTGATGCACAGAGAGCATCATGAAGACCAAGGAACACAACAGGCAGGTCCGTGATACTGTTGTGGAGAAGTTTAAAGCTGGATTTGGATACAAAATGATTTCCAAAACTTTAAACATCCCAAGGAGCACTGGGCAAATGATCATATTGAAATGGAAGGAGTATCATAGCATTGCAAATCTCCCAAGACCCGGCCGTCTCTCTAAACTTTCATCTCAAACAAGGAGAAGACTGATCAGAGATGCAGCCAAGAGGCCCATGATCACTCTGGATGAACTGCAGAAATCTACAGCTGAGGTGGGACAGTCTGTCCATAGGACAACAATCAGTCATACACTGCACAAATCTGGCCTTTATGGAAGAGTGGCAAGAAGAAAGCCATTTCTCAAAGATATCCATAAAAAGTGTCCTTTAAAGTTTGCAACAAGCCACCTGGGAGACACACCAAACATGTGGAAGAAGGTGCTCTGGTCAGATGAAACCAAAATCGAACTTTTTGGCAACAATGCCAAACGATATGTTTGGCATAAAGGCAACACAGCTCATCACCCTGAACACACCATCCCCACTGTCAAGCATGGTGGTGGCAACATCATGGTTTGGGCCTGCTTTTCTTCAGCAGGGACAGGGAAGATGGTTAAAATTGATGGGAAGATGGATGGAGCCAAATACAGATCCATTCTTGAAGAAAGCCTGTTGGAGTCTGCAAAAGACCTGAGACTGGGACGGAGATTTGTCTTCCAACAAAACAATGATCCCAAACATAAAGCAAAATCTACAATGGAATGGTTCACAAATAAATGTATCCAGGTGTTAGAATGGTCAAGTCAAAGTCCAGACCTGAATCCAATCGAGAATCTGTGGAAAGAGCTGAAAACTGCTATTCACAAACGATCTCAATCAAACCGCACTGAGCTCGAGCTGTTTGCCAAGCAAGAATAGGCAAGAATTTCAGTCTCTCGATGTACAAAACTGATAGAGACATACCCCAAGTGACTTGCAGCTGTAATAGCAGCAAAAGGTGGCGCAACAAAGCATTAAGTTAAAGGGGCCGAATAATATTGCACACCCCACTTTTCAGTTTTTGAATTTCCACAAAAGTTTAAATTAACCAATAAATTTCATTCAACTTCACAATTGTGTCCCACTTGTTGTTGATTCTTCATCAAAAATTTACATTTGTTTTCTTTATGTTTGAAGCATGATATGTGGGGAAAAGGTTGAAAAGTTCCAGGGGGCCGAATACTTTCGCAAGGCACCGTAGCTCTGTTCCTCTTGCTCTGTAAACCGCACCCCTGAAACCAAATGCTATTTGTAACGGGTGTCCAATCGGTTTGTTTAAACGATTGGTGCTGACAGTAAGGGTATGTGTCCACGGTCCAGATACCCCGCTCCACCCAAAGCACCGCCCCCTGTTCTATGTGTGGTGATACAGCATGTGTTCATTGAACACATGCAGAATTACCTCATCCTATTCATAGACTGGGTCATTTATCTTGCGGAGACGGAGCGTCTCCACAAGAAAAATAGACATGCTGCGGTCTGGAAAGACGCGCCGCATGTCCAGTTACGCAGGGACGCCGTGTGTGACACTGCATGCATAGTGGAGATGGAATTTCATAAAATCCCCTCAACTATGCTGTAACATCTGGACGCTGCGGATTGAAGTTGACAATGAACGTACTGTGGTATATACACTCAAGGCTGAGCGTATATACAGTCACCCTTCAAATTGTTCCAGAAAATGAAGTATTTCTCAAAGAAAATTATTGCACTTGCACATATATTCTCATACACGTTTATTTCCTTTGTGTTTATTGGAACAACACAAAAAAACAGTGAAAAAAAAGGCAAATTGGACATAATTTCACACAAAACCCCAAAAATGGGCCGGACAAAAATGTTGGCACCCTCAATTTTATATTTGGTTGCACAACCTTTGGAATAAATAACTGCAATCAATTTCTTCGTATCTGAAAGCGTCTTCTCCAAACAGCAATTATAAGATCTATCCACAGGTGTTCAATTGGATTTAGATCAGGACGGATTGCTGACCACTTCAGAACTCTCCAGCCTTTTGTTTCCATCCATTTCTGGGATTTTTTTGAAGCATGTTTGGAGTCATTGTCTTGCTTGCAAACCCCGCTTTCTGACACTGGACACTACATTGCGACCCAAAATGTTTTGGTAACCTTCAGATTTCATGATGCCTTGCACACAGCCAAGGCACGCAGTGCCACAGGCAGCAAAACATTTTCAAAACCTCTTTGAACCTTCACTATATCTGACTGTAGGTACTGTGTTATTTTCTTTGTAGGCCTCATTCCATTTTCGTTAAACAGTAGAATGATGCGCTTTACCAAAAAGCTCTATCTTGGTCTCATCTGTCCACAAGACGCTTTCCCAGAAGGATTTTAACTTTCTCACGTACATTTTGGCAAACTGCAATCTAGCTTTTTATTTCTCTGTGTCAGCAGTGGGGTCCTCCTGGGTCTACTGTCATAGAGTTTCATTTAATTCAAATATCGAAGGATAGTTCGCTCTGAGGCTGATACACTCTGAAACTGCAGGACAGCTGGAATTTCTTTGTAGCTTGGTTGGGGCTTATTCACCATCCGGACTATCCTGCGTTGCAACCTTTCATTAATTTTTATCTGTTGTCCACGTCCAGGGAGGTATTAGCTACAGTGCCATTGGTTGTAATCTTCTTGATTATCTTACACATCCTGGACAAAGGAACATCAAGATCTCTCGAGATGGACTAGTAACCTAGAGATCGCTGATATTTTTCAACAAACTTGGTTCTCAAGTCCTCAGACAATTCTCTTCTCTTTCTGTTCTCCATGCTTAGTGTGACACACAAAAACAAAGAATGCAAAGATTGAATCAACATATCCTTTTTTATGTGGTTTCAGGTATGATTTTCATATTTCCCACACCTGTTACTTGCCACAGGTGAGATTGAACAAGTATCACATGCTTGAAACTAAATTGTTTACCCACAGTTTTGGAAACGTGCCAACAATTTTGTCCTGACCATTTTTGGTGTTTTGTGTGAAATTATGACCAATTTGCCCTTTTTCCTCTGTATTTTGTGTTGTTCCAATACACACAAAGGAATTAAACATGTATATAACAATACATGTATAATTGCAATAATTTTCTGGGAGACATACTTCATTTTCACATGTAAAGCGCCATGGAATAAATGGCGCTATAACAATAAATAATAATAATAATAATTTTCTGGAACATTTTCAAGGGTGCTAACACTTTCGGCCATAAGTAGTAGTGGAAGCAGCTGCGACCTCGTCCATCCCTTGTCAGCCAATTGCGTAATTGCCCTGATGATTGGAGGCAGTGGAGTTTTGTTCCCTTGACAAACTGGTGACAGCAAGTGGATCTGTGTGATTTCCCCAGTTTTTTCTGTGACAAAGTGGCAGTGCCAGAAGAGAAAGCTGCAGTGTGGAACACCTGGAGCAGTGAAGATCATTGAGGGAGCAGTGAGGATCATTGTGGGAGCAGCTCTGCCACTCTGGACGTAATACATGTATTGAGGCATATCATCAATTACCTTAGCAATGTATGTGTCATACAGCACAGTGTATGTGATAAATACTGCTTCCTTGATGCTATTCACTGCTCTGATGATCTTCAGCCACTTTATGATTAAGTCTGTTACAAATTAAAAACAAACAAAAAAACAGTGAGATGTCCTGCTCACATGTGATTTCTCGTTTTAAACCTTGCAGCACATGAAGTGCTTGGTTGGGAACTTCAGATGGTTATCCTCAGCTAGACCACATGGGCCTAATGGAGCAAATGCCTATTCTCTAGGAACACATACATGTACAATGTGATTATTGACACCTAAATTTTAATTTAATTAAAGCAAATACTCTTTTATATCATCTCAATTTAAATCAGAAGTATTTCCATCCTTATAAAGGTTCCACTTTTTCAGGTGATATTGAGATAAATAATGTGATGCTAGGCACTACACATGGACAAGCCGTAAGTCAGGGTAGTCAAGAGATCCGAGGTCAGATCCCAAGAGAGCTCGTCGTAATCTAAAGGCATCTAAAGACAAAGGCATAGTAAGGTCACGGTGCGAGGTCAGAATTCCAGGAAGGTAGCGGATCAAGACAAAGGGGCTAGGCAAAGGATGGCCAAAGGCAAATCCAAGGTTTGTAAACAAAGATCGGAATACAAGAACTCCAAGCGCACATCAAACGCACACCACTTTAGCTAAGCTACAACTGACAGTAATTGGTGACAGAGAGCCAGCTAAATAGCTTGGTAGTCACTCTGCATAGGAAACATATATAGGAAACTCCGCACGCCCTGGCCATGTTTGGTTGGCTGGATTGTCACTCAAATCACTGACAGCTCAGAACACCCCAACCTTTAATGGGACAGCTGAGCTGTCCATCACCATACTGACAGCTTAGTACTCCCCGGACCTAGAGTAGTTACCTGAACTATTGCTCACTGGTCCAGGCACACTATTGAGAGGAATTGTAACAAAAAATAGTAACAATTTTGTGATACATATGAGTTTGTTTCATATCAATAAAAGGGTTAAATAATTATATAAAATAGGCAGTATGGAAAACTCTATATAGTTTATGCCCAATATATGTTAAAGAGTTGAACACGGCACCTCCTGAGCACTTGTGCACTTACTCCAGCGTAATGTAGATTTATTTTTTCCTCTTCATTTACAAAGAGTTATAGTATTTTATTCATTTTGCTTAATGAACTTGATGTAGTAGTTGTCTTCAGTTTGGCTCTCGCAGAGTCTTGGCAGTGTGCCCCAATTGTGAATTTGAGCCTTTCTGTATCCAGAGCTGGGTCTTAGGTCCTGGCAACGACCCTTTCTCACTGATGGAAGGTTTTAAGAAGGGAGAAAAAATACCATTACATTTGAAAGACTGCCAAATCCCATCAAGCTGCCATCTATTGTACCGCAGAGCCCTCTGAAGATTTCATTTTCCTAAAAATGCAGTGCACCTGCTTAAAAGAATAACTACCTTGTCACAGGATGACATGTTATGTTGAATCTTTCATATTGTATTTATTAGATCCACAATGATTTTTTTTCCCCATTTTGCTTCCTCGGGCTTTTTAGACTGACATATTAAATGACGATTCCATCTCAAGTTTCTTTTCAGAATTACACAATGTGTTTATCTAGTATCTGTTAGTGTGAAAGCGCTGGCAGGTCCAGAAATGTACCACTGTCCTGGTCGTGTACTGGTTACACAATGTTACACCTGGTTAGATTGAATGCCCTAGTAAATTTATTGACTCAGGGAAACATAGATCTCTTTTTATGTTGTCTTTATTATGGCTTAATTTTACATTTTATACCTTGTTTTTCAGTGAAAAGGCAAAATGTTGTAATAAGATAACGTACAAGTGTATGCACAGATAGAAAGACTGCTCCTTTATGCAGCCATCAGATGTTTACGTTCTGGTGAGCTTGAATAAAGGTCTGCTGTGCAGCTGCCAATGTGATTCTGTGTGTAATATAAGTATTTCTCCAATAGCTAATGCTTCCTAGGCATAGATGTTTGCACCCTGTAGCACTTTTGTAAATGGGTGAGAGTAGTGGAATTGCTGCCTCCATCTGATGTTTCACAATCTTTGTTACTATGCTGTCTTCACAGTCAAAAGTATTGGAGCCAATCATCTCACCTGTGCAATACAACTCTCCATGCACTGTTCGTATCAATAGTGTACCTCCAGCTGCTATGAGGCATTGGAGTTGGTGAGTGCAGAGCCAACCCACACCGCCCCTTGCCTTGCATTCTGATTTTAGGACATAGATATAGTTGAATATGGTGGAACAGGGAGTTAGTCTATGTGCCTGAGTCTCGGAGCTGCAGGAACAATGTTGTCACTAGACTAGAGTTACAAGCAGCACAGGCCAAAGCAGCTCAGTGGAAATGGGGCTAGGTGAGTAGTTTTTGTGGGGTATTTTTTTTTGTTTAGCCAGTGCACTATTCAGTGTTGGATGGAGGGGAACCATACTGTGGCTCGGGACACTGTGTGATATCATACTGTATGCCCAATGCAACATGGGGGCATCATACTGTGTTGGGAGCCCTGTGAGGGCATAATGAAGTGCAGTGTATGTACTGTTGGGGTATTAGTGAGCCCATGACTCTATTGCTGGTTCACCTGCTATCCCTCCTTGGAGGACTTATGGCAGTTTAACCACTGCACATTTGTGATATCTCAAAAGGCCTGTTGTGTGCCAGGAATACTCCACAAGGCCTGTTGTGTGCCGGGTGTATCTCACAAGGCTTGTTGTGTGCCGGGAGTTCCTCACAAGGCTTGTTGCCTGCTGGGTGTCCCTCACAAGGCCTGTTGTGTGCCGGGTGTCCCTCACAAGGCCTGTTGTGTGCCGGGTGTCCCTCACAAGGCCTGTTGTGTGCCGAGTGTCCCTCATAAGGCCTGTTGTGTGCCAGGTGTCCTTCACAAGGCCTGTTGTGTGCCGGGTGTCCCTCACAAGGCCTGTTGTGTGCTGGGTGTCCCTCACAAGGCCTGTTGTGTGCTGGGTGTCCTTCACAAGGCCTGTTGCGTGCTTGGAGTACCCGACAAGACCTGCTTTATCAGAGGTATTCTGATCCAATTGTCTAGCCATCGGAGCTGTTTATCTACAATGTTAATAATAATACATCTGTTTGTATACAACAGGTGTATCTCTATAAAGCAAGAAACATGCGAACCACATCATGGTGTAATGCACATCTTTTCGCAGGGTGTATTGGAATGTTTGTTGTTCTTTCCATGGCAATCTTGAATAAATGTTTCCATAAGTAACAGTCATAGAAATAATATTTCATGATCAATAGTTTTTATTGGTCATAACGGAAATCTCTCTGCATGTCGATGATAGAGCCAAGTTCCTTACCTCTTCTTTATTTTTTTGCTACACATTCTTAGAAGTACATATTCCCTTTTAACTTTTGTGTCATCTTGTGCCATTAAAATGAAAACCAGCTTTATAAATATTCACACAATTAACTGAGCAAGAGACGAGCCCCCTAAGGATTGATGTGATTGATGAAATCATAATGCGAGCTGACCAATAGTGGACCGACACAACAGCAGCTGTCACACGTCCTAAGCGTGGAGGCTTTAGTCTAACTCTTCAGTCATATCCATTGAGTATTGGCACATCCAACAATAATACTACAGCGCAGGCAGAAGAGGCGTGGGGATGTCGATGAGCTTGTTGCCCAGGGCCTCTTTAACTTTAAAAGCGGCTTTTTCGGTGAGTCACTTTATGAAGAAAAGTCCTCAAACAGCATGTGTCAGATGATGCAACCAGCGGCTCATGTTCACAGGGTTGAAATTCAAGTAAATCCCGAGTGGTTTATGTAAAGCATTCCAAAAAACCCTTGAAAGACTGATTTAATTTAAAATGAAAATAAGAGCATCAAAATTGGGACAAGGTATCCAACCGAAAAATACTTTTTGCAGGGAAGGGAAGAGAACTCTGATTACATCCCCAGTTTAAGTTAGTAGGTTGTCAACCTTTATAATGAGAAAATGCTACCAAATGTTGTCAGCAATCAGAGTTTAACATGACATTGATGTGTGTGATGGGTTATTGGGCACAATGTGGCGTTATTTTGCACACATAATTGCAAAGGAAAGCGTATTAGATTCTGCCAATCGCATTTTTGTGCTATATTCTTTGTGGGAGAATAAATATTGATATTGGCCATGGTTTTTCATGCGCATTGACTGCACGCTCTATAACTATAATAATAATAATAATAATAAATTTTATTTTTATAGCGCCGACATATTCCGCAGCACTTTACATTTCAGAGGGGATTTGTACAGACAATAGACATTACAGCATAACAATAATCACATACAGTAGATTATAACAAAATACCAAGAGGAATGAGGGCCCTGCTCGCAAGCTTACAGTTTATGAGGGAAAAAGGGAGACACGAAAGGTGGGTGGTAACAGTTGCCCTGATTGTTTGGACCAGCCATAATGTTAAGTGTGTAACAGTACAGACACAGAGGGCTGATGGATGCATAAAGCATGTGGGAACATGATGCGGGGAACCTGGTTATGGTAAAACTTTTGGCTGTGCCACACAGGGATAGATTAGGTTAATGTGTTGAGGCGATAGGCCAGTCTGAATAAATGCGCTTTCAGGGCACGCTTAAAATTGTGGGGATTGGGGACTAATCGTATTGACCTGGGAAGTGCATTCCAAAGAATTGGCGCAGCACGTGTAAAGTCTTGGAGACGGGAGTGGGAGGTTCTGACTATTGAGGATGCTAACCTGAGGTCATCAGCAGAACGGAGGGTGCGGGTAGGGTGGTATACTGAAACAAGGGAGGAGATGTAAGGTGGTGCTGAGCTATGGAGGGCTTTGTGGGTGAGGGCAATAAGTTTGTACTGCATTCTGGAGTGGATGGGTAGCCAGTGTAATGACTGGCACAAGGTAGAGGCATCGGTGTAACGATTGGTGAGGAATATGATCCTGACTGCAGCATTCAAGACAGATTGGAGAGGGGAGAGTTTGGTAAGAGGGAGACCGATTAGAAGAGAGTTACAATAGTCGAGACGAGAGTGAATAAGAGAAACAGTAAGAGTTTTTGCAGAGTCAAAAGTAAGAAAAGGTCGGATTCTAGAAATGTTTTTGAGGTGCAGATGACAAGAGCGAGCCAGTGATCGAATGTGGGGGGCAAAGGAAAGCTCGGAATCAAGTATGACCCCAAGACAGCGGGCCTGTTGCTGGGGAGTAATAGTGGAACCACACACAGAAATGGCAATGTCGGGTATAGGTACATTAGAAGAGGGAGGGAACACCAGGAGTTCAGTCTTTGACAGGTTCAGTTTCAGATATAGTGAGGACATGATATTAGACACAGCGTTTAGACAATCGCCGGTGTTTTCTAGAAAGGCTGGCGTGATGTCAGGAGAAGAAGCGTATAATTGGGTGTCGTCAGCATAGAGATGGTACTGGAAACCAAATCTACTGATTGTTTGACCAATAGGGGCAGCGTACAAGGAGAAGAGGAGGGGGCCTACAACCGATCCTTGAGGAACCCCAACAGTAAGGGGAAGGTGAGAGGAGGAGGAACCGGCAAAAGATACAGTAAAGGAGCGGTCGGAGAGATAGGAGGAGAACCATGAGAGAACGGTGTCCTTGAGGCCAATGGAACGGAGCATAGTGAGGAGGAGTTGATGATCCACAGTGTCGAATGCTGCAGAGAGATCCAAGAGAATTAGCATGGAGTAATGACCATTTGATTTAACTGTTAGTAGATCATTAGAGACTTTAGTGAGGGCAGTTTCAGTAGAGTGTAAAGAGCGGAAACCAGATTGGAGAGGGTCGAGAAGAGAGTTATCAGAGAGATAGCGGATCAGACGGGAGTGGACCAGGCGTTCCAGGAGTTTAGAGATGAAGGGAACATTAGAGACAGGTCTATAGTTAGCGGCACAGTTTTGGTCGAGGGATGGTTTTTTAAGTAGTGGATGTATGATAGCATGCTTAAATGATGAGGGAAAAATACCAGAAGAGAGAGAGAGGTTAAATATTTTAGTTAGGTGAGGGGTGACAGCAGGGGAAAGGGACTGGAGCAGATGTGATGGAAATGGGTCACTGGTGCAAGTGGTTGGGCGAGAAGATGCAAGGAGCCTGCTTACTTCTTCTTCTGTGACTGGTTCAAAATCAGAGAGTGAGTTAGATGCAGTGGGGGAGGGAGGACAGTGCATGGTATGAGGTGATTGGGAGATAATTTCCTGTCGAATCTGGTCAATTTTTTCTTTGAAGTAATTGGCCAGATCGTCAGCTCGGAGCTCCGTGGTTGGGGCCTGTACTCTTGGGTTGAGTAGAGAATGAAAAGTGTCAAAGAGACGTTTAGGGTTATTGGATAGTGACGTGATGAGGGTGTTGAAATAGGCTTGTTTGGAGAGGTGAAGGGCAGTGTTGTATGTTCTAAGCATAAACTTAACTCTATGCATAAGCATAACTCTATGTTCATAAGCATAACTCTATGTAAGCTAATTTTGTATTTAGAATTTTGGACTCAAGGTTCTTGTGCCTACCAGATGAAATTAAGAAATTATTCTGAAAGCTGGCACTGCATTTATATCACACATATAGATGTCCAAGTTTACTTTTAATCAACTGTTAAGAATTAGACCCTGATGACTTGTGATTTACTCTCCACAATGGTCTAATAGTTATGGATATGGTGTACTGCCAGACCCCCAGAAACAGCAGCACTATTATTTTGCTCACGTGTATAGGAATCACAATATCTGCTCATTGCAATAAAGCAATGAAACAAAAGCAATTTAAATACCTCATCACAACTAATATAACAAGTGGTATATTAAAATTCAACTGAAAATGATACTTTTACTGACTATTTCAGTGTCAGAATTATTCACCCTCTTTATGACGAGCATCTTTCATACATAGTAGAACCCCTTTGGCTGTTATGACCCGCTGCCACATGCATGATACATATTCAGACTCCAGCTTTAGGCTCCTATCCTGAGGAATCGTGGCCCACTCCCCATGGGCAATGGCCAGCCATTCACTAATATTCTTGGGTTGTCAAGAGAGTGGTCCAAAGAATTAAGAGAGGACATCATTACCTTGCAATGCACAAACAAGGAAAAGGATACAAAAAGATAGCAAACAGCATGGTAGTGGCTTGGTGATGACCACAGTGAAGCATGGCTCTAGCTTGGTGATGCGTACTGTGAGGCATGGCAGTGGCCAAGTGATGCCTATAGTGAGGCATGGTGGGGGCCCAGTGATGCCTACAGTGAGGCATGGTGGGGGCCCAATGATGATTACAGTGAGGCATATCGGGGCCCAGTGATGCCTACAGTGAGGCATGGTGGGGCCCAGTGATGCCTACAGTGAGGCATGATGGGGGGCCTGTGATGCCTACAGTTAAGCATGGCAGTGGCTCGTTGATACAAGCAGTGAAGCCTTACATGTGTCTTTGTGAACCTAACAGTGAAGCATGGTAGTGGCTCGATGATGTGTACAGTGAAGCATGGCGGTGGCTCGGTGATATCTAGAATGAAACATGGCGGTGGCTCAGTGCTGTCTACAGTGGTTTGATGCTATGTGGCTGCATTGCTTCCTCTACAGTGTGTCGAGGTTAAAAGTGGATGGATTCAATCAAGTATCAGAAAATCCTGGGGGAAAAAGCCATGTTTTGCAATAGGACAATGATCCTACACAGATCACATAGTCTACCAAGGCTTGGTGTCATAAAATGTCCTTGAAGATTCCAGAGTGACCTTCACTGTCATTGAGTCATTTATTGCAAACCGCAAAATGTTTGTAAATTTTGCTGATGAACTAGATTTGCTCATGTATTAGGTACTGTCAACAGTCGTGTCATTTTCATATGTACAGTGTCTGGTCCTGCTGCTCAGCCAGACTCTCTTGGTTCTATTCACTTAGCGTTTGAATTAAGTGGTGAATCTTTGATGTTTACCTATGGATTGTTTGAGCACAAGATGGCAGTGTTGAGCTCCGCTGCGTAACATAGAAAGAAACATTTGTTCAATACTTTCATGTTTTGGAAAGACTTTTTTTTTTTTGGGGGGGGGGTCTGTGCGAATTAATACCTTCTATTTCTAATTACATACCCCATTATCAATTAGTGCACATTCCATTTAATATCTCCTTGTTACAATCCACCTTTTAAAAGCAAAAATGTACGAACTCATCTGATCATTTATATTTAGAGGTGATCTATAAGCTGTGACCTAAACGCAGTCTATGGAAACTATAGCTCAGGGGCTGACCTAATGATTTCAATAACGTGCATTCCTTCGTCTAACAGATTATGTAATTTACCTGATCTCTTTCTCCAATATTAATGTTCTAAATTTAGATGGTTATAATGCAAATATAGTGTTGACCACCGCAGTACAGACCATAGAAAAGCAAAGCAGAAAATGAGAAAGGGAATAGCTTTCCCTAGGCCAGAGCCAGGCAGCTGGTATGGCAGATCTCCAGGAATGAATTCACCAGCTGGTCCAATAGACTTCTCTGTAGGTCAAAAAGCTTTGCAAAGGCAAGTTTTTTGGCAAAAGTGAAGAGTCATAAAAATCCACCTGCACACAAAATTCCATGTTGCCTATTTTCTGTCTGTGCCTAATAGGCGTGTGAGTGAGATCTCTTGCCAGCAATAAAGGAAATATATTCTGCTGTTTCTGGTTCTTCTACAGTTCTGAGATGAATTCAGGGCTGAGCAATGAAAGAAAGTAGGAAAATGGGGGTCATCTCCAGAATCATGTATTATATTGACACACTACACATCGGTGACTGCCAAAGCAAAACTTAAAGATTCTGATCTTTTGACTTCTTACAACTTTGTAGTCCTTGGCTTCTACTTCGTGGACTTCGGAACACAAGCTAATTTAGAAGACCTCAATGACTGGCAACATTATAAAACATTTTGAGGAAAAACATGAGTAGTCAAGTGAATTACTGGAATCAAAAGCAAATCAGTGAAATCAGGATTCAAAAGCAAAATAGTTGACTTTTATCCAGCTGTGGAATATGTCTATCAATGAGTGTGGTCAGAATACATTGACATCTTTTCTTTTAATACTATAATTACCAGAAAATAAATAATTAAAAATAAGGAAAAAGAAGTGAAAATAATTGTGTTTTGACTGGAACACCCACTTATTATTTGTAACTTTTTACTCATATTTCCCAGTTTTCTATTTCTATAGCTTTCTGATCCGTTAAGTATAGCAGTCCTAATTGGCATTAACATTACATTATCTGCATTCACACATCCGTGTGACATGTCGTAGTCCTGTTTGAGTATTTTTTTACAAGCAGCAGAATGACTCGCAGGCCCCTGATTCATCATAGCTATTTCGCCAGAATTCTGGAGTAAATTACTTTAAAAATTTGCAAAATGTTGGTGCAGCTGCGGCTAATATTCATGACGAGCTGTGGTGGTCCTGGAGGTGCAGACCACACATCAGACGCTCTGGATTCATTAAGAGGCGTGCACCTCTTCATGTATCGGAAGCTTCTGACTCATCAAGAGAGGCGAGAAAAACACTGGTATTAATGAATCGGGGGCAAAGAGTTTCATTGGGCCATACACACATCGTTTTAAAAACGGATGCATGTCCCACATCTGTGAGCATTTCCTATTCCCATCCATTTGACTGATAAGACTTTGCCATTAAAATCTTTGCGGATCCTTTTAAAAAGGATGAAACGTGGAAGACATACTTGTTCTTTAAGAAAATCACAGTTTTCAGATTTTACAATTCCCTTAAAAAGTTGTGACCTCCAAAAGAACAGACACCAACGACCCGATTCATCATGCGTGGTTTGTTTGTGTTTAAGTCGCTTTTCTTTTTTCAAGTTGCATCACATACTGGTGCGCTTTATGAAGAATGGCACTGAAGTGCAGGAGGAGGCACTTCAGTGCCATTCTCTATAAAGCGCACCAGTATGCGACGCAACTTGCTCCACTTTGTTCTTTGCGGTCTACCAATACTGAAGACAATTGTTCTGATGAAGGCCTAAGTATTGGCCGAAACGTCAACAACGATTTTTGTTAACAGTGGATAATTTAATAAAAGCACAATTTATGATTTTTTGCATCATTTGGGAGTGCCAAATTCTTCTTTATATATATTCGGTGTGGTATCCTATTCGTGCACCCCATGTTTATGGAGTGCTGCGCAATTCTATTATACTAATCCCTTCCTGACCCTGGCAATAAGCTCTGCTTAGAGAAGGATGGGGTGTGCACTATTCAATCCCCACCACAGCTATAGAAGTCTATAAACACCCAGTCCAGGTGTGTCAATTAGAGCCAGTGAAGATTGCCACTGGGTCCAAGAGTCAGAAGGACTACGAAGGTGTCTGCAAAGCCATCTGCAGAGAAATTCTACAGCCAGATTCTGTGCGTCTGTCTGCAGCCTCTAACACACCCGTGACACTAAACCTGTTCCTGCCTCTGAAAACAACAATCGCGCTGTGTGAAGTGTCATGCGGTTTTTATATGTAATAGTATTGTGCGTCTTATGTAATGTATTCTGGTAATGTCCTTCATATGAGTCATGTGAAGCGTTATTGTATAATGTGAGTAGTGTATAGTGCAGCATAAGCGTAGGATTAGCTTAGGATTGCATATGTACGGTTTATATAATAAGTGATTTTGCAACAGTATGTGAACAATAGGTTTAGTCTGTAAAATAGGTTAATGATTGAATTAGCCTAGTGGGTGGGAACTACAGGGTGGGCCATTTATATGGATACACCTAAATAAAATCGGAATGGTTGGTGATATCAACTTCCTGTTTGTGGCACATTAGTATATGGGAGGGGGGAGACGTTTCGAGATGGTTGGTGACCATGTTGGCTATTTTGAACTTTATTTTTTCCAATGGGAAGAGGGTCATGTGGCACATCAAACTTATTGAGAATTTCACAAGAAAAACAATGATGTGCTTGGTTTTAATGTAACTTTATTCTTCCATGAGAAGAAGAAGAAATGCTAGTCTAAGGGGGTCAGATTCCTTGTAGGAATGCTCGGACCTGACACCCATAATGTGGTGGTGCACCATCTTGCTGGAAAAACTCAGGGAACTTGCCATCTTTAGTGCATAAAGAGGGCAACACATCATCATGTAGCAATTTCAGATATCCAGTGGCAATGAGGTTTCCATTGATGAAGAATGGCCCCACTATCTTTGTAACCAACTACAGTATATACCACACCATACCATCAATTATGGGTGTCAGGTCCGAGCATTCCTACATGAACAGTTTCCTGGAAAGTGGATTGGTTGTCGTGGGCCAGTTGAATGGCCACCAAGGTCTGCCGATCTGACCCTCTTAGACTTTTATCTTTGGGTCATCTGAATGCAATTGTCTATGCTATAAAGATACGAGATGTGCAGCATCTGAAACAACGGATACTGGAAGCCTGTGCTAGCATTTTTTCTGTGGTGTTGCTATCAGTGTGTCAAGAGTGAGAGAAGAGGATTGCATTGACAATCCAACACAATGGGCAGCACTATGAACACATTTTATAAGTGGTCATAAACTTGTAAATAACTCGTGAAAGAATAAAGTTATGTTAAAACCAAGCACACCATTGATTTTCTTGTGAAATTCTCAATAAGTTTGATGTGTCACATGACCCTCTTCCCATTGGAAAAAATAAAGTTGGATCCAAAATTGCCAACTTCAAAATGGCCGCCATGGTCACCATCCATCTTGAAAAGTTTTCCCCCTCCCATATGCCACTAATGTGCCACAAACAGGAAGTTGATATCACCAACCATTCCCATTTTATTTAGGTGTATCCCTATAAATGGTCCACCCTGTAGTGTTGATAAAAAGGAGGCACTTCCTGATAGTGTGTGGTTAGAGAAGTGCAGTGCCAAGTTAAAGTTCAGGCGCAGTGGACTGCTAGGGGCAGCATTGGCCAATTGTTTGAGGCAGTGGGAGGCTGTATGGAGTTCCCTAATGGACATTCCTGTAATGTCTGGAGCCTAGGACTCAGGCCAGGTACCAAAGAGCGGGTCTGGTCTTCTGGAATCATGAGGTTGTGGACATGGAATTACATGGGGAGCTCGTGGTCAGTGCTAGGTTCACTGCCAAGGCAGACAATGAATCCCTGAGGATAACGGAGTCAGCAGACTTTGAGGTGGTCCAGGACGAATTGGTGGCAGGGCTGGAGAGGTCCTGTACTAAGGAAGAAAAAGACATGAATTGCTGTGCTCTATCTCACGTCACCACCTGATGAACTTGAACTTGCTATTAAACGTTTGTCTGATGTTGTTATGCTGCCGGTGGCGCATGTGGTTCGCAGACCCACTGTGCCAATGAGAAGCGCTTACCTAGTATTGGTGTAGCTAAGCAGCTATCAGGTGTTCACTTAAGCTCTTGTTGGTGGAGTCAGGCTTTGCTGCAGGTAGCCTCCTAGTCAGTCCCTAATACTGCAGCTGCTGACCCCAATAGTCAGGCATGTAGGCACGGATAGGACTAGGACTCCATTCAGACTACTAAGTTCTGGATCCTCTGTGGAACAGTAATTGAAATCCCAGTGTTCTTAAAGGGAACTTGTCAGCAGGATTGTTCACAGTAACCTACAGTGTCAGGTTGGCGCAGTTATACTGATTACAATGATACCTTGGTTGATTAAATCCGTCTTATCGCTGTTGTGGAATCTTTATTTCCAGTTTTGAGTTAATGATATGCTTTTGCTTCGGGGCGGCTTATGGGGGGCCTTCATGTGGTGCTCTGATTAGGTATTCATACTGATGGCTTATGACAGTTCACTGACCTCTCCCTGACCCGCCCCCTAATTTATATACTGAATATAATATGTTTTGAAAAAAATCACATTCAGCAGGTGGCAGTCCTGTGCTGCAGCATGATCGCATCTATAATGTGCATTAAATTATTTTATTTAGGGCTATACATTTATTCTGAAAAAAAAATTGCTCAAAATGGCGCCGGCCGCACCTGGGCAGTAGCATTTATTGGCGATCCGATAGATGCCACTGCGCAGGTGCCGCTGGCACAATTTTGAGAAGGATTTTGTTTTTTTTCAAAGTAAATGTATATCACTAAATAAAATAATTGATTGCACATTATAGATGCGATCATGCTGCAGCACAGGCTCCACTGCCTGCTGAATGTGATTTTATTTTTTCAGTACATATTATATTCAGTATGTAATCTAGGGGATGGGTCAGGGAGGGATCAGTGACCTGTCAGCAGGCTGTCTCTAGGTTACTCAGCACAATCCTGCTGACAGGTTCCCTTTAATTCTTCAAAATAGCACAAGTTTTTCATTAATTTTGTGCAAAATCCAAAATACTTTTCATTTTTTACTTTTAACATTTTATTAGTTTTTTTTTTAGAGGAAATAGTCACATTTTCCATTAATATGATGCATTCAACGCTAACATTAATGCAACACTTTCTGGTGTACCAAAAAAAAAGTCGAAAATAATCAAGCTAAAAAATCTGGAAAACTAAAAGCATGATCTCATGAGGGAGTCACGTCCCCCTGGGAGACCTGGAGTTAGACGGTCAAACCAGGTAATAAATCGCAGTCCTCTTTAGAGAAGATGTGATTCATGTCCTATTTTAAATGGATTTCCTTTACATCAGTGCTGAAGAGGTTAAGGACTCTTTGCATGCTGGCTGAGAACATATGTAGTTCTCATCTGCAACTGCTTGTCATTTACTTTCCCTACATACACTAGCTCTGGGCGTTTCCTCCTGGCTGGTGAAAGAATCTTCTTCCTAGAAAAGTGTTGAGCTGTATAGTAGGAGTTGATAGTAGTCATTGGAGAGTTCTGTGTGCAGTTGGTTCATGAGAGTTTATCCCATTATCATTATTCCTATTTGTTTTTTATTCCTCCCTTCCTTCCTATTTTTGGTGAGTGTTTTGTATGATAGTTATTTTTACTCCAGTTTGTCTTTATGTCTAGTTTCCCTTACATTTCTGTCCCATGTCTCATGGGGTGGCGGAGAGGACAGATTAGGGCCTAACAGGAGCATAGTAAGGTTGGAGACCCATGCCTCTCCACCTTCGATATTATCCCTGGACCAGGGATAGTACGCCATTTCCAGGGACAGTTTTAGGCCCCTCACCCTTACTCCAGATCATTACATTGTGACACATGACCACAATGAGTAAAAAAAACAAAAACAAGCAGAAACACAAGCTAAAAAAAGTGCAAGTTAAAAAAGGGTTTAGAGCACCAAAAACTGCACAACAATTGGCACAAACATGAATTGGGCTGCAAGTGTTGATTCCCTCATGAAGACTTTGCTGTTGCCTATAGAAATAGAGGTCTCTGTGCACAGATAAATCAGGCATTTCAGGGGAATAGAGGGTCTTTTTGTAGGTGCTCTTTGCTAAGGACACAACTTTTACTCCTTCTAATGAATTTGCAGGATAAGTTTCCTACAGAATGCTGTACAAGTATATTTTGATGATTGTAAAGGCACAGACAACTGTTAGGTGGATTCATAACTGGCTTAGTGATCGCACCCAAAGAGTGGTCGTAAATGGCTGCACATCCAGTTGGAAGAATGTCTCAAGTGGGGTACCACAGGGCTCTGTCCTGGGCCCTGTATTGTTCAACATCTTTATCAACGATTTAGATGAAGGAATTGAGGGTAAACTGATTAAATTTGCTGATGACACAAAGCTAGGAGGGATAGCTAATACTAGAGAAGAGAGAGAGAGGATTCAAAAAGCTATAAATAAACTGGAGAAGTGGGCAGCAACTAACAAAATGGTTTTTAACAGGGAAAAATGCAAAGTACTACATCTGGGCAATACAAATGAAAAAAGCATATACAGAATGGGAGGAATAGGCCTAAGCAACAGCACATGTGAAAAAGACTTGGGTATATTAATAGATCACAGACTGAATATGAGTCAACAGTGTGATGCAGCAGCAAAAAAGGCAAATGCAATTCTAGGATGTATTAACAGAAGCATACAGTTTAGATCACGTGAAGTCATTATTTCCCTCTACTCCTCTTTGGTCAGACCTCATCTGGAATATTGTGTCCAGTTTTGGGCACCACATTTTAAAAAAGACATCAACAAACTGGAGCAAGTTCAGAAAAGAACAGCCAGAATGGTGACCGGTCTGCAAACCCTGTCTTATGAGGAAAGGTTGCAGGATTTGGGATTGTTTAGTTTGCAAAAGAGAAGACTGAGAGGAGACTTAATAGCTGTCTACAAATATCTAAAGGGCTGTCACATTGTAGAAGGATCAACTTTATTCTCATTTGCACAAGGAAAGACTAGAAGCAATGGGATGAAACTGAATGGGAGGAGACACAGATTAGATATTAGAAAAAACTTTTTGACAGTTAGAGTGATCAATGAGTGGAACATGCTGCCACGAGAAGTGGTGAGTTCTCCTTCAATGGAAGTCTTCAAACAGAGGCTGGACAGACATCTGACTGGGATGATTTAGCGAATCCTGCTTTGAGCAGGGGGTTGGACCAGATGGCCCAGGAGGTCCCTTCCAACTCTACGATTCTATGATTCTACGATTCTAGATGTTCTGCCCATGCCAGCACTGCCGGAGCCAAGCTGTGACTAACGCTCCTGCTACTGTAGATCACCTGGTATCAGAGAAATCTCCTGATCGTGATTGTTTGTAACCCGGCCATACATACTAGATGGCTGTCAGCCGGGAGACGCATGGGCCAATCATTCCGCTGTCAGGAATCTCAACACATATGTGTAGCCAGCTTTACCTGACCCAGACCATGGCCTGGGCAGCTATCCCTATGACTGTCTTTTTATTTGAGTCATTGACATAGTTGATCTATCAAATCCTAAGCACAGACATTTCAGTCTTTATTCCTGGAGGTCCCTAAATATGGTCAATTACAATCATTAGTGGTGTTACACATGATGAAAGTATTTAGTATATTTGTTTTTTTTCCTTCTCCGCAATTACCAGTTCTGTTCCAAATGACTCACAAAGGAAATGAATGCATTGGCCTCTCCTCGAGCTGTCAGCGCTTATCTGCAGCTTAAATGACCCTCACAATGTCCATCTTGACTGTGTTTCAGTATGGGTCATTGCTCGCTTTCTTTCAATCTTCTGTCAGTTGAACGACATGGGAAAATCTGTTGCTAAACATGAGATTATAGCCCCCCATTAGAGTAACAAAACATAAAATGAAGCATTCAGCTCCTGCACATTCAGTGAGGCCTTTTATTGAAGTCAAATCCTGTTTAAATCTGTATCCTATTATATCCCATTGTAAAGTCCTATCTAATCCCGGGACTCCCTGCAATTTAAGAGCTTGTGAGTCTGATCAAAGGCCTAATCTAGCTACTCAATGCTGGTGTTCCTCAGGTCCTTCACATTTCTTTTAGACTGTTTTGACAGTAGCTTATCAATTTATTACTATGTATGTGCATGTGCTTTTACATGTGCAGTGTGTGCATATCTTCAATTGTAGTATTTGCCATTTTTCTTTTAATTTGGTGCAGTTTTTGTAGTGATCTGTCAGTGCTCATCAACCCTTGAATTTGTAAAAAAAAGGTAAAATACACAATATATATAACAAATTCATTAATAGTCAGTGCCGCCTGCTCCAGTGAGTGTGCTGGCACAGGATGTGGAGACTTTACCGACAGACCCATGTAGTCGGTGATTGACTCGGGTGACTGGAGCAGTGAATGAACAACCTCATTAATAGGGAACTGTCACCAGGTCAATAATGGACTGTTTTTGTTCTAACTTTATTCCTGCTGTTCCATTGAGTATTCCATATTTTTTAAAAAATACTCCGTTTAGTTTAAGAGATATGGCCCATTTTATTTAGAGTTAATTTTTACGGTTTCTTCCAAGAAATAATAATCCAGAGGCGCCTGATGACACTGCCACAAAGAATCATGTACGTCACACCCTCTTGAAACAGAACATAATAATTAGCACTAGATAAAAAGGCCCATATCTCTGGAACTATATGACAGTTTAAAAAAAACCCTACATACTGGAGGGACCAATGGGAATAAAATAAGAGCAGAAACCTGTTACTTTTTATCTTGTGACAGGTCCTCTGTAAGACCACCGAATTCACCCACCTTTGTTTTTGTCATACGCAAAAAACTGACCTAATTCATCAGTGCGCTGGATGTAATTTTCATCTGTTGAGAGTTGTTTCATATTTCTGCTTTTCTTATATGATGGTTTCTCAAGCTTCTGCTAGTATCAGTGAAAAACAGAGAGCACACATATGAACCACAAAACAGACCTAATTGAGTGATGTCTTTGCTCTTTGTGTGTGTTTGTGTGTTTTCACAACATAATCCTAAGAAAACTGCACATGGCAAAAAGGGAATGTGTTTCATCTAACCCCGCCAAAAGCTTAGGCCTGTTTCACACTTCCGTTTGTTTCCATCAGTCAAAATCAGCCGTTTTGCAAAAAATAACGGATCCGCCATTTTTTTTGGCGGATCTGTTTTTTTCCCATTGACTTGCATTAGCGGTGGATTTTGACGGATGGTCATCCGTTGGATCAGTTTTTTGACGGATCCGCCAAAATTGTGGCGTCCGCTTACTTGAGTGGACGGACAATGAAACGTTTTTTTGTCTGCACGGATCCACTTTTTTACACTGAGCATGCCCGGAAGTATTTCCTTTCCAGAAATTTAACCCCAAATCCCGTTCTGGCGGCAGGAAAAATTCTCTCTCTCTCCCTCTCTCTCTCTCCCTCTCTCTCCCTCTCTCTCCCTCTCCCCCTCTCTCCCTCTCTCTCTCTCCTTTTCCAGGCTGCAGTTCCTTTCAATTTCCGACTTCAGCGGATCCGTCAAAACAACGGTCCGGTGGCATACGTTGTGTCACAACGGAAACGCATCCGTCTTTTGCATTTTTTCACGGATTGCAACTGACAAAAAAATGGAAGTGTGAAAGAGGCCTTAGCGAACACATACCTGAAACTGATGTGTGAATGGGCCATAACTTGCAGGGCTACATTTAAAACACAAAAACAAAAAAACCCCACAAGCAAAACACTGACAGGCAATAATAATATGGTACAAATGACCGTCGTATGCAGTATGTTGCATAATACTGAGCTTTGCTATGAGTGGATATAATGTATACTGATGTAGTAAAGCTGAATTTGGCATGTGTCAAAGGCCTGTAAAGGCTGGTATGTCTTGCGGGAGTTCCTGCTTTATTTTCATCTCTATTTTTTTCATGTGGCAAAATGTAGAATATGCCAATCTGATGTACAAAATAAATCTGGTTTATTATTCCATAATTTTATATTTTAATCTTAGACTTCACACTTCTATATTACGGACAACTAAATCTTTCATGCCCTGCCATATACTGTCTTTGTGATTAAACATTTGTTACAAATACCTGTTATTAGGATGTGATATTTCCTGCATAGTGATTCATCTAAACATCCCGGTGTCCTTCTGTGGCCACAGGCTAGAGCTATGTAGCTCTTCACCTGACTGCTGGCATCCTCCTGTGCCACAAGCTAGAGATATGTAACTCTTCACCTGACTGCTGCTGTCCTCCTGTGGCCACAGGCTAGAGCTATGTACCTCTTCACCTGACTGCTGGTGTCCTCCTGTGGCCACAAGCTAGAGCTATGTAACTCTTCACCTGACTGCTGGTGTCCTCCTGTGGTCACAGGCTAGAGCTATGTAACTCTTCACCTGACTGCTGGTGTCCTCCTGTGGTCACAATCTAGAGCTATGTAACTCTCCACCTGACTGCTGGCTTCCTCCTGTGGCTACAATCTAGAGATATGTAACTCTTCACCTGACTGCTGGTGTCCTCCTGTAGTCACAAGCTAGAGCTATGTAACTCTTCACCTGACTGCTGGTGTCCTCCTGTGGCCACAGGCTAGAGCTATGTAATGCTTCACCTGACTGCTGGTGTCCTCCTGTAGTCACAAGCTAGAGCTACATAACTCTTCACCTGACTGCTGGTATCCTCCTGTGGCCACAGGCTAGAGCTATGTAACGCTTCACCTGACTGCTGGTGTCCTCCTGTGCTCACAAGCTAGAGCTATGTAACTCTTCACCTGACTGCTGGTGTCCTCCTGTGGCCACAGGCAAGAGATATGTAGCTCTTCACCTGACTGCTGGTGTGCTCCTGTGGCCACAAGCTAGAGCTATGTAACTCTTTACCTGACTGCCGGTGTCCTCCTGTGGTCACAAGCTAGAGCTATGAAACTCTTCACCTGACTGCTGGGGTACTCCTGTGGCCACAGGCTAGAGGTATGTAACTCTTCACCTGACTACTGGTGTCCTCCTGTGGCCACAGGCTAGAGATATGTAACTCTTCACCTGACTTCTGGCATCCTCCTGTGGTCACAAGCTAGAGCTATAGCTATGTAACCCTACACCTGACTGCTGGTGTCCTTCTGTGGTCACAAGCTAGAGCTAGGCAACTCTTTATCTGACTGCTGGTGTCCTCCTGTGGTCACAGGCTAGAATTATGTAACTCTTCACCTGACTGCTGGTGTCCTTCTGTGGCCACAAGCCAGAGATATGTAATTCTTCACCTGACTGCTGGTGTCCTCCTGTGGTCACAAGCTAGAGCTATGGAACTCTTTACCTGACTGTTGGTGTCCTCCTGCAGCCACAGGCTAGAGCTATGTAACTCTTCACCTGACTGCTGGCGTCCTCCTGTGGTCACAAGCTAGAGCTATAGCTATGTAACTCTACACCTGACTGCTGGTGTCCTCCTGTGGTTGTGGTACTTGCAGGTACGCAGGATGCAGTGACGAGTCGCAAGACGGTTTGGTGCTTTTTATAATAATGTTTATAGGCCTAGAGGTGACTATCCTCAGTCACAGCCCGACCAACAAAAGGGGTAACAAGGGTTGCCCTCGCAGTGGCTCAATACAAGCAAACACAAACAGAGTAGAACACAACTATGTCCGGCGAAAGCCGGTCACTATAGGGCCGCGGTATGGCCGACTACGGGTCCTTAACTATATAGTCAACTTAGCCATCCTGACGTCCCTTGGCGTCCTGGATGGTGGTTCTTCGGCGGAGCAGCCGCTGGGCCCAGCTACTGAAGAGTTGATGTAGTCTTCGAGCGTTCTGACCCTCCTGTGACACTGGGGCACCTCCGGCCCCGGAGGAGTCCTTGGACGAGCGGGCCGCGGCCCCCGGACTGGGGTAAGTGGTAGCAGTGCGGGGTGGCGAGTGGCAGGCCACCTGTGCAGCTAGCAGCTGTGACGGGGAATCCGTGGCAAGCAGAGGCTCGGCCCCTGCCACGGACCGGAGTGGGACAGTGGTGGCCGCCGACGGCACTGGACTTGCCGCGGCCACTGGTGAGAGCAGATGCGGGTGGCGGGAGACAGGCCGCAGCCGTGGGCTGGAGCGACGCAGCAACGACCGTGAGCGATCATGGGTAGGCTGCAGCCGCGGGCTGGGGCGAGGCGGCGGCGGCCGCGAGCTGAGATGAGGCGGGGCAGCAGGTCCCGGACGGTCATCTGGGTGCCATCCCTCTGCTGTCCTAGGTGAGCGTCTCCCCTGGCACTGGTGAGTCGCTTTGGCTCTCAGTTGCTCCCACGGGCTCCTGCTGCTTCTGTCCCGGTCTGCAGACTCATCGTGATTAGCACTCCCCGCCCCTTTTATACTGGCTCCTCCCCCAGCCCATCTGTCCATCTCAACGGTCCATCCCAGAACTCTGCCCCCTGGGAACAATTTCCCCGGAACCTAGATGACGGTCACCTTTGTTCCGGCCCGGACACTCGGTGGGGGCCGTTCTTCCCACATGGTCACAAGCTAGAGCTAGGCAACTCTTTATCTGACTGCTGGTGTTCTCCTGTGGTCACAGGCTAGAGCTATGTAACTCTTCACCTGACTGCTGGCATCCTCCTGTGGCCTCAAGCCAGAGCTATGGTCATATGCAGTATGTTGTATTATACTGAGCTTTGCTATGAGTGGATATAATGTATACTGATGTAGTAAAGCTGAATTTGGCATTTGTCAAAGGCCTTTAAAGGCTGGTATATGTCTTGCGGGAGTTCCTGCTTTATTTTCATCTCTATTTTTTTCATGTGACAAAATGTAGAATATGCCAATCTGATGTACAAAATAAATCTGGTTTATTATTCCATAATTTTATATTTTAATCTTAGACTTCACACTTCTATATTACGGACAACTAAATCTTTCATGCCCTGCCATATACTGTCTTTGTGATTAAACATTTGCTACAAATACCTGTTATTAGGATGTGATATTTCCTGCATTGTGATTCATCTAAACATCCCGGTGTCCTTTTGTGGCCACAGGCTAGAGCTATGTAGCTCTTCACCTGACTGCTAGTGTCCTCCTGTGGTCGCAAGCTAGAGCTAAGGAACTCTTTACCTGACTTCTGGTGTCCTCCTGCGGCCACAGGCTAGCGCTATGTAACTCTTCACCTGACTGCTGCTGTCCTCTTGTGGCCACAGGCTAGAGCTATGCAACTCTTCACCTGACTGCTGGTGTCCTCCTGTGGTCACAAGCTAGAGCTATGTAACTCTTCACCTGACTGCTGGTGTCCTCCTGTAGCCACAGGCTAGAGCTATGTAACTCTTCACCTGACTGCTGGTGTCCCCAGTGCCTCTTTTGATTAGTAGCCATAGGCACGACACAAGGTGATTGCTGTGGCGCACGGATGTAGACAAGTCAGCGATGCCAGCAGGTATGAGTAGGCAGAGCTCTAGTATGGAGGCCACCAACAGGGATTTTGTCACCTTCTGTGATGACATCTGCCTGAGATAGCCGAGTACAGTACTCCATAATCTACTCTCCACAACATTGAAAGAAAGAAATGTTCTGGATCAAAGGATGGAAAGACATGCTAATTATCTGCAGATAATGAAAAAATGAAAACAACATTTTCAAACAAGTCTGCCTACACAGCCTGGAGCGTGAGCGCTATGAGCAGACATCGCTGCACTTAGACACATTTGTTGGTAGCAATGAGGTTATTAATTGTCCTCTGAGGAAGGTTCTATCGCCTTGAATGCACTTGGGCAAATCATCAGGATCCACTGCTGGCAGCTCCTGTGTAATCACCAACCAATGACTTCCCAGATGTATGGAGACGCTGCAGTCAAAGTAACATGATTTGACTTTGTAGGATGCTCACAGTAGCATGAGCCACATCCCAGCATTGTTTTGTTGTTTAAAAGCAGCTCCTGTGACACTTTGGTTAAATGGCCATACAAATGGGTACACAACCAAATTAATGTACTGCTGCATGGTTAGGCTACTTGGAACGGAGCTGGAAGGTTAGGGTTTTGCTCTTATGATGGCCTGATAGTTGGGTATGAGCGTGTTCCCCAATCATTAGCACTTTTAAAAGCAGAATTAGTCCATGAGTGACCTTCACCTGACTCCAGGACCCCATTCTCAGAATCTCAGAATCAGCAGGGGTCTTGATGGTTGGACTTCTAGTTGTCGCACACTTATCCTTTGAATGGTTGATAAGTAGAGTTGAGCGATACCGTCCGATACTTCAAAATATCGGATCGGAATGGATCGGCCGATCTTTAAAAAAAGTATCGGTATCGCCGATGCCGATACCGGAAGTCCCATTCAAGTCTATGAGACTACCGGTATCGGAATTGGAAAAACCCTTTCCTGCCCTTGTACAGCCTCTCGGGGGTCTGTACGGGCCTTCCGGGGGTCTCTGCCGGCCTGCCGGGGGGCTGTGCCGGCCTGCCAGTGGGCTGTGCGGACTGCCCGGGGTCTGTACCGGCCTGCCGGTGGTCTGTGCAGGCTCCGGGGGGCTGTGCACCCTGTGGGGGTCTGTACCGGCCTGCCGGGGGTTTGTGCAGGCTCCGGTAGTCTGTGCAGGCATCGTCCGATGGGACTACAAGTCCCATCGGGCGATGCCTGCTACCATGACAGTGATTGACACATTAGCCAATGATGGGACAGTAGTAGTCCCATCATCCGGCTAATGTGTTAAATGTAAAAAAAAAAAAAAAAATACTACATACATACATACTACATGCATGCTACATACATACTACATGCTACATACATACTACATATATACTACATGCATGCTACATACATACTACATGCTACATACATACTACATACATACTACATACATACTACATGCATGCTACATACATACTACATACATACTACATGCTACATACATACTACATATATACTACATGCATGCTACATACATACTACATGCTACATACATGCTACATGCATGCTACATACATACTACATGCATGCTACATACATACTACATGCTACATATATACTACATGCATGCTACATACATGCTACATACATACTACATACTACATACATACTACATACATACTACATATATACTACATGCATGCTACATACATACTACATGCTACATACATACTACATACATACTACATATATGCATCATACATACTACATGCTACATACATGCTACATACATACTACATATATGCATCATACATACTACATGCTACATACATACTACATACTACATATATGCATCATACATACTACATGCTACATACATACTACATACATACTACATGCTACATACATACTACATACATACTACATATATACTACATGCATGCTACATACATACTGCATGCATGCTGCATACATACTACATGCTACATACATACTACATGCTACATACATACTACATACATACTACATACATACTGCATGCATGCTACATACATACTACATGCTGCATACATACTACATGCTACATACATACTACATATATACTACATGCATGCTACATACATACTACATGCTACATACATACTACATACATACATACTACATGCATGCTACATACATACTACATACATACTACATGCATGCTACATACATACTACATGCTACATACATACTACATACATACTACATGCATGCTACATACATACTACATGCTACATACATACTACATATATACTACATGCATGCTACATACATACTACATGCTACATACATACTACATACATACTACATGCATGCTACATACATACTACATGCTACATACATACTACATACATACTACATGCATGCTACATACAATACATTCATACAATACATACATAGACATACAGTACATATAACATAGAGAAACATACTTACCAATACTTGTCACATTGTTCCCCGAAGCCATTGTCTTTTACGGAATAAATATTAACATAACAAACCACAAAAATACTCACCCATGATCCGAAGCAGTCCACGAGTGTGTCCCACGACGATCTTGGGTAGAGAACTGCAGCATCAGCTGATGCTGCCGCTCTCTACGGGCTGCAGGAAACCAATGACGGAAGGTAGGTATCCTTCCGCACTGTATTCCTCCGCCACTTAAAAAAAAAAGTCCCTAGTCTCACTTTATGGTAAAAGCTGTGTGGGAAAAAAAAAAAGTCCCTAGTCTCACTTTATGGTAAAAGCTGTGTGGGAATTTCCCACACAGCTTTTACCATAAAGTGAGACTAGGGACTTTTTTTTTTAAGTGGCGGAGGAATACAGTGCGGAAGGATACCTACCTTCCGTCATTGGATTCCTGCAGCCCGTAGAGAGCGGCAGCATCAGCTGATGCTGCAGTTCTCTAAACAAGATCGTCGTGGGACACACTCGTGGACTGCTTCGGATCATGGGTGAGTATTTTTGTGGTTTGTTATGTTAATATTTATTCCGTAAAAGACAATGGCTTCGGGGAACAATGTGACAAGTATTGGTAAGTATGTTACTCTATGTTATATGTACTGTATGTCTATGTATGTATTGTATGAATGTATTGCATGTAGCATGCATGTAGTATGTATGTAGTATGTATGTAGCATGTAGTATGTATGTAGCATGCATGTAGTATGTATGTAGTATGTATGTAGCATGTAGTATATATGTAGTATGTATGTAGCATGTAGTATGTATGTAGCATGTAGTATGTATGTAGCATGCATGTAGCATGTAGTATGTATGTAGCATGCATGTAGTATATATGTGGTATGTCTGTAGCATGTAGTATGTATGTGGCATGCATGTAGCATGTAGTATGTATGTAGCATGCATGTAGTATGTATGTAGTATGTATGTAGCATGTAGTATGTATGTAGCATGCATGTAGTATATATGTAGTATGTATGTAGCATGTAGTATGTATGTAGCATGCATGTAGTATGTATGTAGTATGTATGTAGCATGCATGTAGTATGTATGTAGCATGTAGTATGTATGTAGCATGCATGTAGTATATATGTAGTATGTATGTAGCATGTAGTATGTATGTAGCATGCATGTAGTATGTATGTAGCATGTAGTATGTATGTAGCATGCATGTAGTATATATGTGGTATGTATGTAGTATGTATGTAGTATGTATGTAGTATTTATTTTTTTTTTTTTAACATTTAACACATTAGCCGGATGATGGGACTACTACTGTCCCATCATTGGCTAATGTGTCAATTACTGTCATGGTAGCAGGCATCGCCCGATGGGACTTGTAGTCCCATCGGACGATGCCTGCACAGACCCCCGGACATCAGCACAGCCCCCCGGCAGGCCGGCACAGCCCCCCGGCAGGCCGGTACAGACCCCCACAGGGTGCACAGACCACCGGCAGGCCGGCACAGCCCCCCGGCAGGCCGGCAGAGACCCCCGGAAGGCCCGAAATGACGGCGCATCATGATGCGCACACACCGCGCATCATGATGACGTCATTTCGGCTGTCAATCAACTTTGAACTTCCGATTCCGATGCCCGATATTGAAAAAATATCGGATGTCGGTATCGGAATTCCGATACAGCAAGTATCGGCCGATACCCGATACTTGCGGTATCGGAATGCTCAACTCTATTGATAAGTTGCTATGGTGGGCCAACATCTGAAAATGTCCTAGTGTTTTGTGTTTACAGTTCCATTGCAAACCTGTGTGTATACATGGTGACAGACAACATTTATGTACTGTTTTATCCTGTAGCCATACTTTTCATTTTTGTTTTAATCTGCCACACAAATATTGCTCCATTATCCTTGCCATAGCAATTCCCCTGATAGTGTTTAAGTAAAAGTGTGATGTCAGATTTATATAATTAATGCATTCTCAATCTGTTAGCTCAGCCTTAATTGTCAGAGAGAGAACATTATTAGATTTCTCCTAGCATCTGGACAGAATTCACTGTTCCTGAGGCTAATTGGCTCATAAAAGATGGCATAGACTACTGCTTAGTGGCGTCCTTAGACTACATTTTACCTAACCATTATATTTTGTAGTAGTACACAACCTAATTATAAAAGAAAAAATAACTGGTCATAACTAATTAATTTATTTAATTAATTTAATTTATTATTACTGACACGGGCAAGTGTGACACTATGCTTTATATTAATGCAATACTGTTTTATTTTATTGACTAAAGGGCCTTTTACACATAGTGATATCGCTAGCGATATCGCTAAAGCGTCACCGATTTTGTGACGCAACAGCGATATCGCTAGCGATCTCGCTACATGTGACACTTACCTCCGACCGACCCCCCTCGCTGGATATCGCTGATCGTGCGAGAACGTCCTGGGCCATTTAATTCTCGCTGTAGTCCCACTGGCGCCGACGAGCGACGCATGGACGCAGGCGAAAGACATCATCATTGCTGCCGTCTGATAGGTAACGACCGCCGAGCATCGCTGCGTCGCTGGTGAGATCTGCCTGTTTGGCAGCTCACTAGGGACCCTTTAGCGATGCACAAGCGATCCTGACCGGGTCGTATCGTTGTTGGCATCGCTTAATGTGACAGGACCTTTAATCGGGTTGTCCTGGCACAACATACTGACCTAACTTTGTGATAGTGTGGTAAGGCCCGGATTGGGGCGTGGTCCACTGCTTACCGCGAACAGACGACACATACATGAAACGGAAGCAGATTTCGTGTACAACAGGTCCGAGTTTATTGGCCGTCATCCTGACGACCGTAGCAATACACCGCAGCACCTTCACAGCTCTCCGTATTCAGGCCCAGGTACCTGCACCTTCCTTCTGTCGTAGTGACGTTCCTCACGGCTCTTTCACTGGGGCTGCCCTAGGTCTATCTACCGCCAGCGCTTCACCAGTCCGAGATCATCGTTCATTTGGTACCCCCCGGGGCCTCGTCTGTTCTGCGGTTCTTCATGTCGGGGCCACCCCCCGACTGTCTTTTCTCCTCAGTCCCCTGGTCGAGCTCTCCACTGCTGTCCGTTCTCCTTCACTGTCTCTTCTCCTCCTGAGCTCCTCCCGGGACTGGAACTCTCTGGAACCCTCTCCTGTCCTGTTTATCTCCCTCCTTGGGAAATCCCCTCCTGGGTTCCTGTTTCCCCGCCCCCATGACTAAGCAGTTTCTAAAGCCGTAAGCTGCTCTCAAATCCTGTACTCACGCTCCCCCCTGCCATCTTGTGGTCAAACTTAGGTACTGCACTCCTATTCCATTTTCCCCCAGCTGTTTCCCTTCTATTATTATAAACGTCCATCTACAGTGCACCCAGCATCCCTTCTTCCTACAGACAAGTCCGTCCGTCAGGTCACCTTCCCTACAATAGGACATGAATATGAGATTGGTCGGGTCTGACACCAGGATCCATCATCAATCAGCTGAAGTTTGACTCTACAATCTCCAGATGTAAACACTTGGACTGTAACTGCAATGTGCAGCTTCATTCAATGTGAATGTGACGCTAGTCACTTCTCACAGCCTAGCCGTGGGTCAGAATAGTCAAGGAGTCCAGGGTCCGAAGCCAGTACACATAAACAGAAGGAAGAGACAAAAGCGTGGTCAGGTAACATTTCGAGGTCAGAGTACCGGGAGGATAACCGTTCATAGCAGAAGGGGTTAAATAGACAGAACGAAGTCCAAGGTCAGGCAATGAAAAATTAAGCATACAGAACTCAAGGCACAGCAGAAACAAACCACACTTAGCTGAATGTACGTCTAGCAGAGATCTGGGAGAAACAGCTCAGTTAAGCAACATGGCAATCACCTGGGATAATGAACACAAGGAGACATCCGATGCCTTCGAGTCTCAGATTGGATAGTTGAGCTGTCAATCAGCATACTGATAGCTCAGCACGCCCCTGTACCAGATTGGATGGCTGAGCTGTCAGTAACTGCATCCCAGACACACTGGGGGGTGTAACCCTGACAGGGTAGTGTCTGCTGCCTGGTACTGTTCAGCAGCTTTTATCAAAATAATAGAATGTTTTCTGTACCATCCAGCCAGGGCAAATAACCGCGTATAAATCATCAATTTATTGTGCCTGGATAACCCCTTTAGGGCCCGCAAAAACATTAGACAAAGGTGGGTCAGCAAACAGTCGTTCAGTGGCTGTTAGAAAAAAAAAAAGAATGCAGGATTTTTGGGCAATGATGCATCGGCTCTTGTGATTGGCCACAACATGCCCAGTATTTTGCAGGATGAAAAACATTTGGTGGCACGCTAGAGGTTGAGGGTATGTGCACACGTTGCGGATTCTGCGGCGGATCCGCAGCAGATTTGGCCCTGCGGATCCGCGGCAGTTTCTGCTGCATTGTACAGTACCATTATTTTCTATGGAAAATGAAAAACGCAGTGCACATGCTGTGGATTTTTCTGCGCGGATTTGCCGCGGTTTCAAATCCGCAGCATGTCACTTCTTTGTGCGGAATCCGCAGTGGTTTTACACCTGCTCTATTGTACAGGTATCAAACAGCAGGCTAATTCGCAGATAAAACGCAGGTCTTTTGACCTGCGGATTTAACTGCGGAATTTGCAAAATCCGTGCAGAAAAATCCGCAGCACAATCCACAACGTGTGCACTTACCCTGAAACAATTGTTGATTCAACTGAGGAAGCAAACAACCATTTGTTGTGGCCGAAATCTTCTGATTGAGATGCCTTTTCAGTGATGTGTAGGGGCTGTAAGGTGCAATTTATGTCGAAACAGGAAATAATATCAGTAAGGTCTAATATGTTAACGAGAAGGATAGGAGGTTGATCCAGCTTCTGATCCACAACTCAAATCGATATAGTTAAAAACATGAAGTCTTTATTTTCAAGGCTAAAAATATATCCAAAATAATGAAAAACATCAATGGCTCTGACGTGCCCCAAAGGCCATGGGATACTCGGCGCCGGGCCCGTTAAATTCAATGGGAAATGTCACAGTGGCAGTGACCCGGTCCGTGACCTCAGGCGGTCATGTAAAAGGGGTTGAATTGAATGGGGATAAAGTTTATGCAGTGATTCGTGACGCCACCTGTGGTTTCTGGTCAGTTTGACCAGCGCTGCAGTGTTGCTTCTCTGGGACAGATGTTGTGGTGCAGCAATGATGTTGAGCTCTCCACAGGTAGAGCTGTGGTCCCAGGGTAGTAGAGATGAGTTGGTAGATGTTGAGGTAGTGTAGAAAGGAAGATGTAGCGGTGCTGGACAAGAGGCGCAGAAAAAATATGGAGGACACAGTGCATGTAGTTCAATGGGCTTTATTCACAGTTCTGGCATGGACAGAGGCCCGCTTCGGTGCTGTGTCCTCCAGGTGAGGGGTCCAGCTAACTTCCAGATAAGATGAAATGCACGTTTCTAGTCTTCCCTGTCAGTGTGTGCCTTTCCTGGCCGTCTCCAAACAATATGCTGCTTTTCCCACCTTACTTCCACTCCAGCACTTCACAGTTATCGTTCTGGGCCAGCAGCTGCGAATCCTGTTCAGACAACGCCTCACCATTTCTGTGACTCTATATAGCCACCTTTCCAGTCGGACTAACTGCGGTAGGGGCGATGGTCCATAAAGTAACCAAAGCTATCGGCTTGCTAGTGGCACCCAAAGGAATGCGATCTAGGCTAGGGGCCTTTCCCTTCCATGCTTGGGAATGGTAGGAGGGGCATAGGGAAAAAAGGAATGGAAAGACCAGACACGTTTTGAACGCAAGGAGCATTCTTAGACGTGGTTTGAACACTAATATATACCTTCTCACACTAATATGTTAACGCCTTGTTGCCTCCAATGCATTTTTTTTACAGATGTTCATAATGGATTTTAATATAAGCTTTTACAATGCTCCAGAATAGCAGCTCTTTAATCAGACACAGCAAGGCACCCACAAGGGAAAGCAGAAATAGTATTTTATGGCTTCTGCTTTCCCAATCTCTCTACACAGTGCTAACATGACTGTTATGTATGCAATATAGGCAGTGATATGTTCCCCAATCACCCACATGATTTCTGGGTGACAGGAAAGATTATGCAAAAATCACTTAAAAAAGTAATCGTGATGTAGCCATTTGTAGTAATTAAAAAATATCTCAAATTTGCACTGAACCACAACAGCTTGTATACAGAGGTCAAAGGGTTTTATATCTTTTAAATAATGTAATGTAGTAATAAATAGTGCATACTTTCCTTTTGGAGCACGGCTTGTTGCAAAAGCCGCTGGTGAGGCATTCATCTCCCTGTGCGCCCGATGTGAGTCCAGGCTGGGTGTATTAGGCTATGTGTGCATGTTGAGTATTTGCTTGCAGACATTTCTGCATCTCTTGGCAGGAAAAACACTGCAGAAAAAATGTGTGGGTTTTTTTTCCATGTTTTTGGGGCATCATTTTTTGTATGCGTTTTTGTACCGCAATGATTGCTTTTTTGAGCTAAATAAAGATATTTAAAAAAAAAAAGTTTTGTGATGTAATTTCTTGGTTCAACACCACTTTTTTCATTCTGATGAAGTAGTAGGGCTTGGTTTCAGTAGCTGTCATTGACTCCTAGCTCTAGGCTTAGTAATGAAACGGTGTCAGCCCAACACTCTCATTACTAAGCCAAGTAAACTCACACACAAACACACACATTGTATCCAACCTAGAGTGTCATGCCCGTCATGTCTGTTATGCTGCATGACCCCTGGAGCAGTGTGCACGTGCACCTCACTGTTATGCCTGTCATGTCTGTTATGTTGCATGACCCCTGGAGCAGTGTGCACACGCATCTCACTGTTATGCCTGTTGGGTCTGTTATGCTGCATGGCCCGTGGAGCAGTATGCACGCGCACCTCATCTCATGGCTGCCTGCCGTTGCTGGTGCGCACTCGTGCTCTACCTCATGGCTACGCGCCATTGCTTGTGCGCACATGTGCTTCATCTCATGGCTGTGCGCCATCTCTAGTGTGCACACGTACCTCACCATGGCTGCATGCCATTGCTGTGCACATGTGTGCTTTACCTCATGGCTGTATGCCATTGCTGTGTGCGCGCCCGTCTCTGCTCTGCCTGTTGTGGTCCTCTCTATGGTCCAGGAGGACCTGATCCAGCAATCCTCTCTATAGTCCTGGAGGACCTGACCATGTGATCCTCTCTATGGTCCAGGAGGGCCTGACCCAGTGATCTGCTCTATGGTTCTGGAGGATCTGACCCAGAAGTTCCCCCTTATGGTCTGACCCGGAAGTCCAGGTGCTAATGCCCTATATGAGACCGCCCCTTCCTGTGGTCGGGGCCTGAGTATCGTGTTGCTTCCCTGCTCTTCTGTTCGGTCTGCTCGGTTGCTCCCTGTTTTCTGTACCCCTGCACTCTGCCCTGTTGTGCTTCTTCGCACACGCTCTGTGCTTGTACTTCGTCTGGTGTCCTGTGCTTGTCTTTGTCCTGTACTTTGTCTGGTGTCAAGTCTTCGTCTGGTGTCCTGTACCTGGTCCTGTATCTAGCCTTGTGTGCTTTCTCTGTATTCTGTCTTATTGTGCTCCTTTAGCACAAGCTCTGCTCCTTTCCTACTCTCTGTCCTATCATGCTGTCATGCACAAGCTTGTTCTGTACTATGCCTCGCCGTGCTATCTGTATGCATCTTGGCCATGTACTCTGTCTTGAGCTTTATCTTTGCATTCTGTCTTTCGGTGCTCCCTTAGCACTAGCCCTTGTCACGTCGCCGTTGGACTTGGTGGCTGGTGCTGCGGCCTCGGTCTCTGGGAGGCGCTGGACTCTTTCGACTGGTGGTGCTGGTGATAGGAGGGCTATATCCTCATATGGTCCCGCTCCTTTGACGCATGCCTCTGTCGTTAGTCATTGCAAAGTATTGAGGGAAGGAGACATGGTTAATTTACAGCAAATACAACCAGAGGAAAGTTACATGACATATTATACAAAATACAGGACAGGGCAAAACTACAAATCATGCTCTGTGCTTGTACTTCGTCTGGTGTCCTGTGCTTGTCTTTGTCCTGTACTTTGTCTGGTGTCAAGTCTTCGTCTGGTGTCCTGTACCTGGTCCTGTATCTAGCCTTGTGTGCTTTCTCTGTATTCTGTCTTATTGTGCTCCTTTAGCACAAGCTCTGCTCCTTTCCTACTCTCTGTCCTATCATGCTGTCATGCACAAGCTTGTTCTGTACTATGCCTCGCCGTGCTATCTGTATGCATCTTGGCCATGTACTCTGTCTTGAGCTTTATCTTTGCATTCTGTCTTTCGGTGCTCCCTTAGCACTAGCCCTTGTCACGTCGCCGTTGGACTTGGTGGCTGGTGCTGCGGCCTCGGCCTCTGGGAGGCGCTGGACTCTTTCGACTGGTGGTGCTGGTGATAGGAGGGCTATATCCTCATATGGTCCCGCTCCTTTGACGCATGCCTCTGTCGTTGGGCATCGCCGTGTTTCTCCTGTGGGTGATGGTGGTGACAGAGAAGGGGACCCTGCGCAGGCATCTGGTGGGTGCAGGCTTCGCTCTTCTGTCAGAGGTGAAGTGGTTGTTGCGAGTCATGCATCGCCATCTGGCCTGGTTCTGGGGGTGGTCCAGATTAGGTCATCAGGCTGTGAGCCTATGAGAGGTAGCCGTGTGTGACGGGAGTATTCTCCAGAGCAAGGAGGGACAGCAGGCCTGGGAATAATCCAACAGATTTATTGACCAAAAAACAGGAACAACACGAAGGTAATTTGCAGAGTCCCAAAATAAGTCCACAGGAAACTGATTCGGGGGCACCTCCCGACAATCCTTGTGCCAGATCACAAAACCATAGTCCTTTAAGAGTCCCAGAAATCCACCACGATCACACAGAGGCCGAAGCTTCCTCAGACAGCCTCGTCCTTCTCTTTTGAATCAGATCTTTTTTTATTAAACATTCAGGAATCAATACAGAAAGAATATGACATCTTATATAGCTAGTAAAAATTACATTGAGAGCAGATATTATTTAAAGGGTAAAACTCTTCCTGTGTAAGAATAAATAAAAAGAAGAAATCTCAAAACACAGATATTTGCATAAAATTGAGCCTATAAACAACATGGCTCCACAAATAAACAAAAATCAAAATTATACATCAGTGCCTCATTTCAGCGGGAAAACCATCCCCGCCAGCCGCGCCACTCCGCATCATATTTCGCCCCCCCCGCATATCAGGTCCAATCCACCCCAGCCCCCTCCCACCGCGCCACTCAAAATCTACTTCGCCACAAAGGGCACTAGACTTTATTTTCACCCCCAAGCATCCCCTCATCGCAAGCACAACAGCAACTGGTCCAACATCGCATCCCGTACCAGTGCGCCCGAGGGGAGACCCGGTGACTCCATCCATGGCTACCAAATTTTGTAAAACTTTCTTAATGCTTTTCTTTTTAAATAAGCCCCCTTTCCAATCTGATGACATTATTTAGTTTATTTTTAAGCTCTGACAATGTTGGTGGCATAGGATCCAACCAATGATATGCAAGTATCTTTCTTGCCTGATACAGGATGCGTGCTATTCCCAGGGCCACTGCAGAGTCCGGGTCAACCCCCTCCTCCCACAAATTCAACAAACATAGACGAGGTGACGGTCGTATTGTGATATGGTATACTTGGGCTATGAGTCCCAGGGTCTGCCTCCAGAAATCCCCAATGTGCCCGCACTCCCACATAACATGCATCAAGTGGGCATCATCCTGCCCACACCTAACACATTGTGTATTGGGCCTAAGTCCCATTTTAAATAATAAATAATGTTTTATATACCCTGTGAATGAGATATATTTGCGAAAGCCGCTGGCACTCAGAAACCGCCATTTTAGGGACCTGTTCTAGAATATCGGACCACTGGTCCTCCGTCAGGGGGCCAACGTCCCGTTCCCACTTATTCTTAGCAGCAGTCAGTGGATATGTCTCCAGATGGGCAGGCAATAATCTTTTATATAATTCAGAGATAAGTCCCCTAGAAGACTCAGATGTAAGCAGCATATGTAGTGTTTGATTATGTGTCACTATCACCGGATTTGTCCTTCTCTGTTTTTCCAATGCATGTCTTAGCTGTAAGTACTGATAAAAGAAGACGTGCGGGAGGTGAAATTCTGTTCTCAATTGTTCAAAACTCTTAAGAGTATTATTTTGCAAAATTTGTGACACCAGATAAATCCCTTTATCTTCCCATCTTCCGAACCCCACCAGCTTTTTGATCTCTTGCAAATCCGGATTTCGCCACAATGGCCACAATTCCGTAGGCCCATTTATCTTCAAAAGAGACTTACCCCTATCCCACACCCTGAAAATCATAGCCAACGTGGGGTATCGTGCCCCATTTATCTGCCGTCTTCCCACCTCCAACCGGCACCCTGGATATTTCCATACCGATCCTTCCCTCACAATATCACCACCATTGTCACACGCCCTGTCTCTACCCCAACCCTTAAGATGTTGCATCTGGGATGCCATAAAGTATATGAATGGGTTTGGCACCGCCAATCCTCCCTCCTCCTTCCCTCGCTGCAGTATCTCCAAGCGAATCCTAGCCTGTTTTTTCTTCCAAATTAATTCCCGGAATAATGTATTTATTTTTGCAAAAAAGTCCCTACAGATCCACACCGGAGAATTATGTATCAAATATAATAATTGTGGCATCATTACCATTTTGATTAAGTTAGATCTACCAATATTCGACAACGGCAGGCGACACCAAGTATGTACTTTTGCTCTAAATCGCTGCAACAGGGGCTCCAGATTCAGAGCCCGAAAATCCTTCGGGGCAGGACTAACAATTATACCCAGATACTTAAACCTCCGAACTACAGGGACCGGTATCTGCAAATCTGAGAAATCCGCCGGGAGAGGGTCTATCGGCATTAAAGCTGATTTGGACCAATTAATCCGAAGACCAGACCTCAGCCCAAATTCTCGAATGACCTCCATTGCCGGCAAAATCGAGGAATGTACCTTATCTAAATATAGAAGTAAATCATCCGCGTACAATGATATCCTCAACTCCACAGTTCCACATCTGAATCCCATTATTTCTCTGGACTTCCGAATTGCAACTGCCAATGGCTCCACCGCAGTAGCAAATAGCAAGGGCGAGAGCGGGCACCCCTGTCTAGTACCTCTCCCAAGAGGAAAAGACTCAGAGACCCTGCCATTAGCCCCAACCTTCGCCACCGGCGAGCCATATAACAGCCTCACCCAATTTATAAATCTGTGTCCAAAGCCCATTTTCCGAAGTACCGCCCACAAAAAACCCCACTCCAGACTATCGAACGCCTTAGCGGCGTCTAAGGACAAAATTGCTCTTCCCCCCAACTCCCCAGAACTATGTTGAATCCCCAAGTATAGTTTCCTAAGGTTCATAGATGTGGCTCTGCCTGGGATAAATCCCGTCTGATCCTTCTGTATAACAGATGAGATAACTCGGGACATTCTATTGGCGAGTACCTTGGCCAATAATTTAACATCTGTTGATAATAGGGAAATCGGGCGATATGAATCCGGAACCTCTGGATCCTTTCCGGGCTTTAATATTAAAACTATCAAAGCTTCCCTCATAGATGGCGGGAGGACCCTCTGCCTTTCAGCCTCTTCAAATACCTTAAGTAGCTTAGGTAGCAGTAAGGGTGCATAGGTTTTGTAAAACTCGCCAGGCAGGCCATCCATTCCTGGAGCCTTTTCATTTTGCATCTGACCAAGCGCCTCCTCCAACTCCTCCAACAGGATGTCTCGATCCAATGAATCCCTATCGCTATCAGCCAATGCAGGGAGAGAGAGAGCATCCAGGTACTGCTCAATCTCAGTCTCCGTGAGACTGCAATCTGATGTGTATAGTCGCATATAATACCTCCTTATCTCACTCACTATGTCCGCACTGTCTGTCACAAGACCACCCGAGTCCGTTTTTAGCCTATTGATATATGAAGATCCGTCCTGTGCTCTAATGACCGTGGCCAATAAATGTCCTACTCCCTCCCCCTCTATAAAATATTTTTGTTTGAGGAAATAACGTTTATTTGCTGCCGCCGACATGAGGCTTTCCCTGAGCGACCCCTGTGCCTTCTCCAAAGCTTTTTTAGTTTCCTCTGTCGGGTTGAGTATCACCGCAGCCTCCGCAACAGACACCTCCTGGATCAGACTCTGGGTGTAGCGTCTATTTTGGCTTTTCCGTGTGCATATTTCTCTAATATATAAGCCCCTGACATAGGCTTTCATGGAATCCCAGACTATGTGTGATGATGCAGAGTACTCATTAAGTTGAAAATATTCTAGAATGGCATCATGCAAAGATCCCCCTATAAGCTGGATCCAGAAGGGATTAAGCTTCCAGATAGGTCTAGATAGGGTGAGGGGGTGTCCCCATGAAAGTGTGACATGTAGCGGCGAGTGATCAGATACACTTCTAGGCAGGTAGGCCACCCCTCGTACATATGGGGTCATGAGTGTATTCCCAATGGCCAGGTCTATCCGTGACATAGCGTGGTGGGAGCTAGAGTAGCAGGAAAACTGTCTGGCTGTGGGGTTTCGGACACGCCAAAGATCTACCATACCCAGCTCCACTAATGTTCTAGCAAATGAGGTTGAGGCTGCATCTTCTGATATGTTTCCCGAATGCAACTTATCCAAATAGGGATGCAAATATGTATTAAAATCTCCTATTAGAAGAGTCGGCGCAGGGGGAAAGGAACCCAAAATAGACAAGATTCTTTTTACTGGTTCGACTGAATAGGGCGGGGGGGATGTACATGGCAACCAAAATAAATTGTATACCGTATAACGTGCAAAGCAAACATACAAATCTGCCCCCAGGGTCAACCACTGATTTAGTACATGAGAAGGGGATGGACCTGTGCACCAGCACACTGACACCCCGCGCATGGGTCGAGTACGTGGAATGATATTCATGTGAAACCCATCCCTTTCTTATCCAATGAATATTATCTTTCACCATGTGGGTCTCAGACATACACAGGATAGCCGGGAGAAATTTCTGCATATTAGTAAATATAGCACATCTCTTATTTGCATCCCCGAGCCCCCTAACATTCCACGCTACAATATTAAGTGATATCGCCATAAGAGCAGACTAAAAAATGAGAAATCGGAGCATACTCCACTCCCGAGGGAGAGAGGCAATCTCCACCATCCCTCAGTACAATGAATTGGGTGACACGGCTGACGCACATCACATCCCACAGAACAATTAGGGAATACAACAACAAACGAAAAAAACAAAGGAGGGAGAGGGAGCACTGCACACCAGTGCACAGCGCCCCTACCCCCAAACACAAGTGTAACTTGCACATTTCTCTCAAATAGAGAGAATCAGGGCTAGAAAACTCGCCCAGAGTCCATGCAAGGAGAAGGGTCCACAGCTTGTCACTGTAACAAGTGTCCACAGCAATCCGGTCAGCTCCGGCCCTGAATCCGAAATGGAATGAACAGTAGTAATTATACCAGCATAGCGTCCTAGACAAAAAGGAGTAACAACACCTGGTGGCGAAAAAAGGGAGAACTTCAAGTATTCTTCCTCCTCATGGACCTCTCATTAATATCCAGCCAGGACAGCGCCATTCCCGCCGTATCAAAAAAGTGCGTTTCTCCATTCACATCAATCCGCAGTCTAGCAGGGTACATCATGGAATATGTCACCTGTAAGTCACGTAGGCGTTTTTTAATCTCAATAAATTGCGCCCTTTTACGCTGCACCTCCAGGGAAAAATCAGGGAAAATGGAGACTTTCCTCCCATTAATAGCAAGTTCCTTAATGTCTCTGGATCTGCGCAGGATAGCATCTCTATCTTTAAAGTGTAGGAGCTTGAGCAAGATGGGACGCGGGGGTGCTCCAGGCGGGGGGGCACGCGTAGGGACCCTGTGTGCTCTCTCAATAGTAAAGAATGGGGACAAAACATCTTTACCAAAGGTGTCCATTAGCCATTTTTCAAAAAAGCCCAGTGAGTCAGTCCCCTCCGTCCTCTCCGGAACCCCCACCAGTCGCAGATTACTTCTACGGGAGCGGTTCTCTAAATCATCCACCTTGTTCAGCAGTATTGTAATATTTTGCGTGGCTTTTCCCAGCTCCCGTGTTATTGGTGGCAATTTATCCTCCGTCGCACCAACACGCTCCTCCAGTTCCCCCACTCTGGCAGTCACCCCCCGCAGCTCTTGTTTAATACAGGCCATGTCCTTGGTGACAATCTCCATTTGATTACTTAGAGTGGCCAGTGTGGTATTGCAGGAGTTAATTGCTGCGAGGATTTCTCCCAGCGTGGGCTCAGCAGTCACAGACTCCGGCTGCTCCCCATCCCCCACTCCTTCCTCCTCCAGCACAGGCCCCTGTGTCTGCACGTGTCGGGCTGAAGGGGGGCCCAGTTTACTCACTGTTCCCTCCCTGGAGAGATGATCCTCCAGCTCCATGCTGCAGCCAGCGTCTGCCTCAGTCTGTGCACTGGGCGATCGAGCAGCAGCAGGAGGCACCCTTGCATATCGTTCCAGCCTGCCAGCAGCTCCCATCGCTGCACTACCGGCCGACTTGTTGTTTGCTGGCGCCATCCTGGATGTAGCAGAGGCGCGCCCCGGCGTCTCCTTATCTTTTTTACTGCTGCGGTTCGACATGGCCCAAGGATCCTCCGCTGTCTAGACGCCCAGGGAGATATTGCAGCCCTCCAGGTCAGTGGGACTCGTCAGCAGTGCCGGTAATCAGGATTTATTGTCGGATCCGGGCAGGAGCTCTCTCACTCCACGTCCTCCCTACATGAGGTCCAGGCCACTCGTCCTTCTCTTTTAGCATCCAACTCACATCTGATCTTAAAGCAAGAATGTATTGTCAGGGCTCCTGGGATCAGTCCATCTGAAGGGGGGTAGGGGTCACACCTACTATTCAATGGTTTGGTCCATCAGAAGATTCTAGAAATGTAAGGGCTCCACTGAGTCTACAGGATGTGTATTGTAGGTTATCTTCTGCTTAGGAAAACAATAGCCAAAGTTCCACTAGCTGTTGACACAAGCCTAAATTAGATTATGGTCCAGGTACATCACAAGACATTGCAAAGTATTGGGGGAAGGAGACATGGTTAATTTACAGCAAATACAACCAGAGGAAAGTTACATGACATATTATACAAAATACAGGACAGGGCAAAACTACAAATCAAGACAATCCCTTCCCCTCCCAATTTGTGTACGTACTAGGGACCTCTACAGGTCACTGGTTAAGTACACACAGGCATGGCTGACAGGACTCAGGGCTCCTCCTGCCTGGACAGTCCATCTGCATTTTGGTGTTGGCTGCCTCTTCTATACTGTATGGTAAAGTTATAGGGCTGCAGAGCCAGGCTCCATCGTAGTAAGCGTCCATTGTCCCCAGAGACTCTGTTCAGCCAGGTGAGGGGATTGTGATCAGTAACCACAGTGAATTCTCATCCATACAGATACGGCCTTAGTTTCCTTAGTTTCCTAAGGGCCCACACTACAGCCAGACATTCTTTTTCAACAGTTGCATAGGCCACTTCTCGGTCCAGCAGTTTCCGGCTGAGGTAGGCAATGGGGTGCTCGTCCCCAGCTGCATTCACCTGGCTGAGGACAGCTCCCAGTCCATAAGCAGAGGCGTCCGTCTGCACAATGAATCTCCTCTTGTAGTCTGGAGCAGCCAGAACAGGGTCACAGACCAGAGCGTCCTTCAGCTGGTTAAAAGCCTCATCACAGGCTGGAGTCCAGATCACCAGCCGGGGCATCGTTTTCTTGGTCAGGTCGGTAAGAGGCTTGGCCACAGTGCTGAAATGAGAAACAAATTTTCGGTAATAACTGGCAGTGCCCAAAAAAGCCATAACTTGTTTCTTAGTTTGGGGTACAGGCCAGTCTCTAATAGCCTGGATTTTGGCAGGTTCGGGACGGAGCTTCCCTCCTCCTACTCTATGCCCTAGGTACTGGACTTCACCCATCCCCAATTGGCATTTATCTGGTCGAATGGTTAGGCCTGCTGCAAGAAGCAGGTCAAGAATAACGGCTACTTGGTTCAGATGTTCCTCCCACGTCTGGCTGAAGATGGCGATATCATCCAAGTAGGCACAAGCAAAGTCACCACATCCCCGGAGGATCTGGTCCACCATTCTCTGGAAGGTGGCCGGGGCATTCTTCATTCCAAAGGGCATATTTAGGAATTCATACAGACCAAAGGGGGTTATAAAAGCGGACCGTTCTCTCCCCTCCTCCGTCAGAGGGATTTGCCAGTATCCCTTACTGAGATCAAAGATAGTGACATATCGGGATCCAGCCAGTCGGTCTAGAAGTTCGTCAATACGAGGCATTGGGTAAGGATCACTGACGGTATGGTCGTTTAGTCGTCGATAGTCCACACAAAATCGAGTACTCCCATCCTTCTTGGGTACTAACACCACAGGAGAGGCCCAAGGGCTATGGGAGGCCTGGATTACCCCAAGCTGTAGCATCTCCTCCAGTTCGTGCTGCATGGTGTTTCGAACTGATTCAGGTACCCGGTAAGGAGCCTGTTGTATGGGACGGATGCCCTGAGTGTCCACATGATGTTGGGTGACGGTGGTTCGACCTGGTTGGGATGAGAAAGCAGCACGTCTCTGTTGAAGCACTCCCAGCATCTGTTTTTTCTGTAAGGAATCCAGGTGATCTCCCAGAGGAACCTGTTCCACAGTGGATGGGGCTCTCGCTGCTTCCATGAGATCAGGTAGGGAGTCCTCATCCTCTTGACCATCCTCTGAAGCTAGCCGACAGCTTGCTATCATTGGAAGGGTCCGGTCATGGTACTCCTTAATCATATTCACATGGACAGTCTTTTGTCTTAGCCCCTGATCATCTAAAGCAAGAATGTAATTGGTGTCATTCAGTTTTCTGAGAACCCGGAAGGGACCCTCCCATGTTGTCTGCAGTTTATTCTGCTGATGGAGAACAATCATTAAGACCTGTTGTCCTTCTACAAACTCCCGGTAGCGTGCTTTACGGTCATACCATGTCTTCTGTCTGGTTTGAGCCATCCGCACATGACTCTGGGAAAAACTAGCAAGTTGGGACAGGGTTTCTCACAGCTTTAGGACATAAGGGACAACAGGGGCCCCTGTATCTTCAACTTGCCCCTCCCAGTATTCCTTGAGCAGGGTTAAGGGTCCTCGGACCTTTCTTCCATAGAGTAGTTCAAAGGGGGAGAACCCAGTGGACTCCTGGGGAACTTCCCGATAGGCAAACAAGAGATGGGGTAGGTACTTCTCCCAGTTTGAATCTCTGTCAGTGAAGGCCTTCAGCATATTCTTCAGAGTGCCATTAAATCCTTCACAAAGTCCATTTGTTTGGGGATGATACGGGGTCGTGCGGATCGCTCGTACTCCACAGGTGCGCCACAGACACTGGACCAGCTCTGACATGAACTGGGAGCCTAGGTCCGACAAGATCTCACTGGGAAATCCTACTCTGGTTAAAATGGTAACCAGGGCCTCGGCCACCTTGGCTGCAGAAATACTTGACAAGGCCACCGCTTCTGGATATCGGGTGGCATAGTCCACAACAGTGAGAATGTACTGCTTTCCAGATTTACTTGGTTTAGCCAGAGGTCCAATGATATCAACAGCTACTCTTTGAAAGGGTTCTTCTATTATAGGGAGCGGTTGCAGGGGTGCCTTTGGGTGATCTCCGGGTCGCCCTCTACGCTGACATATGTCGCAAGTTCGGCAGAAATGCGCCACTGCTTGGGAAATCCCAGGCCAATAGAAAGATTGAGTCAATCGCCTCTCGGTTCGGGTTTTGCCTTGATGGCCAGCAGTAGGAATATCATGAGCAAGGTGTAATAGGGGAATTCTGTATTTCTGAGGAACAATCAGCTGTTTGCTATAAGTCCAGGGCTTATCTAGGGAGTCGGCATTGGTAACCTGATACAGAAGTCCATTTTCTCTGATAATTCTTTCTCCATTCTCCCCTAGCTGCCCTATTTCAGCTCGAGCTCTAAAACTAGCTAGGGTGGGGTCAGTCTCCACTTCTTGTCTAAATTGAACTTTATCCTAGGTAACATTCATATTATCCCCACAAGAAGAATCACTCACCGGCTGTGACGGCGGTTCTGGTGGCCTCATTTCCATGGATGGGTTGTACACGTCCACATTTGCTGCTCTCTTGGCTTGACTTCGGGTTACCGCACCGACAAAGTGGCAATGAAGATTCCCCACATCATTTCCTAGAAGAACGTCTGCAGGGAGGCCGCTCATCACACCGACCATGCATTGTTTGGCCCCAAAGCCATAATCCAGGGTCACACTCGCTCTTGGAATATATCTCTGGGTACCTCCAGCCAATTCAATGGCAATTCCTGGTCCCTTTTGAATTGCTTCTGGTTGAATTACTCGGGGATCGGCTATGGTGAGAAAAGCCCCAGTGTCACGGAAGCCAACAACTTTTTGACCATCCAGCACGACCTCCTGTAGATGTTTGTGCTGAAGATCAGAAGAACAGGTGGCTGGGGCTCGCACCCCATAGACTCCTGGTAGGGAAGCCAGGATATCAGAGTCACTTGGCAAGTCATCAGGCACTGAATCCATCTCTTCTCCAGGTGAGGGGGTCTGTAGATAATGAACAGGCAAAGGCGGTCTGTAGGTGTTCTGCCTCCGTACACCTGGACATTGGAATTGCATATGCCCGGGCTGCCCACATCCATAGCATCTGCGCACTGGGATTCTTCCTCCACGTCGTAGTCCCAAAGGTGGAGCAGGAGTAATGCGAGGCACAGTCACACGAAGGTCACCATGAGTTGATGGTCTAGTGGGATGGTGAATATTGGAGGCAGAAGGACCAGGGGCCGCCAGCGTTGGGGGGCTGGTAGTGTTTTTCTCCCTGAGTAGTAATTTTTTCCACTGAGGCTTGATGGTGAGAGCCTCATCAGCTAGAGCTGAAGCTTCCTCCACTGTTGCTGGTCTCCTTTCACGCACCCATTCCCGTATCTCAGCGGGGCACTTAAAATAAAACTGCTCTTTTAGGATGACCTGCAGGAACGTTTCCCAGGTTATGGCCTCCTCTGCCTCCAGCCAGCGATGATGACATATATGTTTGAGTTTGTGAGCATACATCTTGAAGGACACGTCCTCATCACAGGCTAAAGTACGGAACTGAGTCCTGTAAGTGTCTGGGGTCACAGCATAATGTTCTAGAATAGTCTGTTTAATCTCCGCATACTCACAGTTCAACCGAGGGTCCATAGCAAGATGTCGGATGCGCTCCCTTTCCGGGACTTCCATTAATCGACACTGATGCTCAAAGTCCAGGAAGAAGCCCTCAATGTCACCGGAAGCCTCATTAAACGGCTTGAAGTCTTTGCGGGACACTCTGGGGAGTTCCCTCATGGGGGATGCTGTGGGTACAGTCTGTCTGGAGCTTCTCGCTGCCTCCAAAGTGATCTCCCTCTCCAGCATTGCCCTCTCCTCCATCCTGCGCTGCCTCTCCTTGGCTGTGCGCATGACCTCCCTCTTATCTTCTATGGTAGCCTCTTCTCCCAGCAAGGCCATCTCCTCCTCGTACCACACAACCCACTGACTTTTTTGGGTATTTACCTCCGACTGCCGCCTTTCCTCTCTTTACTGTGAGGATCCTTCCTCAGCATCATCTTGCAGGTGAACTGCTTCCAAAGCCTCAATCAGCTGCTCCTTGGAGAGTCCCTTGTAGCTGACTCCCAGTTCACGGGCCTTTGTTTGTAGGTTCACCGCAGTCCAGTTCTTGTACTCTGCGGTGCTGGTTCCAGATGTTGATGGGCCGTTGTCCTCCATTCCTTCTGCTCTGATCCCAGCGCTGCCAACCAGTTTGTGACGGGAGTATTCTCCAGAGCAAGGAGGGACAGCAGGCCTGGGAATAATCCAACAGATTTATTGACCAAAAAACAGGAACAACACAAAGGTAATTTGCAGAGTCCCAAAATAAGTCCACAGGAAACTGATTCGGGGGCACCTCCCGACAATCCTTGTGCCAGATCACAAAACCATAGTCCTTTAAGAGTCCCAGAAATCCACCACGATCACACAGAGGCCGAAGCTTCCTCAGACAGCCTCGTCCTTCTCTTTTAGCATCCAACTCACATCTGATCTTAAAGCAAGAATGTATTGTCAGGGCTCCTGGGATCAGTCCATCTGAAGGGGGGTAGGGGTCACACCTACTATTCAATGGTTTGGTCCATCAGAAGATTCTAGAAATGTAAGGGCTCCACTGAGTCTACAGGATGTGTATTGTAGGTTATCTTCTGCTTAGGAAAACAATAGCCAAAGTTCCACTAGCTGTTGACACAAGCCTAAATTAGATTATGGTCCAGGTACATCACAAGACATTGCAAAGTATTGGGGGAAGGAGACATGGTTAATTTACAGCAAATACAACCAGAGGAAAGTTACATGACATATTATACAAAATACAGGACAGGGCAAAACTACAAATCATGCTCTGTGCTTGTACTTCGTCTGGTGTCCTGTGCTTGTCTTTGTCCTGTACTTTGTCTGGTGTCAAGTCTTCGTCTGGTGTCCTGTACCTGGTCCTGTATCTAGCCTTGTGTGCTTTCTCTGTATTCTGTCTTATTGTGCTCCTTTAGCACAAGCTCTGCTCCTTTCCTACTCTCTGTCCTATCATGCTGTCATGCACAAGCTTGTTCTGTACTATGCCTCGCCGTGCTATCTGTATGCATCTTGGCCATGTACTCTGTCTTGAGCTTTATCTTTGCATTCTGTCTTTCGGTGCTCCCTTAGCACTAGCCCTTGTCACGTCGCCGTTGGACTTGGTGGCTGGTGCTGCGGCCTCGGCCTCTGGGAGGCGCTGGACTTTTTCGACTGGTGGTGCTGGTGATAGGAGGGCTATATCCTCATATGGTCCTGCTCCTTTGACGCATGCCTCTGTCGTTGGGCATCGCCGTGTTTCTCCTGTGGGTGATGGTGGTGACAGAGAAGGGGACCCTGCGCAGGCATCTGGTGGGTGCAGGCTTCGCTCTTCTGTCAGAGGTGAAGTGGTTGTTGCGAGTCATGCATCGCCATCTGGCCTGGTTCTGGGGGCGGTCCAGATTAGGTCATCAGGCTGTGAGCCTATGAGAGGTAGCCGTGTCCTTCAAATACTTTGGAGCCTGTTCTGCAGGCCGCCAGATATAGTCTTGGTTTCCCCTGTGACTTAGTGTTTAATTACTGTTTTCACTCTGACTTTAGCCTGGATTTTTGACCCTTCTACAGCCTGCCGATTTTGTACCTCAGCTGCTCGCCCGTTTTTTTGACTCTGACTCCAGACTACGCTTTCGGTCCCATTTATTACTATTTTGACTCTGACCTTAGCCTGGATTTTGACCCCTCTACAGCCTGCCGATTTTGTACCTCTGCTGCTCGCCCGGTTTTTGACTTCGACTCCTGACTACGCTTTTGGTCCCATTTATTAGTTCCTTCCTGGCGACCGTCTTGCTCCGGTCCGCTGCTCTCATAGGCAGCTACCCCATGGGCTCCGCTATAATTCCAGATCCCTGTATGGGGGTAAGGGTCTCGGGGTTTCTCAGGGTGCTGTCTGAGTTGATTCTGCTGTTAAAGCACCTGTGTCCTGCTTCATTGCTCAGTCCTGTGGAGGATCACTTCCATCATCTTGTACTAACATGCTGCACAAGCCACAATCTGGAGACCTCTGGGAAAATGCTGGACGTCAGAAGTGTTCACTTCCGGGACGTCAGCACCTGGGTAGCTCTGGTCATGCCTGCCCAGGTATTGCCCACTGATGCAGCCAAAGTCTTTTTACCTACTTCTTTGTCCTACCTTAAGAAATCTGTGTGTTTGGAGGCTTATGTAGATAGTGGTTCAGAAGGGAATTTCATAGATTTCCTGGTAGCAAGGAATCTTGGTGTACCACTGCTAAGGCTTGGTGCTCCTAGTAAAACCACTGCGATTAATGGCATACCTATTGTCCCGGGTGGAGTGGAGTTTGTCACTAAGGAAGTATCAATGTCAGTGGGATCATTACATGCTGAACATGTATCATTTTTTATTATCAATAATTTATCATCCGCAGTTGTTCTGGGTATGCCATGGTTATGCAAACATAATCCAGTTGTTACGGTTCGCTATTGCAAGTAGGAAGGCAAAAGGAAACCCGAGAGTGGACCCTCTGGGTCACGACCCCAGAGCCCCCGAGGGCGAGCACCCAGGTGAGGACCACCCCCTATACAGGGAGTGTTAGGGGCAGACCCCCAGGGGATAGGGCCGCGACGGCCGGAACCAAAGGGGCGACTGGGGTAATAGACTGGAAGGAAGCACTGGTGTACCCGTACAGGAGGACACCAGAGAACGCAGAAACTGAACAGGACTGGAGAGCCAGGGGCGTCGGAGACAGGAGGCTGCAATAGAGAGAAAGCACAATAATGAACAAAACAGGAGGTTACAGGCGAACGGAGGAAGGCAGAAGCAGGGCAGAAACTGAGACAGCAACAGGGAGGCAAAATGAGAAGGGACAGCGCAGACAGAGAGCCAAGGAGACACAAGCGCAGCGCTGACAGTGGCACGGGAGAGGGGCCTGGAAATACAGAGGATGCAGCACGGGGCAGCGCTACCGCATTTGAAGAACAGGCGTCTTACCTGTCCAGATGCCGGTCATAAGTAGCGCTGGGCGCCGCCATATTGGAGGCGGGGCCAGCGCGTCATGTTACCCAGGGGGCTGCGCACCTGGAGGGAGACAGAGCGCAGGCGCCTGCCAGCGGGGTCGCTGGAGACCGGGCGCGGGGACGCGCCGGAGAGCAGAAGCGCGCCGGGACGTGCGCGCTGGAGGGTAAGTGGAGCCCGGGGGCGCAACAGTACCCCCCCTTTACGTCCCCCCCTCCTCACGTTGGAGAGAAATCGTCTCATAATGCGAGGAGCATCAATATTCTCCTGGGGTTCCCATGATCTCTCCTCAGGACCGAAACCCTTCCAATCTACTAGAAACAGGGTCTTTCCCTTAACTGTCTTCATAGCCAATATATAGTGGTATTGGTTAAACACGGCAGGTTTGAGGAGAGATACATGAAAGGTATTGGGAATCTTTAGTGAGGCGGGCAATTTCAATTTGTAGGCCACGTCGTTGATGCAACTTAAGACCTCAAAGGGGCCAATGTAACGAGGACCTAACTTATAAGAGGGAATCTTCAACCTGATATGCCGGGAAGACAACCAAACTCTATCCCCTGGGTGATACGGAGGTGCGTCTAGCCGACTTTTGTCAGCATACCTCTTCATCCTGAGGCTGGCACTCTCGAGGGCTACTTTGGTCTCCCTCCAAATCTGAGAGAAGTCTACAGACAAGGAGTCCGCTGCCGGTACACCCGAGGTAGGGGACACAGAAAGGGGAATGCCGGGGTGTTGACCAAAAACCACAAAAAAGGGAGATTTGGAGGAGGCTTCACTTGGATGGTTATTATACGCAAACTCAGCCCAAGGAAGAAGTGAAACCCAATCATCTTGGTGTGCATTGGAAAAATGCCGGAGATAGGATGTTAGAGCCTGGTTGACTCGCTCGACTTGGCCATTAGACTGAGGGTGATAGGCAGAGGAAAAATCTAGAGTGATCTTCAGCAACCCGCAGAGGGCTCGCCAAAAACGGGAGGTAAACTGGACTCCTCGATCCGAGACAATATGCTGTAGAAAACAATGGAGGTGAAAGACATGGAGCAGGAAGATCCTTGCCAACTCAGAGGCGGTAGGAAGACCAGGTAGAGCGATAAAGTGAGCCATCTTGGAAAATCTGTCCACGACTACCAAAATAACCGTACGTTTAGAAAAGGTGGGCAAATCGGTGATGAAGTCCATTGCAATATGAGTCCATGGATTGGTAGGTACAGGTAACGGATGTAGGAGTCCTGAAGGACGATGTCGTGGTACCTTATTCGGGGCACACGAAGGACAGGAGGCTATGAAATCCGGGACATCCTTGCGAAGCGAAGGCCACCAATAATGGCGGGAGGCAAGTGAGAGAGTCTTTTTAACCCCAGAGTGTCCTGAAAGTCTAGACGAGTGGCTCCAATGAAGAACCTTGAGTCTACCTCCACTCTGAACAAAGGTTTTACCAGATGGTGGGGAGACTAGGCTTAGAGGAGCAATGGTAAGAATTTTAGCGGGGTCGATGAGATGTGCTGGACCCTCCTCATTATCCACTGGCTGGAATGACCGTGACAGGGCATCTGCCTTGATATTCTTATCCCCGGGTCGGAAGTGGAGCTCAAAATCAAAGCGTTCGAAGAACAAGGACCACCTGGCTTGCCGGGGATTGAGCCTTTGGCCGGACTGAAGATAGGCCAAATTTTTGTGATCCGTAAAAATGATGAATGGATGGAGAGCACCCTCAAGAAGATGGCGCCATTCTTCCAGAGCCATTTTTATGGCCAAAAGTTCTCTGTCTCCAACCGCATAGTTATGTTCGGGAGCGGAGAAGGCCTTTGAAAAGAACCTGCAGGTGAGAGTACGTCCGGAGGAGGTTTTCTGCAGCAGAACTGCCCCTGCTCCCACCGACGAGGCGTCCACCTCTAAAATGAATGGTCGGTTGGTATCGGAACGATGGAGTACCGGAGTCTTTGCAAACTCCTGCTTCAAGGTTTCAAAGGCAGCCTCAGCATCAGGGGCCAATGATTGGAATCGGCCCCTTTGCAGACAAGAGCTGAGATGGGTTTAGTCAACGAGGAAAAGTGGGGGATAAACTGCCGGTAATAATTGGCAAACCCCAAAAACCGCTGGATAGCCTTTAGTCCGAGGGGACGCGGCCACTTGAGAACTGCCGAGACTTTCTCAGGGTCCATCTCTAACCCGGAGTTCGAGACGATGTACCCAAGAAACGGCAACGAAGTCTGCTCAAAAAGGCATTTCTCCAACTTGGCGAAGAGATGGTTCTCCCTAACTTTCACATGTCCGTCGGTGGCATTCCGGCGCCATGCGGCAAAAAGATGGAGTGCCGGATCCAGCCGTGAACGGAGGGACCGGAAGTATATGCGGCGCATCTTACGGCGCCTGACACGGCTATGTTGCAAAGGGGTCACCAGGGAAGAAAAGGATCCAGGAGCCGGTGAACGGGGTATGAAAAAGAGAGAGAACGTGGTATGAAAGAGAGAGAGAACAGGGTATGAAAGAGAGAGAGAGAACGGGGCATGAAAGAGAGAGAGAGAGAACGGGGTATGAAAGAGAGAGAGAGAACGGGGCATGAAAGAGAGAGAGAGAGAGAACGGGATATGAAAGAGAGAGAGAGACCGGGGTATGAGAGAGAGAGAACGGGTTAAAGAGAGAGAGAGATATATCCGGGCATGCGCACAGGGTAAAACCGTGCATGCGGTGGCCGGATCAGGTAGAAGTCTGATCCGGCGGCCGGAATGTGCCATTGAGAAACATTGTCCCGCAGAGCCGGAAGGGCCGCATACGTCCATGTCCGGCTTTTTTCGCCGGACAAAAAAACGCTGCAGCACCCGTCCTGTCCGGCCACCGGACAGAGAAATTCAGCCGGATCCGGTAAAAACCGGAACAAACGGAAGCACATGCGGCGCGATCCGGCGCATGTGCTTCTCAATGACAAAAAAAACGCATCCGGCGGTAAAAAAAAACGGATCCGTTTTTTTACACACATGCCGGATTGTGCCTGACCGGATGTGTGAAAGAGGCCTAAGACGTTGGAGGACTTGGCGAACGTCTCGTCGATATGTGGCCAGATCCGGAGAGAAGACTAAGATGTCATCAAGGTAGACTACGACACAGGAGTAGAGGAGATCTCGAAAGACATCATTAACAAGTTCTTGGAATACCGCAGGTGCGTTGCAGAGCCCAAAGGGCATAACCAAATACTCGTAGTGCCCATCTCGTGTGTTGAACGCCGTCTTCCACTCATCTCCAGCCCGTATGCGAACCAGATTATAGGCCCCTCATAGGTCAAGCTTAGTAAACACACGTGCTCCTTTCAGCTGATCGAAGAGCTCAGAGATGAGTGGCAGTGGATATTTGTTCTTCACGGTGATACGATTCAGGCCACGGTAATCAATGCAGGGACGCAACGACCCATCCTTCTTCTTTACAAAAAAGAAGCCTGCTCCTGCAGGGGACGAAGACTTGCGAATGAAGCCCCTGGCCAGGTTGTCTCAGATGTATTCAGACATGGCCTGGGTCTCCGCCGAGGAGAGAGGATAAATCCTACCCCGAGGCGGGGTGGTGCCGGGGGCGAGTTCAATGGGGCAGTCGTAGGGTCGGTGCGGCGGTAAAGTCTCGGCCTCTTTCTTATCGAAGACATCCACGAAGGCTCTGTAAGCAGACGGCAATCCGGAGAGAACTGGAGAGGGAAGAGGGGTACCCACGGGACGCACCGGCAGCAGACACCCGGCCTGACAAGACTCCCCCCAGCGCAATATGTTGCCGCTATGCCAGTCTAGGGTGGGCTCGCGAAGTCGTAACCAAGGAAGACCAAGTAGGATAGGATGGGAAATACCTGCTAAGACAAAGAACGTAATTTTCTCTCTGTGTAAGGCTCCTACCTGCAACTCTATCTCATGAGTGACATGGGTAACTGTCTCTAGCAGGGGTCGACCATCTACGGAAGCAAGGCTTAGGGGGTTCGCTAAGGGCCTCACAGGAACAGAGAGTTTGTTGACCTTCTCAAGCCTAATAAAATTCCCGGCGGCACCCGAGTCTACATAGGCCACCAGAGAAGCCCGCTTCCCTTCAACATGCAAGAGGACAGACAAAGTGAGGGGTAGAGAGGTATCAAAAATGCCCAGGAAGGCCTCTCTTACCTGACCTAGGCGGAGGAGTTTTCCGGACGGTCAGGACAGGTTTGGAGCAAATGGGAGCTGCTGCCGCAGGAGAAACAAAGACCCTGAAGGGTTCTCTCCCTGCGACGCAGGTCTGAGAGCTTCAGGCGGTCCACCTGCATAGGTTTAGGAGCGGAAGCTGAGGAGGGAATCCTAGGTCGAGGACTGGGTGGTCTGCGAAAACAAGATAAAGGACGAGAGGCCCTTCTCTCCCTGGCCCGTTCCTGAAACCGGAGATCTATTCGTGTGGCCAGGGAAATTAGATCCTCCAGAGCAGTAGGGGTATCTTGACCAGCGAGCTCGTCTTTAATACGGCTCGAGAGACCTCGCCAGAAGGCGCCCACCAGCGCCTCGTTATTCCAGCCAAAGTCGGCGGACAGGGTCCTGAACTGTATGGCATACTGTCCCAAAGAATATTTAATCTCTCTGGTCCAGAACGTCAGGCCATGAAAGGCTACATAGCAGACAGTTTACGAAAAGGGTTTATTAGACCATCCACCTCACCGGATTCTTTTTTGTGGAAAAGAAAGATGGTGGTCTCAGACCTTGCATTGATTACCGTGAGTTAAACGCAATCACTGTGAAAAACCAGTATCCGCTTTCACTCATCCCTGATCTTTATAATCAGCTGTTGGGAGCCCATTGGTTTACTAAACTTGACCACCAAGGAGCATATAATTTTGTCCGTATAAGAAAGGGAGATGAGTGGAAAACCTTGTTTAACACACCTCTCGGTCACTTTGAGTATCTTGTAATGCCGTTCAGGCTCAGTAATGCACCTGCAGTGTTCCAAAATTTTGTGAACGATATTTTCAGAGACATCTGTGGTGTATATGTGGTAATTTATTTGGATGACATCCTGACTTATTCTGCTGACCTTATGACGCACGTCCAACATGTCTGTTCTGTCCTCCAGAGACTTAGAGAGCATTCTTTATTCGCCAAACTAGAAAAATGTGTCTTCATGACTGAAGAGGCACAGTTTCTGGGGTATATTTTGTCAGCTAAAGGGTTTCGCATGGATCCTTCTAAAATCCAACCCATTAAGGAATGGTTACAACCCAAGTCTCTAAAGGCACTGCAGCGATTTCTGGGTTTCACTAATTACTATCGTAAATTCATTCAAGGTATTTCTGAGATAGCCAAACCACTCACTGATTTGACTCTTGCGTTTTCTGTATTAAAGGAATGTTTCTCCTCAAATCCCCCTATTGGTTCAGCCTGATCTGGACCGCCCCTTAATTGTAGAGGTAGATGCCTCTGAAGTTGGAGTAGGAGCAGTGCTATCACAAGGCACTGCATCTCTCACTCAGATTCATCCGTGTGCCTTCTTTTCCTGAAAATTGTCTTCCACCGAGCGGAATTATGATATAGGTAATTGGGAATTATTGGCAATCAAATGGGCCTTCGAGGAATGGCACCATTTCCTCGAGGGTGCCAAACATAAGATCACCATAATTACTGACCATAAGAACCTGACCTACAAGGAGTCAGCAAAAAGACTGAATCCTAGACAGGCAAGGTGGGCCTTGTTCTTCTCTAGATTTGATTTTGTTATCACTTTCCAACCGGGTACTAAGAATGTAAGGGCTGATGCCCTTTCTCGAAGTTTTTGCCCCTCACAGGTCGAGGACTCTGAACCGACTTCAATATTAGCTAAGGGAATTGTTATTTCGGCTGTGTCTTTGGATCTTCTGGAAGAGATCCGTAGATCCCCAGAACAAGCCCCTGACACTACTCCTCCCCAAAAACGATTTGTCCCGGCCACATTTTGCCTTCAAGTTCTGAAGGAATCACATGATTCTGTACTTGCAGGGCTTTCAGGTATCAGTAACACCATCAGACTTGTAACTAGGAATTTTTGGTGGCCAACTATAGTAAAGGACTGTAAGGATTATGTACTGGCTTGTGAAACCTGTGCTCGCGCTAAGTCTCCCCATAATCGTCCTTCCGGGTGGCTTCAGTCCTTGCCTACCCCTGAGGGTCCTTGGACTCATATCTCCATGGACTTTATTACTGACCTACCACTCTCAGAAGGGAAGACGTGTATCTGGGTGGTGGTGGATAGATTCAGCAAGCAGTGTCATTTTGTTCCTCTGTCTGGTTTACCTAATTCTGAGACCCTGAGGAAACTATTCATTGCTCATGTTGTACGATTGCATGGTGCTCCTGTGAATATTGTGTCCGAAATAAAATGTACTGCAATTACTCAAAGAAAATATACTGATCATGTGCACAACACTTTAGGATTATCATTGAATAAGCTTGGATAGCATTTTTGGCCCATTTCTGCATGGAAAAAAACCAGCGAAAATGCATAAAAACCGCACTATATGCACATAACCTTACCCATGCGGCGAGGGCCTTACGTCTGTGCTGTCCACCTGTAGCTGGTGCTTTTGGCCGACCAGGACTGTAGATTCCACAGTCCAATAAAGGAGGCTCCCATTCACAAATAAAGCCTTTACTGAATAGTAACTTGGTGAGGGTTATGTACAAGGGATAGCAGGTAGAAAGTCTTATGGACGTTTCCTTTACAGCATGAAACATTTTCATTCATATACATAGTTTCCTTCCTCTGCAGTCTACTCTAGGGTCGGTGAAGCACACTGTTTCACCCTACTTCGTCTCAACCCAGCTTCTATGCCACAGTTCTGATCAGTAAGTCTCTCTCTACTCACTCAGTGGTTCCGCGTCTTACTTATTCCACTCCTGGCACCCTGGATCTAACACTCGGGACCCCCACTAATCCCACAAACTCAATTCTGCTTTGGTGTGTTACCTTCAGCGTTTGCAAGTTCAGAGTTTTCATAACTTTGGGTCCTATCCATGGACCCTTTTCCAAAAGCCCAATCTGTCATGTCAGTTACTTCAGGATTTTCTATCCCTGGCATTAAGTCTCCTCTATTTTTGTGGATCACACCGACAGCAGCAATGCACTCTTCACTCTCCAAACCCTATCTAACTAACTTCAGGAAGTGGACACTTGCCTTAACTCTAAGCCACGCCCACTATGGGCTAGTCACAAATATTTACTCCCTTACCCCACCGTCATTACCTCAACTATTTATCCCTATGCTACGCATCGTATATTATTTCCCACACTGTACATAACAATACCACAATATACACCATTCACTGTACACATATTCAATAGACGCATGACGCAATACACATTACAATATAACACAAAGTGATTGGTGTCTTCAGGGGCAGGAACGCGACAGCCTAGTCCACCATCCATACCCCTTACTGATCCTTACCACTCCACTTCTAATGCTGCCAAGGTCCTCTACTTATATGTGATTTTTTTCCTCCACCGGATTAGGCATGTGACTGCTATGGCAATCACTAACCACTGTGGTAACCCATTTGTCACTGCTGTATCAGTGATTGACTGCAGTGATCACGTGTCAATATTGCATTTCTTAATGCTGCTTGTGTTCCCTTCTGGTCTTCATAGGTCCTCCTTCAGTCAGTAAGGACATGTGACTGCTGCAGTTAGTCGTTGGCCACATTGGTGACACCGAGATTGGCAGGGGATCTGGGCCATGTTAGATGAGGAGCACTGGGGATCAGTAAAGTGTGTGTTTTTAGTTTTTTTTTCTAATAAAAAAGTACATTTCAGGAGATCAAAAGCCCTTTAATTTCTGGTTTCCGTCCTGTTACTTATTTATTTGAAAGCGTGAAAGATTCAAATAAAACAAGCCTACTACAAGTATTGTGTGTGGCTAAATCCATAATTGTACTTAATGTTATAATTAGTCACTAGCCTGCAGTATGATACAATGTAAATGTTCTGTTTAGGTTCTTGCATGGTCCTTTTGTCTAACAGAATGTATTCTTGTTCTTTACCCTTGAGCTATACATATGTTGTCTGTTACTGGATTTTGTGCAGATGAATTCATATATATAGAGCCATAATTTGTGTTCTATAAATTCATCACATCCTATCATTGAATTTGGCACTGCTATGTGTGTATGCTGTGTATAGACAGGCAAGTTCCCCGCCATATAAATGACCATTCTTCACGTATTATATGTGTACATATGGAAGCTATCATTCTACACCAAAGAATCTAAGTATAATTTTCTATGTTTCATGATTCTTGCTTCAATCGCCAATGACTGAGTTGGGAATAGTGTTGTTTTAGCTTCATATTCCATCTAATCATTCATTTTCTTGAAACACGTTGTACTTTTTTCGGATTATTAACAGGTGAAGAGACATTCTTCATTTTAATGGCCTCTAGATGATTTGATGAAGCCTTCAACAGTGTTTCGTGTGTGCGACCCTTTGTCCTAAACTGGGTCAAGAGCATAATAACATAATCAAGGCTTTACATTAATGGTTCCTCGTAGAGAAGCAATATTCAATGTCTGGCCTTATTGTTACATTGTAGTAACCTCATATTAATACACCTATTTTCTGTTCTTGTACTCCTTGTTTATAACATAAACCTATTATTGTACATTAAATGATATGTTTCAAGCGAGTGATCGCTTATTCATACGTGATAAATTAACTGATAGCTGCAGTTGTGGCCAAAAGTATTGACACCCCTGCAATTTTGTCAGATAATACTCAGTTTCTTCCTGAAAATAATTGCAAACACAAATTCTTTGATATTATTATCTTCATTTAATTTGTCTTAAATGAAAAAACACAAAAAGAATTGTCCTAAGGCCAAATTGGATATAATTTCACACCAAACATAAAGAGAGGGTGGACAAAAGTATTGGCACTGTTCGAAAAATCATGTGATGCTTCTCTAATTTGTGTAATTAACAGCACCTATAACTTACCTGTGGCACCTAACAGGTGTTGGCAATAACTAAATCACACTTGCAGCCAGTTGACATGGATTAAAGTTGACTCAACCTCTGTCCTGTGTCCTTCTGTGTACCACATTGAGCATGGAGAAAAGAAAGAAGACCAAAGAACTGTCTGAGGACTTGAGAAACCAAATTGTGAGGAAGCATGAGCAATCTCAAGGCTACAAGTCCATCTCCAAAGACCTGAATGTTCCTGTGTCTACCGTGCGCAGTGTCATCAAGAGGTTTAAAGCCCATGGCACTGTGGCTATCCTCCCTAGATGTGGACGGAAAAGAAAAATTGACAAGAGATTTCAACGCAAGATTGTGCGGATGTTGGATAAAGAACCTCGACTAACATCCAAACAAGTTCAAGCTGCCCTGCAGTCCGAGGGTACAACAGTGTCAACCCGTACTATCTGTCGGCGTCTGAATGAAAAGGGACTGTATGGTAGGAGACCCAGGAAGACCCCACTTCTTACCCCGAGACATAAAAAGCCAGTCTGGAGTTTGCCAAAACTTACCTGAAAAAGCATAAAACGTTTTGGAAGAATGTTCTCTGGTCAGATGAGACAAAAGTAGAGCTTTTTGGGCAAAGGCATCAACATATAATTTACAGGAGAAAAAAGGCATTCAAAGAAAAGAACACGGTCCCTACAGACAAACATGGCGGAGGTTCCCTGATGTTAGACTGCTTGACCATGTGCATGGCATTATGAAGTCAGAAGACTACCAACAAATTTTGCAGCATAATGTAGGGCCCAGTGTGAGAAAGCTGGGTCTCCCTCAGAGGTCATGGGTCTTCCAGCAGGACAATGACCCAAAACACACTTCAAAAAGCACTAGAAAATGGTTTGAGGGAAAGCACTGGAGACTTCTAAGGTGGCCAGCGATGAGTTCAGACCTGAATCCCATAGAACACCTGTGGAAAGATCCAAAAATGGCAGTTTGGAGAAGGCACCCTTTAAATATCAGGGACCTGGAGCAGTATGCCAAAGAAGAATGGTCTAAAATTCCAGCAGAGCATTGTAAGAAACTCATTGATGGTGACCGGAAGCGGTTGGTTGCAGTTATTTTGGCTAAATGTTGTGCAACTAAGTATTAGGCTGAAGGTGCCAATACTTTTGTCTGGCCCATTTTTGGAGTTTTGTGTGAAAGGATCAATGTTTTGCTTTTTGCTTCATTCTCTTTTGTGTTTTTTCATTTAAGACAAATTAAATGAAGATAATAATACCAAAGAATTTGTGTTTGCATTCATTTTCAGGAAGAAACTGAGTATTATCTGACAGAATTGCAGGGGTGTCAATACTTTTGGCCACAGCTGTAAGTGCCTGACTCAGCTCAGTCAAAACGGAGTGGAGGCTGAGCATGCACACAACCCCTCAAATTGATTCTTTACGTGACTGATGTGGATGATATCGCAGACCGTTCTGTTATCTTTTTGTGCCATTTGAGGGGGTTCTAGCAATCGGACCCCTTCAACAATCATGAGTACATGATTTATTTATTTTACTCTTTTATATAGCACCATTAATTCCATAGCACTTTACAGACTTTATCGGCACTGTCTTCGTTTGGGCTTACAGTCTAGATTGTCTACCAGTATGTGTTTGTGCTGGTTTCCTCTCACACGCCAAACATGTGAAGAACATATACCCCAGTGGTGCAAGGCTGCAGTGGTGGTAACCACTGAGCCACCAGCATGTGCTGCAAACTTACCAAGTGCAAACCATTTATATTAAATAGTTGTAAGTACGGTAGGTAGGCAGGTTGAAAATAGGTATGCAACTACTTGCTTTCTGTATGTACCTCAATTCTCCTGCTATATCTTTTCTTTTTATTGCTTTAATTTACTACTCGTTGCCAAGAGAACTGGCCACTGCTGTGGCTCAATACATTTTGATGGTATATTTAAGTTTGCATTGATGCCACCTGGAATATCTCCTGATCCAGGCCACCTCCATCAGTAATGCCCACCACCCAACATCCAGGTTGTTGGGCTGGTTGCATAGCAGTGTCCTCCTTAATGGAAATGTGTCATTAGAACATGACTTTCTTAAATTGTTGTTTTGTGTTTAAAATGTTTTTTGCAACATTTGTTTTTTTTTTATCACAATTTTCATTTAAAATTAGAAATGTTGCAGCTTTCACTCATGCCATTGGGCTTTTCTAGACTCTAATTTCTTGATTTTCATGGGATGACTGTCATGGTGTGACACGACCCAACAGATGGTCGGTCAGCTAACGGCACAACACACAACGGAGATGGAAAAGGCGAGAGGAAGACCCTACCACAGTGAATGCGGGATTACCACCTGAGCTCCAACCTGAGCCTGTCCCTGAACTCGCCTAACACCCTCCATGGGTCCTTCCGTATGCCGCAGTTAAGATACCTCGTCCCTTGCTAACATTGCCCTGGCTAGTGCACTGGCCAGCGTAGGGCGATAGCCTAGCCACTACAGGTAACCCACACAGGGGATAGTGACAGACAAGTAAGAAATGAGGAAAAAGCAACTTCGCCTCTGGACACCACTGCTAAGCTCCACATCTCAGATAACAACAGCAACTGAACTCCCAACACCAGACATGGCTGACACCAGAGAGCTGCTCCTGCTAGGCTGGTCTCCAGAAAGGAACTGTATAACCAACAGTCAGCTGATGCATTAGGTGATCTTTTAAAGGATGGTGGGAGTGGTCACCACCTGAATCAGCTGACCCAGCAGCACTGCAGTAACACCAGTTTGCCAGTGGGGAAAACAGGCATTAACCCCCAATGGTCCAAAAGGAAAAAGTCTTAAACTGACTGGAACCAGAGCTGACACAAAATCAAAAATGGATCGTGACACTGATGTTTCAAGAAATGCACATGTATATTCATCACAATCAACTGCGGGTCAGCCGCTGCAGGGCGATGAAGCCTCCATTACCAGGCTGGTGCGGCAGTCGTGCTCTGTGGTGTGGGGGGGCTCCGCCGGCATTTTGTGAAAGCCCGGAGGCCCCTGCAGATCCATTGCTGCAATGCGGTGACCTTCGGGAAAATGGCCGCCGGGGCGGCGCATGCTCAGACTGAGATCTCGGCACTGAGATCTCGGGACGAGAGCTCGTTGCCAAGATCTGAATCTGAGCATGCGCTGCCCCCAGCAGCCATTTTCCCAAAGGTCACCACATCGCAGCAGATTGAGATCTCGGCAACGAGATCTCATTTCAAGATCTTGAGAGATGAGATCTTGGGACCAGATCTTGTTGCCGAGATCTCAATCTGAGCATGCGCCACCCCCTTCAGCCATTTTCCCGGAGGCCACTGCATCGCAGCAATGGATCAGGGGGGCCTCTGGGTTTTCACAATATGCCGGCAGAGCCCCGCTGCACCACAGAGCATCACCACCGCACCTGTCGCAAAATGCCGGCGGAGCCCCGCCACACCACCGCTGAACCTGTCACAAAATACCGGCGGAACCCCAGAGCTCCACCGCCGCCCCAGCCTGGGATGGGATTTACTGGAGGCCACCGCACCAGCCTAGACCACCGAACAACCCCTGTGACCAGGCTCCCCTGTGACCACGCCTCCACCTGTACCAATCCCCCCCGGTGAGCTGAATTCAGACTGTAAGACGGACCTTCATTTGACACATTATTTTTCCCCCCTATTTTTCTTCTGAAAATTTGGGGTGCGTCTTATGGTCCGGTGCGTCTTATAGTCCGAAAAATGCGGTAATTGTTCGGAACTCAGATGCTACTAAGGTTAAGTTCACTCAGATTCAGACATTAAAAGCTCAGCAAAAGAAACAGAGAAAAGCAAGGTTGGCTGATTATATTATAGATTATTATTACATGTTTGGGTGCAATGTGCCTGAGAGGCCATTTCTAAGAAAAGCTTTACTTATTCTTACGAAATCTCCACAAACTTTGCATTATTCATTCATAAAACGAGAAAAATAAACAATTGTGATGGAAAAACCCCCCATAAAGTACGAACCTTCAAAAGTGTTAGAACCTTCACGCTCAATGATCCTAAGAGGCCCTGGAGGTCAAAACTGCTGGCGGTAAAACTGAGTGGGAGGTTTCAAGCTGCACCTAAGGATAGGAAGGTACTGGGAAGGGTGGAATCCCCTGCGGCACTGGAAACCTGTGAGCTGTGGCCCTAAGGCCTATTGTGCCCATCAGGCCTATTGTGCCTGACACAGGGTTAAGACACAAGATAAGAACCCTTCAAGTCTATCTGCAGCTCTAACCATCATGTGAAGGTCTATTCCATTTATTTTATTACGCTGAAAGCAAGGCTATAGGAAATCATAAAATGTATCCTGACACCAAAATTAAGCAGAGCAATAGCTAATTTTGATGATCACAGGGATATTTTTTTTTATTCTTTTATCACTGTAAAACAATGATCTACAGAAGTCACATATAAAGACTTTGACATATCCACTCTAAACCACTTACATCCTTTTCTAGAGATGCCAAATTTTATGGGATGAAATGTTCTTTATTTATTTTTTTAATGGTGCTTTAATGTACCATCTACAGAATTTGTAATAAATGTGTGAGAGTCAAGTGCCCCACTACTGGGACCACCATTAATCACCACCACAGGGATCCTAAGTCCCCTCTGTTTTGTAAAAGATAGAATGGAGCATTAGCAGGCATGACCACCGCTCCAGTCCTATAACCTAAAGGTACTGTCACACTAAGAGATATCGCTAGCAATATCGCTATAACTAGTGACGTTATAGCGATATTGCTAGCGATATCTCTGTGTCTGATACTTACCTACGACCCGCTCCCCCGCTGGTAATCGCTGATCGCGCGAGAACGTTCAGGACCGTTTCTCCTCGTCAGCTTCCTGCGGCGCTTCCTGCTGTGAGGACGAGCGACGCGTGGAGCCGGGCGGGAGGACGCAGGATCGCCTAGTGTGACAGGTAAGTAGCGACCCCCGTCCCCAGCGATGTAGCTAGTGAGATCTGCCTATGTGGCAGCTCACTAGCGACCACTTAGCGATGTACCAGCGATCCTGACCGCGTCATATCGCTGGTCGGGATCGCTGGTACATCGCTAACTGTGACAGTACCTTAAGACTGATGGCGATAGTACTTGGTTACACTTTTGGTGATCATAGGGCACCCAGTGGTCCAGGGGATAGATACTAAATGTTTGTTTAAGGATAATCCCTTTAAAAGTGTGACTTAAGACCATTGGAAGACCTAAATGGTTTGTACAGGATTTGAAAACCCTGGCCCCTTTCTTCCAAAAACAGTTGTGTGTGTTGTGTGTGTAAATCTAGATCAGCCCTGACCCTTCAATGTAGCTGAGCTGCAGTATCGATTACAACCAACCAGGATGGTAGATCACGAATTCTGGAAGATTTAGGGTCCCGTTACATTTAGCGATGCACCAGCGATCCCGACAACGATATGACCCGGTCAGGATCGCTGGTGCATCGGTAAATGGTCGCTAGTGAGCTGCCAAACAGGCAGCGATGCTCGGCGGTCATTACTTACCTGTTACACGCAGCGATGATGACGTCTTCCGCCCGCGTCCATGCGTCGCTCGTCGGCGCCAGCAGGTAACCAACGATGAGAAATGGACCAGGACGATCTCGTGCGATCAGCGATATTCAGCGGGGGGGACGGTCGGAGGTAAGTGTCACATGTTGCGCGATCGCTAGCGATATCGCTGTTGCGTCACAAAATCGGTGAAGTTTTAGCGATATCGCTATGTGTCAAAGGCCCTTAAGACATGTCAATTTATTTCTGTACAACCAATTTTTAAAGGTGTTTTATAAGATTTGGAAACATGGTTGCTTTCTTACAAAAGCAGGTCCACTCTTAGGCCAAGTTCACACTCTGCAGAATTGAGGTGCAGATGCCGCTCAAAGGCTCATAACTATTTTCTTACTTTTTCATAATAAACTTTAATAGAATATATGATCAATATTCTTGGCAAAATGAATGGTAGATCCCCCTGAATTCAGAAAAGGTTACAATTTTAGAGGGGCTACTGTCAGGAAATTTAAAAGAGATTAAGCCAGATTTAAAGATCAGTAGTTCCTCTGTATTTTCCAAGTATGCCAGCTCTAAATACCCAGTCAAGTCTTGCTCCCTCTCACAGGTGGTCTGAATTTTCATACATCGGGTTCACTAAGCAGAAGATTTAATATTTCATAAGTACAGCTCCATCTCATGCCTACATTATTGACACCACATGGAAGTCAGGAAATTGGCTCTTTCTGGGAACAGTTTACAGAAATATGCAGCCTGTCAGCTTGTTCCTCATGGGGTACATTAACAACAAGACTCACAATTTCAAGTAATGACCCCTCTCCAGATGTGTGCTTCAGCTATCGTTCAGCGTTTGATGAAAAGGTGAATATGACAGGGCGGATTAGCTTTCCTGGAGAGATGTAATCTTGTAGCAAAAACTGGCAGTTCTGCCTTGTGTGATAAGAGGTGCGATAACAGGAAGCCATCATTAGGAGTTTAGTAGCCAGCACAGACCTCACAAAAGAATTAAGGAATGAAATCATGATGTAAATAGAAAAAGACTCGTACTACCTGTGAATCCATTCATTCATTCACTCATTTGTTATGTAAGGGTTGGGGAGGGGGCTGAACTATCCATGCACTTGCCCTTGCTATGGTTTGCATTGGAAGCTTTTGTGCACTGTACATTGATGTTATATTGAGAATAGAGCCTTTCTGTCATTACCATACAGTCACAATGTCCTGTATGTGCCACTGCAGTGCCTATGTAAGGGGTTGAGAGTCTTACCCCTTAATACCTCCATGTTGTTATTGTTTATGTATATATGTATTTGTATATATTTAAGGCCTGTTTCACACATCAGTTTTTTGAAATCCGTCAAAATCCGCCGCTGTGCAAAAAAAAAGGATCCGCCATTTTGCTTGGCGGATCCATTTTTTTTCCCATTGAGTTGCATTACCGGCGGATCTTGACGGATGGCCATCCGTTCGATCCGTTTTTTTGCGGATCCGTCAAAATTTTGGCGTCCGCTGACATGCCTGAACGGACCATGCAACGTTTTTTCGGCCGCCGGATCCGCATTTGACATTGTGCATGCCCAGAGAATTTGGCTCGCTTGGAAATTTAACCCTAAACTCTGTTCTGGCGGCGAAAAAATTCTCTCTCTCTCTCTCCTTCCCCCCCAGGCAGCGGTTCCTTTAAAATTCTTCCTTCGACTGATCCGCTAAAATAACGGTCCGGTGACAAACGTCATCAGTCCAAGAACGGATCCGTTGTCCGCCATTTTAGCGGATTTTAACTGAAGCAAAAAATTGATGTGTGAAACAGGCCTAAGGCCGGGGTCACACTGGCGATTAAATCGGACGAATGCAATGCGATAAAAAATCGCATTGCATTTGTCCCAATGTTATTCTGTGGGGCAGCTCCCATCATGCGATTTTTGATCGGATCCGATCCTCGGACCGAGACAATCGCAGCATGCTGCGATTGTCACCGATTTTCGTATCGGATTCGACAATACAAGTCTATGGGGGCGAGAAAAAATGGGACTAAAAACGGACTAGATGTGTGACTTGCGATAAAATCGCACCCGGTGTCCTTTAGCAAAAGCCGGCAATTCTTCCAATACAGTAAAATCACAGAGACCGGTTAAATAAAGAATGAATAGATCTAGACACACATGTATATATATATATATATATATATATTTTATACATGTCATAGAGACACATTAATATATATATTACAAATTCATACAGTTCATCATTGCAGAATAGCCGCAGAAACATTTGCCGGCTTTTGTGTAATTATTCTCCAGCCCGACATGAAATGACACATGGTTTACATATAGTTAACCATTTCATTTCATGTTTTTTTTGCTATGTCTATCACGATTAATTAGATGAGGGTTTGTGGGTAAAATTTTGGACTTGTAGGGGTTAATTTAAGGGGTTAATTCGTTTTATGAAATTACGGGGACTCCCTGCAGCCTCAGTGACGTCAGCAGTAGTCCCTGCAATTTAATACAACGAATGGGACCGTTTTTTTAATGGTTGTGTGTGACTCCAGCCTAATTCTATTATGGCATATTATCATATAGCTTATGTTGTTGTATTATCTATATTTCATATGCTGCTATGTTTCTGCACAATGTAGATAATAGGGACAGTGCAGTGTACAGTATGTCCACTAGATGTGGCACGAAGCTCAGTAGGTTAAGTCACACTGTAAACTGTTAACTATAGGAGGGGTTAGCTGGGGAGTAAAATAGCTGGACTTCCTAGTTTGAGGAAGTCAGGCTGGGAAGCTGAGAGAGTCCAATCAGGGACCTGACCCCGTAGTGCTCGGGTGGGCTATATGCCTGAGCTGCCTAACTACCCCATAACGTTTAAAGGTATTCCCAGCCAGCCACAGAGGAATTTAGAGAAGAACCAGATACAGCAGAACCAGCAGTAGAGAGGAAAAGAAGGAAGTAGGGGAAAATGGAAGGTCACTGTAAAAGTGTACGGGCAGGTCACTCCAGTATGTGGTGGATAGCCTCTTGGGCTGGATCTCTGTTGTCTGAGGCGAAGCAGATGGGAGAATGCTCTACCATGGTGACGTTCCACCGAGAAGATGCTGAGAGGGTCATCTGAGACACCCCGTCCCACGGAAACACTTAGTGATGCAAGGATCAGTGGAGGGAAAGATGAAGTAATGTGCCGTCTTTACTGTGATGGAATTGCTGGATACTACCTGGATGTGCTTTGTCCTGAAGTAAATAAATATGTTCAGTTAAGAGTTGCCCTGGACTGTGTCTCTGTTCTTTGGGATCCAGGACCAAATTCAAGTCAGCGCAGCCAAGAAGACGCTGCCAGCCCTGCGAGTACCGATTGTAACATGCAAGAGAAAAGGTACCATTTTCCTGTAGAGGGAGGCCAGGGTGTACAATGCCTGACAACCTCAGCCCCGACTACCACCCTAGCCAACCTTTACAACTGACATAGTCAGCAGGATGCCGACACCTTACAATGCGGAAAACATGTTGATTTAAGTGTTCCCAATGTGAACAGCAAAAAGACCCATAAAGAATTGGATGTGACAAGTTTGATCCGAGGAGTGCGGGTTGAAGATACTGCAATTGTGAGTAAATTACCAGATGTGACAGAAGAACTGAATGTGGAAAAGACTGGGATTGAATCTGTCAAAGTGATAAGATGGCGGCCATAAAGATGGAGGACATTTGCGCCAAAAAGGACTGTAATGACACCCTTCGTGGGCATGATGATGTAGAAATGGCGCCAGAAGATTGCTGTCAACAACGTCGGATCCACCCCTGGTGGGCGTGACGAAAATTAAGAGAGGCACGCCCTCTGTATGAGGCCCCTAGGAAATGGGTGGAGAGGCCCGAAACAACCCCACCCAGGAAGGGTAGTGGCGCAGCAGAAAGCCTTGGGTGCAGCTATATTTAAACCAATACCAGACCTAATGAAGGCGGCGATGCATCACTGCTGCATACACCACTGACGTGGTATCGGGCGGATGGAATGGAGGTGGCTGAAGGAGGTTGAAAAGGCCCGACCTGTGCGCCCATGGGATGAATTGATGGTGGACAAAGAAATACCTGTAAAGGAGGATCCTTGGCGGCCGCCTGGACCTGAACATCCACACCGCCAGAGTGCGGAGCATTGTTTTCCCATGCTGGAGCCAGTGACCACACCGGCGAGTTACCAGTCAAGGGAATGTGCCGTGCTGAAGTCCCGTGAGGGCGAGGGGCAACGACGTCGGGAACCAGAGCGGGAACCCGATCGGATGGCGGAACCTTTTTCTCCGGGGCCAGTTTCACCACCCCGGGGAGCGAAAGTCGCAGCGTCCACCTCCAAGGAGAATCAGCCTGAAGAACAGGCCACGCCGGATCTACATCAGTGGAAGATCAGGTGCGCAGCCGTGCCTGCAGAGGAGTCTGACGCTAGTGAGGCGAGCGCTGGCGCATCCCTGGACAACCTGGCAGCCAACGTACAGCAGATGCTGAGTGAGGTCAGGACCAGCCTCAGCCAGACAGGATCAGATGGAGCCACGTGACCTAAGGTGTCAGCAAGACCGGAGAGTGAGCCATCACCCCTAAAGTCAGAAAGCAGGCCCTTACCCACCTTGTCAGAGTATACAGACCCTAGGCCCGTGTCACCTGCGGTTCCAGCAGCATATGAGTCCCGAACCTCTATGGGGAGTCCGGGTCCCAGGTCATCCCCTGGTCCCTCCGCCTGGATTGCGGATTTTATAGTCCAGAAAAAGGCTAAGGAAAGTTAAGTGTGGGCTCGCCTACATCAATACGGGGAGGGCCCTATGGCCGGGCGCTGCGCCCATGGACAGTTAGTGTTCACTAATGTAGATTATGGATACGGCTTTATTCGGAAGGCAGGCACTGACACAAAAGTTTATATTAATGCCACCTCAGTAAAGCAGGGCAGACCCCTAGCAGAGGGGGATTGGATTTCTTTCATAAGGGAAGACTGTTCCAGTGACTACTACGCCATAGCTATGATGCTGTGTCAAAAAGACAGCACCCCATATCAGATGTGGATCCCCGTCCAGAACAGTCGGTCCCACGCGGGACGCCTGCCTCCAGCTCTACTTCTGCTACTGCTCGGCAGCATCGGGACTGTCCCGACTAGCGACTGCGCTCAGGGCCGAGCCGGCGCCTCCACGTCGACCGACCACGTCAACGTGGGGAGAGCGTCCCAGGTGGGGACGGAATGTGGACCCACTGGACCACAAGGGGGACCAGGGCCTACCTGGAATAGAGAAGAGTAGCGACCGGGGTCTGTGGCAGCTGAGCATGTGGAAGAGGTAGCAGAACAACATGACACTTCACAAGTTCAGGTTTAGACAAAGTTTACTTGAACAAGACATGGTACATAAACGCAACAGTTATGCAAGGCTCCCAGTTCCGCACATCAGGGAAGGGTACACGTCTCAGGATAACAGACGAAGGCAGGATTACATCACGGGTTGATACAGTTCAGGGTTGTGTGGCGCCCCTGAGGCTCAGTCGCCACAGAGGTACTGCACCTCCTCCTGAGGTGTGGTATCCCACCATCCAGGTAAGGTGGAGACTCCTGACCACACTCCAACACCTGCACCCCATACCACAAAGTAGTGTAGCAAAGCACCTTCGGCGGCTCCCTGCTTGGAGTATAGCAAAGCACCCATTGGTGGCTCCCTGCTTGGAATACGAAACGTTCTGGGAGGTGGGTGGAGTTAGATTACATTACAAGGAGCGGGAAGAGTTTAGGACAACAGTCAGTCAGTTGGATAGAGAGTTGGAGAGAAGAAGATCCCTGGAGAGAGGGATAGATGGATGGAAGTGCTGCAGCAGATACCAGTGACCTGGGTCTGCTGGCACGGGAAAGGAAGAGAGAGAGCAACATGGACTGAAAGAAAGACTAGTACGGAATGTGAGGAGTAAAAGGGAACAGAGGACGTGGGTTAGAAGAGAGCCCTTCCTAGAAGTTCCAAGCGCAAGGCCAGGGCCCGGTCCCCAAGGTAGTATGGATACTAATGGTCCTGCAGCAGACACCGGAGGAATAGAAGTAGTGACCACTTTATTCCCACACAAGACTTGGGGGCACAACAGCAACTGGATAGTGAGCCTGGACTTAGTAGCAAGAAGTCCCCGAAGCAGGCTACAGCTGTCTGCCGTACAAGTAGAGTTCATAAGAACATCGGACAGAAGGAACTCCAGTGTAACTCAGTACTAGGAGTAGTTAATTTAAAGGCGCTATAAGAGGAGGCGTTCAGAAAGGCACATGTTGGCGGAGTGTTGGAAAGGAGTATTCCATCTGGCCTGGAGGCTGATTGAGTCCCTGACCCGGAGGACACGGCACGGAGGCAGGCACCTGTTCGTACAACAGACTGTGAGTAAAGCTTTGGAACTACATGCCCTGGTGTCCTCCACTTATTCCTGCGCCAACTTGCCCAGCACTGCTACATCCCTTGCGTCTGACACTACACCATCTATGTGTCACTTCCCCTACTCTGCCCTGGGACTACAACCCTGCCTGTGGAGGGCTATAACATCACTGCTGCACCACACCATCTGTCCCAGAGGATCTGTCTGCAGTGTCGGCTTACATCTTCATTGCCGAACACCACAGGTGGCGTCACGACTTACACATTGACACTGAACACTTACAATGGGCGCCCAGGGCCACGGGCCGGGTTCCAGCTACTGTGACATCTCCCATTGAGGACCATCGGGCCCGGTACCGAGTACTCCACTGCCCTGGGTGTGAGGGCATCCCAGTTGTCTGACACGCAGGGCCGGTTTTAGGCAAAGTGGGGCCCCAGGCAAAGTTTAAAATGGGGCCCCAAATCCTAACATATTTCCCATCACACAGAAGCATTTCGGTTGTATTTACATGCGCTGAGTTCAGGCCGCTAAATGACTGTGATCGACAAAACTGAAGAAGTCGTTCAACACTTGTTTCCCAGCCTCTTTCCGCCGTCTGAGAAAGAATGATGGGGACAGAACGATCACTAATGGATCAATCTGTCCCCATACAGTATCATGTTATCAGCAGCACATCTACAGTTTACACCCCATAGTCCTCCATATAATATAATCTGCCCCATAGTCCTCCATATACAGTTAGGTCCATATATATTTGGACAGAGACAACATTTTTCTAATTTTGGTTCTAGACATTACCAAAATGAATTTGAAACAAAACAATTCAGATGCAGTTGAAGTTCAGACTTTCAGCTTTCATTTGAGGGTATCCACATTAAAATTGAATGAAGAGTTTAGGAGTTTCAGCTCCTTAACATGTGCCACCCTGTTTTTAAAGGGACCAAAAGTAATTGGACAGATAAAATAATTGTAAATAAAATGTTCATTTCTAGTATTTGGTTGAAAACCCTTTGTTGGCAATGACTGCCTGAAGTCTTGAACTCATGGACATCACCAGACGCTGTGTTTCCTCCTTTTTGATGCTCTGCCAGGCCTTCACTGAGGTGGTTTTCAGTTGCTGTTTGTTTGTGGACCTTTCTGTCTGAAGTTTAGTCTTTAACAAGTGAAATGCATGCTCAATTGGGTTGAGATCAGGTGACTGACTTGGCTATTCAAGAATATTCCACTTCTTTGCTTTGATAAACTCCTGGGTTGCTTTGGCTATATGTTTTGGGTCATTGTCCATCTGTAGTATGAAACGATGACCAATCGGTTTGGCTGCATTTGGCTGGATCTGAGCACACAGTATGGCTCTGAATACCTCAGAATTCATTCGGCTGCTTCTGTCCTGTGTCACATCATCAATAAACACTAGTGACCCAGTGCCACTGGCAACCATGCATGCCCAAGCCATCACACTGCCTCCGCTGTGTTTTACAGATGATGTATGCTTTGGATCATGAGCTGTACCACGCCTTCACCATACTTTTCTCTTTCCATCATTCAGGAAGAGGTTGATCTTGGTTTCATCTGTCCAAAGAATGTTCTTCCAGAACTGTGCTGGCTTTTTTAGATGTTTTTTTAGCAATGTCCAGTGTAGCCTTTTTATTCTTGATGCTTATGAGTGGCTTGCACCGTGCAGTGAACTCTTTGTATTTACTTTCATGCAGTCTTCTCTTTATGGTAGATTTGGATATTGATACGCCTACCTCCTGGATAGTGTTGTTCACTTGGTTGGCTGTTGTGAAGGGGTTTCTCTTCACCATGGAGATTATTCTGCGATCATCCACCACTGTTGTCTTCCGTGGGTGCCCAGGTCTTTTTGCACTGATGAGTTCACCAGTGCTTTCTTTCTTTCTCAGGATGTACCAAACTGTAGATTTTGCCACGCCTAATGTTGTAGCAATTTCTCGGATGGGTTTTTTCTGTTTTTGCAGCTTATGAATGGCTTGTTTTACCTGCATGGAGAGCTCCTTTGACTGCATGTTTCCTTCACAGCAAAACCTTCCAAATGCAAGCACCACACCTCAAATCAACACCAGGCCTTTTATCTGCTTAATTGAGAATGACATAATGAAGGGATTGCCCACACCAGTTCATGAAATAGCCTTGGAGTCAATTGTCCAATTACTTTTGGTCCCTTTAAAAACAGGGTGGCATATGTTAAGGAGCTGAAACTCCTAAATCCTTCATCCAATTTGAATGTGGATACCCTCAAATGAAAGCTGAAAGTCTGAACTTCAACTGCATCTGAATTGTTTTATTGAAAATTCATTGCGGTAATGTCTAGAACCAAAATTAGAAAAATGTTATCTCTGTCCAAATATATATGGATCAACCATAATATAATACACTCCTCAGTCCTCCATATAGTATAATACATTCCTCATAGCCCTCCATATAGTATAATATACTCCTCATAGCCCTCCATATATTAAAATGCACTGCTCAGTCCTCCATATAGTATAACACACTCCTCATAGTTCTCCATATAGTATAATGCACCGCCATATTCAACCATGTAGTACAATTCACTTCCCATAGTATAATGCAACCCATAGTTCTTCATATAATGTATTCCCCATAGTCCTCGATACAGTATAATGCAACCCACATATAGTATAATGCAGCCACCCCATACAGCATAATGCAGCCACCCCACAGAGTATAATGCAGCCCCGCCATACAATATAATGTAACCCCCATAGAATATAATGCAGAACTTCTCTTATAGTATAATGCAGCCACCCCTTAGCAACTAATGCAGCTACCCCAGAGTATAATGCAGCCACTCCACAGAATATAATGTAACCCCCCATAGAATATAATGCAGCCCCTCCATAGAATATATGGCAACCCCCTCATAGGATATAATGCAGCCCCTAATATAGTATAATTATAAAAGAAATGCCCAATACCTTAAGCACCATAAATGGCGGCAGCCTATTGTAATGATCACCCACCATATTAATGAATCGTTCGACTCCATAGACATAAATATATACACAGAGAAACACGGAGTAACTGAATCCACAACGAATTATAATAAAGTATAACAAATTTTATTATGACAAATGTGTACAATAAACATTCATAGCAAAGTTGCACATGACTAGCTGACACCAAAAATCAGGGGGATGGGGGGAAAATACATGACCCACTGCACCAAAACATTAAACCCTGCTCAATGGAAAGCCCAAATGATGTATGCATAAATCGCTGCTGTCTATAATCATTATAAAAGGATCACAACCATAATAGGTCTGAAAGAGGCAGCAGGCTTAAATGGCTGACACAAAATGAGAAGGGGTAGCGGCAAGCACATCCCATATCCTGCATAATGACACCATAATGGCAAAATATAAAACAAAGGGAGAGCTTACCAAAGATGCCCGGGTACCCCAGAGTGTGGAGAGATCCCCGACGCGCGTTTCGCGCTACCAACGAGCGCTTTCTCAAGGAGATGCAGCATACTAGGACAAAGGACCTTTTGTATCCATGGTAGCGGTCACATGACCAAACATGTGATGTGAGTAAGCCAATCAGAATGGCTATGTCGGCGCATGCGCCACACCACTGCCAGGTCCTCCAACATGGGGACAGACGCCCAGCACTGAGGCGCGCGCGCGGGGGCAAAGGCCACAGCACCGCGCCGCAGGCTAAAGGGCGCCGCCCCCATGAGGAGGAAGCATGCAGGGCACATACCGCATGCGCACAGCCAATAACTGAAAGCGCCAATGTGAACATAAGCCATGATACATAGAACAATACAATTATATATATGACAATTTAAAAGACAAGCGCCAATCAAAAACAATTACCGTACTATTGTCCAATAAGAGACTACTGAGTGAGCCAAAAAAATATATAATGGCATATGTACATAATGCAATATACAAATGTCCTGCTTTCACCACATAGATCATAAAGTCCCCCATATATAGAGGGAAAAAGAAAAAGGAGAAAACAGGATAATTAAAACAGATCACAAAAGCGAATCTGAATCCGGATAAGATCTTCATGACACTCCATTGCCATTGCAGCCCCCATTATTGGAACAAAAGGGAAATAATAACGATTCCATTCGTCCAAACAGCCAAACAGATATAAGGACAACTAAAAAATGAAAGAAGACATATAAAGTTAAAAACAAAAATAAAATAAACACCACACCCATGGGGAAAGACATGCAGTGGTGGAGATGGCAAAAAGAATACTACATAAACAAATAGATAACTACAGGAAAGAGGCGAAGCTCAGAGACTCGTTGAGACCTTTCGGGGTAACAGTGTCTCGGGTGACAATCCACCTGGTCTCTCTTTGGGCTAAAATTCTTTTATAGTTTCCGGCTCTTATTCCTAAATGAACACAATCAATTCCTCTCACCATAAACGTTTGTGGGTCGCAGTTGTGTACTAACCTAAAATGGCGGGGAATCGTCTTCAAAGTAGAAAGGTCGGCCACTGTCTTGGCCGCCATAATGTCACGCACATGCTCACGGACTCGAACCCGTAATTCTCTTGAAGTCAGCCCAACGTATATCATGGGACACCCACATACAGCATAGTAAACAACATTGGTGCTCCCACATGATATACGCTGCGCAATCCGGAACTCTCTTGAACCATCCGAATTCCGAAACGTAGAGCATCGCGAAACATTCCGGCAGGCAAGACAGTGGCCGCATGGAACAGAGTCGGCTGTAGGGCCCCTAGTACCAAACGGGTTAATTAGTGCAGGGACATAGTGGCTCCTAACAAGGAGATCTTTTAAATTTTTAGACCTCCTTGAGGTCATCATGGGATAGTCTCCAATAGCCTGATATTTAGTGACGGCTCAGAGCTCAACACAGCCCAATGCTTGGTAAGAATCTCTCTCATATGGTCCCACTCATGGTTATGGGTCGAAATAAATCTAATAGGACCAAATTTGCCAGAAGTTCCACTGGTCACACCAACCTCTCTGCCAGAATCCGCCCGAGGGTACAATAAATCCCTATGTGGCGTTCTTCTCGCCCTGTCATAGCCCCTCCCTATGCATCTATTACTATACCCGCGATCTTGAAAACGTGTCCTCGGGTCGCGGGCCTGATTTTCAAATTTATCATCTGTGGAGCAGATCCGCCTTATCCTTAGAAATTGCCCGACCGGGATAGCCCTGATGGTAGAATAATTGTGTGCAGATTTGGCGTGCAATAAAGAGTTAACTGATGTTGGTTTTCTATACACATCAGTCTGAATGTGACGATCACGGTCTACCTCCAAGGAAACATCCAAAAAGTCGATAGACCTATCATCATACTTAAAAGTAAGCCTGATGTTAAAGTTATTAATGTTAAGCCATGCCATAAAATCCCCGATCTGCTGTACCGTCCCATCCCAAAAGAATAATACATCATCAATATAGCGGTGCCAGCACAGAACATGGGAGGCGGCCGGTGCGCCTCCGTCGCCAAAAATGAATCTCTCCCATGACCCAAGAAAGAGATTAGCGTACGAAGGCGCACAGGCCGCGCCCATGGCTGTGCCGCACCGCTGAAGATAGAATTGATCTTTAAATACAAAAAAATTATGGGTAAGGACAAAGTGCAGCAGCTCGAGGATCAAATCACACAAGGGGCCATCCAAGTCAGACATCCCCAGGAAGAGGCGGACCGCATCCACACCCTGATTATGATCGATGCAAGTGTACAGGGATTCAATATCGGCCGTGACAAGGAGAGTATGAGTATCCACAAAGGCGCCGTCGACCCGTGTAAGGACGTCCGTCGTGTCTTTGACATAGGAGGGTAATAATTCGACCAAAGGTTTTAAATAAAAGTCCAAAAATTTACAAACCGGATCACACAGACCCTTATGCCAGACACGATCGGACGCCAGGGAGGGTCGACGGCGTCTTTGTGGATCTTAGGCAGAAGGTAGAAGGTAGGTGTCCTAGGGTGCCTGACCATTAATCCCTCAAAAACTGCCTTGGTGATGATGTTATCATCCAGCGCACGTATAGTATAATGTAGCCCCTCCATAGAATACAATGTAGCCCTCCTCATATAGTATAATGCAGCCCCCATAGAATATAATAAATATAAAACAGCCCCCCATAGAATAAAATGTAGCCCCAAATAGAATATAATACAGCCCACCTCCCCATAGAATATAATGTAGCCCCCTCATATTATATAACACAGCCTCCCCCCATAGAATATAATGTAAAATGTACCACCCATGGTATATAACACAGCCGCATAGTATATAGCCCAGCACCACATGGTATATAGCACAGCCCACCATGGTATCTAGCACAGTACCACACGTTATCCAGCACAGTACCACACGCTATCTAGCACAGTACCACACGTTATCTAGCACAGTACCGCATGGTATATAGCCCAGCACCGCATGCTATATAGCACAGCCCACCATGGTATACCGCACAGCATGGTATACCGCACAGCATGGTATATAGCCCACCATGGTATAATACAGCCCACCATGGTATACAGGCTCTATACCATGCTGGGCTGTATACCATGGTGGGCTGTATCATACAGCCCACCATGGTATACAGCCCAGCATGGTATACAGCCCACCATGGTATAATATAGCCCACCATGGTATAACACAGCCCACCATGGTATACAGGCTGTATACCATGGTGGGCTGTATAATACAGCCCAGCATGGTATCATACAGCCCAGCATGGTATCATACAGCCCAGCATGGAATAATACAGCCCAGCACGGAATAATACAGCCCACCATGGTATAACACAGCCCACCATGGTACAACACAGCCCACCATGGTACAACACAGCCCACCATGGTATACAGGCTGCATACCATGGTGGGCTATATAATACAGCCCAGCATGGTATCATACAGCCCAGCATGGAATAATACAGCCCAGCATGGAATAATACAGCCCACTATGGTATAACAGCCCACCATGGTATAACACAGCCCACCATGGTATACAGGCTGTATACCATGGTGGCTGTATAATACAGCCCAGCTATCAGGGAGCCTTATAAGGCAGCCTAATAACCAACAGAGCTGATGCACAAAAATATAGCCTCCCCTGTCACTGCACATAAACTGTTGTGTTGTACAGTGGAAATCGCTAACAGCAGAAGCAGTTTTTTGGTTCTTCTTCCCTGCCTAACGCGCTCCCTTATTCTGAATCAGCAGCAGCAACCTCTCCCTAATGCTAATATCGGCAGAAGTAAGATGGCGGTCGGTGTGCACGCCCTTTTATAGCCCCTGTGAGGCCACACAAAGCCAGCCAATCACTTGCATGCCCTTCTCAAAGATGGTGGTGACTGATGCCTATGTCATCGCGTTGCCCACA